>NC_060144.1:41945026-42570026 GCF_021461385.2 Schistocerca piceifrons | reverse complement strand
AGCACAGATAGAATGCACCATCAGCAGTCAGTCCTGCCAGAGGGGGAATGGGATCATTCTCATTCCACACCGGCGAGATGTAAGTACCCTCATCCTTCATATTTTCATCAATTTTAGGTATATTCCATCGATTTTCGCAATTTCAATTACTCGAGGTCCAAACCACCACTCTTGATGAGCTCTCAAGTCAGTAAAAGTCTCAGTGCGTCGATCTCGTGATTCTATTAGCCAATGACATTGCAGCATGTTTCTCAGTTTTTTTATCATTGCTAAAACACTTCCTCCGTTACTTTGCAAGTGTCTTATACATATCGTGAACTCTGTTACACAGCCTCCATCGCATGACACAAATACTACTTCCTAGAGTAGGAAACACCCATCAGGAAAGAGGGGATGCAAAAACTATGTTCCTTAGTTGGGACAACGGCATATTATGCAGAAATAGAAACACATAGCAGTAGTGTTTGGCATATGAAATTACATGCCATACTGCTCTTGCCCTGGGAACAGAACATAGTCTCGTCCACACACAATATCCGTCAAGAAAATGTATACACAGGGATTGCAGTACCTCACAAAGCCCTGTCATTAACCTATAATGACAGCTATTATGAAACAGAACTCTCTATTGGTGTCAAAACTGCGACAAGAGAATGGAGTATATGTATATATCTTCATACGCTTAAGAGAGGTTCACAAAACAGTCTTTCCATTGGTTAGGTGGACATGATTTTCACTCATGCGTTGGAAATCCTCTGCTTACTGTGCTAGGGGGAGGTTTCCTGTTAACGATCGCAGTGCTCTAAGTCATACACAGTCGAAAGTAGGTTACACCACACAACTGATACACCCTGAGGGAACAACAGAGAAACAGTTGAATGTATGATAAATGACCTGTCACATCAACTCCCTCTCTCTAGAATGCATCATGTGTACCGTTAAGTCATACCTTGTTACAACTTCTCTCAACCAATTACTCCATCTACCTTCTATCATTCATTAATGCAATCAATGTCAATTTGGAGACAGATGGTTCTGTTTTCCAGGAAAGCATCAAAGACAGTAGACAACCTGTATGTATCCCTATTACCTGAATCAACATACAGCAGAATGTTTTTACCTGTTGTTACACCATCAAGTTGCTCATAAAATTCATCGTCCCACTGGATCTGACAGTACGTAAGGCAATGTCTAAAGGGAGTAGACAAATCTCCTGGAAAAATGTCCGATATAAAAACAATAACTTCGTTCACAGGGATCATAGTGAATGGAGACACTACGTCAAAACTTGCAAGAATATCCTCAGGAGATAGAATTATCCTTTCAATGCCCTCTGTAAAATGAAGTGAGTTTTTCACGTATGTGTCACTATTCCCGCTACATGGCTGTAAATTATGACCAGATATTTTGTTATTTCATACTTGGAGAAATTTATAGCACTAACAATGGGTCTCACAGAAAGACCAATTTTATGCATTTTGGGTAGGCCATGAAGTCTAGGACACTTCAAGGCTGTTTGTTATCACCTGATGTAAACATTGAAGCTTCAGGAACTGTTGCTGAGCAGAGCACGTCGTCCATTGTGGAGGTAACATTCTTAATTAGAGGGCTACAACCAGCAGCTTCTTCTGTGCGTTTGAGGGTGACAGAACACATATTCAGTTCCTCATAAGTTACAAGGCACAATCACTTAGGTTTAAGGGGTCTTGTCGCTAAAAGTGTAAACGTTTAAAATATTTACAGTTATAGTTAGTAAGGTAGAGATCTGAACTTCCGCACGTGTTAATGAAAATATAAAAATATAATAAAAGACCCAGTATTAGTATTAGCAAATTTTCTGCTTTTTATTGCCTTTTTGCAAAAAGCTGTAATTTAAATTCTAATCGTGCAGTCAACCTGAAAATTTTACTGTAAGACCTTAGAGGGTTATAAGATCACTGAATTACAATCGTCAATTTATATTTAAAATTTTATTAATGATAAAGTTCTAAATTTTGCACTATCAAAATTAAGTTTTTTTTTGCAACATGCACTCCTAAAAATCGTAATTTAACTTAATAATGCCATATATTTGTACTTACGATTAGACAGCTATACGTTTTGAACGCATTACCATTGGCTAGTAACATGTTGGATAGAAGAATTTTACTAATGCAAGAAGTGCAAAACTGGGAAAATGAAGTTTGAAGATTTAGTTCATGTAATTGAACACGTAACAGACTTAACTTTACTTTGAAATCCTGCGTACTAATGCTCCCACCCTCCAGGTTTCTCTTTTCACCCATTCTAATGTGTCTGGCCTCTATTTGCAGATCAGTGCTCTGTCAGCTTTGTCGTTCCAGCTCTGATCGATATTGTTACTTTTACATTTATCACATTCGGATTTACACCAACTCTGTTCAGCACTTCAGTTCTGAGAGCATTTCTCTCAGCAAACTATGAAAGCGCGCTACAGAAACCTATTTTTCGCACACTAGCAACACAGAATGCACTTTCTGAGCATCTATTCCAAATTAAATAATTTAGGCTTTAAATCTCATTATGTGTTTTCCCGTTAAGATACTTCCTCTGTAAATCAAGGTACAGTTGCCTTAGTTCCCACTTAATTCTCTAGGATTAGGGTACTGAGTTTGGTTGGTTGGTTGGTTGGTTTTGGGGAAGGAGACCAGACAGCGTGGTCATCGGTCTCATCGGATTAAGGAAGGATGTGGAAGGAAGTCGGCCGTGCCCTTTCAGAGGAACCATCCCGGCATTTGCCTGGAGTGATTTAGGGAAATCACGGAAAACCTAAATCAGGATGGCCGGACGCGGGATTGAACCGTCGTCCTCCCGAATGCGAGTCCAGTGTCGAACCACTGCGCCACCTCGCTCGGTACTGAGTTTGAACCCGAGTTTGTGGTCTGGGTGCTCTTACTCCTGCTGCACGCTGTGTCTCTCGATATACTTGCAAGTTGTCGTAGTACGATGACTTAACGGGGTAAATACGCCGGCCACGTATTCATCGATCGGGGTGGTGGGAGTGCCCTGCTGCCGTCTGAGCAGCCGCTGGGAGTGCCGGCGGGCCGTGGACCACTGTGCGTGACGTCATCAGCGACCTGCGCTCAGCCCGGCGTCGCGTTGCACTGCCACTCGGGACCGCCTAATTGGAGGCTCCTCGCTTTTCCTCGGCTCGAAGCACTGAGTTGCCAAAACAGCTGCCTGCCTCTAGCAGCGGCTCGGCTCAATTAGGAGGTGACGTCTTCACTGATTTAATCCTTCAGACTCTCCCACGCGTAAGCACACGGTTTCTCTGCTTGCGTAGCTGAGCGACGAACCGAAGCTGCAGTATTAGAGCCAATAACATGTGAAAATTATATCCCTTAACTTATTACAGTTAATTTCATCTGTAAAATACCTCTGAGAAGACCAGTGACTTATGTGACGTAGAAAGTCACAGGTTTGTAAAATAGTAAAATAATACTGGCGTCATTAGTCTCTCGGTTTCTGTGGTGTGCGTACTATAAGACCTTCGGTACACACACCATCAGATTATTTGACTTGTCGCTCTAACAAAGTAAGCGAGTGTCAGCAATATGTCTCATGGTCTTATCGTGGCATCTTCTGCCGTTAGGTCAGACGATAGAAATACCACTTACACGCTTAGAGTAGCAGATTGACGGTGACCAACTTTAAACAGAACTTCATTAATTTTCACACACATTTATTGAAATAATAAAAAGCATAGACAATATGTAACTTGATTCTGGATGCTGTTTACAATTGACAATATGAAGTTCCTTTGGTCTTGGTACATTAATCTTATTCTCACATATCTCTGATACTTGACATAGTGTCTATTGATTTATCTTCATGGCTATGTACAGGAATATGGTAATCTAATTAGGCGCAGACTGAAACTTGACTATAGACTGGTACAGACAAATGCAGACAGGTACAGACTAATGCAGACTGGTGCAGACTGGTGCAGACAAATGCAGACTAATGCAGACTGACTGATCGGAGGTCTGTACACTCATTATAATACCTCGCGTGTTCAGGTATCACTGCGCGAGTGTGATCCGCGAGGAGAAAAGGTTCTACGTTAGCAGCAAGCTCATTGGCTGCGTTACATATTAATATGCGGATCAGCGGAAGCAGAATTTGGTCCGTTTCTAAGGCAGCGCCATCTCGTAGTGCGGAGACGGACGAGCGCTGCGCCTGCACTGTTGTGCTTAACTGGGTGCGCTCTAGTGGGAAAGTTGTGTACGCGCTGACTACGCGGAACTATGCACACAACGGTTTCATGACGTAAGAGAAGTGATACCCCAGTGTCTGAAGTACAGTTCTGCTTGTCCAATATGTAACCATACATTATCATCGTTATAGGCAGGGCTCCCAGAGTGTAATTTCTCCTACTTCTCTCCTTCTTCATTAAGTTGTTAATGTAGTTACCGTCAGATTGGAGCACCTATGAAAAAGTCCTCTTAAGCTCTCCCTAGCAGCAACGTCCTATTCCTACGGACAGCAGGACGGTCTAAGCTAAGAAAGTAGCCGATATTGCCACACACTGTACGTCCAAAACGATCTGAGGCCTGATATTTTTCCTAGTGTACAAGCGACCTCAGCACAGGAACTATGTTGGCATCTTGTACTAACAAATGTAAACAGCAGATATCCATTGGTTAGTTGTAAGTTGGCAGTGTTAAATAGTGTGTTTATATTGTTGTATCACAAGTCGCAATCGAGCAACATCTCTAAGTAAAGTGTTCGAGCCATACTCCAGGATTTTTTGAAGAAGAGGGACTTGTATGAGAAGTTTGTTTGGCATGTCTTGAATCTTGAACAAAAACCACAGTACGTGGAGGCTGGCGCCAATAAATTGAAATGCAAAACGTGGGCAGTTCTTTTCTGGAAAAGAATCATTCCAGGTGACAAGACGTGATGTTATCAATGAAACATTAACACCAACAACTTAACCCTGGTCTATTTTTCATTAACCCAGTCTCGAAAGCCGGCCGGCGTGCCCGAGCGGTTCTAGGCGCTACGGTCTGGAGCCGAGCGACAGCTACGGTCGCAGGTTTGAATCCTGCTTCGGGCATGGATGTGTGTGATGTCCTTAGGTTAGTTAGGTTTAAGTACTTCTAAGTTCTAGGGGACTGATGACCTCAGATGTTAAGACCCATAGTGCTCAGAGCCATTTGAATCAGTCTCGAAACTTGTTGGACTAACAGAATACACATGACACAGCGTTCTGTGGTTGAGTTCCTTACAGCAGGAGAAATGGCTATTCAGAATGGCCCTAGTGCAGTCGAAACCGTGGTCAATTTGCAAAAATATTGTGCAACAGAAGTGGTTGTATATTCGTTCTGTAGTTAAATAGCGTACTGTTGCTGGATTACAGACAATAATATGTTTAAAATTTCAGTCGTGAAACGGTAAAGAAGGTGCATGGAGATGCTACGGTGGACGTGAGCAGCGTTAGAAGACGGGCTGGTTGCTGTAGGGAAGCTGAGCATAGCTGCTGATCAAAGACTGCAGGGACTTCACATAACATCCAGCGCGTCCTCTAAACCACCTGCGACGACCACTGCAGCAACAGACGGACTTTATCTCCAGACACCCATCGGTAAAGGCAGAAAAATCGGTCTACGCCAAGATCTGTGCACGCTGTGTACCGAATATGTTGACCGTCCAGAAGAAATAGCCAAGGAAAACAATTGCACGCAACATATTACAGCACTTCAGTTGGTGGGGGAGGGGGGGGGGAGGGAGCACTCTTTTGTGACTGGAAACGAGAATAGGGTTCATTTCTTTTGGAGAAAAACAATGCTTTTACGTGTTCTTTTTTCTAGGTGAAAAAGCTATGGATAAGGGTGGTGATTATACTGAAAAGTGGCAGATTAATCGCGTATGTTGCAGGTTTACTTCTATCAAACAGGAATTTTAAAAAAATGCAGCATTACTTTTTAACTGGCCGTACTATTCTGACATATATTTCCTGGCTGAATTACTGTATTTATTAGTTTCTGTAAGACAAAAAGGAAAATGTATCTGTTGACCAAGAATAGCTCCAATGCTGGTGATATAGCTAAATACAAGGAATACTGTAAAATATTTAAAAAAGTAATTCAGACATCTAAAAAAATGCACTACGAGAAGAAGATAGCAATGCCAGGGAACAAAATAAAAACAATATGGGATATAGTAAAAGAGGAGACTGGTAGAACCGGAAAGGAACAGGAGCAAATAGCATTAAGGGTAGATGACACATTAGTAACCGATGGGCATAGTGTGGCAAATCTATTTAACAAGTACTTTATATCCATTACTGATAGAATGGGATTGTCAGGATCAGTACATAATGCCCTTGAATATCTGAAACTAGCCTTTACAAATAGCTTCATGTACATGAATATGTCACTCACTTCACCAAAAGAAATAACTTCCTTAATAAAATCTTTGAAAACAAAGCATTCTAGTGGTTATGATGAAATATCAACAAAGTTAATGAAGGCATGTTCTTGTGAGTTTAGTACAATTCTAAGCTACTTGTGTAACCAATCAATTATAACTGGGACATTTCCTGACTGGCTATTCAAGAAAGGGGATAAAGAGATACCATCAAACTTTTAAACCGATTTAACTTTTGCCAGCATTCTCAAAACCTTTAGAAAAAGTAATGTACAGACAGCTTCTCAACCATCTGACCACGAATAACATATTATCAAGAACACAATTGGATTTCTGAAGGGTTCTGATATCGAGAAGGTTATTTACACCTACAGTGAAAATGTACTTAAATCATTAAATAACAAATTAAAAGCAGCAGTTATTTTCTGTGATTTGTCAAAGGCATTTGATTGTGTGAACCACAACATTCTTTTCAATAAATTAGAATTCTATGGCGTGACGGGATGTGCTGCAAAATGGTTCAAGTCATACCTCGATAACAGAAAACAAAGGGTGTCAGTGCAAGGAACTAGTGAATTAAGTCATCAGTCATCATCGTAATGGGAAGAAATTACATGTGGTGTCCTACAAGGATCGATTTTAGGACCATTGCTTTTTCTTGTGTACATTAATGATCTCTCATCAGTTACACTGCCAGAAGCAGAGTTCTTTTTGTTTGCAGATGACACAAGTATTGCAACAAATAGTATGTCGAGTGTAGTTCTACAAAGATCTGCTAATGATATTTTCATGGATATAAATAAATGGTTTAAAGCCAACTTCGAAAAGACGCGCTATATGCAATTCAGAACCTGTAAGAGGTTTCCACCCAGCATATGCATAAAGTATGAAGAAGAGCAGATAGAAGAGGTTGAGAGTCTTAAATTCCTGGTATTACAACTTGATAACAAATTCAGTTGGGAAGAGCACAGCACAGGACTTCAAAAACGCCTTAACAAATCTGTTTTTTTTTTCAATTCGAGTGTTAGCAGACATAGGTGACATAAAAATGAAAAAGCTTGCATACTTTGCCTACTTTTATTCCATAATGTCATATGATATAATATTCTGGGGTAACTCTCCAAGTCAAACAAAAGTTTTCGGAGTCCGAAAGCATGTAATACGTATTATTTGTGGAGTAAATTCACGGACGCCCTGTAGAAACCTCTTCAATGAATTGGGTATACTAACTACTGCCTCTCAGTATATTTACTCCTTAATGAAATTTGTCCTAAATGATATATCTCTTTTTCCAACAAACAGCTCAGTTCATACGTACAATACCAGGAACAAAAATGATCTGCACAAGGACTTAAAAGCACTTACTTTAGTTCAAGAACGGGTCCACTACTCAGGAACACTCATCTTCAATAATGTGCCAGCAAACATAGAAAATTTAGTTACAAATAAAGATCAGTTTAAAAGGAGCCTGAAAGACTTTCTAGTGGCCAACTCCTTCTACTCCATCGACGAATTTTTTAATAGTTACAAATGATGCATTGTATATACTCATACTATTAGTATTTTTATTTCAGTTAAAAAATGATGTACTGTATATACTCATACTATTAGTATTGTTATTTCACTTTAAAAAAAAGTGAGATGTTCCACATCCACGAGGATCTCCTCAGCACGTATCTATGGAACGAAAAACTAATCTAATCTAACCTAATCTAATTTATGTGTACAGAGAACAACAGCGGTCCTATCACACTGGCCAGGGGCGCTCCTGACGATACCCTTGTCTTTGATGAACACTCGCCATCCACAAGTGAAGAAGTATCATAGCAAAGGTCATGGTGTTTACGTTATTACAACAGGACATACTGTATGAAGATAGTACTGTAGTTGACGACCGATTCAGCGAAGATGTAATATAAGACTTCCACCACACATCACAAAAATTGTGTCGCCAGTACTGCAGTGAACAGTGAACTGATGACCACCAAGTTCAATAAGTTAGTAAGGGTGATGACCACCAGATTGCTTTAGCAGTCGACTTTGTAATTTATGTAAGGTCTTGATATTATAATAAATTGAGATGAAAGATAGGATATAAATGTAGTTATAGCTCAATTATCAACAACAGTGCGTTGCATATTAATAACAAATATTAATAACAAACGAAGAAGACATATCCGATAATAACATAACAAGATAATGAATGCCATCAAACATTATATTAAAGTTACAGAAAGTAAGTGATTCAATCCTATATAATATTCTATATATTTCCCTGCTTAGTGCTCGGAAGGGGTCGAGCATAGCCGACAAAAAACTTCCCAATGGTAGGCTCTTGTCTCTGAGAATTCAATCCGCCGCTTCTCGAATTAGTATTGGATTTAGCTCTCAGACAGTCCACACATGGGCTTACTAAACGCCTAACATCCTGATTTAGGTTAGACCACCTAAAGCTTTCCTTAATTTTCACGATTGTTTTAAACGTACCCAGGTGTGCCCAACATGTGGATTGATGGAAGTACTTAAAGATGGCTGGGACTAATTGGCTGGGCAAACGGATATTATGTTTGCTATCACTATTAGTTCTGTAGCACAAGATCCTTTTAATAAGTGAGAGCACTCTTTAGCACTGCTGTTAATGACCCCTAACTTTGCGTCGTTCTTTTGCTCATTGCCAAAATCATAAAATAATTCAGAGACTTCACCAATAATAACTCCGACGAACGATTCGCTCTCCGGATCAAACGGAGCCTCCTCGGTTTCCTCCTCAGGCTGCACATGCGGCTTATGGCGTCGGCGAAGTGGTTATCACTTCCTCTAATGTGCCGAACCTCAATATGGAATGAAAATATTCGTCCCGCCCATATCGTTGGCCTCCCTGTCTTTCGCGGACGCTTCAACGCCCAGGATAGCGGTATGTGTTGTAAATAAAATCCAAACCTTTCAAGACAAAACAAGACGGCTAAACCTTCCAACTCGAAGAAAATTTCCTTTGAGTGTCAGATAGAGCCCGGCTGGAGTAAGCTATGGGTTTTCTCTCCTTCGTTTCCTTTTGCTGTAAAACGGCAGCAATCCCGGCGTTCGATGATTCAATTTGCAATGTAGATTGCTTATCAAAATTTGAAATGCCCAAAACTTGAGCATTAATCCAATGATGTTTTTAAAGCTTCAAATGACAACTGCCATGATATACTCTAGAGAAAAGGTTCGCCCTTACTCCGCAATACACTCATGATCTCTTCTAATTCCGCATTAATACACCTTTCTAGTTGGCCGATACGCTCTTCATCATTTCAGCACGTTTGTCAATCTTTTTATGTTTCTCTCTTAACTACACTTGATCCGTTTCCAAATCCGAAACTTGTTTCTGCAATGTTCTACTTTTTCATCTCGATAGGATAGTTTTTTTATGACCACTTGCATTTACTGTTTTCCTTCATTCCTCTTTCGCTTCCATCGCTACCTTCTTGGCTTCTTGTGTTCCGTTCTTTTTCATCCTGACATAGTTTCATAGTTTCTACTGCCAGCTTCTCATTTCCTTCATCTATACCTTTTAATTGCTTAACATCATTTCGTATTTTTCCTCCCATGTCCTTCGCTTCTTCCCCACACTTGTCAACTTGGTTCTTAATTTCAACTTCTGTTACTCCATAACTATTATCTGTCTCACTATGTTTGTCTGGTGACCATGTGCGTGAACCCTATGAAATATCTGCAGACACCGGCGCATCGTTGGGATTCGTGGAGCTCAGCTTGTCTGCTGTATTTCCATGTTCACCGTGACCAGTGCTAACTGCACATTCGCTTTCACCTTCTCCATCTTCCAGCATATATGGTACTCCGTCAGAGTATGCCCCTCTTTGTACAGTAAGCAGAAATCAGTACTGATGTATGAACACGGCTCTTCATGATCACTTTTGCCTGTTGTTGGCGAAAAGGCGTACAATAGTTTGGCAATTATTTTCTTTCTTATTTGGGAGGTATTCAACACATGAGAAAACCGTTCTTTCGTATTTTAAGTAATAGAGACTGTGACTGCAAGAAAGTACATCTATTTACTGCAATAATTTATTTGGTATCCAACATTATTTCTTCACTTATTCGAATCCACTGCAAAGTAAAAGCTTCTCTTTTCTTTGTATACGATTTGCATCTGGTGTACTGATGATTTTTGCGAGACTATGAGAACGCAGCTTATGGGTTCATACAGGGCAATAATGAAGTTGACGAAAACATTTTACGAGGAAAAATTTGGAGATTTGTGGTAAGGGCTATGAGACCAAATTGCTGAGGTCATCGGTCCCTGGGCTTACGCACTACTTAATCTAACTTAAACTAATTTACACTAAGGACAACACACACAAACACACACACGTGCCAGAAAGAGGACTCGAACCACGGACGGGGGAATTTTACAAGAAGTTCACGGTTTTCAGTGTTACTTAAGTCAGTTCTGTCCTTATCATTTATGAAACAGGCAGTACGGTATCCTTTCAGTGTGCCCTTAAATGTCTGATAAGAGTCACGGGTATTATTTTTTGAACATATTTCGACAATTTGTGCTGATTCCTTCTCTTCGAAATCTGTTGACGTCATTTATTTGTCAATCCTGTTTCCTTTCTTTTGTGTTTAAATTGATTATAGTGTTCAATTTTCCTTGAGCATTTTCACTTTCTCCATATTTTAGCACACTCTCTTAAAATTTCTTTACATAATTCATTACACCATATTTTCTTCTTACTATTGACTGGTCTATATACTTCCTGTGCAGCATTATTATTTTTAAAATCTAAGTTTATAATGGGAATACTTAAAATATTAATTCTATATAATCATGCTCCACATCTTGCAGTAGATACCAGATTTATAACTTAATTCTAAACACAATGGTTCGAAAATATTGTAATATACGGAAGGAACAACTGAGATTCTCAAATATAATAGGCGTTGCCTGCAAATGCACATTGTTCAGAAGATGCCTACATTCAGTGGACTATTTAGTACACTCTTACGATAGCTAGAAGTTTTATTTGTTTGAGCCGTCAGTCTTTTGACTGGTTTGATTTAGCCCGCCACGAATTCCTCTCCTGTGCCAACCTCTTCTTCTCAGAGTAGCACATGCAACCTACGTACTCAATTATTTGCTGGATTTATCCCAATCTCTACAGATCCTTCTTGTACCACGGAAGTCATTCCCTGATGTCGTAACAGATGTTGTATCATTCTATCCCTTCTCCTTGTCGGTGTTTACCACATATCCCTTTCCTCTCCGATTCTGCGCAGAATCTCCTCATTTTTTACCCCATCAGTCCACCAAATTTTCAACAATCGCCTGTAGCACCACATCTTAAATGCATCCATTCACTTCTGTTCCGATTTTTTCCCACAGCCAATGTTTCATTGCCATACAATGGTGTGCTCCACATGTACATTCCAAAAAATTTCTTCCTCAAATTAAGGCCTATGTTTGATACTAGTAGACGCCTCTTGTCCAGGAATGCTCTTTTTGCCAGTACCAATCTGCTTTTGATGTCCTCCTTGTTCCGTCCATCATTGGTTATTTTGGTGCCTAGATAGCAGAACTCCTAAACGTCATCTACTTCATGACCATCAGTCCTAATGTTAAGTACCTCGATGTTCTCATTTCTGCTATTCCTCATTTCTTTCGTCTTTTTTCCATTTACTCTGACTGCATACTCTGTACTCATTAGACAGTTCATTCTGTTTAGACAATCATGTAATTCTTTTCACTTTTACTTAGGATAGCAATGTTGACAGCGAATCATGTCATTGATAACCTTCAATTTTAATTCTACCCCTGAATCTTTCTTTTATTTCCACCATTTCTTCTTCGATGTACAGACTGAACAGTAGGGGCGAAAGCCTACATCCCTATCTTACATCGTTTTTAATTCGAGCACTTCGTTCTTGGTCATTCATCCTTATTATTTCGTCTTACCTCCTGTACATATTTTATATTACCCGTCTCTTATAGCTTACCCCTATTTCCGTAGAATTTCGAAATCTTGCACCATTTTACATTATCAAACGCTTTTTCCAGGTCGACGTCTCCTGATTTTTCTTTGGTCTTGCTTCCATTATAAACCACAACGACAGAATTGCCTCTCTAGAGCCTTTACCTTTTCTAAAGCCACATTGATCGTCGTTAACACATCCTGACTTTTCTTTTCCGCTCGTGTGTATATTATTCTCGTCAGCAACATAGATGCAGGAGCTGTTAAGTTGATTGAGCGATAATTCTGCCGTGGGGTTCTAGGCGCTACAGTCTGGAGCCGCGCCACCGCTACGGTCGCAGGTTCGAATCCTACCTCGGGCATGGATGTGTGTGATGTCCTTAGGTTAGTTAGGTTTAATTAGTTCTAAGTTCTAGGCGACTGATGACCTCAGAAGTTAGTTCGCATAGTGTTCAGAGCCAGCGATAATTCTCGCAGTTGTCAGCTCTTGCAGTCCTCGGAATTGTGTGAATGATATTATTCCGAAAGTCAGATGGTATGTCGCCAGACTCATACATTCAACACACCAACGTGAATAGTCGCTTTGTTGCCACTTGCCCCAATGATTTTAGAAATTATGATGGAATGTTATTTATCCCCTCTGCTTTATTTGATATTAAGCCCTCAAAAGTTCTCTTAAGTGCTGATTCTAATACTGGTCTCCTACCTCTTTTAAATCAACTCCTAGGTCGTCATGTATGAAATCAAACATATCTTCTTCCTCGTAGAGGCTTTCAGTGTTCCCTTTTCACCTATCCGCTCTCTCCTCTGGATTTAACAGCGAAATTCCCGTCACACTCTTCATGTTACTAACCCTGCTTTTAATTTCACGGAAGGTTGTCTTGACTTTCCTATACAGTGACTCAGTTCTTCCGACAATCATTTCTTATTCGATTTCTTCACGTTTTTCGTGCAAACATTTCGTCTTAGCTTCCCTGCACTCCCTATTTATTTCATTCCTCAGTGACTTGTGTTCCTGAATTTCCGTGAACTTTTTTGTACTTCCTTCTTTCATCGAACAGCTGAAGTATTTTTTCCATTACACATGGTTTCTTCGCAGTTACCTTTTTTGTACCTATGTTTCTCTTTCCAACTTATGTGATTGCTCTTTCTAGAGATGTACGTTCCTCTTTAACTGTACTGTCTACTGAGCTATTACTTATTGTTGTATCTATAGCCATAGAGAACTTCAAGCGTTTCTCGCCATTCCTTAGTACTTCCGTATTCCACTTCTTCACGTGTTGATCCTTCCTGACCAATGTTTTAAACTTCAGCCTGCTCTTCATCACTACTACAATGCGATCTGCAGGGGCGCCGACATAGAAAAAATATTGGGTTGGCCCGTATTGGGGTGAATTAAGTGGAAATATGGAAAATGTGAGAAAAGGAACTTAGGAATTAGGACGAAAAGAGAACAACTTCGCGAAACAGAAAAAATGGGGACGTAAACTATGACTAAAGGAAAGGAAGAGAAAAAAGGAAATGAGAAATCTAAACGTAGAGGAAAGGGAAGAGAGGAACCAGAGCGTTGAGAACAGCAGAGGAAGAACAAAATGGAAACAAAAGATAGAAATAAATCGATTAAAATATAATGTTGATATTAAAGTTGAATATTAACTTGATATTCTGCAAACTATAATCAGAATTCATACTGATGAAGAATTAATTGCAGTTACACGTAAGGTAGTCACTTCGAAGTCTTCTATTGTAAAATTCATAGTGAAATGGTAAAAATATCTGGAGGGAAAGTAATAACACTGCACAAAATAGCAGAAGTGTCTGAGCAGGAGGTAACCCAATACAATTTCAGAGTCATTAAGTGTGACATGAGAAGTGGCTGTATTTACTTACACCTTCTAAGTGTGTCAAAATGAAAGAAATTTAAATGAACACACCGTCATTTTATTGTAATATTGTTTATTTAATTACGACCCAGGTTTCGGCATTTTATGGGATTTTCAAGTGATTGAGCTTATATCATTAACATATATTGGAGGACATGAAGTTCAAAATTAGCCATAAGTTAAGAGAGATTATTAATTTTGAGCATTATGTCTTTCAACATATGTTAACGACATAAACCCAATCATTAGAAAATGACATAAACGGGCGAAACCTGGGTTGTAAGTAAATAAAATAATGCAGTCAAATGGCGGCGTGCTCATTTAAAAATTATTGTATGAATTTTGTCCAGCGACATCAAAAACTGTCTAAATGAAAAAAATGCCGCCTTCATATACACTGAGGTGATAAGTCATGGGATAGCGATATCCACATGTACAGATGGCGGTGGTGTCGCGTACACTACCTTCCCTTAACAACTGACAGCAGCGGCATTTTCGAATAGTTGTCAGTGCTAACAGAGAAGCAACACTAGTGGAATAACCACAGAAATAAATGTGGGACATACGACGAACGTATCCGGTAGGTCAGTGCGGCGAAATTCGGCGTCGGTGGGCCAAGGCAGCAGATGACCGACGGGAGCATTTGTTAACAGCACGACTTGGTCTGCAACCCCTCTCCAGGACTCGTAACCATATCGAATGAGCCATAGACTACGTAAAACCGTGGCCTTGTCAGATGAGTCCCGATTTCAGTTGGCAAGAGCTGATGGTAGGACTAGAGGGTGGTTCAGACCCCACTAAGCTTTGGATATAAGTTGTCAAGATGGTTCTGTGGAAGCTGGTGGTGGCTCCATAATGGTGTAGGTTGTCTTTACATGGAATAGACGGGGGCCTCTGGTCCAACTGCACCGATCATTGACTTGAAATTGTTATGTCTGGCTACTTGGAGACCATTCATGGACTTTATGTTCCCAAACAAGGATGGCATTTTTGTGGATGACAATGGGCCTTGTCATCAGGTCACAGTTGTTCGAGATTGGATTTAATAACTTTCTGGACGATTTGAGAGAATGTTTTTTACCACACATAAATCCTATCGAACATTTTGGGACACAATTGTTAAGTGAGTTCTTGCACATAAATCTGTACCGGCAGCACTTTCGCAACGGCTATAGACGCAGCCTGGCTCAATATTTCTGCAGGGGACTGCTAACGGCTTGTTGAGTACATGACACGTCGCGTCGCTGCACTACGCCAGGCTAAAGACAAGTCCACCATGATATTAAGAAGGTATCCCATGACTTTTGTCGCAAGAGTTTAATAGCTAATAGGTGGATTAACCCATTATGAAATGGTGAAAAATGGTAAAAATAAAGACAAATGGTGTGGGACATAGCTAACATACAGATACAAGTAATAAAACAATCGCCAGTTTACCTTATCAGTCTATAGCGCTAGTATTACAGATTTGGACCATGTGACTGTCGCAGAAGGCAGGCTTGTGAACCGAAGAAACTCTGGCGCAATATAATTTTCCAGAAGGTTTAAATAAATTCTTGGGAGACTCTCACTTTTGCCATTGATAATTATCTAGCTATGTATGCAAGAAGGGAAAAGTCAGTGGAAAATGGAAACGAAACTTACTTTGATTTAAGAGAGATAAAGAGCTACGTTACTAAATCTGTGACTATTTTAATGTGTCCTGTGGTTTTTGTAATCCGAGTTTCTCCGCCATGCGTAAACGTTTAGATTTTCATATGTGGAATAAATACGAATGAGTAGTTTTGTGCCTACTTACATTCAGTAATCACATTATAAGTGTCTTGAAACGTATTTCATGTGTAATTTAAATCATTACAACTGGAGCATATCATTTATGAGAAAAGTCAAATTGGTTTCTCCTCGATTTAGTTCTAACAAAGAATAGATACTGTGGAGTCACCGCCAGACTCCACACTTGCTGGGTGGTAGCCTTTAAATCGGCCGCGGTCCGTTAGTATACGTCGGACCCGTGTGTCGCCACTGTCAGTGATTGCAGACCGAGCGCCGCCACACGGCAGGTCTAGTGAGACTTCCTAGCACTCGCCCCAGTTGTACAGCCGACTTTGCTAGCGATGGTTCACTGGAAAATTACGCTCTCATTTGCCGAGACGATAGTTATAGCCTTCAGCTACGTCATTTGCTACGACCTAGCAAGGCGCCATTATCATTTGCTATTTATCTTGTGATGCATGTACCGTCAAGAGCTATGTTCATCACTTATGGATTAAAGTTAAGTATTCCGGCAGCTACGTACTTTTCTTGCTAGTATAATTACTTTACCTGTTCCAGATCTCACGCCAGCCTGCGAGAGCTTAAACGTGTGCCTTTCGTCTTTCTCCTCCTAGTGGCTTGGCTGTCTTGCCAAGCCATAACAGATACTGTAAGAGATAAGTATTTATAGCGAGTAAATGGTGCGGAAAGTAATTTGCCGTACGCAACAGAAGTAAGGCTAACAGAGACTGCCAGTTTTTTTTTCTTTTAGGTGGTCCATATGATCAAACTATGAGACAGTAAAAACCACCCAAATACTTAGACCGAAACTACAAACGCAATCACACTCAACCATTGTCATAAGCATGGTTTAAAAGGAGAAATTCTATATTGAATTGTTATTAAATAACCCAAGAAGGAAATTGATGATGCACTAAGATATTATAGGCTTGAGAAGTGTCTATAATTTTGATTTTCTTTTTATTATTATTAGAAGTGGACGGGGTGAATGTCCTGGTGGTGGGCTACCAGATCATGCTGTGTGATACGTTGATTTCTGGTTGAAACTTTTCTAGATCCACAGCAGTAAGCAATGCTGTAAGACCTGTTGCCTAATTAAATACTATTTATTCTTAGGCAGAAACTAGGTAAGGAACAATTTCAGTATAAAAGAATTTTTTTATTTGTGGATATTGTTAGCAGCAGCTGTATTAGATCCATGGAGACCTTACTATATTTGGAGTAGGTTGCGCTGTACATTTTGTTGACGGCAAAAAATACGGGAATTTTAATAATTATGCCTCTCGGTGTAGCTACGTGATTTCAGGCGCCTTGCCACGGTACACGCGGCGCCCCCCCCCTCCCCCCTTGGGAGGTTCGAGTCCTCCCTCGGGGATGGGTGTATGTGTTGTCCTCAGCGTAAGTTAGTTTAAGCTGGATTAAGAAGTGTGTATGTCTAGGGACCGACGACCTCAGCAGTTTGGTCCCATATGAAATTACCACAAATTTCCAATTAAATCATTATTTGTTAGTGTACGTAAATAATACTTAGGAAACACCTTCCCTGACGGCTGTGTATACATCGTATTCAGATATCTTTATTCCTAATGTAAAACCAGCCTAGTGCAACTCGTTACTGACGTCAGGTTCTTCGTTTCAGTGTATTTTAATATTGTTCCACCTTTCCTCGAAGTCACCTGTGTCTATGTCCGGTTGATATTCAGGTTTACCAAGACATACCCAGAAAAAGTGTTTACAACCCTTTTTCTGTGAGCATAAGGCAGTTACTAATAAATTAACTAAGATCATTTACGTCTTGAAAATGTTCAATTTTGTAACGTAGTCACTTACGTCATTTCTGAGCTTGAGGGGATAGAACACAGCAGCAAATTGTCCGAACTGTGTTTCAATGGTGCTGTCGCTTTTTAAGTTCGATAAGGGAGGTGGAGATGCCTCTGCTGTTTGGGACATTTCCCTATACATTGCTACCATAGCAAACATTTTGCAGCATTTCCTGGCAAGTGGTGACTGTGTGTGTGACAGAGAGAGAGAGAGAGAGAGAGAGAGAGAGAGAGAGAGAATGTGTGTGTCTGTCTTTCGAGTACCTTGCACTGAAGAGTTTCTCCTTTGTCAGCATACAATTAGTGAAGATGTGGACTTTGCCTAATTTGTGCAGTGTTCCACAAATTTGTGCCGATGTTCGGAGAATGTTTAAGATGGAGGTTTAGGGCTACCTGTGCTTTTCCACGTGTCTTCCGCTCCTTCGGGTGATATTACTGAATGTAAGGATCATAGGAAAAACTATTCCGGAAGACATCAAACAGAGAAATACGAGTATTGGAAGGAATGGCAGAACGAACGGGAAATCGGTTGGTGAGGGAAGAAAGGAGTACATCGCACAGCTATGATGGTTGACTAAAAGTCAGTAATAATTTAGAAGTGTTTCGAGTTCGGAGGTGAATTATCTTAAAGTGCAGAAAATGTAGCAATCGGCATCTGTCGTACTACGGGAAGAAGAGGGCGTTATAAACAGTTCGTTATCGAATGCGGGCCGGCCGGGGTGGCCGAGCGGTTCTAGGCGTTACAGTCTGGAACCACGCGACCGCTACGGTCGCAGGTTCGAATCCTGCCTCGGGCATGGATGTGTGTGATGTCCTTAGGTTAGTTAGGTTTAAGTACTTCTAAGTTCTAGGGGACTGATGACCTCAGATGTTAAGTCCCATAGTGCTCAGAGCCATTTGAACCATTTATCGAACGCGAGTATACTGCGATGTAGTACAGAAGATGATGACCTTCGGTTTCAGTCATGTGTAGACAACAGCACCCTGAATGAGAAATGGAAATGGCGGTGTGTGTTCCAATAGAAACTGGCGGAATTCTTTTCACGGAAACTAAAGTGATTTCGTGTCAGTGCTCCACTCTTGTCTGATACTGCATTCTTACCCCGTGACCTTGAATAATTTAGAAGATACAGAAAATTTTCACTGTATTTTGTTTCGAGAACAGTGATCGGGTAAGGCGGATGCGTGAGAGATACCACGACGACATAAGGATCACGCTGGTGGTTAGTAAATTGGAGGGAATGATTGCTACGCTAGCGATCCTTGTCACACGTACACGAGAACAATAAATTGATTCGTAATTAGCAATTGCTTCAGCGTCCGTTTTGTAATTGGGTCGATCGGGAAAAGTACTTTTCGTCCCGAGTGCCCGAATCGCTGCACGACGTCTGCGTACGTTTTTTTAACGCCTCTTGGAAGAGCAGGTGACGGAACAATGCACTGGCAAAACCGTAGGGTGTATTTTTTAAGAAAATGAATCGCTGCGTGCCAAAAACATCCTCTCCCCGTCAGTTACGGCTCCCTGTTATCACCCCTTTTTCTCGTGTCGAGCGAGCGATGTTACACGGTATCGTTCACAAAAACCTTGTACAAGTGGCAAGTGTTAGGTAACGGGTTTGACGTGAAACAGGCACGCTTGCGCGTGAGCAGTGGCGTAGTAAGGGCACGCACGCACGCACGCACGCAGGTTTTGCGAACACGGCACGACACAGGGCGGCTGCCAGGGCCGCAGGGTGGGGGAAGGGAGAACGCGTGCGCGGCCGCCAGGTCAGGTCACGGCTGCTGACGTCAGAGCAGCATCCCGCCAGGTAGCACTTCGATCGCCGGCGGCCGCACCGCACCGCACCGCGACGCAACGCCGCGGCCGGGGGCGGCGGCGGGGGAGGGCGTAGCAGTAGTCCCACTTGGCGGAAGAGAAACACTCGCCCAATAACGGCAGAAATCCGGCGCACCGAGCCGGCCGGCGCTGCGGGGGCGCGCTGCAGCATCGAAGCAGCTCACTCGCCCGCGTCGGGTCTTCGGCATCCGGGCGGGCAGTCGTAACACTTCTACATCACTTTATCACTTTCGCAATAGTGCATACCCGGAATGACCGATCCGTTGCGCAGTAGAAGGCAAAGCTAATGTCTGAACAGTGGACTATCACTTCACTGGCTCGTTACGAAGTGCTCAGAAGGAGACATTGTTAACAATATCGTCGTAGTGACGTATCTCGAATAGAATGACCTCCTCCAAGTCAATCAGCACGAGTTTCGACCACATCGACCATGTCAAACTCCTAGATCAGTTAGCCTTCAAAGGAATGTGAAACTGATGCGCATTGCCTGTCACTGTTTTCTCAATAATCATATATAAATTACCTAACCTGTTAGTGTCCTGCTTCCTGGACCGTTGTCACATCAGATTGCTTTCTTTCACGAACTTGCAACATGCTAGTCTAGCAGATATTACGATTGCATACTTTAAACTGATCCGAGGGTGCGGGGGGAGGGGGAGGGGAGGAAACTACATACTAGGAACAGTTAGATGGGTCAAGTAAAACTGGATGTATTCTCCAAAACACGCAGAAATGTGAGGCAGTTGTAGGCAGCCTCATTAAAAAAAAAAAATTGAAAAAAAAAAAACTTGGGAACTGGCCAGGCCACAAATTTTGGACTGGTTGCCGTACCTCCGCCTCTCGTTAAGTCCAAACTAAGGGCAACAGCAACTGCTGTAGACATATGCCATCTAGCGTATTATGTGGAATTCGGAATTAAATGTCTGGTCAAAACGAAAACCACTCTTGCCATTCGATAGTCCTCAACTTAGGCAACCCATTGACGTTTCAGTTGGTTTGGGAAAATTTCTTTCACTGTATTAATGAGTAGATTAAATACAGAGCCCTTTTCATTAAAAAGTTTAGAGCCCTATCCATCCTACTGGTGAATTCGTAACTACGTATGCAGTCCGGATCAGTGGTGGGAAATGGGATTTTATCTTTATTTTACTCTCTCTCTCTCTCTCTCTCTCTCTCTCTCCATCTATCTATCTATCCACCTATCTATCTCTCTTTAAATGTGTCTAGGTTGGACAGCTCTATGGACTTCGGTGCATGCTATAAAAGTCTCCGAAGGTCTGTGTTCACCCCATCCGCGTTGCGCTTAAGATGAAGGCAGTCAGATCGATGCTGTACTTTTTGAATTCCGAAAAGGCATTTGACTCACTAGCACATCTACGCTTATTAACGAATGTACGGTGTCTGGCGTATTACGCAAAATTTGTGATTGGATTGAGGATTTCTTGGTAGGAAGAGCGTATCGACAGATATAGAAGTAACTTTACGTGTGTCCCAGGGAAGAGCTTTGGAACCCTTGCTGTTCGTGTTCTGTACTAATAACCCAGGAGAAATATTAACAGACCTTAGACTTCTATCAGATGATGCCATTATCTGTAACAAACAACTGTCTGAAGAAGGCCATACTGATAATCATTCGGATGTACACTACTGGGCATTAACACTGCTACACCGCAAAGATGACGTGCTACAGACGCGAAACTTAACCGACAGCAAGAAGATGCTGTGATATGCAAATGATTAGCTTCTCAGAGCATTCGCACAAGGCTGGCATCGGTGGTGACGCCTACAGCGTGCTGACATGAGGAAAGTTTCCAACCAATTTCTCATACACAAACAGCAGTTGACCGGCGTTGCCTGGTGAAACGTTGTTGAGATGTCTCGTGTAAGGAGGATAAATTCGTACCATCACGACTTTGATAAAGGTCGGATTGTAGCCTATTGCGATTGCGGTTTATCGTATGGCGACATTGTTGCTCGCGTTGGTCGAGATCCAATGACTGTTGGCAGAATATTGAGTCTGTGGGTTCAGTAGGGTAATACGGAACGCCGTGCTGGATCCCAACGAGTTCGTATCACTAGCAGTCGAGATAACAGGCATCTTGTTCGCATGGCTGTAACGAATCGTGCAGCCACGTCTCGATCCCTGAGTCAACAGATGGGGACGTTTGCAAGACAACAATCATCTACACGAACAGTTCAACGACGTTTGCAGCAGCATGGACTATCAGCTCGGAGACCATGGCTGCGGTTATCCTTGACGCTGCATCACAGACAGGAGCGCCTGCGATGGTGTACTCAACGACGAACCTGGGTGCACGAATAGCAAAACGTCATCTTTTCGGATGAATCCAGATTCTGTTTAGAGCATCATGATGGTCGCATCAGTGTTTGGCGACATCGCGGTGAACGCACATTGGAAGCGTGTATTCGTCATCGCCATACTGGCGTATCACATTTCATGATGGGTGCCATTGCTTACACGTCTCGTTCAGCTCTTCTTCGCATTGACGGCACTTTGAACAGTGGACGTTACATTTCAGATGTGTTACGACCCGTGGCTCTACCCTTCATTCGATCCCTGCGAAACCCTACATTTCAGTAGGATAATGCACGACCGCATGTTGCAGGTCCTGTACGGGCTTTTCTGGATTCAGAAAATGTTCGACTGCTGCCCTGGCCAGCACATTCTCCAGATCTCTCACCAATTGAAAACGTCTGGTCAAAGGTGGCCGAGTAACTAGCTCGTTACAATGCGCCAGTCACTACTCTTGATGGACTGTGGTACTGTGCTGAAGCTTCATGGGCAGCTGTACCTGTACACGCCATCCGAGCTCTTTTTGACTCAATGCCCAGGCGTATCAAGGCCGTTATTACGGCCAGAGGTGGTTGTTCTGGGTACTGATTTCTCAGGATCTATGCATTCAAATTGCGTGAAAATGTAATGACATGTCAGTTCTAGTATATTATATTTGTCCAATGAATACCCGTTTATCATCTGAATTTCTTCTTGGTGTAGCAATTTTAATGGGCAGTAGTGTAAATAAGATTTCAAACTCGTGCATAAGCTGAAAACTTGCATTAAACATTCATAAATGCAAAAAAAAAAGAAAAAAACCTGTGCAATTTACAAGACGAAAACTTTTCTGATTACAATATCAGCGAGTCACAATTAAAATCAGATAATTCTGACAAAAGCCTTAACGAGATATTTTATGATGACCGGGAATGGAATGATCACATAGGCTCAGTCGTAAGCAAAGCTGGTCGCAGGCTTCGGTTCAAAAGGGGAGTACTTGGGAGAAGCACCCATATGACCAATCCCAGATTATTGTTGAAGTGTGTAGGACACTGACCAAATAGGACTAAAAGCGGAATGTTGAATGTACATGGCATGGTAAGAAGGACTGCTGGATTGATCCACGGGAGAGAGTGGCAAAGAAGTTGAAAAACTGAACAAGCACACACTTGAAGGTAAGTAATACAGAGTTAAAACCAGTAAGCGACGAATATAGGAATACACCACAACCTCCTGTGTGTCTCTGCCGTAGTGATCGTAAAGACAAGTTCAGACCAATTACAATGCTATTTTCGACCAAAGTCCACATTTTCTGTAGTTGCTATATTCTTTTTCGTCTCTTTGGTTCCTCATTGTCAACCCCTCGTGTGCTCTTCATTACACGATATCTTTATGTAGATTATGTCCAGTTTTCCTGATCTATTTCCAACTTTCCCTCTTTTCCTCCATCCTCCACCGTTTTCTTTCTTCCCTTCTCTTCTTCTCTCTGACTTTCACATTTAGCTATTTTTGCCATTTCTTGTATTTAAACTTAACTTCTTCATCTATGTCTGTGAAAATTGGCACACGCAGAAAGAATGCAACGAATAAATACGAAATAGGATGATGGGTACAACGTTGCACAGGGAATAAGTGATTAGCGTTGTGCGGAAGTATTAGTGCGTGTGCGCCCAGCAGCGCCCACCGTTTTGTGAACGTAATGCTCATTATTACTGTAACCCTAGCCAGTGAGGAACCTTAGAAGGCGAAGGTGAATGTAAGTGCTGTTTACTCCTCGTCGGCACTACAGCCCCAAAATCAGCATTTTAATGAGTTCGAATCCCGAGGACTAACTTATCTCCTGGGACTTCGTCTGTCGCAATGAGAAATTGCTTTTCGTATGCTGGTATTACATTGACGAGAGAGCGAACTCGGGAAATTTAAACGAATATATACAGTTGCAAAAGTATTCTAGACCATGAAACGTGATTACGACACGTGTCAGCCGCCATATTGGAGTATATGAGTTCGTTTACTGGCTCGACACTATAGCGCTGTACTGGATTTGAACCGGTGCAGCGTTAACTTTTGTGTGTTCCATTGTTGACATGTACGGCATCGCATAAGACTTCTATTTTCCACAAACACGTACGCTACAAGCTGTTGCTGGCATCATTATTGGAAAATCCGCTGTCGGTCTAACTCTGTCCTTGCACTAAGCTCTCCTTGTTGATTTTTGCATGTGTAACAGTTTATTTAGTTGTTCGGCGATAGGACTTTCAAGGGAGATGGCTTACTACGGATATACTACCTTTGTAATTAATGGCCATCGACTTGGTATTAAGCAAGATCATGATCTGTTATAAATGACAACACGGTTTATATGAACTTAGTTTACTCGCTCCAGCAACGAAGGTTCCTGAATATTTCTTCCCCATCCACATTTTTGCAGTCCATACTGACAATATATCATTCCGCAGAAGTGACCATATAATTTCTTTGTCTTTAACCGACTCTAGTTTAACTTTAACTGCAATCTCCTATAGATTGTTAATTTATGTACAATTATGTACATCAGTAACTTCAGTTCTACTCGAAGTAAAAAAGCTACTTCTGCTAAACATTCATGTATATGGGGTAAGTCAGCTGCTCCTACCTATAGGTTTTGTGAAACACGCAATGCCTTCAAATACCACATGCAACATGTGTGTTACATAAAGTTTGCAGTAGGGGCAGCCGAATAACCATGAACAATTATTAATTAATTCACCTCTCGACCTCTTAATACAGTTCTAGATCTCATCATCATCTGTAGCTTCACTACAACTAATCCCCATCTATATGATCAAAACAATACATGGCTGCAAAAGCCCACCTACTCACATGCTCATGGTAGTGGGTTAAAGAGGATTCTGGTGCAATGTTGATATGAAATTGATATGAAATTAATTATATAGACTCATTAAGTGATAAATTAATTACCCCAACCCCTGATGATGCCATGAGATTTCACCATTTGCTACATGCTCAGGAAACTCACAGCCCACTCCTGTGATGCATTCCAAGATGCCATCAAAGGGAAAGTGGTGGGTATATCAAATTTCATGTATATTCACCTTGAGCTTCAGAAACCAACTGGTCTAGTTCACAATGCCATCACCAGAGGGTGCTGCTGTTACTCCCCCTACTCCTCTCTCCCCCTCCATCCCCTGTGAAGGAGCTTCACTCTGTGCTGAGCTCCCAGTCAGGACAGATGTAAGTCTTTATTATTTTGTACACTGTACAGAATGTTTATTTAAATAATTTTAATTGCCACTGGTCGAGCACTAGACAGTGGCGCCACACAGTTTTCTGATTAACTGTTAGATGTGGAGAGGATAAGAGGAACATATGAACCAGCAATAGTAATACCAAAACAGCGGCCCATTGTCCCACTGCACCTGTACCATCCTGGCCTTATATACAGGCAGTAAAACAGAGTGATACCTATTTATGTGTCACAGGTTGTGCCCTAGCCAACAGAAAGATGGGAAGGACATCGGACGACATTTATTTACGAATATAGTCATTATCTTACCTGAACATGGTGTCTCGACATGGAAATGAACACTGACAAGTCACCTCCAATCGCCTCCAGTATTGTGTACCTGAAGAGTTATCAGCTGAGAAACTGCAGCTCTCCAGAGGCCTGGCTAAGCCTCTACTTCCTGTCACTGCCTGCCACCAGCCGCCATGCACTATCCAGTGACTGGGATGTGTACAGTAGTTCCATTCATGACAGAGATCACTCAGTTCAAAAAATCCGAAATGATTTCTTTTGTCAATACACCCAGAATTTCTCACAAAAATGTAGATTCCTCCCGTTTATACATTTTTGAAGGTTGAAGAACTTGGACCACACATGTGCTCCCACATTGCAAAAAGTCTTTATTTGTTGTGAAATTCCTGTACAACACTATGGCGTAGGCTATTCTTTCTCTAAGTATTTATTTTTTTGTGAGGTAGAAAAATATTTTCCTTATCTGCCATGTCCTGGGTCATAGAACTAGAATATACAAACTCATGTTTGGCTCATGACGGATTGCTAAGAGCATGCTCTGTCTCTGTCACAGAATGCCTCCTCACGTTTGAACTCTCTCTGAAGATAACCAAATGTTTCACCACAAATAAATCTCTTGAGGTAACAGAATAGAGAAGTTGTCAACATGAAGTTTATGCTACATGTCACTTTATACTTTCTATAATACCATTGATTTTATTACAATGATCATATTGCCCTGAGTAGGTTCTGTTGAAAGATCTCATCCAACGAAAAAACTCCTGATTAACCCTCCAACTCTCGAATCATATCCGTGGTCGTCTCACCCTCGCATTCACCCGGTCAGCGAAACGTCATTGATATCAAATTGATGGGCTAATTAATTCATTTGGTCATGAGAGCCCCTTTGCATGGTGAGTAATCTTTCTTTTCCCACAATCATATTACACTTTGCAGATAATCGTTATAGACGTTCCTGTGACATCTCTGGAGACTTCCCATAGGATAGATAACACTTCCGCTGGTACCAGAATGGTTGGGGTGGCAGCCATTATCAAACAGCTAGAGACGTCCAACGCTATTTGCGTTCTGTATCTCGGTTGTCTTGTCAAGTGGGTGGAAGAAAGTCACTTATAATTTCTGGTATACTGCTCCTGAACCATTCCTGCTGAGACCTTTCGGTCTATGGGGCAGTAAGATTTTTCACTCTCTTCTCCACCCCTGGACTGTATATAAAGGCATATCAATAGCTGTCACTGGGAACGCGAATTTCTGGCCTTGCGTCAGAGCTGTACCGCTCGCCATGCCAGACAGCTGTTCATGATCCCAGACATACAATGTTGTTCTGTCTTTCCCAGAAGGATTGGGAGCTTAAATGACACTGGGATAAATACTGAGGTGTTGAATAATATGCTTCCCATCGTCCCTGCTGCAAACTGAAACTTTCATAGAAGTTTTTCGAAATATCCTAGAATGGCTGACACATTGAGCAATAATAAAATACCAGTAAACTGACCCCAACGTCTCAAACATGTACGAGTCTGCAGACTTCGGTTTCCCTCAGAATACGGTCCTATAGAAGCATTCGTATTGCCTCCTGCCAAATTACTGGGCAGATGATTAGAGAACACGAATGGGAATCCCTGGAGTGAAGACAATGTTCTTTTTGAGGAACACTATAGAGCACTGGATCTTGAAGCTGACTGCAGAAGGATTCTGCTGCCGTCAATGTACATTTCATGTAAGGACAACGAAGTTAAGATAAGAGAAATTAGCGCTCATAGTGATGCATAAAGGTAGTTTTTTTCCTTCACCGTATTTGTCGGTGGAATAGGAACAGGAATGACCAGTAGTGGTAGAGGATACTCTGCGCGACCCAGGTACGGTGGCTTGCGAAGTAAGAATGTACATGTAAATTTAGCCTACGTATTAAGATGTCAGTCTATTTGTTTATAGACACACAAAACTCGTGGATGAATGAAACTTCCTGGCAGATCAAAACTGTGTGCCGGACCGAGACTCGAACTCGGGACCTTACACTTTTGCGGGCAAGTGCTCTACCAGTGCGAAAGGCAAAGGTCCCAAGTTCGAGTCTCGGTCCGGCACACAGTTTTAATCTGCCTGGAAGTTCCATATCATCGCACACTCCGCTGCAGAGTGGAAATCTCATTCTCGTGGAAGAATGTTGTCTCTTATTAGAGAAAAATTTCTGCTGCTAGTTATTGTCTCTGTAGAAATCTTCGTATTAGCCCCAAATTTTCTCATTGCAGTCACTTCACGAGAAGTAAATGAGAGTTGTAAAACACACATCAAAAAAAGTTTCCCATAATCCCCGAACTCCTGGAGATAAACGTTGACTGTGGATATTGTATCACAGACACAGTCCCTTTCACTGTTCAGAGATGTTACTAAACCCATCCAAAGATGTAATCAACCATGCATGACGAGCGCCTATTGGACGGAGAGGGTCCAGTCATTCCACCAGGAAGGAGGTACGTGGCTCGTTTTGTCCGTAGTTCAGCCACCGCGGTTCGATCGTGTCCGCATCGTTACTTTGTATCAGGAAGGGCTCTCAACAACGGAAGTGTCCAGGCGTCCCGGACTGAACCAAAGCGATGTTGTTCGGACATGTATGAGATACAGAAAGACAGGAACTGTCTATTACACGCCTCATTCAGGCCATCCAAGTGCTACTACTGCAGTGGATGACCACTACCTAAGGATTATGGCTCGGAGGAATCCTGACAGTAAAGCCACCATGTTGAGTAATGCTTTTCGTGCAGCCACAGGGCGTCGTGTTATGACTCAAACTGTGTGCAATAGGCTACATGATGGGTAACTTCACTCCCGACGTCCATGGCGAGGTCCATCTTTGCAATCACGATACCGTGAAGCGCGGTACAGATGGATCCAATAACATGCGGAATGGACCGCTCAGGATTTTCATCACGTTCTCTTCTCCGATGAATGCCGCATATGCCCTCAACCAGACAATCGTCGGAAACTTGTTTGGAGGCAACCCGGTCAGGATGAACGCTTTAGACGCACAGTCCAGCGAGTGCAGCAAGGCGGAGGCCACCTGTTGTTTTGCGGTGGCATTATGTGGGGCCGACGTACGCCGCTGGTGGTCATGGAAGACTCGATTTATGTCCTAGATGCCGCAGAGGAATGGAGTATGTCGCATAAATCATCGTTTGTCTAGAGGAGGGTACCAAAATAGGTTTCCATCGACAGACATGTTTCATCACACATGTGTTGGAAGTCCTCTGCTGATTGTGGCATGAAGAGGTTTGGTAGTAACGATTGGAGGAAGAAAGTGCTCTCAGCCACACACACAACAGATGTATACGAACTGAGTGTAGGCTATATTACACAACTGATACGCCCTGATAGAAGAACGGAAAAAAATGGTTAAATGTGCAATAAATGACCTGTAGCAGCACCTTCCTCTCTTTACAATGAATACTCAGTCTACCATTAAACCATACCTCATTACAACCCCACCGTAACCGATTACTCAGTGCACTTTCCTTCATCCTTTAACGAAGTTCCAAGTCTATTTAGAGGCAAATGGTCCTCTTTTCCAAGAAAACATCAAAGACAGCAGTAACTTGCATCTCTTACTATTATCTCAATAGATGTCCGCCCCGGTAGCTGAGTGGTCAGCGTGACAGACTGTCAATCCTAAGGGCCCGGGTTCGATTCCCGGCTAGGTCGGAAATTTTGTCCGCTCAGGGACTGGGTGTTGTGTTGTCCTAATCATCATCATTTCATCCCCATCGACGAGCAGGTCGCCGAAGTGGCGTCAAATCGAAAGACTTGCATCAGGCGAACGGTCTACCCGACGGGAGGCCCTAGCCACACCACATTTCCATATCTCAACAGATGTACAGTTGAATGTTCTGAAGGTATTCCTTAACTGACAATGCATGATTGTGATTGGTGGAGAGTACAGAAAAGCACATCGTAAATACTATTTGTTGAGGTTTGAAACACCTAAACAGCCCTCCTCAGGGTCATACACGTGATGCATTCTGTAGTTGTATGTTGTATTCCCCCACATTTCTTTGTAGCACACCGATCACCGCACATGAAGCAGGCAACAGACCAGAAGCCACGCTACCTTGCTCCCTGAGCCATATATGGCACATGCACAGACATAGACATTTAGAAAACACGGCAAATGCATTGCAACTGTATAATATATGATTGTAAGTGACTGGATGTATTAGAGTACAGTGCTACAGTATATCGCCTAACCAGAAAAAAGTGCATTTGCGCTAGGTGTGGACAACTGTACTACATTCACAAGCAAATTTAGAATACGTGACGAGAAGTGATGTCAAGATCACATGGGGAAAAGTGACATAAAATGGATAAATTTACGAAAATTGACGGAAAGTATGTATAAATTAAGGGCACAATACGCCGAAGTGCGGGGAAATTGAGGGCAATGAGGGAGTACTTGCCTGTCTTCTGCTTGGCACAGGCAAATTCTTGTGTTTGGGGACGAGTAATTGGCAGCAAGAGAAATACGAGAAAAATTTGACTTGGATGCATCAGAATCCAAGGAAACAGCCAATTTTCATCGACAGCGATAAGAAGGCTGGAACAGAATGTTCGTCGTGGTGACAACCAAATGTAAAGTGATAGCCGGCCGCGGTGGCCGTGCGGTTCCAGGCGCTTCAGTCCGGAACCGCGGGACTGCTACGGTCGCAGGTTCGAATCCTGCCTCGGGCATGGTTGTGTGTGATGTCCTTAGGTTAGTTAGCTTTAAGTAGTTCTAAGTTCTAGGGGACTGATGACATAAGATGTTAAGTCCCATAGTGCTCAGAGCCATTTGAACCATTTTGTAAAGTGATAAATTTATATATGTCGGATCACAGGCTCAGGTGTGACCCTGAAGTTATCGGCAACTACCTCATAGATTTTTGCAAAGTGTCCTTAGATGAAGAGCGTTGTATTATGTGACGTCACCTACTCCTGCCTACTGGAACTTCCACTATCAGCGAAAGTGTAGTGTCCTTACACCTCGTCGAGGTACGTGAAAGCGGGACGATAAAACGCTCTCTGTTATTGCAGTCAATATTTCTTGATAATGTTCGCTCTTTGCACTAATTTGAGTCTATATTCTGTGTTACTCAAATCTTGTAAAGTCTTTTTCGTTAATAAGTTTACATTCAAATTACTGCTATCGGCTAGCTGCGTTGTTCAGTGGTTGCCACGAAAGATGCTCATTAACAGTTACTAGACGGCCGATTCGCGTTTCAGAATAAACAGATATCGTTTATTACCGAAGCAAATGTACATCGAATTAGGTTCTTCAGAAGACAAAGGGTTCGTTTAACACTGCACAATGTCTTATCCGTTGAAAATTATTTCCTTCAGAAACTATTATTATATTATCATTATTATTATTATTATTATCATTATTGTTCAAAGATACACAGTTCACTTCTTGTGATGCTCTGTTCGAAATCGTAGGACATTATAGTTCTTACTTAACCTTGTTTTTATTAACACAGTTTCTTTGATATGATTAGCTACTATGAATGGTCGCACCTTAGCCCGATAATAAACTATTGAAGTTCTTGAAGTGAAATAATGATATCGATCTTTTATCGACTGAGACGTTCGCTGGACATTAGCGTTATCTGAGTTCCGTCAGTTTTCTTACTTTTTTACAGTAAATGAAATGAACAGAAATTTTCTCTTAATTAGCGCAGCTTCCAAAGAAGTTAACTATTTCACGCAGTGACGCAGGAACTTAAAGAGACCGAATACTTAGGACTCAAACGTAAAGGCTCGGACGGTAAAATCTTGAAAACAAAGACTCCCCGATACTAAAGACCCCTAAAAGCTAAAGACTCCCTCCCAGACGCTAAAGATGTTAACAGTATGTGCACTGGATTTATATAGTAGCTGTGAAAGTGACGTTCTTTCGAAACACTTTGAATAAAGCCCTCTGTCACTTTTCCGTTGGCTCTTATTATCCTTTTATTTAATTTTCTCTGCTTTAAAATGGAAATTCATGATTTTATATGAAATATGGGAACGGTTCATAGCTGGTTCCCATAATTTTATCTTCAAAAAAGACCAGATATGTAAGGAGGATTTATACAGCCACTCTCCCCATCGATAACGACTTTATTTTAATCAAGTTTCCATCGTTTCACGGGATAGCAAGATGTGCTACTGTTACACCTATACAAATTTTCTCCTAGAGGGTTCGGATTCTTCCTTAACTATCTTTGACTTAGGATTTGGTATTTTCAGTTTCTTTTCTATGGACCAGGATTTTGGAGTTTTGCTTGCGATCTTATTCTTCTCTATTTTTCTTTTTCCTTCTTTCCTTTTCATGACCAAGTGACAACATGTTGCATATATGCATGGGTGATATGACATGATTACAAAAATTTCACAGTAGGTTGCCCTCTCCAAGAATTCGGATTCCTCCTGGACAGTCCTGGTTCTTCCCTGGCTCCTTAGTCTGGACCAGAGGTTTTGGCACTAAGGCAGGTAGGCTGCCCGCCGTCATCCAGCATTCCCGGGGTCGCCAACTTTCTGATGTCATCTTGGATGGCCACATAGTCAGTCACCATCGAAATCAATTGCGTCCTCGCCACCCTGCGACACCTGTACCGCACCCTATGACACGGACCACCACCACCTCTACAACCCATTCTGGACCACCTACACAGACCCCTTCACTAATGCCATCTAATCGTTGCATGGGTGATTTTTCAGGGCATCAGTCACCGCCACCAGTACCACCAACACAGCAGCCGCAGTCGACGGCCACATAGTCAGTCACCATCGAAATCAATTGCGTCCTCGCCACCCTGCGACACCTGTACCGCACCCTATGACACGGACCACCACCACCTCTACAACCCATTCTGGACCACCTACACAGACCCCTTCACTAATGCCATCTAATCGTTGCATGGGTGATTTTTCAGGGCATCAGTCACCGCCACCAGTACCACCAACACAGCAGCCGCAGTCGACGGACCAGCTGCCCAGCCCCTTTTCAGTGCCTCCCCAACAGCTGATGGCCACTAATGAAGATGCACTGATGCCACAGGTCCCACCCATGCAGCCATCACAACCAGTACGCAGGTCAGCCCGCATCACAGGATGTACAGCGACATATTCTCCAAGAGGCAGCCTCCACAGCCTCCTCCAGGGAGCTGCAGCCGCAGATCTCCACGACATAGCAGCTATCGATCTTCCGCACACCTCCGTCCCCAGAAGGGAGATATGTTACGTCTGCCACAGATGGCCCCTGTGTACCATATAACATATGCAAGCACTGGCAGGCGCTACCAAGAGGACAACAATTCTTCAAAACAAACAGAACTTGCTAGAGACTAATGCGAACCTTTTTCTGCAGAGGTCCCCTCACAGATACAGGGAAAGTTGGAGTACTCCGCCGGCCTCCGCCGGCTTTATAAGTCCAGCACAGCAGCAGTACAGCCAGTTCCTCGCCGAGCTAGGACTAGCTCCGACAGACCGCACCGACACCCTTGATGAATGGTTGTCTACAAGTTATTTGTTTTTGTGTGTATATAGTGATTGTTCGAGACGTGTAGTTCAGTTTAAAAAAAAGCCATTATACTGAGTGTTGTACAATACTGAGCATTCTCCAGATGTAGCACATCCATCTGCGATCGAGCCGCGCCAGCGATAAAGCCAGATTGGAATATCCACAACATTCTTCATATTTCATAAACGATTTCAGAAATCGACATGAGATTCTGGTGAATGACAGCAAGCACAGAGGAGAGTGTTTTACCATATTTTTATTATGTAAAACTTCATTATCTACAATTGTTGTTCCAATAACTACAGACTTTTTCGGTGGAAGAATGTAATTTATAAGTGACATTGATAGCTGGTGAAACAAAAAATGCTATGCATGGAATGACGTATGTGAAGACGTTACACGTTTCTTTGGACCAATGATGTGTTTTTTCATAACCTACTGACTTTACTTTTACTCAGTTATTCATTTAACAAACTTAAGAAACTACTGTTTCGGAATTCTCTCGCTGTTGTGTCTGAACAACATGTTAGTGAGGTGAGACTGTGTAAAGTCCGATTTGTTTTGGCCAAAGAAGCACATTTTGACATGGCAACCAGAGAAATGTGTAGGTTTCACTCTAAATTAGTCACTCATGACGCCTCTTTAAGGCTACCACTGGTTAACAAACTCGACGAAAATTAGTCGCCGCATTTTCGGTGGAATTATTTTTACATACTAATGAAAGCGGAGGTGATAGGAGTTCTTTCTTAACACTTTGCCGTCCGCACGTCACGCACAAATTTATTCGCTTGGCGCCGGCAGCGCTAATTCGGATTACTTGGCTTGTCGCCGGCTGCTTGTCACCTTTCCGTTGATGACAAGCTTCATACACATCCAGTTTTGCCCGCTTTAATTTTCTGGAAATCCTCTATTTTGCCGTATCATTCTGCAAACTCGAATTTTCTTTTCAGATAACTTCTCTGCAAGTTTTACAGGATTATAATAATTATCCAGGCAGAGGTAATGCCACTTTACATCAGAAGGTGTCAATAGTTCTAGCACTGTTTTTGCTAAAGGATGTCCAGCGCCGGAATATATCTTGAATGAGGAAATGTATCCCGTAATCGTATCACACAGCACCCGAATGAATATTCCCTATCTCATAATTTTCGACGAATTGTAGACTTTAACGCAGGTTCGAATCCTGCCTCGGACATGGATGCGGCTGATGTCCTTAGGTTAGTTAGGTTTAAGTAGTTCTAAGTTCTAGGGGACTGATGACCTCAGCAGTTAAGTCCCATGGTGCTCAGGGCCTTTCGATCATTTGTAAACTTCAAAATGTAATCGTCCTCGTTACGGTATCATTCCTTCATCAGTTGAGATGTCTTGACTTACATTAAACGTTTCTTTAAACTTTTAGGAAAAATAATCAATTACGAACTGCACTTTGACAAGCCGGTCGGCATTATCCGGTTTCTACATCTACATCTACATCTACATTGATACTCCGCAAGCCACCCAACGGTGTGTGGCGGAGGGCACTTTACGTGCCACTGTCATTACCTCCCTTTCCTGTTCCAGTCGCGTATGGTTCGCGGGAAGAACGACTGTCTGAAAGCCTCCGTGCGCGCTCTAACCTCTCTAATTTTACATTCGTGATCTCCTCGGGAGGTATAAGTAGGGGGAAGCAATATATTCGATACCTCATCCAGAAACGCACCCTCTCGAAACCTGGCGAGCAAGCTACACCGCGATGCAGAGCGCCTCTCTTGCAGAGTCTGCCACTTGAGTTTATTAAACATCTCCGTAACGCTATCACGGTTACCAAATAACCCGGTGACAAAACGCGCCGCTCTTCTTTGGATCTTCTCTATCTCCTCCGTCAACCCGACCTGGTACGGATCCCACACTGATGAGCAATACTCAAGTATAGGTCGAACGAGTGTTTTGTAAGCCACCTCCTTTGTTGATGGACTACATTTTCTAAGCACTCTCCCAATGAATCTCAACCTGGTACCCGCCTTACCAACAATTAATTTTATATGATCATTCCACTTCAAATCGTTCCGTACGCACACTCCCAGATATTTTACAGAAGTAACTGCTACCAGTGTTTGTCCCGCTATCATATAATCATACAATAAAGGATCCTTCTTTCTATGTATTCGCAATACATTACATTTGTCTATGTTAAGGGTCAGTTGCCACTCCCTGCACCAAGTGCCTATCCGCTGCAGATCTTCCTGTATTTCGCTACAATTTTCTAATGCAGCAACTTCTCTGTATACTACAGCATCATCCGCGAAAGCCGCATGGAACTTCCGACACTATCTACTAGGTCATTTATATATATTGTGAAAAGCAATGGTCCCATAACACTCCCCTGTGGCACGCCAGAGGTTACTTTAACGTCTGTAGACGTCTCTCCATTGATAACAACATGCTGTGTTCTGTTTGCTAAAAACTCTTCAATCCAGCCACACAGCTGGTCTGATATTCCGTAGGCTCTTACTTTGTTTATCAGGCGACAGTGCGGAACTGTATCGAACGCCTTCCGGAAGTCAAGAAAAATAGCATCTACCTGGGAGCCTGTATCTAATATTTTCTGGGTCTCATGAACAAATAAGGCGAGTTGGGTCTCACACGATCGCTGTTTCCGGAATCCATGTTGATTCCTACATAGTAGATTCTGGGTTTCCAGAAATGACATGATACGCGAGCAAAAAACATGTTCTAAAATTCTACAAGAGATCGACGTAAGAGATATAGGTCTATAGTTTTGCGCATCTGCTCGACGACCCTTCTTGAAGACTGGGACTATCTGTGCTCTTTTCCAATCATTTGGAACCCTCCGTTCCTCTAGAGACTTGCGGTACACGGCTGTTAGAAGGGGGGCAAGTTCTTTCGCGTACTCTGTGTAGAATCGAATTGGTATCCCGTCAGGTCCAGTGGACTTTCCTCTATTGAGTGATTCCAGTTGCTTTTCTATTCCTTGGACACTTATTTCGATGTCAGCCATTTTTTCGTTTGTGCGAGGATTTAGAGAAGGAACTGCAGTGCGGTCTTCCTCTGTGAAACAGCTTTGTAAAAAGGTGTTTAGTATTTCAGCTTTACGCGTGTCATCCTCTGTTTCAATGCCATCATCATCCCGTAGTGTCTGGATATGCTGTTTCGAGCCACTTACTGATTTAACGTAAGACCAGAACTTCCTAGGATTTTCTGTCAAGTCGGTACATAGAATTTTACTTTCGAATTCAATGAACGCTTCACGCATAGCTCTCCTTACGCTAACTTTGACATCGTTTAGCTTCTGTTTGTCTGAGAGGTTTTGGCTGCGTTTAAACTTGGAGTGAAGCTCTCTTTGCTTTCGCAGTAGTTTCCTAACTTTGTTGTTGTACCACGGTGGATTTTTCCCGTCCCTCACAGTTTTACTCGGCACGTACCTGTCTAAAACGCATTTTACGATTGCCTTGAACTTTTTCCATAAACACTCAACATTGTCAGTGTCGGAGCAGAAATTTTCGTTTTGATCTGTTAAGTAGTCTGAAATCAGCCTTCTATTACTCTTGCTAAACAGATAAACCTTCCTCCCTTTTTTTATATTCCTATTAACTTCCATATTCAGGGATGCTGCAACGGCCTTATGATCACTGATTCCCTGTTCTGTACATACAGAGTCGAAAAGTTCGGGTCTGTTTGTTATCAGTAGGTCCAAGATGTTATCTCCACGAGTCGGTTCTCTGTTTAATTGCTCGAGGTAATTTTCGGATAGTGCACTCAGTATAATGTCACTCGATGCTCTGTCCCTACCACCCGTCCTAAACATCTGAGTGTCCCAGTCTATATCTGGTAAATTGAAATCTCCACCTAAGACTATAACATGCTGAGAAAATTTATGTGAAATGTATTCCAAATTTTCTCTCAGTTGTTCTGCCACTAATGCTGCTGAGTCGGGAGGTCGGTAAAAGGAGCCAATTATTAACCTAGTTCGGTTGTTTAGTGTAACCTCCACCCATAATAATTCACAGGAACTATCCACTTCTACTTCACTACAGGATAAACTACTACTAACAGCGACGAACACTCCACCACCGGTTGCATGCAATCTATCCTTTCTAAACACCGTCTGTACCTTTGTAAAAATTTCGGCAGAATTTATCTCTGGCTTAAGCCAGCTTTCTGTACCTATAACGATTTCAGCTTCGGTGCTTTCTATCAGCGCTTGAAGTTCCGGTACTTTGCCAACGCAGCTTCGACAGTTGACAATTACAATACCGATTGCTGCTTGGTCCCCGCATGTCCTGACTTTGCCCAGCACCCGTTGAGGCTGTTGCCCTTTCTGTACTTGCCCAAGGCCATCTAACCTAAAAAACCGCCCAGCCCACGCCACACAACCCCTGCTACCCGTGTAGCCGCTTGTTGCGTGTAGTGGACTCCTGACCTATCCAGCGGAACCCGAAACCCCACCACCCTATGGCGCAAGTCGAGGAATCTGCAGCCCACACGGTCGCAGAACCGTCTCAGCCTCTGATTCAGACCCTCCACTCGGCTCTGTACCAAAGGTCCGCAGTCAGTCCTGTCGACGATGCTGCAGATGGTGAGCTCTGCTTTCATCCCGCTAGCGAGACTGGCAGTCTTCACCAAATCAGATAGCCGCCGGAAGCCAGAGAGGATTTCCTCCGATCCATAGCGACACACATCATTGGTGCCGACATGAGCGACCACCTGCAGATGGGTGCACCCTGTACCCTTCATGGCATCCGGAAGGACCCTTTCCACATCTGGAATGACTCCCCCCGGTATGCACACGGAGTGCACATTGGTTTTCTTCCCCTCTCTTGCTGCCATTTCCCTAAGGGGCCCCATTACGCGCCTGACGTTGGAGCTCCCAACTACCAGTAAGCCCACCCTCTGCGACTGCCCGGATCTTGCAGACTGAGGGGCAACCTCTGGAACAGGACAAGCACCCATGTCAGGCCGAAGATCAGTATCAGCCTGAGACAGAGCCTGAAACCGGTTCGTCAGACAAACTGGAGAGGCTTTCCGTTCAGCCCTCCGGAATGTCTTTCGCCCCCTGCCACACCTTGAAACGACCTCCCACTCTACCACAGGTGAGGGATCAGCCTCAATGCGGGCAGTATCCCGGGCAACCACAGTCGTAGACCGATCAGGGGATGCGTGGGACGAGCTGGCCGTCCCCGACAAACCCCCATCCGGACCCCCACAGTGATGCCCATTGGCAACAGCCTCAAGCTGTGTGACCGAAGCCAACACTGCCTGAAGCTGGGAGCGAAGGGATGCCAACTCAGCCTGCATCCGAACACAGCAGTTGCAGTCCCTATCCATGCTAAAAACTGTTTTGCAAAGAACGTCTGAACTAATCTACAGAGAGCGCAAACAAATCGACAAAATTTAAACGGTTATTAAAATACAAGATTGCCTAGTAAATGCAGTAATGCTGCTACTTGCGCACTGCTGACACTGCTCGGCGGCGGAAGGAGACTACGCGAATTTACACTATTCAGGTACTAAAACGCGATGCTACAACTCTCAAATACTATAATACGCCCGAAATTTATGAATTAAACAATGCAAGTACCAAAAACACGCAAAGAAATTAAGAATTAAACTATGTAACAAATGAGTGAGCTAGGAGTATACGACTTGCTGCTGCAGCTGCTTATCCAACGGCGGCAGGGAGTGTGTGAATTGCTGAGGGACTAAACTGCTAAGTCATCGGTCCCTAGTCTCACACTCTACTTAAACTAACTTAGACTAACTTACGCTAAGGACAATACAACACCCATGCTCGAGGGAGGACTCGAACCTCCGAGGGGGGCAGTTCTTGCTGTCCGAAAAATGTAAAAATGAAAATACTTGTCAGAATCGGTCGTGGGACATCGATTTACGAAATATCAGTGTATCTATCAACGGATTCGTTGACCAATAATCATCGATCCTTGCTTATTTTACAATTCCCATAAGGATAGCAAGCCCAAACCATTTTCTAATTTCCGGTCCCGTGTTGTTGTTGTTGTTGTGGTCTTCAGTCTTGAGACTGGTTTGATGCAGCTCTCCATGCTACTCTATCCTGTGCAAGCTTTTTCATCTCCCAGTACCTACTGCAACCTACATCCTTCTGAATCTGCTTAGTGTATTCATCTCTTGGTCTCCCTCTACGATTTTTACCCTCCACGCTGCCCTCCAATACTAAATTGGTGATCCCTTGATGCCTCAGAACATGTCCTACCAACCGATGCCTTCTTCTGGTCAAGTTGTGCCACAAACTTCTCTTCTCCCCAATCCTATTCAATACTTCCTCATTAGTTATGTGATCTACCCATCTAATCTTCAGCATTCTTCTATAGCACCACATTTCGAAAGCTTCTATTCTCTTCTTGTCCAAACTATTTATCGTCCATGTTTCACTTCCATACATGGCTACACTCCATACGAATACTTTCAGAAATGACTTCCTGACACTTAAATCAATACTGGATGTTAACAAATTTCTCTTCTTCAGGAACGCTTTCCTTGCCGTTGCCAGCCTACATTTTATATCCTCTCTACTTCGACCATTATCAGTTATTTTGCTCCCCAAATAGCAAAACTCCTTAACTACTTTAAGTGCCTCATTTCCTAATCTAATTCCCTCAGCATCACACGACTTAATTAGACTACATTCCATTATCTTTGTTTTGCTTTTGTTGACGTTCATCTTATATCCTCCTTTCAAGACACTGTCCGTTCCATTCAACTGCTCTTCCAAGTCCTTTGCTGTCTCTGACAGAATTACAATGTCATCGGCGAACCTCAAAGTTTTTATTTCTTCTCCATGAATTTTAATACCTACTCCGAACTTTTCTTTTGTTTCCTTTACTGCTTGCTCAATATACAGATTGAACAACATCGGGGAGAGGCTACAACCCTGTCTTACTCCCTTCCCAGCCACTGCTTCCCTTTCATGTCCCTCGACTCTTATAACTGCCATCTGGTTTCTGTACAAATTGTAAATAGCCTTTCGCTCCCCGTATTTTACCCCTGCCACCTTTAGAATTTGAAAGAGAGTATTCCAGTCAACATTGTCAAAAGCTTTCTCTAAGTCTACAAATGCTAGAAACGTAGGTTTGCCTTTCCTTAATCTTTCTTCTAAGATAAGTCGTAAGGTCAGTATTGCCTCACGTGTTCCAGTGTTTCTACGGAATCCAAACTGATCTTCCCCGAGGTTGGCTTCCACTAGTTTTTCCATTCGTCTGTAAAGAATTCGTGTTAGTATTTTGCAGCTGTGACTTATTAAGCTGATAGTTCGGTAATTTTCACATCTGTCAACACCTGCTTTCTTTGGGATTGGAATAATTATTATATTCTTCTTGAAGTCTGAGGGTATTTCGCCTGTTTCATACATCTTGCTCACCAGCTGGTAGAGTTTTGTCGGGACTGGCTCTCCCACGGCCGTCAGTAGTTCCAATGGAATATTGTCTACTCCGGGGGCCTTGTTTCGACTCGGGTCTTTCAGTGCTCTGTCAAACTCTTCACGCAGTATCGTATCTCCCATTTCATCTTCATCTACATCCTCTTCCATTTCCATAATATTGTCAAGTACATCGCCCTTGTATAGACCCTCTATATACTCCTTCCACCTTTCTGCTTTCCCTTCTTTGCTTAGAACTGGATTTCCATCCGAGCTCTTGATATTCATACAAGTCGTTCTCTTATCTCCAAAGGTCTCTTTAATTTTCCTGTAGGCGGTATCTATCTTACCCCTAGTGAGATACGCCTCTACATCCTTACATTTGTCCTCTAGCCATCCCTGCTTAGCCATTTTGCACTTCCAGTCGATCCCATTTTTGAGACGTTTGTATTCCTTTTTGCCTGTTTCACTTACTGCATTTTTATATTTTCTCCTTTCATCAATTAAATTCAATATTTCTTCTGTTACCCAAGGATTTCTACTAGCCCTCGTCTTTTTACCTACTGGATCCTCTGCTGCCTTCACTACTTCATCCCTCAAAGCTACCCATTCTTCTTCTACTGTATTTATTTCCCCCATTCCTGTCAATTGCTCCCTTATGCTCTCCCTGAATCTCTGTACAACCTCTGGTTCTTTTAGTTTATCCAGGTCCCATCTCCTTAAATTCCCACCTTTTTGCAGTTTCTTCAGTTTTAATCTACAGATCATAACCAATAGATTGTGGTCAGAGTCCACATCTGCCCCTGGAAATGTCTTACAATTTAAAACCTGGTTCCTAAATCTCTGTCTTACCATTATATAATCTATCTGATACCTTTTAGTATCTCCAGGGTTCTTCCATGTATACAACCTTCTTTCATGATTCTTAAACCAAGTGTTAGTTATGATTATGTTGTGCTCTGTGCAAAATTCTACCAGGCGGCTTCCTCTTTCATTTCTGTCCCCCAATCCATATACACCTACTATGTTTCCTTCTCTCCCATTTCCTACACTCGAATTCCAGTCACCCATGACTATTAAATTTTCGTCTCCCTTCACAATCTGAATAATTTCTTTTATTTCATCATACATTTCTTCAATTTCTTCGTCATCTGCAGAGCTAGTTGGCATATAAACTTGTACTACTGTAGTAGGTGTGGGCTTCGTATCTATCTTGGCCACAATAATGCGTTCACTATGCTGTTTGTAGTATCTTACCCGCATTCCTATTTTCCTATTCATTATTAAACCTACTCCTGCATTACCCCTATTTGATTTTGTGTTTATAACCCTGTAGTCACCTGACCAGAAGTCTTGTTCCTCCTGCCACCGAACTTCACTAATTCCCACTATATCTAACTTCAACCTATCCATTTCCCTTTTTAAATTTTCTAATCTACTTGCCCGATTAAGGGATCTGACATTCCACGCTCCGATCCGTAGAACGCCAGTTTTCTTTCTCCTGATAACGACATCCTCTTGAGTAGTCCCCGCCCGGAGATCCGAATGGGGGACTATTTTACCTCCGGAATATTTTACCCAAGAGGACGCCACCATCATGTAATCATACAGTAAAGCTGCATGCCCTCGGGAAAAATTACGGCTGTAGTTTCCCCTTGCTTTCAGCCGTTCGCAGTACCAGCACAGCAAGGCCGTTTTGGTTATTGTTACAAGGCCAGATCAGTCAATCATCCAGACTGTTGCCCTTGCAACTACTGAAAAGGCTGCTGCCCCTCTTCAGGAACCACACGTTTGTCTGGCCTCTCAACAGATACCCCTCCGTTGTGGTTGCACCTACGGTACGGCTATCCGTATCGCTGAGGCACGCAAGCCTCCCCACCAACGGCAAGGTCCATGGTTCATGGGGGGGGGTCGGGTCCCGTAACATCGACAAATATGGCATTTTTTAAATCCAGTTTCCTTTTATTGCAATTTTGACTGTAGTATTTGTTGGTTTCGTTGCTAATATATTCAAATAGATCGTTTCCAATATATAATTCTACGATATCCTCGACGCTGTGTGTATCTTTGGGAAATATGTTTGGACCCTGGGATCCTACAAATTTATTACTGGTCCTCGGTAAATAAAAGTATGACCACTGTGCACTGCCTTCTTCGTCTGCTACAGCTGAATCAGTTGGCAACCGTAGCGTTCGCCGAATTCTTCTTGGACGAATTTCACTATCTTCCTACGATTCTGCTTCACTTTCATATCCAGTTTCTTCTTGCAAATCGGCCAAGTCGTCCGGAACGTCAGACAAGACGTCCTATTGTCTCTTTCGTCCCCCATGATGAAAGGGCACAAGTACTTATAAAAACAAATAACTTCTTGATGTGTGTAAATTATTGGTACGTAAACAAGACACCAACAGAATGCAAAAGATATTGAAGTGCTGACGCCGGCCACTGAGTGATACTATGTTCACGACACCACTGTGGTGTGGCCGGCCACTGAGCGATACTGCGCAGACGACTCCGCTGTCGCCGGCCGTTGACGGCTGTATCACGCACGACACCACTGTGGTGTCGCCGGACGGCATAGTGTTAATAGTCACCACACAAGTGTGGAGGTGGAGGGCCCCTCCTTAACATCTACAGAAAATATGAGCACAGACTTCAGTTTAGAACGGTTGTTCCCCTCCAGCGCTCGGCGTTTTCCCTACAGCGCTCTGAGAGAACCCCCATCATTGTCGCTCTGCCCACGCTTCCCCAGCCGACTACGCATCTAACGGCCACGGCATTTCGCGCCCACTATATCAACGTCACTAGACACAGATAGTAGTAACTAAATGACCCATTTCTAGGACACTTATTAATTAAAAGATTTGTCGTTTAACACTTTACAATCTTCTTCATCTTTATATAAATAGAGATAACTTTGCTTTCGTTGCTGAAAAGTTTTTAACTCGACTGCATTCAAACTTGGCTGTCTAGAATTCATAGAATGACCCGACGATAGAACATGACCTCGCATTGCCTCTTTAAGATTCTGTGTAACCACTGTTATTTACGATAGTGTCTTGAGATTACGTCCAGCTGTGTTATTGCAAGAATGTAATCGAATGCTGTAGTGAGAACTTTCTATTACAAATTCAAATGATACTTAATCTACCATGACTAAGGACGTTTTCGTTCCAAATTTGCTTTCTAGTAAATAACTTGAAAACTAGAACGATGTTTTCACTCTGCAGCGGAGTGTGCGCTGATATGAAACTTTCTGGCAGATTCCAAACTTCGCAGAAGCTCTCCTGAACGCCTTGCAGAACTACCACTCCTGGAAGAAAGGATATTGCGGAGACATGGCTTAGCCACAGGCTAGGGGATGTTTCCAGAATGAAATTTTCACTCTGCAGGGGAGTGTGCGCTGATATGAAACTTTCTGGCCGATTAAAACTGTGTGCTAGCCGAGACTCGAACTCGGGACCTTTGCCTTTCGCAAGCAAGTGTCTGTGCAATATCCATTCTTACAGGAGTGCTAGCTAGTTCTGCAAGGTATGCAGGAGAGCTTCTGCGAAGTTCGGAAGGTAGGAGGCTAGGTACTGGCGGCATTAAAGCTGCGAGGACGGGGCGTGAGTCGTGCTTGGGTAGCTGATTTGGTAGAGCACTTGCCCGCGAAAGGCAAAAGTCCCGAGTTCGAGTCTCGGTCCGGCACATAGTTTTAATCTGCAGGAAGTTTCAGCTTGAAAACCAATGGAGGTAGCTTACTGGTGACACGTGTATTGAATGTTCTTGTATGAGACTGAGGCTACATATGAATTTTCAGCTTTGCTTCAAATTTTCGTAGAAACGCCAATTTTAACCAAAATATTTCTCTGATCAAGTGGAGACTTGTAACGTTTAGTTGCGGCATTCATTTGCCTGTTTTGAACAACTTGTTAGGTTTCTGGTTTTATTATTCAGAGCCAGTAATTTTTTCTTAAGACCTTATCTTTTTCCTAACACATTCATTTGATCATTTTCAGACTTTAAAATGTTAACATGAATCTTCTCCAATATGCGTTGACGAAGTCTTGAATAGTTACTTTAATCATTAATTTCGCTCTTAAATTATGGTTCAGTCCTTTGCACAGGTGCGTTATAATGATGTGGCGCTGGCAGTAGTGAACTGGAATAAGCCCCGGCACATTAGCTCACCTCTGTACCCTTAAAGTGATACAGCACTTGTTTCGCCTCTTTATGATAAACCAATGATTTAATTAAAATGGTCTGTGAATGGATTAATGAATAATTTAATGAAACTGGCTGGTATACCCGTGAATGACTGACTGAATGAATGAGCGAATGATTTATTTGCGTAAATTCATGGACGGTTCCTGGAGTAAGCCCAAATAAAGTGTGCTTCACCAATTTGTCGTCGCCAACAGCAGACCAAAAACCTGGAATACTTAACTTTAATCCACATTTGTAGAACATCGCTCTTGATGATACATTAATAGAATCTCAATATCAATTGAATACGGCGCCTTGCTAGGTCGTAGCAAATGTAGCTGAAGGCTATGCTAACTATCGTCTTGGCAAATGAGAGCATATTTGTCAGTGAACCATTGCTATGAACGTCGGTTGTACAACTGGGGCGAGTGCCAGGACGTCTCTCTAGACCTGCCGTGTGGTGGCGCTCGGTCTGCAATTACTGACAGTGGTGACACGCGGGTCCGGCGTATACTAATGGACCGCGGTCGATTTAAAGGCTACCACCTAGCAAGTGTGGTGTCTGGCGGTGACACCACAGCCTGTGAATGAATTAATGAATCATTTAATTAAACTGGCTGGTATACCCGTGAATGACTGAATGAATGGGCGAATGATTTATTTGCGTAAATTCATGGACGGTTCCTGGAGTAAGCCCGAATAAAGTGTGCTTCACCAATTTGTCGTCGCCAACAGCAGACCAAAAACCTGTCATAGATTCCAAGACGGCTGTGCGCAGCAAATAGATGAACTTTTTACGATATGTACCTAAGATCCTGATTTCGAAGGACCACGAAAATGTTCTTGATATACCATTCCCAGATACAGAGCTTTAATGTTAACCTACTCATGCACTGAAAATCTGCAAATAAAAATTAAGTAAGTTGATTGATGACGAGAATACACGTGGTAAACCAGTGATTTAATTAAACTGATGGGTATACCCTTGAAAGAATGAATGAATGATGCATTTGCAAAAACCACCAAGAAAAGCGTTTATCATAATTTTTCGTCTCAGTAGAGTACGCAATGCCAGCCCAGGGTTCCAACACGGCTACGTGCAGCAAATGGCTGGAAGTTTTACGATACATACCTAAGACTATGGAACTGCCTAGAACATTTTCTTTGCCCCTTTCCATGAGATAGAGACCCGAAGTTTCATTACTTGTATAAATAATATAAGTAGCTAATAATTTTTAAATAATTTGATTGATGACTGATTATGACGGCTAATATGTGATATCGTCTGACTGAAATTAACGGGTATACCCGCTATGAAGGAATGAATGAGGGATTTGTGTAAATTACGTCAAAATTGTATTATCTGTAGGGTTGTTTGTGTGTGAATTCCTAAGGGAGCAAACTGCTGAAGTCATCGGTCTCTAGACTTACACACTACTTTAAACTAACTTAAACTAAGTTATGCTAAGAGCAACACACGCAGCTCTGCCCGAGGGAGGACTAGAACCTCAGGCGGGAGGGGCCTCGCAATCCGTAACATGGCGCCCTAAACCACGCGGCTACTCCGCGCGGCCTGTGGGGTTGAAATGTTATTGAAAACATTATTGTTTTGGTACCAAACCCAGCCTCGGATTTAAATGCGGTTACACACAGCGGATGGTTGAACTTTATACGATAAATTGCTAAGATTCCGATACCGGAAAACCTCCAAAATATTCTTGATATCTTCATCCCTTTTCCAGATAAAGAAGTTCGAAATTACCCTACTCGTACACGTAAAATATGCGGGTAAAAGTTAAATAGATAGATGGATGCCGGATATAACCAGAAAATCTATCGCTTAATGAAATAGACAAGTATACCCGTGAATAAATGAATGCATTTGGGTAAATTCGTGTTTCGTGCTTGAGGAAACCGCAGCACAACCGCTTTTCACCATCTTGTCGTCGTCAGCAGCCGACCAAACCCCACTCTAGGTCTCCAAGACGGCCATACACAGTAAATGGCTGTAATTTTTGTGGTATATTCCTAAGATGCTGCCCGCATCTCGTGGTCGTGCGGTAGCGTTCTCGCTTCCCACGCCCGGGTTCCCGGGTTCGATTCTCGGCGGGGACAGGGATTTTCTCTGCCTCGTGATGGCTGGGTGTTGTGTGCTGTCCTTAGGTTAGTTAGGTTTAAGTAGTTCTAAGTTCTAGGGGACTTATGACCACAGTAGTTGAGTCCCATAGTGCTCAGAGCCATTTTTCCTAAGATGGTGATGTCGAACTACCTTGAAAATTTTCTAGACATCTTTACACATTTTTCAGATACAAGTTTCAAAATTACCCTGCCTGTGGCTGTAAAATACACATGTAACATGCGGTGTGAGGCAAAAACGTAGCTTATAAGGTGGCGTAGCATGCAGAAATATGATTTAATTGCCGGCCGGGGTGGCCGAGCGGTTCTAGGCGCTACAGTCTGGAAACGCGCGACCGCTACGGTCGCAGTTTCGAATCCTGCCTCGGTCATGGATGTGTGTGATGTCCTTAGGTTAGTTAGGTTTAAGTAGTTCTAAGTTCTAGGGGACTCATGAGCTCTGAAGTTAAGTCCCATAGTGCTCAGAGCCATTTGAACCATGATGTAATGTGTGTCTGTTATTATGAGGAGGGTTCTGGAAACTCCACGTTGTGGTACTAAAAAGCATGCAAAATTTTCTGCACGTAATAAGTGGCGTAAAATTAGTTCTCCCTTGTTTTAGTTTCCCATAAGTAAACTATAAAAAATTTACTGACCCATGGAGTTCTTACGATATGAGTCGAGTAGTACGACTGAAGTTACTTAGAGTTTCGGAATCCGATACAGATTTTACAAAAGATACCACAGTCAGAAAAAATGAAGGAAAGATATTTTAAGCGGCTGATGTCTACTACCATATGCAAGGGCGAGAAATGTGTATTCATTTTCTCAGTGAAACGTGAGAGGACGCAGCCTGAGCCAGTGTAGGTTGCCCCGCGCGCTGGTGCCCGTATTTTCCTGGAGCTGCAGCGTGGTGTCGTCACCCCGGATAAACGAGCGACATCGCTTCGCGCCTTCCAGCAGCCACCCGCCCTTCGCACTGCGGATGCGCCCAGCCACTTCGCAAGTCAACTCTTCGTGCGGAGAGGTTCGCTGCTTCTTTCACCTCTCATTTTTCTTTTTTTTCTTAGCGTGAAGTTTTCTACGAAACGAGAAGTGAGGGACGAGATACCACTGGAAGTTGAGTGTTGACTCACGTCACGCTCCGGTAACGGCATCGCAGCTCCGTATATCGGAAACTTGAGGACTGCTTTCGCTCTGCCTAAGAGAACGGCGGAAAGATGTGTATGTACTGTATATCTTAACTTCCTGCTTCAAGACGAAACTGTTTACAAGGCGTTCGTAACTGAATGTCTTGGGATAGAGAGGTCACCAACTGAAGCTCCAAGATGACCAGGTATTTGAAACAAGGTGGAAAACAGAAACACTGTTCTGCCTTATAAAACACACAAATCCGCCTCTCCATGAAAAATTAAAAGATTGCGGTTGGAGTACAACCAAGTGATTAAAGTAGACTTGGGCAGTGATACAATTCGGAAGACCTTTGGCCTTTATGTTATGTTTAACTGCAAAAGTGTACTAAGAGTTGCACAGCATTCCAGGTGAGGAGACACTGTGCTACGAACGTACTGTCGACTCAAGTATCCCTACTGTACCTTACAGGAAACAATGTAAACTATCAACTAGAGAGACATTATGACTTAAAAAATGACGAATTTGTATTTGAAAATGGTTTGACAAAAGAGCCAGTTTCCTTCTGCCACAAAGGGAGGAAGGAGAATAGTCCTCTATATGCATCACAGCTACAGAAAGTACAAAATGGCTAAGCAGGGATGCCTAGATGACAAATGTAAGGATGTAGAGGCTTATCTCACGAGGGGTAAGATAGATACTGCCTACAGGAAAATTAAAGAGACCTTTGGAGAAAAGAGAAGCGCTTGCATGAATACCAAGAGCTCAGATGGAAACCCATTTCTAAGCAAAGAAGGGAAAGCAGAAAGGTGGAAGGAGTATATAGAGGGTCTATACAGGGGCGATGTTCTTGAGGACAATATTATGGAAATGGAAGAGGATGTAGATGAAGATCAAATGGGAGATATGATACTGCGTGAAGAGTTTGACAGAGCACTGAAAGACCCAAGTCGAAACCAGGCCCGGGAGTAGACAACACACCATTAGAACTACTGACAGCCTTGGGAGAGACAGTCCTGACTAAACTCTACCAGCTGGTGAGCAAGATGTATGAGACAGGCGAAATTCCCTCAGACTTCAAGAAGAATGTAATAATTCCAATCCCAAAGAAAGTAGGTGTTGACAGATGTGAAAATTACCGAACTCTCAGTTTAATAAGTCACAGCCGCAAAATACTAACGCGAATTCTTTACAGACGATTGGGAAAACCACGCGGAAGATCAATTTGGATTCCGTAGAAATGTTGGAACACGTGAGGCAATACTGACCTTACGACTTATCTTAGAAGAAAGATTGAGGATAGGCAATCCTACGTTTCTAGCATTTGTAGACTTAGAGAAAGCTTTTGACAATGTTGACTGGAATACTCTCTTTCAAATTCTGAAGGTGGCAGGGGTAAAATACAGGGAGCGTAAGGCTATTTAGAATTTGTACAGAAAGCAGATGTCAGTTATAAGAGTCGAGGGACATGAAGGGGAAGCAGTGGTTAGGAAGGAAGTGAGACAGGTTTGTAGCCTCTCCCCGATGCTGTTCAATCTGTGTATTGAGCAAGCAGTAAAGGAAACAAAAGAAAAGTTCGGGATAGGTATTAAAATCCATGGAGAAGAAATAAAAACTTTGAGGTTCACCGATGACATTGTAATTCTGTCAGAGACAGCAAATAACTTGGAAGAGCAGTTGAACGGAATGGACAGTGTCTTGAAAGGAGGGTATAAGATGAACATCAACAAAAGCAAAACGAGGATAATGGAATGTAGTCGAATATACAGAGGAATGTAAAAGAAAATTGAGAATGCGCTAGGTGACGATCAGTTTGGCTTTAGGAAAAGTAAAGGGACGAGAGAGTCAATCCTGACGTTACGGCTAGTAATGGAAGCAAGGCTAAAGAAAAATCAGGACACTTTCATAAGATTTGTCGACCTGGAAAAATCGTTCGACTATGGCGCAAGCTGTTCGAGATTCTGAAAATAGTAGGGGTAAGCTATAGGGAGAGACGGTCATATACAATATGTACAACAACCAAGATGGAATAATAAGAGTGGACGATCAAGAACGAAGTGCTCGCATTAAGAAGGGTGTAAGACAAAGCTGTAGCCGTTCGCCCCTACTCTTCAATCTTTACATCGAGGAAGCAATGATGGAAATGAAAGAAAGGTTCAGGAGTGGAATTAAAATACAAGGTGAAAGGACATCAATGATACGATTCGCTGATGACATTGCTACCCTGAGTGAAAGTGAAGAAGAATTAAATGATCTGCTGAATGGAATGAACAGTCTAATGAGTACACAGTATGGTTTGAGAGTAAATCGGAGAAAGACGAAGGTAATGAGAAGTAGTAGAAATGAGAAGAGCGAGAAATTTAACATCAGGATTGATGGTCACGAAGTCAATGAAGTTAAGGAATTCTGCTACCTAGGCAGTAAAATACCCAATGACGGACGGAGCAAAGAGGACATCAAAAGCAGATTCGCTATGGCATAAAAGGCATTTCTGGCCAAGAGAAGTCTACTAATATCAAATACCGGACTTAATTTGACGAATAAATTTCTGAGGATGTACGTCTGGAGTACAGCATTGTGGTGCTATAGACGAATGTTGAAAATTAGGTGGACTGATGAGGTAAGGAATGAGGAGGTTCTACGCAGAATCGGAGAGGAGAGGAATATGTGGAAAACACTGATAAGGAGAAGGGACAGGATGATAGGACATCTGCTAAGACATGAGGGAATGATTTCCATGGTACTAGAGGGAGCTGTAGAGGGCAAAAACTATAGAGGAAGACAGAGATTGGAATACGTCAAGCAAATAATTGAGGACGTAGGTTGCAAATGCTACTCTGAGATGAAGAGGTTAGTACAGGAAAGGAATTCGTGGCGGTCCGCATCAAACCAGTCAGTAGACTGATGACCAAAAAAAAAGTCGAATTAAATTGGGTGATGCTGAGGGAATTGGATTAGGAAATGAGACACTTAAAGTAGTAAAGGAGTTTTGCTATTTGGGGAGCAAAATAACTGATAATGGTCGAAGTAGAGAGGATATAAAATGTAGAATGGCAATGGCAAGGAAGGCGTTTCTGAAGAACAGAAATTTGTTAACGTCGAGTATTGATTTACGTGTCAGGAAGTCGTTTCTGAAAGTGTTTGTATGGAGTGTAGCCATGTATGGAAGTGAAACATGGACTATAAATAGTTTGGACAAGAAGAGAATAGAAGCTTTCGAAATGTGGTGCTACAGAAGAATGCTGAAGATTAGATGGGTAGATCACATAACTAATGAGGAAGTATTCAATAGAATTGGGGAGAAGAGGAGTTTGTGGCACAACTTGACTAGAAGAAGGGATCGGTTGGTAGGACATGTTCTGAGGCATCAAGGGATCACCAATTTAGTACTGGAGGGCAGCGTGGAGGGTACAAATCGTAGAGGGAGACGACGTGATGAATACACTAAGCAGATTCAGAAAGATGAAGGCTGCAGTAGGTACTGGGGGATGAAGAAGCTTGCACAGAATAGAGTAGCATGGAGAGTTGCATCAAACCAGTCTCAGGACTGAAGACCACAACACCAAACAACAGCAAGGTTTGATATGCTGCAGTTCTTATGTATTAGACATTACTTACAGTTCTTATACAGGGTGAGTCACCTAACGTTACCGCTGGATATATTTCCTAAACCACATCAAATACTGACGATCCGATTCCACAGACCGAACGTGAGGAGAGGGGCTAGTGTAGTTGTTTAATACAAACCATACAAAAATGCTCGGAAGTATGTTTTTTAACACAAACCTACGTTTTTTTAAATGGAACCAAGTTAGTTTTGTTAGCACATCTGAACATATAAACAAATACGTAATCAGTGCCGTTTGTTGCATTGTAAAATGTTAATTACATCCGGAGATATTGTAAGCTAAAGTTGACGCTTGAAACCTCCGACGTTCAGTTGCGTGTTGTAACAAACACGGGCCACGGTCGGCGAGCAGCATCTGCAGGGACATGTTTACGATGACGACCGTGTTTACGAGTGTGGCTGTAGTGCACTGTAGTGGTTTGGTCTAGCTGTCACAGTGTCCGCATGTAGCGCTTGCTGCTATTGTTATTCTGCATTCGTCTCCGCACCCAGATGAACTGTAGTACACCGTGTTACCAGACGTATGTGATGGTGTAGTGTTGAAGGAACTGTGACCATGGTGTATTCGAACTCTGAAAAGGCGGAGATGATACTCATCTATGGCGAGTGTCGACGAAATGCAGCTGAAGCCTGCAGGGTGTATGCAGAACGGTACTCGGACAGAGAGCATCCAACGTGCCGCACGTTGCAAAACATTTACCGCCAACTGTATGCAACAGGTATGGTAGTAGCGGGTCCGTAACAGGCCCGTCACAGGAGAAGCGGGTGCAGTTGGTGTGTTAGCTGCCGTTGCCATGAACCCACACAGGAGTACACGGGACATTGCGAGAGCCGGTGGACTGCGTCAAAGTAGTGTCATGCGCATACTGCATCGTCACCGCTTTCACCCGTTTCGTGTGTCGCTACATCAGCAATTACATGGTGATGACTTTAATCATCGAGTGCAATTCTGTCACAAACAGCTGCAACATACATCGCGTTTCTACAGAATGATCTGCCAACGTTGCTCGAAAATGTCCCACTGGAAACGCGTCGACGTATGTGGTATCAGCATGATGGTGGACCTGCACATTCCGCAATTAACACCAGGCTGACCCTTGACAGGATGTTAAGCGGGCGTTTCATAGGACGTGGAGGATGCATAAATTGACCAGCCCGTTCTCCTGATCTTACACCTCTGGGGTACGTTAAAGGAGAATGTGTACCGTGATGTGCCTACAACCGCAGAGGATATGAAACAACGTATTGTGGCAGCCTGCGGCGACATTACACCAGATGTACTGCGGCGTGTACGACATTCATTACGCCAGAGATTGCAATTGTGTGCAGCAAATGATGGCCACCGCATTGAACATCTATTGGCCTGACATGTCGGGACACACTCTATTCCACTCCGTAATTGAAAACGGAACCCACGTGTGTACGTGTACTTCACCCCTCATGGTAATGTACATGTGCGTCAGTGAAAAAGACCAATAAAAAGGTGTTAGCATGTGGACATAATGTGCTGTTCCAGTCTCTTCTGTACCTAAGGTCCATCACCGTTCCCTTTGGATCCCTACGTAATTCGGTGCTCTCCGATACACACGATCGAACAGCGGAGGAGTGGTACTCAAGCGTCAACCTTAGGTTACAATATCTCCGGATGTAATTAACATTTTACAATGCAACAAACGGCACTGATTACGTATTTGTTTATATGTTCAGATGTGCTAACAAATGACGGGGTTCCATTTAAAAAAACGTAGGTTTGTGTTAAAAAAACATACTTCCGTGCATTTTTTTATAGTTTGTATTAACCAATTACACTAGCCCCTCTCCTCACGTTCGGTCTGTGGAATCGATTCGTCAGTATTCGATGTGGTTTACGAAATATATCCAGCGGTAATGTTAGGTGACTCACCCTGTATATTAGACATTACTTAACACATTAATACGAACCGATGCTTACATTACATTGAGTTACGTGACTCAGATAGTACAGCGAACTACCGACAGTTGCTGGTACTTCAAGTTTCTCTCACCTTGCTTCCATCAGATTAAGCAGATGGATGTTCGTAGCTGAGGAGCTGATAATGATCACTTCTCTGAAAGGTGAGACAAAACTCGTAATCATATTTCTTTATCGGTACGATTTTATGTCTATAAGCGAACCATGTTGTTTGTCTAAACGTCGATCATGTAGTTTCACTAAGATCCATATCCTTATTGTCAAACGTTGAAGTACAACGAAGGCCACTCTACAGCTGGACTAGTACGAAGAGCACTTATTTGCTGACAGCACATACAAGCCACTGGGCCCCACTCCTAGCTGCAAAGTCGCAGCGCCCCTGGATCGTTTAGCTCAAACAGCCCCTATCGCTCATGCTCATGTGCATCTAAATGGCCAAGACAGAGTGTTCTTCTACAAAAAGCAAAACCCATGTTTTGTTAGGGCGAAATAGGAAACTTTTTCTCGAAATCCGGATAAAGGGCGCCTAGCATTCTTTTTCCATTTGGCCTCCAGAGTGTTTACTCCATTTAGCTATCGAACACATGGTAGAATTGTACGAAGAGAAAACATAAATGCATGTTTACAGATATAAAAGCTAAAGTTGTTACAATTTTATACACAACTACGTTTTAACAAATAGAGTTCGAAGTAAAACAGACATTTTTGATATGTCGTTCTGAAATTTAATCAGAAACAAAACATAAAAATGGAAGCATCCAACAAATTATAGCATACAGATTTTTCCCTGTGCACCTAAAGAAATCAAAATTCTTTCACAAAGCCAGACATTTTTAGTAAGCAAAAGAAAAGAAGCCCATTGCGAGATCTTGAACTCATGTAAGTAGGCTTACACGGCGATTTCAAATCAAGCGCAGTGACAAGAGAGGCAGCGTATTTCGGCAGCGTCATTATAGCGGATTGCAGCGCATGACCGCACCCGAAACAAATGAACTGCCTGCCCTATCGCTTACTGCACACATCCAAAATACCGGGTGATCAAAAAGTCAGTATAAATTTGAAAACTTAATAAACCACGGAATAATGTAGATAGAGAGGTAAAAATTGACACACATGCTTGGAATGACATGGGGTTTTATTAGAACCTAAAAAAAGAAAACAAAGTTCACAAATGTCCGACAGATGCGCGTCGTTTGGTGATGATCGTGTGCTCAGCCGCCACTTTCGTCATGCTTGGCCTCCCAGGTCCCCAGACCTCTGTCCGTGCGATTATTGGCTTTGGGGTTGCCTGAAAACGCAAGTGTATCGTAATCGGCCGACATCTCTAGGGATGCTGAAAGACAATATCCGACGCCAATGACTCAACAAACTCCAGACATGCCTTACAGTGCTGTTCACAATATTATTCCTTGACTACAGCTATTGTTGAGTAATGATGGTGGACATATTGAGCATTTCCTGCAAAGAATATCATCTTTGCTTTGTGTTTCTTTGTTATGCTAATTATTGCTATTCTGATCAGATGAAGCGCCATCTGTCGGACATTTTTTGAAATTTTGTATTTTTTTGGTTCTAATAAAATGCCATGTCATTCCAAGCTCAAGAGCACCTCAGCCGCCTCCACTGAAAGAGCAGTTCGCGTGGCTCAAACACAGACACGAATGGCTCTAGACTGAAGAGTAATTTGGCGAAGTAAACCTTATGGAACTGTGATACAGCATACAACCAGAGTCAATAATCCGTCGATATATGTTGAGCAGAATACCCAGATATCTCCCTACCACTCACGGGTGAATGACAGTGAAACATTCTTTGCACTTAGGACGGGTAGACAGAGCCAGGGTCCCATTCATGCCACACAAACCCGTGTTCGCCAATGCCAAGAGCAAATATTGGAGTCAGAATCCAAAATTCGTGAATAGGCGAAAGAGATGGCAGAGAAACACGGGAACAGTTCTACAATCCAGTAAAACTGCAAGTGATGAATGAAAGATATTAAATTCATAGTAATTGAAACCTTACAACTTTGCCATTTTCATTAATGGAATTTAACATTTTTTAAAAAATTACGTCCTCTAGATTGCGTGCTCCTGTACGAATACATTCGTCAAATCCGCTGTTGAGATTCCTTGTTGACCGCTGCAACATCTCAGCTGGGAAACTGTGAACTGCATCCCGAATTCTCTCTTTTGATTAATCTAGGGTTCTTGATCGAGTCGTGTAGACTTTCCTCTTGATGTAGGCCCACAAGAAAAATCACAAACGGATAAATCTGGCGATCTAGGGGGCCAGGGAATGTTACCGAATCGTGAGATCATACGGTTGCCAAACAATTCTCGCACATATGCCATTGATTGCCGTGCATTGTGTGATGTCAATCAGTCCCTTGAACGTTTGGAAAGTTCTTTAAAGCAGGTGTAAGGAAAGTTCGTAACGTCTGCACGTAACAATCGGCATTGACAGATATTGTGTTTCCCGGTTCATTTGCGAAAAAATACGGTCCGATAATCCCATGCGATGAAGCACCTCGCCATACTGTCATTTTACTAGCTTGTAAAGGGAATTCATGAACGTCATTAGGATTTCGTTCAAAAATGGTTCAAATGGCTATGAGCACTATGGGACTTAACAGCTGAGCTCATCAGTCCCCTAGAACTTAGAACTACTTAAACCTAACTAACCTAAGGACATCACACACATCCATGTCCGAGGCAGGATTCGAACCTGCGACCGTAGCAGTCGCACGTTTCTAGACTGTAGCGCTTAGAACCGCTTGGCCAGGATTTGTGTTTGCCCAGTAATGGTAGTTCCGTATATTCACATAACCTGTGAGATGAAAATGTGCCTCATCTGACATCCACAACTTATTTAGAAATCCATCGTCATTGTTTATTTTTCTTATCATTTGTTATCACTCTTTGACAGAATCCTAACTGTAACTGGTTATCGTTCTCCTTCAATCGTTGCACCATCTGTAGTTTGTACGGATCAAGATGATGAATTCTATGAACACTCTCCAAGGACATTCGAACCACTGCTGCTTACTTACGAATTGAATGCCGTGGGCTCTGTAGGACAGACTCGCGTAGAATATCAAATTGTTCAAATGGCTCTGAGCACTATGTGACTTAACATCTGAGGTCATCAGTCCCCCAGGACTTAGAACTACTTAAACCTAACTAACCTAAGAACTTCACACACATCCATGCCCGAGGCAGGATTCAAACCTGCGACCGTAGTAGTCGCTCGGTTCCGGACTGAAGCGCCTAGAAACGCTCGGCCACAATGGCCGGCGCGAACCACATCAATTTGCCCTTGAAAACACACGCTTCTTGGTCGTCCTGTTGGTCTCTTCTTGAGTACAGGTCCAGTCTCTTCAGAGTTATTAACCCCACATTTTACCGCGTGTTTCGACGAAACAACATCATGACGTCCTAAATTATAAATATACCGAAACTCCCTCTGCGCCTCTACCAGACTACCAGTGTTTTTACAAAACATTTTTATGGCTGACGCGCGCTGTTGTCCGTTCCACTGATCCATGATTATTGAAATGGCGGAATGTTTACTCGCTGTCACGAACCCGCAGTGCTCCCACCTGTCCATGGCTGCCACTACTCATTTCAAACATTCCCGTTATTCTGTGTCGCCCTGTACCTTTAGCAGAAACACGACACAAAGGCTTTCTGCGTTACACACAGCCCGCCCAACCTTGGGCCGCCATTTTCGCAAACTGACCGAACTTTGGCGGGAACAGCTGCGATGAACAAAGGTTGCAGGAGTTCGAAATGTACTGCCAGAGCGAAGGTAGCGACAGCCCCCACGAGGAAAAGGGCCCGAACGTCTTCGATAGGAACAAGTAACACATCATGCAAGGTTCAACTAACAACAAACGGGACCAACTGTAGCGTTGCAATAGATCGTCTCCGAGAAAACGCAAGAGACCTTCCGAACCGACAAGACACATGTGTCAAAGTCGATGATTCTAAATACCCAAAACAAAACTGAAGAGGAAGTACAGAAACCCTTGTACTACGATCTTTGTGATTTGAATGTAGCACTATTCTATCGGATGTAAAGGTGAACAGAAATCGCACAGGAACAATATACAGCACACATCCTGAAGTCAAATATAAACCTGATGCATGCTTAGTCCAACATACACCAGACTCATGCTATGATTTAAAAGAGATTTGCACTCTAAGGGAATAAAACCCAAAGTCAGCTCCATGCATGTGCGTTGTAATCAAACACATCGATTTGGTACAACCACAGCGGCAATACAAGCGGAGTTGACTTCTATAGGACACAGATGTGATCGAGCTATAGAAATCAAATGTAGACTCAGGTCAGAGGACATCCCAAACATCAGCGTTCGCCAGGTAGCAGGCCAGCGCTGACATGCTCTTGCGACCGTGGAAAGTGGAGTTTCAGCACAAGTTACCGGCGCGACCAACACACTGCACTTGATGCTTCAGCTGAGAACACCTAACAGAAAAATGCACACAAACCCAAAAATGTGCAAGACGTGGAGACAGTGACTTAGCGATCAAATGGGACACAAGAAAATAAAAATGGCAAAAGTGCAAACGTCGAGTGTCCGAAGAGACCAACGTTTTCAAGGGCGCTAGAAACGACGGACACCGTAAAATGTATACAGAAACCCATACCCATCAACCCAGAAGAGGCGTCGGACGACTGATTTGTCAAAACCGACCACCTACTTGGGGCAACTGCAACCACCTTGATTAACATGATGACCGGCACAAAAACCAGGACTGCTGAAGCTGATATGGTTAAGGATGTGGGGATCTGGGAGCGGTAACGTGCAGGGCTCCCACACAGCAGAAAAATTAAAACATAAATTTACATCAAATTCACAGTGGTAACCAGAGCACGTTCATTAAAGCAATAACATCGCTGCACTGTAACACTCCCCGAGCAAAATTTTACAGAGAAATCGATAAGGAACGATGTTCAAAAATGGCTCTGAGCACTATGGGACTTAACTTCTGAGGTCATCAGTCCCCTAGAACTTAGAACTAGTTAAACCTAACTGACCTAAGGACATCACACACATCCACGCCCGAGGTAGGATTCGAACCGGAGACCGTAGCGGTCGAGCGGTTCCACACTGTAGGGTCTAGAACCGCTCTGCCATCCCGGCCGGTAAGGAGCGATGTGAAGTGCACTCAAAACGGATTAGACACTTATCAAAATTATTTTAAAGACAGCAGTAGCGGAGATTAGTGTAACCCAGGGTGAGAGGCTCACTATCCCACCTGTTTTACACGGTTAGAGTACAATAAGAATTTAGAGTTCTAAAACACGAAAACAACCAAGTTAACGTACATAAAGTAGCATCTTAAACAAATACATGGAATCTAAGACAAGGAACCAACTGTAAACCCTTTTACTTTTACCATTTAAGAACGCAAGGACTTCACCAAATATCCAAATGGTTCAAATGGCTCTGAGTACTATGGGACTGAACCTCTGAGCTCATCAGTCCCCTAGAACTTAGAACTACTTAAACGTAACTAACCTAAGGCCATCACACACATCCACGCCCGAGGCAGGATTTGAACCGGCGACCGTAGCGTTCGCGCGGTTACAGACTGTAGCGCCTAGAACCGCTGGGCCACCCCGGCCGGCACCAAATAATCCCAGAGCAAAACAGAGTAATAAGTAAAACAGCCTAATATAATGTGGCACCCGGACAGTGCGTAGATAAGGATATGGGATATACCGAAAGCACCCGCAAGTTACAACTGGCTGTCCCTTTTGGAAGTTTTAAACAAAGGAACACCTAAATGTTGATCCAGCCGAACTCCCACAAGCACTGTCAAAATCGAATCGCACCAAATTAACTTCATTTACTTCGTCTCCGACTAAAATGTAGTAAAACAGACGGAAGCTCACCATTACGTTCCGTTGAATGATGATAACCGCCAAAATGGTCTCGCAGCAGGTACATCGCAGGGACGGTGGAATTACAAGTAGCCTTCCCCACGAAAATGCTCCAAACCAACGGCTGAATGCCACTGAGGAACCAACGAGTGTTTATGCGACCACCTACGACGTATCCTCTTGCAGACAGGGAAACCTGCAACTGTCGGTTGGTAACAGTCGCCCCCGTCCTGGAAGGCCCCCTGGTCTGCTCTCTTCCGCCAGACCGCCCATCCACAAGGAGCGGCTCTCGCGGCGTGCCGGAGAGCTCCGAGTGGAAGCATCGCCTCCAGTTTACGCGAAACACATCGATACGAACGCATCAGAAGCAGTGAAAGGGGCACCAGAAAGCGTCAATGGCAAAGATCTCGAACAAGTACCAATTAGCAACAAGCTGCATCTCCATCTACGAGATAGAAAGGAGCCCAGAGAAACGAACAACTGCACCCAGCAAGACCCACTGCAAACCAAGTCTACTCAGAAGAAATGCTGACCCCCCTCCCCCCCCCAATCCAAACATACCCAGAGAGAAAATGCCCAATAAAGACACCAAAACGTCAGTTCCCGTTCCAGCCACCTTGCAGACTGAGCCATCCGCCAAGCCACGTCTCCTCAAACGCCTACAACATTCAATCTTATAAAAGAGCACACCGAACTGTAAACTGAGCTCAGCTTTTGTGACCGCTCTAAGCTTGTTGACACCAGTGCCTACCAATTTTAATTGTATATTTCAGCACTGAGGATGGTCACTAATTGACCGAAAATCGATTTTGCGGATAAGAAAACAAAAAAATACGACCAATGCTGATTCTCCTTCCAACATATCGCCATTTACTATTCTCACAGTAGTCGGTAGTAGACACACCTTCACCTGTCCCGTAGTGCAATTACATAGCAGCGTGACAAGAGGTCTCAACATTCTGGACTGTGCCTTAGTTATATACACAGAGAGGCGTTCGACAAGTTGAGGCAAATTTTATACCGTAAATTGGTTAAAAATGGCCATGTAACAGTACAATTGTCGAATATTCTAGACAACTACCTTTCCAGAATAGTCGTTAATGGACTTGAATTTCAAACCTTCATACCAGAGGCAGGAGGCCATCGTATCCCTCCTGCTATATTACCTTCGCTTGTCAGACATCCTCAACCAAACGAGTGCAAAGATGGAGCAACACTTCACGTGCGTGATATGACATGCTGGTGCCACGCACGATCTAAACCAATCAAAAAACTCAGGACTGTTTAATCGAACTCGAACACTGTCTCAGCAAACAGAAATTTAATGTAATACAATGAAAACAATTAATGATTTAATGTTCTGTAAGTCCAACAAATTATGAAATCCAAATTCAGAAGCCAGAACACGCATAGCAAAAACTATGGGTGCATACAGTCTAAGCGTGTGACACCAAAAATGCAAAGAGATCACCCTAGGCACACTTATGTAACGAACCAGCCTACCAAACATTTTACAATCACAGCTAGAGAAAGATAAACGCACCCCAAATACTAAAAGGAAGAAAAATTGGCCGATAGCAGGCATCGTCTGCAGGGGGAAAGACCGTTAAAAATAAGTTTTGAAAAACAGCCACAAGTCGCACTTTGTATTTTTAATTATGTCCGGTTTCGCTCGTCAAATGAACGAGAACATCATCAGAATATACAGTTTAAAGTTTGATGACAGCATTAAAGATTGCCTTTACATTTGGCTGACTACTCTAAAGATTAATTTGTCTGTACTATAGCAATCAATCTTACGTTTAAAGTAAAGTAGTAAATGGTGACATTGACATTTACGGCGTCAAACCTGAAATTTGACAAATATATTGTCCTTACGCGAAATGTATATTGATGGTGTTAGAATCCTTCTGCTGTCAGCTTCAAATGTCGGCCCTCAGCAGTGTTTCTAAAAAGGAACATCCTCTCCTTCCAGGGACTAACATTTGACCTACCCAGCGAGTGTAATCCAACTGCTGAAAAAACATCATGCAAAGTGATTCTCATGATCAATGTTAATTAATTATCCTATCAATTGGATATCAATGATGTGCCGCTTGGCCGGTGGGTGATGTAATCATGCGTTTTTCGTTACGGCTATATCTTTATAACGAAATTTGATGTTCCGACAGCACTGTTTCATTAGTTAGAAGGTGACACGTTGAGAGCTATCACAACGTGAAAAATAGCAGGCTAACGTACAGGAGGAAATTCACAACAGTGCAGAGTGCAAGCGAAGTGTACGAAGAAACTCAGATGCATAACACCTATGGTTCAGCGATATCGAATGACCGTCTACAAATATCACACTGTATGTGTCCTAATCTTTTTCTTCGTGTTCCTATGATTCCCACGGTAGAAATACGAAAGTGTAGTAGTGTCCGATTCTTTGCTGACAGTACAGTGCCTCTCTCTCTCTCTCTCTCTCTCTCTCTCTCTCTCTCTCTCTCTCCCCTTCTGTCTCTCTCCTTCTTATTTTTGTTACATACAGCGGAATAAAAATACGAGCTATAAAATCTTCGCAAACTTCACCTGGTAGAGAACTCAATAAGCTTTCGTCTTTTATCTCTCTTCCAATATAAAAATGGTTCAAATGGCTCTGAGCACTGTGGGACTTAACATCTGTGGTCATCAGTCCCCTAGAACGTAGAGCTAAACCTAACCAACCTAAGGACATCACACACATCCATGCCCGCGGCAGGATTCGAACCTGCGACCGTAGCGGTCACGTGGTTCCAGACTGAAGCACCTAGAACCGCACGGCCACACCGACCGGCTTCGAATATATCGGGAAACAAATACCATCTGCATGTTGAAATCGACCATACGAGCTGATCCCATTAAATATACGTGTATTGGTCCACTGGAGCAGGTGATCAGTGATCGAAGTAGCTTCCACATATCTGTGTAATGTTTCGTCGACTGTAGTGGAGGAAGAGCGTATCGACTTCTAGTCACAAGGAGAGCGATCTTGTGTTGTCGGTTCACAAGCTGTTTGGTACGTCGTTTTTTGCTGTAACACGTCGAAGCAGTGTGCGACCACACTTCTGTACACAGCCATGACTTCTACGACTGTGTCAGGTGCTAAACCGACATTAACACATTTCGATCCATTCCCCCTCACAGAAAGATGGACACGTAAGGTGTAAACTACGCTACTCCTACAACACACAAGGTGCTAGAAATAAAAGACAGAAGCGGTGTTTCTTATTGACAAAAATGTGCACGACACCGCAACATACGGAAACTGGAGGAGTTTGCGGCATTGTGGAATATTTTCAAACAACTTCTACATTTAATATACTGTATAATAATGTACGGAAAGGTCTGGTTGACAGTAACGAATTGTTTACGAATAAAGGAGGCCACTCATCGAAAGGCAGAAGTGCTGCGTCGTCGACAGGTGCACAACAGGTTTGCTAGCTTTCGGGATTAAATTCCTTTCCCCGTCACACAAATACGCACACACTCACTAATATGTTCACGCCTGAGCACAACGTAGGGGGACAGGTGTGAGCATGTCAGTGTTCGTGTGTGTGTGTGTGTGTGTGTGTGTGTGTGTGTGTGTGTGTGTGTGTTTGTGTGCATGTTTCTCCTACAAGCTTGAGAAAGGAATTTAATTCCAAAAGCTAGCAAAGCAAAGCTCTGTACCTTTTGTTTGTGCACCTGTCAACGAGGCAACACCGCTGTCTTTAGTGACACATCTTCTTTATTCCTAAATAATTCATTATTCTCTACATATAAGCTCATTTTTCACAGTGCCTCGCTGTTTCCTTTCGAATAGACCAAGAGCATTGATTCTTCATATTGCAGTCACGCACGCGATCACTGTTTCGGTGCTGGCCATCTCTGGAATCTTTTGTTCTCACCAGAACTCCCTCAGTCACCAGCAAGTGGTGTCAGTCGATCATTACGTGGTGGGCGGATGGGATGGAAAAGACGTCGTCGATATGGGGTGATGTACTGTAGTAAGACACAGTTGATAGTGCGCTCAATTTTAGCCGTTTTACCAGTTTTTCCGTAATTTCAACGCCAACGCAGCAGCATGCTTGCCAATTTATGTATCATCGCTAAACCACCCCTCCACTACTTTGTGGGTACCATCTAGTAGATTATTATTATTCTCATGTACGAAACACACAAAAAACAGTTTATACAACTGTTGACAGATAAATGAATTTTTATAATCTTTGACCAAAATTTGGCCGCTTCCAGTGCGTTTTCCATTGCATGGTGAAGGTCATTTTCGGTGCAGGTAGATGGAGACAGTCGCCACTGAAGCATATTTTGAACAGTCTGTTCTTCTCCGCAGTCACTTTTTTTTAAAAAATATATCTCCATTTTGCCAGTTTAACCCTTGATCTGCCCTCTCCTGACCTCAGCCTACTCAAGGACTTCCAGACTGACCAACTCTCACGATTACGAGGGCGCAAGGATTGTGAGAATCTTTTCTAATCAGGAGAATGAGATGTTTCGGTCGTCCATAGTTACAGCTTGGCTTCTTCATCAGTGTTTATTAATTTGTCCGATGACCTGAGGAAAGTTTTCCTTGACCTTAGTCGTTGTGGGTAGGGTTGTTGCCCATGCATGGGATGCATTTTTTTCTGCTCCAGTTTCGTTTTTTCCCTGTTTGTTGGTGTTTCTCTTCCAGCAGTGCGTGGTGCAATCCCTGCTGGTTGGTAGTGACATTTGACTCGAGTTGATTACAAGCAGCCAGTTATAATTCTCCGTATGTCGGTTTTGGCAATATCCACCTGTTTGGCGTCTGTTGATTTGTACCGAACAGGAGGGGCATACTCAGCAGCGGAGTAGCATCATGCCATTGCGGAATTTGGATTGTTTCAGCTTGACTGCCCGCTGTGATCTGGCCAGTTTTCTCAGTAACTTGTTCCTGCTGGAGACTTTTGATTTGAAATTCATACAGTGTTTTTGAACGCTAGGGACCTGTCAAGTGTTATTTCTAGGTATTTTGCAGTGCGACAGTGTTCCAGTTTAACCCTTGTACACTGATCCTCTCGATCTGGCAACCCAAAGTTTAATAGAAATCACACTAAAGAGTGCTCTTGAAGACTGAGAATGTAGTCAGATAACAGTGGAGTTCAACCATTCATGGTTAACTCTCAGACATGTACAGTAAAGTCTACAAGTGTATACCAGACTCTGTCCTATACCGATGCATTTAGCTTATCTACATAATTCTACAACTTCGACGACAGTGTGGAATTTACGATTACGACTGGCCATTTGTCTCTATGTGAGTGACAGTCACCGAGGATTCTCCCATTCGTAAGACGAAGTTGAAAATTGAATGCTCTCCTCACTTTGTGTTCGACCTGCGATCCCCTGCTATACCTGCAGGACAGGCCAGATGGTTTAATTTGTGGAAAGGGGCCAAAATGAGTGGCTGTCAGCTGCACACGAACATACTACTTTATTCATTTGACAAACATTTCAAGAGTGAAGAAAATATTAAAAACCAGAGCAAACAAAACATTAATTTTAGAACTTAATTCCCGGCTTAATGCGCCATTCAATCTCATGCCTTAAGGGCAAAACAACATCAACTTAAAATCGGCTGACGGCAAATAAGGCTTTATCCTAAAATTTCTTTAAATCAGGCTGAAGGCCCAAACTATCTCACGCCTTAAGGGCAAAACAACTTTAATTTATGATCGGCTAGAAGCCATACATAAAGAAACATCGAGGACAAATAAGAAAAGGCAGCATATCAAACGGCGATCAGAAGTTTCCAAGGGTCGGCCTGGAATTCAAACACTAACACCTGCTTAGAGAGACAGGCAGTCGGCCCAACAATTCTCAATCCGACGGTAACCCAACCGACAGACAGTCAACGGATCAAGCGACAGGATAACTTCCGCTCCACCCGACCAGCACACAACAATGAGTTCAATGGGACAACGCACAAGGTATCGACGTCCACAACGAATTACACATTCGGCTGTCAAACCACACGTTGTGCTGGACAGCCACAACACGACGAGGAAAAAAAAAGTGTGTGAAATGTGTGTGAAATCTTAAGGGACTTAATTGCTAATGTCATCAGTCCTTAAGCTTACAGCCGGCCGGAGTGGCCGTGCGGTTCTAGGCGCTGCAGTCTGGAACCGAGCGACCGCTACGGTCGCAGGTTCGAATCCTGCCTCGGGCATGGATGTGTGTGATGTACTTTGGTTAGTTAGGTTTAATTAGTTCTAAGTTCTAGGTTACTGATGACCTCAAACGTCAAGTCGCATAGTGCTCAGAGCCATTTGAACCCTAAGCTTACACCATACTTAACCTAAATTGTCCTAAGGACAAACACACACACCCATGCCCGACGGAGGACTCGAACCTCCGCCGGGACAACGTGGAAAATACACTGCCTGAAGTTACGTCAACGCCCAGGGCAGGTTACCGGAACGTTAGCTGCCACAAGGCAGAAGATTCCGCTGGTCCACTTCAATTCAAAATAATCAACTCCAAAGGAGGGCGGCTAGAATTTCGCCAACTTGAAAACCCACTTTGTTCCTCGCGGGAATGTCCCAACAGCCCACAACGAAATTCAAACGACGCTATGTGAACAGTTGGGGCTGGCTGGTAGATTAAGTAAGACTCAATTTTCGTGTGCGGGATCGGTGAGCCACAGACCTCATAGCAATGGGAACAGCCCCCCCACACTCCGACCGCGCGTGGACGCCGCCAGCGGCCTTGGCCAGACACGCGCCACGGAGCCTTCCTCGCTGCTCCACGCCAACCGACCAACTGCCCGCACACGGCACAGCCGGAAACTATAAGCGCGAGGCGAAAGATTGTACTAAGGTGCGAATATCGATACACGCTGCTGCTGCGACTGGCGGAGAGACAGGATAACAGCATAACTGCGATAACTGAGAGTAATCACAGAATAGCAACCAAAGTTTAATGCAAAGCATCACACGAGTCAGCCACGGCTCACCACCAACCAGCCCTGAAACACTGTCGCCAATTTAACATGGAACTGGCCAGAAGTAGGAGTGTAACATACCCGCTACATTTCACGCCTCGTGAAGGAGCAGAGAGATCTAAGTCCGTGACCGCTATTCAGCGAAGACTGCTCTGCACCAGTCTTACTCACGGCACCCATCCAAGGGCCCAAGATGTTTCCAGATACGTACATGTCGTGAAGGTTTGTAGCTCTTACTGGTGTATAGTAGATATGAGACTGTTGTGGTGATATAACAGACAGTTAAGAAGAAACATGTGGTTTATGGATGATGGAGCGACAGACCGATGAAGTTTGAAGCATTTTACATAAATTAACTGTGCTATCGATTGCGAAGTAATGTTTTGGTGTCTGAAGTCAGTACCACGAAGGTACTGGCAAGAGTGAAGTGATTATAGGACATAAATACACGCACCCCTAAAGCTGCACGGCTCTGCACATGTACACACTAAATGTTAAAGCCGTGTGGTTTCTGAAATATTAGTCATGCGGAGTGCAAAGGTCTTGACACTTTAATGGAGGACGTATACGTCGAACAGATGTCATACATAGGCCCTCCAAGTTTTCTATCCCACTCACTGCGGTGACAAACTACCACCAAAGAAAAACAAATACTCTTTGTGAGACATGCAAGATACAGATTTCCGGATGTGCATAGTGCCCAGTGCCCACATCCAATTCCGGTTCAGAAATTATGTTAAGCTAGCCAGCAATGTGAAATGCATCTTATGAGAAAACAAACGCAGAACAGCGCTGTTTGACAGGTGAACTTACACACCATGCTGCACTAACTCCATACACAGAGCAAGCAAATGAACACACACAGGGGTTGCAGTACGTCACAGACCTCTCTGTCAGTGACTTAGAAAATGAGTTTGAAACATTTTGTGTAAATCACTTGTGCTAATAATACTGAAGTATTGTTCCAGAGTTTGGGTGCATACCAAGAGGTATTGGAGAGAGGGAAATGATCGTGGAACGTAAACACATTCCGAGGGCTACAGGTTAAACACACTATAATGCTAGAGCTGTGCAGTTTCCAACCTATTAATCATGTGGACCGCTACGCTGTTAATATTCAATGCAATAAATATATTTCCAGCCCATGGCCAACATTCTTCCTAAAAGTTTCTCCCCGATAAACTGTGGTGACAAACTGTAAATTCATAAACACCAAGGAGAACATCGATTCTTTATAACACAAACATTACATAGGTTTCCAGAGATGTATGACGCCTGCTATTTACAAAGTGCTAGCCCATTACGGCTCATAAATTATGATATGTTCACAACAGTCCTATAAAATGATCGTCAGCAGCTGAAAACGCATACGAAGAGACAATAGCTTACGAGAAAATAAACACCACGATCAGTAGTTAGAGGAGATGTAAAAGTGTTATGGCGGTTTACCACTGCCCCTGGTAACCTTCCTCCTGCACACAGAAGCCACAGTCCGATTTTAGGTTGTATTACTCATTTGTAGGAGAATATGGCCTATACGTTTAAGTGTAGAGCTGTGTAGCCTTAGAAGCGTATGTGTTCAAAGAAGGCACTGACACCAAACGCTAAAACAATACTTCACAACTTATAGCACAGTTGATGTACGTAAATGCTTGAAAATTAGTCCATCTGGACCTCCATCATCCATAAAACACGCATATCTTTCTAAAAGTCTGTTATATCACCGCAACCCTTTCATATGTGCTATACGCCGCTAAGGGGTGGTAACGTCCTCGACAAGCACACTTCTGGAGAGATTATGTGCTGTGAGGAACAGTGGTCTATAACAGTCTTCAATGAACAGTAGTTACGTATTCAGCTCGCTCTGCTCCTTCACGGGATGTGGAATGTAGCGGGTATAGTACCCTCCTATTTCTGGTCAGTTGCAAATTCAATTGGCCACATTGTTGCAGAGAGGATTGGTCGCAGACAATATGAGGAGATCTTTCAATTAACAACTTTATCCTATGAACGCGAGAATACTCTGTGACCGCCATCCACAGATGGCGAATCGTGTAGGACGCTGTGTTGTGTACTTTGGTGTATATTTCCGAGAATTAACCTTGAGTGGATGTACTACACAGTCGTCTACCTACATTAACAATCTAGTATACTGTACTCAAATAGTAGCAGAGGGGTGATTTACCGACAAGCATGGTGCCATGTTGGTGTTGAAATTACTGAATACTGGTAAATTTGCTAAATTTGATCATACTAACAAAAAAATGGTTCAAATGGCTCTGAGCACTATGGGACTCAACTGCTGTGGTCATCAGTCCCCTAGAACTTAGAACTACTTAAACCTAACTAACCTAAGGACATCACACACACCCATGCCCGAGGCAGGATTCGAACCTGCGACCGTAGCAGCAGCGCGGCTCCGGACAGGAGCGCCTAGAACCGCACAGCCACCACGACCGGCGATCATACTAACAACTGCGATACTTATTGTAGTATATCGTCCCATTCCGACGGCGTCTTTTCCATCCCATCTGTCCACTTGTATGCTGTTGATTACCGCATAATGAACAGCCGACACCACTTGTTTGGGATGGCGTCTTAGTAGGAGCAAGACCTTCTGGGGATGGCCAACACCGAAACAGTGATCACGTGCGTGGCTGCAATATGAGTAATGAATGCTCTTGGTCTCTTCGAAACACTACACTGAAACATGTAGTAGGTACCGTCAGTGTGGGAGATGAGATTAAATATAGAAGCTATCACCTTTTGACATCTGATGGAAATGTTCCATAAGGCCACGCTCATCCAGTTCCCATATGTTGCGACGTTTTCCACATATTTTCCAGTACGAAACACAGCCTCCGTCTTTTCTTTTAACAATCCTATGTGTTGTGGAAGCAGCATAGTTTACACCATATGATGTCCAGCTTTCTGTGTGAGTCAATGGAGTCAGTTTAGCACCTGACGGAGACCTAGAAGTCATGGTAGAAAAAAATATATATAGCTGAGTACACAGTTGTGGTCCTATACTGCTTCAGCGTGGTAGAGCAAAAAACAGTGTATCAAACATGTTATGAAACAACAAGAACCCTCTCCCAGTACAGGCGAAAAAAACGTTACACAAGTCTGTAGAAGTGACTTCGATCACTGGTCTCCTGCTCCAGTAGACCAATGCATATATATTTAATGGAATCGCCTCATGTATAAAATGTCAACATGAAGACAGTATTCGTTTCCCTATATATTGGAATAGAGATACGTGGCAAAATCTTAGAGAGTTCTCCGTCACGTGACGTTTAAGGAGATTTTTAATTTTTTAGTTTTACGCTACTATATGTTACAAAAGTAACGAGAAGAGAAAGAGAAGGAGGGAGGGAGAGACGGAGACTGTGCTGTCAATGAAGACTCGGACACCATTAAACTGTCGTATTTCTGGCTTGGTAGTCGTAGGAACACGATAAAGGACATTACAACATGTACTGAGTGATATTTGTAGACCGTCATTTGATATCGACGAACTGTAGGCGTTATGCTTCTGAATTTTTTTGTACAGTTCGCCTATACTTCGCATGGTTGTAGATTTCCTCCTGTATGTCAATGTGCTATTTTTCTCGTTGTGATGGGGCTGTCAGCCTGTCAGCCTTTCAACTAATGGAACACTGTCGTCGGAATGTGATGGATTGTGATAGCATTAGCAGGAATCTGTGACTTGATGAGGGGATACCGCTTACTCATGGAAATGACGTGGATTTAAATGCTATGTATCGAAGACTGGGAATTCGTGAGAATACAGCAGGTAACCTACACTCTGATGAAAGGAGAGTTGAAAGGTGAGCTCTGTATCTCTTCTTCTAAGTGTTGTGGGTGAACATGTTACAACCTCTCACATTGAAAGGTGAGCTCTGTATCTCTTCTTCTAAGTGTTGTGGGTGAACATGTTACAACCTCTCACATTCGTCTAGTGAAGTGACTGCAGTGAGAAAAATCAGGAGCTGATATGAATATTTTTACCGAGGTAAATAGGAGACGACATTCGTCGCTGATGTTTTTGTGCCTATTAAATGGATATTCTGATACCTTAATAGGTGGACTAAATTTACATTTACGTCAATATGCTTACTTCGCAAGCCATCCTACGGTATGTGGCAGAGATTACCCTGTATTACTATTAGCCGTTTCCTTTCCTATTACACTCGTAGACAGAGTGAGGGAAAATGGTTCCCTATATGCTTCCTCATGAACGCTAATTTCGGCTATATAGTCCTTACGAGAAAAGTATGTTGGTGCCGATAGAATCCTTCTGCAGTTAGCTTCAAGTGTCGGTTCTCAATAGTGTTCCTCAAAAAGAACATCGTCTTCCCTCCAGGGACTGCCATTTGAACTACCTTGCAAGTGTTATCTGACCTCTGATAAAAAATTTTGTCGCTATGCATAGTGACTCTTATGATCAATTTGATTAATTACCCTATCAAATCGATATCAATGACGTGCCACGTGGCGGGTGGAAGCGATTCGAAACTTGGAGCGGTTATCAGACGGTTTTCGTTATGGCACTATCTTTTAACGAAATTTCGATGTCAGATTTACTCAGAGAGAGGTGACCACCGTAATAAAATCAGATGTATTATAAAGTTTATAAAGTGATACATAGCAAAAAACCAATATTTACAACTTCTCTATGCTGTTGCCTTAAGAGGCTTGTATGTGGTGAAGCATTTCGTTACATTAAGAAAGTTCGAAAGCGAAGAGGCATCCTACGATAGAGGCAGATTTTGACTCTCCGTGATGAGCCAAAGATAAAGTACGATATTGTAGTCCTGTGACGCAGAACGTAAAGGATATTAAGCTGATTAGAACAGGTTTTTTATCGGAGGAGGGAATACTTACAGGAAATATAGGCTACGCCATATTGTTACAGGATTTTCACAAGTTACGATACTTTAGCGATTTGGAAACGCATATGTGCTCCGATTTCTTCAGTCTTCGAAAATAACTCGTATATTTTGCGCAAGAAATTCGTGGTGTACCATCTGTTTGCCGAGTCGTATCTTAGCAGTCCCTGGTTTGTCAGTTAGAGGTGGGACTCCGTCACTTCCAAAGGTCCGAGGCATTTTGCTCTGATTGTTGCCAGCATCATCTTTAAAGTACCAGGGAAGCAGGTGGCTAGCCTTACTTACCCCGGGTCCCATTGGGTTTTACCCCTAACGGTTGAGGGATAACCGGTGGATTTGGCAGTCTTTGCCGTATGAGCACAAAGGTGACCACGACTCAGAATATGTCCGAGATGCCCAGCCTTATTCCAAAGTAACTGGTATCCCGACTGTCGGGACCACTTACTTGACCACTCATACGTTGCCCGTGGTTCATGAACTAGGACATGACTACAGGAACCCACAGCATGAACCATAGATCTAGAAAAGGCATATGACCGTGTTCCTAGGAGGAAGTTATTGTCTGTTCTACGAGATTATGGAATAGGAGGCAAACTTTTGCAAGCAATTAAAGGTCTTTACATGGATAGTCAGGCAGCAGTTAGAGTTGACGGTAAATTGAGTTCATGGTTCAGAGTAGTTTCAGGGGTAGGACAAGGCTGCAACCTGTCTCCACTGTTGTTCATATTATTTATGGATCATATGTTGAAAACAATAGACTGGCTGGGTGAGATTAAGATATGTGAACACAAAATAAGCAGTCTTGCATATGCAGATGACTTAGTTGTGATGGCAGATTCGATTGAAAGTTTGTAAAGTAATATTTCAGAGCTGGATCAGAAATGTAAGGACTATGGTATGAAGATTAGCATCTCCAAAACGAAAGTAATGTCAGTGGGAAAGAAATATAAACGGATTGAGTGCCAAATAGGAGGAACAAAGTTAGAATAGGTGGACGGTTTCAAGTACTTAGGATGCATATTCTCACAGGATGGCAACATAAAGAACTGGAAGCGAGGTGTAGCAAAGCTAATGCAGTGAGCGCTCAGCTACGATCTACCCTCTTCTGCAAGAAGGAAGTCAGTACCAAGACTAAGTTATCTGTGCACCGTTCAATCTTTCGACCAACTTTGTTGTATGGGAGCGAAAGCTGGGTGGATTCAGGTTACCTTATCAACAAGGTTGAGGTTACGGATATGGAAGTAGCTAGGATGATTGCAGGTATTAGCAGATGGGAACAATGGCAGGAGGGTGTCCACAATGAGGAAATCAAAGAAAAACTGGGAATGAACTCTATAGATGTAGCAGTCAGGGCGAACAGGCTTAGATAGTGGGGTCATGTTACACGCATGGGAGAAGCAAGGTTACCCAAGAGACTCATGGGTTCAGCAGTAGAGGGTAGGAGGAGTCGGGGCAGACCAAGGAGAAGGTACCTGGATTCGGTTAAGAATGATTTTGAAGTAATAGGTTTAACATCAGAAGAGGCACCAATGTTAGCACTGAATAGGAGATCATGGAGGAATTTTATAAGGGGGTTATGCTCCAGACTGAACGCTGAAAGGCATAATCAGTCTTAATTGATGATGATGATGATGATGTTGGTGATGATGATGATGATGATTCGTGGTGTATGGTCAACAACAACCCTGTGTCGGATTCTGTACAGCGGACTTTTTAAATCGGAGGGTCTATGTCAGGGTGGAATTGGTTAGAGATACTGTATACATCCAAGCAGCTGCTGTTTGACTCAAGGTGTGCCTCGACTGGCGGCAGGAGTCGGCGGCCGGAAGTCACGGATTGACTTAGCCTGTGGTGGGCTGTTAGGTACTAAGAATGCGCCGACCCTCCTGGTCTTTCTCTCGGCAGTGGGAGTGGGGGGGGGGGGAGGGGGGTCTAGCTAAGTGACCATCGTTCTGTGTGAGTGGCGACGGCGACAGAAGTGGACATGTTTGTCTCGTGAGGAGACACCATCGTGGATATGCGTGATGTTTGCGCCAGACGATTATTTCCCCGTTGGAAATTGATCGGTTGACTGCTTGGTGACACGCTCTCCGACCTCTCAGCCTTTAGTAGGACTGGTGTGTGGATGCCAGAGGATGGAAGCGCAGATGCCTTCTCTCCTGACTGGCCTCCGAGAAATGTAGCAGTGTCCCTGCCGGCGGCGGAAGATGCGACTGCGACTGTGATCGCGAGTGTCTGTGATCGGTTGGATGTTTTCACCAGATATGTCTAGTGAAAAGGTTGCAATGAAGAAGGGGGGCTTCTGTTCTTAAACGTGGGTGCATAAAGACCTGAGATATATTTAGCGCTATGATGTGTTTGTGATGGAAAGTTAATTACTTGATATGCGTAATGTTTCTCAGAAGGATGGATTATCCCCTGGCGGTCGTAAATCCATTGACATAACAATAGTTTAAGGAGATAAATCACTCAAGTTTGCCCCTGAATGTATACTTGGTCCTGAATGCATGCAACATGCAATGTATGGTGACATTCCTATTAACCTACTACTAACGAAATGGTAACGGGACTTGCAAATTATATCCCTAACTGTACCTGTGTATGTGTTACCATACCTCAGACCACATAAGAACTGGTGAGATTTGCTCACATTGAGGCGATTTTCTTTTTAGGCAGCGATGATGATGATGATGGGCGACTAGCGTTAGATAATGAAGTAATCGTAACACAACATCCAGCCATCGAGCAGAGAAAAACTCTGACCCAACCAGGAATCGAACCTGGGCCCTCTGCATAGCAGTCAGACGCACTGACTTCTGCAGTAACTGAATAATGTTAGTAATGGTGAGGAATGCGGTAGCAGCACTAATGGTGTGTCTGAGACTCAACATTCCATTGTCCTATGACAAACACAGCTGCAGTATACGATGATGTCTGCAAAAACGTGCACACTGATAACAGCCAACAACATTTTTTACACAATCACTCAGTGTGTTCAGTGACTCACTTTGTCATTACTTTAACAGAATACACAAATAAGCAGTAGAATTAGATACAGTAATCAGACAGAACATTATGACCACCTGCCTAGTATCCGTGGTATTCATCTTTGGGACTGGTAACAGTGGTGTGAAGCACTTTGGCACGGTAGCAATGAGGACTTGGTAGGTTTCTGGAGGGAGTTGTCACTGCACTTGCGGACACGAGTAACCTCATTTCAGTAAATACCAGAGAGCAGGGCGATGTGCTCCGACGCCACGACCAATGACATCCCAGATGTTTCGAAAGGGTTCAGATCTAGCGAGTTGCTGGACCAGCACTTCAACTGAAACTTGCTGCTGTGTTCCCCTAACCACTCCATCACTCACGTGATCTTGTGACCTGGCACATTATCTTGCTGAAAAATGCCACAGCCGTCGGGAAACGTGATCGTCATGAAGGGATGTATGTGGACTGAAACCAGTGCACCACACTCCTTGGCCATCATAGTGCCTTGCACGAGCTAATGGGATCCATGGGCCCACATGAATGTCTCCAAGAGCATAATGGAGCCGCTGCCAGCTCTCCTCTATCGCATTGTACAATTTTTAAGGAGCCTGGAAGACGCCAGATTCTCGCCCTCCCATCTTAAAGATGAAGAAGGTATAAGAATTCATCAGACCACGCAACACTCTGCTACTGCGCCAACGTCCAGTGCCGATGGTTACGTGACCATTTAGTCGCAGCTGTTCTCCTCCAGCGCTCTGAATTTACCCTGCAGAGGTTGCCCATAACCCCTACCACTATCTGCCTCCCCTCTTGTGCGCTGCCGATAGCGCATCCACAGGCAACATTATTCTGCACGTACTCTACTGAGCTCAGGTAACTCGTTGGCTGCAAAAGTCCCACTGGTAGGGCGTGTCACCTGCAGGGCACTGCAGTCAAACATCCATTTGTACACGATGGGATAGAATGTTCCTATTGTTCACTGGTGAGACACAGTTGTGAATGCGTACGGTTTTAATTTCATTAGAGATAAACATTCGCCACACAAAACACTTGGGTCACTGGTTGGCATGGGTGGGAGGACAGTCGTGTTTCCAGGTTCTCAGGGTACGCGATCATACTCCACTGGCAAAGTGCATATCGGCAGCGGTGGCCAAGCAGGTCACACATGTGCAAAAGACTTTCAATTGGCCGACTGAGTGGTACCTAGCAGCAAGTTGGGTATTAAGTACTCGTAGTCTGCCAGCTCATCAGTGCATATGATCCATTCATATGCTTCGATCGCTCACTGCTGATGTATCCAAATTAGTTCTAGTATTTGTGCCAGTGGGTTTTCGCAATTCTTCATGGTATGTGTATGCAGCGGTTGCTGTTGTACATTATTTAATTGACGAGTAAATCCTTGTGATCCGTGTATTCACAGTTGTAGAATTCATGTTTTTGGCGGTGACTAGTGTCATCAACACGATGTTAAACACTACAGTTGACTCTGGTACCTCGATTTCTCCTTCTGAAATCGCTTCACGTGTCTCCTTTCCTAATGAGACACATGACAGGTGTTTTGATTCAGCTTTCTCAGATGTGATGTCTCCCATGGGCAGGGCACACACGATTGGTCTTATACGTTCTATTTCAGCGGAATTTGAAAGGCCGGTTTGGCCATCCAGTGTATCGTAAACCGACCCACAGAGACTGAAATGTCACGAGCACATTTTCAATAGTTCTGCTCAAAGTAAATGTGTGCTGAATATTCTGAAACATAGAGCTAAAATCATATTGGACGATTACAATCTCAGAAGTGAAGTTCACTACGTATCCTCTGTATTCGGACGAAATGGTTGGCAGGCACATAAAATTATGTCGGCTCTTTCCGGAAAACGCAGGCCTAAATCTGATCATCCCAACAAAATGAGCATGCGTAATTTTTTCGCTACCGTTGGTCAACAGAAACTGAAATCAGACAATTCTTAGACGTACATGACATTAAAACCGTCTCTCAACCTCTCTAAAACATTAGTCATTGACTCAGAGCGCTAGAAGTGTACAATATCCCTTCCGAATGTGCGAATTGGTTCCTGGGGCATTCTACGTAGGGCTGTACGGAACGTTTAACAGTGTAACAAGTACATTTCTAGGAAAATCCACTGCTCCGGCAGACAGCCTTACGAATGAGCATGAATCTTGTTTGAGCGCACTATGATTCCAACCGACGTTTCAAATAACAACGACTCAGTCCTCAGAGACGGTGATGATATTAGAAAGTGTATCAACAGCCGCAAGAAGAATATAATAGCTCCAATCCCAAAGAAAGCAGGTGTTGACAGATGTGAAAATTACCGAACTATCAGTTTAATGAGCCACTCCTGCAAAATTCTTTAGAGACGAATGGAAAAATTCGTAGACTCCGACCTCGGGGAAGATCAGTTTGGATTCCGCAGAAATTTTGGAGCACGTGAGCAATACTGACCCTACGACTTATCTTAGAAAATAGATGAAGGACAGGCAAACCTACGTTTCTAGCATTTGTAAACTTAGAGAAAGCTTTTGACAATGACTAGAATACTCTGTTTCAAATTCCAAAAGTGACAGGGGTAAAATACAGGGAGCGAAAGACTATTTACAATTAGTACAGAAAGCAGATGGCAGTTATAAGAGTTGAGGGGCATGAAAGGGAAGCGGTGGTTAGGAAGGGAGTGAGACAGGGTTGTAGCCTATCCCCGATGTTATTAAATCTGTATATTGAGCAAGCAGTAAAGGAAGCAAAAGAAAAATTTAGAGTAGGAAGTAAAATCCATGGAGAAGAAATAAAAACTTTGTGGTTCTGAGGAATAGAAATTTGTAAACATCGAGTATAGATTTAAGTGTGAGGAAGTCATTTCTGAAAGTAGTTGTATGGAGTGTAGCCATGTATGTAAGTGAATCATGGACGATAAATAGTTTATACAAGGACAGAATAGAAGCTTTCGAAATGTGGTGCTAGAGAAGAATGCTGAAGATTAGATGGGTAGATCACATAACTAATGAGGAGGTATTGAATAGAATTGGAGAGAAGAAAAATTTGTGGCACAACTTGACTAGAAGAAGGGGTCGGTTGGTAGGGCATATTCTGAGGCATCAACGGATCACCAATTTAGTATTGGAGGGCAGCGTGGAGTGTAAAAATCGCAGAGGGAGACCAAGAGACGAATACACTAAACAGATTCAGAAGGATGTAGGTTGCAGTAGGTACTGGGAGATGAAGAACCTTGCACAGGATAGAGTAGCATGGAGAGCTACATCAAACCAGTCTCTGGACTGAAGACCACAACAACAACAACGTCAGCAGCTTCAACGGAGATACGAGCTATGCACTCTACAAGGTGTGGATTAAGGTTCCCTACATGCAGAGGCTGCGTAGGTATTTTGTTCATTTACTTTATATTCACTAACCCCAGTAGCAAATCCAGCCCACGAGAGAGTTACGATTCTTTTAGCCACTGTTGCATGTTGTGAAACAAAGACAGTGTTATTGTGGTTACTGTGTGTCACAATGTGTACATACACGTTATTCACATTAGTGTGGGCTGTGACTACTACGGCAGTTCTTTGCTTTCCTGACGAAGATAATAGCGGATGTCGATTGCTCGGATTTTCATAGATAATTAACCCGACAGCCCGAAAAATTCACCGAGGACATATAATGCAAAGGCACTCGCATGTTTGGGTGGCACAGATACATCCCACAATTTCGGGTGGGGGGGGGGGGGGGGCGAGAGGCGGGAGGGAGCGGCGGATAGACGACTATCGTACCACTGTGCTGTCCGCCCCCGCAGCTGGGAGGTGAGCGTGGCCGAGTGCCACGCGAAGGCCCCTGCTACGACGGCAGGTACTGCCTGGGATGTCCACTGCGGCTCTGCTCTAATGAGAAGTAACAGCAGGCTGCTAGGGCTGCAAAGGCGACGCCGGCCGGGAGAGAACGGTGCTGGTCCCACGTCGCTTCAAACCGCATCCAAACGAGGACATTGGCTGAGTGTGGAAAGGCAGTCGACTGAGACCACAGGAGCTTTGTTGCTTTTAATCACAGTACTTGTGAAGTCCATACTTTAATACTTACTTTCTAGTCCTACCTTAACCCTTTCAAACCTTACGGGACATATATGTCCCAAAAGAATTTCCAAGTAGACTGTTGGGATGAAGGCGTTCCAATTTAACAATTAATTTGCACATTACTGTCATTTAAACTTCCCTCCTTGTGTCTGGACTGTTGGCAGCACTTGTGAAACTGTCATGGCGGCATAGTTGTTAATAAATCACATGTTCGTGGTGATATTTGCATCGTTTCTTGAAGAGTATCATTGAAATAGAGCTAAGAAAACGTGAGTGTCATATATAAGTATTATCTACACCCTTTTATGTTGTATTGATTTATAATTCGCATGACTGTGAAAGTTTATCGTATGAAAAAGAAACAGAAATAGTGTTTTTGCAACTTGGGATGTATATGTCCCAGTAGTTATTTTTCTTGGGACATCATTGTCCCACCAGTTCTCAATATAAAGGAAACACACTCTAATAGTTTTTATATTCTTTATTATTTCAGAAACACTGACGCAGGACTGAATCAAGGATGGCTTCTGATATGGATAAACGTATCTTGTAGTGGCTTGATGAAGACAATAATGACTGTGTTGATGATCCTGAGTTCTCTTGCAGTTCTAAATCACATGATAGCAGCGCTTCTAACACGAGTGATTCTGATGACAGTGACCAAGACAACAATGAGATTTCGTACGTCGCAGGTTCAGCTAACAATGTAGTGTTGTGGTCGAAGGTAGATGCAATGTTCAGACCTCGAAAGACTATGCCAAACATGGTAATTCCAGTTGTATTACAAATATTGGATAGGAGTGCTTCAGAACTAGACGTCTTTGAGAAAATATTTCCTCCCAGTCGTTTTACATTTATCTCTCAGTGTACGAATAAGAGACAAAAAATGATAAAGAAAACCAGAGCACAGATCCTGGAGAAATTAGGTTGGTTCTTGGTGTTATGCTTGTAATGTGTTACAATAGAGTGCCCTCATTTTCGGACTGTTGGTCACACAATACTTCAATGGGAAATGTTGCTACAAAAAAAACAATTTCCAGGGACAGGTGCACAGTGTTACTTTCAGAAACTATATTTCAATTTCCCTGAGAAACCAGACACAGCTGGTAAGCTTTACTACCTACAGCCAATAGTTACTTGTCTTAAAAATACTTTTCACAAAGCCAGGTCGGAAAGTACAGCACAAAGCATTGACGAGTCTATGGTAAAGATCAAGGGAAGGTCAGCCTTGAAACAATACCTTCCTATGAAGCCAGTGAAGCGTGGGATAAAGATATCGATGAGAAGTGATTCTGTAACAGGCTACACATATGACTTCAACATACATTGCGGAAAGGATGCAAATAATCTGGATGGCTCACTGGGTGAGCGTGTAGTTCTGCAGCTCTCAAAAACAATTGAGACACTAATGTAATGTTTCCATTTGATAGATTCTTTACATCAATTCATTTGATGGATTCCTTGCCGTTTGGAGTTGTTGGTACATGTATGGCTAACAGGAAAAATGTGCCAAAGTCAACAAAGAAACTTGCTCGGGGGGGAATGTGAGTTCCTTTGAAATTCGTCTGGTACGTTGTGGTGTGAATGGCAGGACACCAAAGAAGTAATGTTGGTCAGTAACTGTGATTCTAATGATGTATGTACAGTGAACAGAAAAGCAAAAGATGGACCTAAATTGGTTGTAGAATGTCCAGTGGCACTGGAAACTTATAACGACTACCTGGGTGACGTGGACTTGGCTGATCAGATGAGTACACTGTATGATTTAGACAGAATATCTGATAAATGGTGGAAGAAAGTGTTCTACAAACTGTTGCTAACTAGTGTTGTAAATGCCTGGATTTTAGAAAAGGAAATTCAGCACAAGACAGTGCTACTAAAACATTTTTTAGTCAACCTAGCAGAGCAGATGATTGCCAAGGACAAAAGATTGCCAAGATACAGTGGATATCCTCAACCAGGCGCCCTTCTAAGAGAGCAAGAGTAATGCAGAATGTATGGCTACACCTCCCTGAAGAAGGACCTACAAGAAGAAGGTGTGTTTTGTGTTCTAGCAACAAAAAGGAAACAAAAATAAAAACTATCTGCAAAATGTGCCAGCATGCATTATGCAAAAAGTGCTTTGCTACATATCATATGTAATTATAATAAATCAGACATGTGTAATTCTTTGATAGTGAATGTGTTCTACAAATTGTTACTGACTAGTGTAATAAAAAATTGGTTGTATACATCTTGTTTTCTATATATATATTTTAGTAACAGCTAATGCTGTTGGGTACTGGTGGGACAACGTGTGTCCCACTCAATTAGCGTAGTGAGACACCTGTGTCCCACTCAGTAAGACTACCGGGACACTAGTGTCCCAGGGCATAATTGCAGAAAGTAAGACTAATAAAACACTAGTCAAAAGAAAAAGTTTACACATAAAATTTAAAAAAATCCGCCGTTAAAGGGTTAACTTACCAAGTTCAAGAGATATCGTGAGGGTGCTTCGTAGCAAACAGCACTTCTAGGGCACACCCAGTTTCAGTGAATGCAGGCGTAATTCTCAACATACCAGTAGACCGTATTTTCAATGTTGAATACCTGGTGCAGGAGTTCTGTAGGCATTTTCGTATGTAAACTCGTGGGAAAATTCTTATAAAGTCGTGTCAGGGTAATGTCAAATATAATATGATCGGCCACAGGAATCGATCGATGGTCGCAGAGAACTCTTATCAATACAAACATCACCTGACTGTCTTCGAAGAGTTTGGGAGACGATATGCTACGACAACATGCCAAGTAATAATTGGAGAAAAAGTGTACGAAACATTTGTAACAACGTATTTAACGCTCGCTTTTGAATCACTCAGTGACAATATGACTAGATTCTGACTCATACACTATGTATTCCTTTCACATTATATTTCATAGCGATAGAAATAACATCTAGATACATAGACAATATCAACCTCCCTATGTGCTAATACTTCGATTGTGAAAGAGTGTATTGAAGGTTGCCAGAGACAATTCGATACATTAAACATTTTTTAAACTGTTCGGTATTGGATTTCCAGGAACACAATCATGAAGCAATTCGTGCCAATCATTCAGACGTTGTGAAAAATTTTGAAATTATTCTCCCAAATACATCTTGTATTAAGAAATGTGTAGGGGGAAGATGTCTGAAACACAGTATCTAAAATGTAACACGAACGACAATTTGTCGGCTTGTCAGCAAAATCTTGTATTTTATATCAAGTATGTACTGATTTTATCTCATTCTTTTTAGTTCTTTGCGCTTTGCTCTGTTTCGCCAGTGAGTTAATTGTATTCCAAAAGTGCATTCGAGAAATTAAATAAATATCGGCGAGTATCAAAAGCTCATCGTTGTACTTAAGAAGTGAGATATTATGTCGATGTGGTGGTTGGTAAGCGGCACATAATTTCGAATAACATGACTGGATTGGATTGTTTAACAGTCTTACAGTCCCTACGTCATAACTTTCCATTTCCAGGACAACACAACACGCAGTCCCTGAGTGGATAAAATCTCCGGCCCAGCCGGGAATCGAACCTGGGCCGTTAGGTGTGACATTCCGTCGCGCTCACCACTCAGCTACCACGGGCGGACATAAGGTGACTGATTGGGTACGAAATGACGAGGTTCTACGCAGAATCGGAGGGGAAAGGAATCTGTGCAAAACACTGACAAAGAGAAGGGACAGTTAAGACGTGAGAGAATGACTTCCATGGAACTAGAGGAAGCTGTAGAGGGCAAAAATTGTAGAGGATGACAGTGACTGGAATACTTCCAGCAAATAATTGAGGACGTAGGTTACAAGTGCTACTATGAGATGAATACGTTGGGACAGGGGAAGAATTCCTGGCGGGCCGCATCAAACCAGTCAGAATACTGACTGTAACTAGGCTGTTTAGGTTTTTATGTTGGTGACGCCACGTAGCGCTCTGTATTAAAATCGCTGACTGCGCTGTGTGCAGTCTGGGGCTGGTTGGACTCGTTGTTGCAAGTTTTTCGCCAGTGTAGTGATGGGCAGTGGGATGTGAACAGCCCGTAGCGTTGGGTAGTTGGAGGTGAGCCGTCAGCAGTGGTGGATGTAGGAAGAGAGATGCACAGAGTTCTGAGATGTTAACATGAGCGGACGATGTGGACGTGTATCCGTCAGAAAAAGGAAATTTGTATACTGGTTGTCACGAATTTGCATACATATATACATATATAATGACTTTTTAACACATTACTAAGGTAAATACATCGTTCTCTATCAAAATCTTTAATTTGCTAACTATGTGCTTATCAGTAGTTAGTGCCTTCAGTAGTTAGAATCTTTTGTTTAGCAGGCAGTAGTGGCGCCCGCTGTATTGCAGTAGTTCGAGTAACGAAGATTTTTGTGAGGTAATTGATTCATGAAAGGTATAGGTTATTGTTAGTCAGGGCTATTCTTTTGTAGGAATTATTGAATGTCAGATAGCGTTGCGCTAAAATATTGTGTGTCAGTTTAGTAATGGTCAGAATAAATAAGGAGAAAACAGTCTCAGTACGTCCAGTTTCAAACTGGAGTTTGAAAATCAAGTAACGTAGAAGTTTTACCAGCACAGTCATTCTTTACATTCAAAGGGGAAGTTTAATATGTCGACCCTTAGCCGATGATACCTCACTGGAATCTTCTGATTTTTCTTGTAGTTTGAGTAATTAGTGTAGTTACTGTTTATTGCTAGCGCGTAATCGTAGAAAAAATTTCCTTCGTAGTTGTAGTTTTTCATTGCTGTACTGTAAAACAGTTGTGGCATGCAGGTAGATTTGCACCAAGTATTTCGTAGCCGCGCTTGCAATTAATTAGGTATTTTTCTCAGTGCTATTTTAATGTGTTTTCTTATTTTGCTCTTCAAATTGTGCTGTTCTGTGTTATCGTGTGAAATATTGTGACAATTATGGCGTGTGGAAAACGTAACACTAGGCCCCAAAGTAAATTGAGAAATGATAGTGACGACGAGCGTAGCTTACCAGCACCACCTTGTAATGAATTAACAGGTATTGAAAGTAGTAATCTGGTAATTGTGCATAGGGAAATGGACCAGACAGTAAATAATGGTGTAGACAGTGAAACAATTAGTGAACAGGGATGTATTGTCGATCGATCTGTCGGCAACAGCTCGCCTCAGAAATCCAAAATGACAGGACAAAATCGTGTTAATACTGTAGATTCAGGTTTTGCATCATTACTCTTTTCGCAATCAAATCAAGATACATTTTCTGCTTCTCAAAATGCTAATGCTGCCGGTGAAAATGCACTGCCGAAAAGCACAAAGGAACAGGTTCCAAACACTAATACATTGTTGTTGCAGTTAATACAACAAATGAAACAAAATCAGAAACAAATTGAACAAAATCAGAAACAAATGGGACAAAGGCTTCAAAAGCTAGACGCAATGCTTGAAAAAGTCAAAAACAATCACAGCAACAAATTGAACAAAATCAGAAACAAATTAAAGACACTTGAATAAAAAAGTGAAGCTTTAACCGCTGAGTTACTTAAAATAGAACAGAAATGTCAAAAAATTTCTGAAGATGCAAAAACACAAATTTGTGAGCATTTTCAGCCTTTTTTTCGCGTCATGAAAGTGCTTTACAGATTCACGAAGCAGCCATAAAAGAACTGGAAACTATTGTTCATGAAAATCACGACCCCTTGCAGGCTAAAATTGACTCAGTTGTGTCTACCGATACGGTCATGCAACTTGTACAAAATTAGAAAACCTAAAGGACACAGTAGATAAGATTTCGACACAAATAAACACTGTGAAACTTGGTTCAGAAAAACACTGGAGGAAATCAGTACATTACCGAAAAAAGTAGTAGTACTTTCTGACCAGGTAACTAATTTATCTACGAAGGTAGATGATGATCTGAATGATACAAGAACGGTAGTCTTTACTGACACAGAAGAATACGAACAAACTAATAAATTCAAACGAAATCAGAATCAAATTCACAGTACAAAACAGAAATGCGGAAGGTGGAAGATCAGATGACACACTTAATGCAAGAATCACATATTTCAAAGGAGACTTACGCTCGGACACGGGAAGAGGGATTTAGAAATACGGAAAAGCGAGAAAATAATAATACAGGGCATTTTGGAAATCTTTAAGTAAATTGGCTAGGTGCGCCGAATTTTTACATGGATCCACCGACACGACGTAACAATGACCGATTTGTGACCCCCCGACACGGTGACTTTGACTATAAGCTGTTCATTACTACACTTAAATTCAAAATATTTAAGAATTCTGGCAACGATATTCATCCACAAGCGTGGCTTCACCAATTCTATCATTGTTTTCCTGGTCATTAGAGCACAGATTAGAATTTATGTGTGGCTATTTAGAGACTGAACCTCCTGTAATAATGTAATCGGTCATTCGAGATTGCCACAGTGAAGGAGAATTTTATCATGCCTACCTCTGAGCATATTGATCTTAACGTATTCAAGATGTAGTAAAACATAGCACCATAATGATGAAGCATTTTGAACAGTCTGAATTTTCCAGTCCGGTAAAATATTTTGAAGACATGTTGCACAAAATTCAGTATTTGACAAATCCGTACAGTCCCTCAGAACTCATCCGGATTTGCTTAATTAAATAGCCTGAACATTTACGACATATTATTTTGGCAGGACGTTGCAAAGACGACATTGAAGCTTTTCAGGGACTGTTGCAAGAATTGAAAATTGACACTGAATGTAGCGGAATGCGAAAACAGGAACGCAACAATTACAGGCCACATCCGTCACAATTCCGCGATGACACAAATAATAACTGGACAAGACAAGGCTATTCTTACAACGCAAATCGTGACTAAAACAGACACCAACCGTATAACAATCGTTGGCAAAATAATAATCACAGGGAAAGATCACCTCTCTGCGGTAATGACTATGATAGAGACAATCATAGAAAAAGACAATATGGGAACCAAATTAATTATTATCAAGGGAGACAGAACAACTTCAGACGCAAGTTTCCACTGCGCAGTTACGATTCCGGGAGAAATTCTCCACCACATGACTGACAAGAAAGAAACAATGGGAACTACCGAAAGGACGACAGACGATATATCCTTAACAACAGACCAGAATTTAATCAGAACTGGCGGGATTCAAACAGGGCTGGGCCCCCTCGACAAGCTGAAGTTGTAGAGGTTAGATCTCCAAACCCCAATAACGATATGCGACAATAGAAACACAGTAGACGGTGACTCGCACCGCCGGCAGTCACAAAACGTACTTATGAAGCTGACGACGCAGCTGCTGTGGCTATTAATTACGTAAAAATGGAAGACATTAGGGATATCTTACTCCAGGAACACGACGTAAAAAATAACAACATTGCATATCCCCTAATTCACATTTCAGTTAATGATGTGAAATTTACGGCAGTTTTGACTCTGGCAGTCCCATTTAAGTAATTAGTGAAACAGCTTTTAGCAAATGCAACAAATTGAACGATTGCCGCACACTTCCTTTACGTAAGATTAAATTACAAGGTGCAATATTTGGAAAAAGTATAGATGTACGCCAACAAACCAACTTAGAATTCTTTTGTCAAAGCCAAAGATCCACTACGAACATTCTTACTGTTCCATTATTGTCGACGGAAGATGTATTGGGAGTAGACTTCTTGAATGAATACAAAGCAATTTTAAACTTTCACGATGCTGAAATAAGTTTAGATAAAGAAGGTAAGTCCATAGTTTGAAATTTGAAGATTGACTTTAAAACCATGACGAGGAAATCAATCGGTTTTTCCTCTTGTTAGACTACAGTTCGGAACTTTCGACGGAACTTGACATTAATAATCACTTTGCAAGTACTGACAGGGTTGATATTGATGACATATTGGACACTAATGATTTAGTTCAGAATAAAATTTAAACAATTGAGAAGTGTAATGACACTGATAGGCAGGACCTTCTTGACATTTTACGAGCACATTCCACAGTTTTTACTCACAAAACAGGAACAATCAAAGGATTTCAATACCAGTTTCGTGTCTGGGAGCATACAAAATTTTACGTCAGACCATATGTAATCCCGCCACATTATAGGGACAGTGATAGAACAGAAATACGATATATACTTGACGAGGGCATTATTGAACCTGCAGTAAGCTCGTATAATAATCCATTACATGTTGTTGAGAAGAAAAATGGATCGATCAGGCTTGTGTTAGATTCGAGACAAATAAATACTATCATAATTCCTGCAACTGACTGTATACGTTGAAAGAACTTCTTTTAAATTTTAATGGTGTAAAAGTGTTGTCTTCCATTGATCTTAGATCCAGCTTCTATCAGATCGAATTTCATCCAGAATGTAGAAAATACACAGCTTTTCTGAGTTTCGGCATTTGTTATCAATTTAGGAAACTCCCTTTTGCTTTGAACACTTCCTCAGCAGCTTTCATTCGTGGGCTAAATTCCATATTACCTGAGTTCTTAAAACGTCATATCACCTTATATGTGGACAATATTCTAATAGCAGAAGCCTCATGGGAACAACATAATCGCATCCTCAGCGGTGTGTTACGTATTTTTGCAGAATTTGGAATTACAGTGAACTTGGAAAAGCCTGAATTCGGCAGGACAAAGGTAAAGTTTTTGGAACACATTATTTCAGCCGGATTCTGAAAAGTTGGAAGCAATCATAGCCATTCCAGTTCCATCCACAAAAAAACAAGTCCGCTGTTTTGTCTCGTGAACGTTTACCGTCGTTTTCTGAATATGCAGATTCTAATAACACCAAAACTCTGTTCTCTTACTGGAACGAACAGGCATAGTTCGAATTCAACTCTCTGAAAGAAGAGCTACTTAACGCACCAATCCTAGCTCACCCAGATCTGTCACAAGATTTCTGCCTCAGCAAGGATTCTTCTGAAGTTGGTTTTGGTGCCCATTAATTTCAAGAAGCCATAAAAAATGACACTACTATTGAGAAAATCATCGCCAGCTGCATGCTAACAAAAACTGAAAAAAATAATTCCGTTACTGAATTAGAAGCTTTAGCTATCGTTTGGTCATTTAACAAATTCCGTTTCTTTCTTTCTGGTGAACAAGTGAAAGTATTCAGTGATCATCGTGCATTACAATTTCTTATGTCTTCAAAATTAAATCATGACGGGTTAAAACGTTGGACATTTTTGTGCAAGAATTCCACTTCACAATAGTCTACATTCCCGGTAACGAGAACATTGTTGCGGACGCACTGCCACGCGCACCGGCTGGGCTTGAGAAAAGTAACACAGAAGGCAACCTCAAAAAAATTTCAGTATTCTTTACATTCAGAAAGTCGCCTTTGGAAACTTCATCACCATAACTTTAAAGGACATTGCTCATGAACAAGATAAAAATTCGATTTGGAAAATCAAAAGTAAATGGCATGAAAATGGTTGGAAACAACACACCCTTAAAACGGTACACTGTTGATGACAAGCTCTACCCACAGCATTCCTGACGATTTTGGTGCATTCATTTCAGGTACTCACATTTTGGTCCTCGAAAATGTTATTATATTTTTCGAACGACTTGTTATTTTAACAATATGGAAAAGAGAATTCGAAGAGTCTTGTCTATACGTAAACTTTATCAAAAAGCTAAACCATCTTCAATCTCACATCGTTGTTTCCTATTTGTAGCTGTTGATGTCTTGTGACCATTTGTCACGACATCGACTGGATTTTCGTACGTTCTAGTCGCTGTTGAACTTACTTCAAAATATGTTTCTTTCACACCGTTACGTAAAGCTACTGGACGGTCTGTATCTAACGCCTTTATTGAAAATATCTTACTTGAAGTTGGACACGATGCTTAAGTCATTTCAGATAACGGACCACAATTCAGATCTGCTGTTTGGTCACACATGCTTCAGAATCGTAAAATCAGACCTGTTTTTATTTCATTGTACTCACCACACTGTAACCCGTCTGAACGGATTATAAAAGAAATCAAAAACTTTTGCAGACTTTATTGTCACAGAAAGCATCAGTATTGGAACAGATATTTACACTTATTTCAAAACGTGCTGAACGAAATGCCTCATGACTCCACTGCCTTACCACCTATTCTTGTACTGAAGAATGAAGAACCACCAAACAGAACAGAGAGCTTGTACCTTTTCCGAATACACGTAAGCTTCGACACAAAGACATAATTGACTTGGCTACTAAAAATATTAATCCTTCTTCAGACAAAAGGAGAAAACTACACGGTAAAGCAAGTGCAAAGTAACTACATATTGGCCGGCCGGAGTGGCCGAGCGGTTCTAGGCGCTATAGTCTGGAACCGCGCTACCGCTACGGTCGCAGGTTCAAATCCTGCCTCGGGCATGGATGTGTGTGCTGTCCTTAGCTTAGTTAGGTTTAAGTAGTTCCAAGTTCTAGGGGACTGATGACCTAAGATGTTAAGTCCCATAGTGCTCAGAGCCATTTGAAGCAATTTTTGAACTATATATTGGTCAGAAAGTTCTCATTTAAGCTCATTCATTGTCACGTAGGAAGAAACAGTTGAGTCACAAATTCTTTCTGATTTACAATGGACGTTACATAACCAGACGTATACCACATGATAATTACGTTGAAGTTGAAATTCTGCGTATTAGGCAAAGTAAGGAATTACACTACATTTCATATGTAAAACCACTTATTGTGAGATAATTAGCTTTTTGACTTAGTCGTTGCTATAAGTTTGCTACTTCACGTTATTAGTATGCTTTGTCACATTTAGAAACTATTAACATGCAACAATGTTTTGAAGTTAATTAGCCAGTCAAGAACCTAGGGAATGTATTAAGACAGCAGTTTTATAAGTGCATTTCATAGGAAACTGACGACACAGTCGTAGTGTGTGTACATTTTGTTTGTTGGCTGCAGGATTACGTAACGACTATAGTGCTTACATACTTGGAACATATACTGCTAATGAGATTTTAACGCAACATTTTGGTTTACTTAAAAAGACATTTTATATGTTCTTTCTAAGTGATTATAGAGGACATAGTATTTAGTTTGTTTGACAGCTACACGATTATATTACGACGCTACTAATGAGTGACACAATCGTCATTGTTGCTTTTGCGCTGTATCTGTTTATGTCTGCACAGTTTTCTGCGTTCTTCTGAAAATTAAAACAGGTTTTAGCAGTAACTTTTGTGGAATATATACAATGAGATAGCCTTTTCTGTAAGACAACAATACCGTATGTTACAGTACAGTACTTTCTCGGTTACGGTAATGAACGTGATAACTACGATTATTCGCATAGCACTTTACTTTCGTAAATGATAAGGTAAGTACACTGACTTATATAGAACTTTGCTTACATACGACGATAAGTACGATGCTTGGCACCTTTTACCGTTAGGCTGTGACGGAAAGTATATTACAGTAAGAAGCACAGTTTAGCACTAAAGGACACGCATTTGAGTGTTTAATTTTTGTGCTTAAAACATTTTGTTTGAAAGATTCTTGAATTACAATGATACAAAGAAGGTTTTCGGTGATATATTTCATTCTGTTGTTGTAATCTGTAACATCTGAGTGTATAATTGCATTAAACCTCAGAGGAGTATGCTTACTTTGTGTACTATGCATGTGGCAAGGGCAAGGAGCCCTAGCTAATATGGTATTAGCTTATTCAGTTTTACACATCAGTGCCATATTTCTCTATCACAGAATTATACAGCTATCTCATTATTTAACAGTGAGACAAACATTTTTTACCATGTCAGTGACGTATCTTCATGTAATTAGACTACTTCATACTTATGAAATTGTACATCTGCATTTTGGGAACTTTTCACATAAACTTTTGGAACCACTGTGATACTGTGAGAGATGTGAAAGATGTATTTGGTAAGGGATCATGATATTGAAGTAGGTACAAGGTAGATGACGCTATTGAAACGAGCAAGAGAGCATTTTTAAGGTTTTGAGATTATTGGAGGAAGCTACGACGATTCTGAGATCTGATTGATGTGTTATGATGAGATTATTGCGACAACGATGTGTATTATGATTTTGAAATATGTCTATCATCAATAAGATGATGCTATATGAGGAATGTGATTACATGTTTATATGCACATGAATAACGAGTGGGGTTAGGGACTCTAGTTTGTGAAAAAGGATGTTGGAAACGAAGAATCATATTTTAAGAGTTATGAAATGGGTGTACATGCGTGAATGCGAGTACCACAATGCCGACAGAAACTTTTTAGACATTGTTATATATGATATATTGTTTCTACACACATCTAACGTACATTTTTCGACCTGTGGAATTTTTATTGGTATCAAACTTTCACTATATTAGAAACTGCTGTCCTAAATAATCCGGTAAAGAAGGTAAGTGACCTTGACATGGTGCGCCCAGCTGCGTGACAGTCACCTGGAGAAAAACCATTAGTGTGTGACTTTCAGAGGCACAGGTGTAGAAGAATGAGGCCATTAACCTCGCTATTGACATTTCTTTGTAGAGAGCGTCGCAAACATGACACGCTCATACTTGAAAACATATGATTACACTTTGGAGCTCATACTTTCTGATATTTGCTGTAATCCCTATGAAATGATGAGAAATATTTTACGTCTAGACCCCTGATTATGACTACCGTCTTTCTAGTTGAGAGATTTTTTTCTACCTTATGAAATGCCATATGGCTAGTGAATGATGGAATGATGTTTCATGCCTTGCTTTGTATATATATATATATACACTCCTGGAAATTGAAATAAGAACACCGTGAATTCATTGTCCCAGGAAGGGGAAACTTTATTGACACATTCCTGGGGTCAGATACATCACATGATCACACTGACAGAACCACAGGCACATAGACACAGGCAACAGAGCATGCACAATGTCAGCACTAGTACAGTGTATATCCACCTTTCGCAGCAATGCAGGCTGCTACTCTCCCATGGAGACGATCATAGAGATGCTGGATGTAGTCCTGTGGAACGGCTTGCCATGCCATTTCCACCTGGCGCCTCAGTTGGACCAGCGTTCGTGCTGGACGTGCAGACCGCGTGAGACGACGCTTCATCCAGTCCCAAACATGCTCAATGGGGGACAGATCCGGAGATCTTGCTGGCCAGGGTAGTTGACTTACACCTTCTAGACCACGTTGGTTGGCACGGGATACATGCGGACGTGCATTGTCCTGTTGGAACAGCAAGTTCCCTTGCCGGTCTAGGAATGGTAGAACGATGGGTTCGATGACGGTTTGGATGTACCGTGCACTATTCAGTGTCCCCTCGACGATCACCAGTGGTGTACGGCCAGTGTAGGAGATCGCTCCCCACACCATGATGCCGGGTGTTGGCCCTGTGTGCCTCAGTCGTATGCAGTCCTGATTGTGGCGCTCACCTGCACGGCGCCAAACGCGCATACGACCATCATTGGCACCAAGGCAGAAGCGACTCTCATCGCTGAAGACGACACGTCTCCATTCGTCCCTCCATTCACGCCTGTCGCGACACCACTGGAGGCGGGCTGCACGATGTTGGGGCGTGAGCGGAAGACGGCCTAACGGTGTGCGGGACCGTAGCCCAGCTTCATGGAGACGGTTGCGAATGGTCCTCGCCGATACCCCAGGAGCAACAGTGTCCCTAATTTGCTGGGAAGTGGCGGTGCGGTCCCCTACGGCACTGCGTAGGATCCTACGGTCTTGGCGTGCATCCGTGCGTCGCTGCGGTCCGGTCCCAGGTCGACGGGCACGTGCACCTTCCGCCGACCACTGGCGACAACATCGATGTACTGTGGAGACCTCACGCCCCACGTGTTGAGCAATTCGGCGGTACGTCCACCCGGCCTCCCGCATGCCCACTATACGCCCTCGCTCAAAGTCCGTCAACTGCACATACGGTTCACGTCCACGCTGTCGCGGCATGCTACCAGTATTAAAGACTGCGATGGAGCTCCGTATGCCACGGCAAACTGGCTGACACTGACGGCGGCGGTGCAAAAATGCTGCGCAGCTAGCGCCATTCGACGGCCAACACCGCGGTTCCTGGTGTGTCCGCTGTGCCGTGCGTGTGATCATTGCTTGTACAGCCCTCTCGCAGTGTCCGGAGCAAGTATGGTGGGTCTGACACACCGGTGTCAATGTGTTCTTTTTTCCATTTCCAGGAGTGTATATATATATATATATATATATATATATATATATATATATATATATATTTGCTTGTTTTGTTTAATATCTAGCTTCTAGCTATGCAGCAGCATTGGTTAAAACATAATTTAGTAGATGTACTAATGTAAATATTTTCTTTCCACAGATTCATTAAATAATAGTTTTATGATCTACTTTCTTAAAAAAGGGAGTAATAGGAATTGAAATAAGTACAGGAAGGAGAACTGATATAGGTGTTAGGATGTAAATAGACATTTCCCTTCATAGGAATTGCATACATAATTTTCTTCAATGATTTGGTTACTTGTTTGGTGGAGTAAGTTATTGTGATGCATCACTCTAGTGTTAAGATATGACATAGGCATTAAAATGTGAATAGACATTCCCTTATCTGCATTGATATCTTTACTGTAATATTTTTCTGATTGTGCTTTGTCATGTTTAGGTAAAAGTTATTGTATTTGCTGCTACTATTTTCCAGGCATTGTCCTATTGAATGTTATGTTGTACTACTCTGATAAGCCAGTTACCACCAATTTATATTTCTTGTTGTTGCATATTGGTTCATATTAGTTGCAATGTTGCATTTGCTTTGCTAATTTATATTTATTGCTGCTTGCTTTGCCACTTTGCATTTTTTTCTCATTCCTGTTTGTGATACTGTTCATGCTGCTGCATTGCCTTGTCCCTTAGTTTATGTATCTGAGCTCAGTAGATTTAAGTGAGCTTAAAAGTGTGGATGCTACATATGAAATTAACTATGAAGAATAGGAAAAGAATGCATTGAGAAGTTAAAAGAAAAAGATTTGGGCCAAAATGAAAATTGTACAATGAGAGTCTGTGTCTCCTGGCCACCAAGAGCTGTTCCATAGCGATTTGATTCGAGGATCCAGTTATATGGCTCCTTCCGTATATAGCGAATTTACGACTGCAGATGGCATCAATGTAACGTTCATAAAATAAATTTCTACAATACATATGGCTGTTGTGTCAAGAAGTACACCCCAGCCGTTGTCCCACGGTCCATAATGGATCAACAAAGAATGTTCAGCGAGGACGAGGGCATTGGAAATTTGCGAATAGTCGGACAGCTTGGATCTGGGACAGGAGTATATACAATAGACTACTCCGCATGTACTAGTATGGTTTGGAGTTGGATAATGGATTAATACACAGCACGTAGCAGGGTTCAGTTGCTTTTGATCAGAATAATACAACAGATTAATTTCTGATCACAATTTTTGGTTGTTTTTACTGAAACAGTCTGGAAAGCTTTGTGATCAGGTATGAACACATGCGTCTGAAGATCGGAAATACGAGTATATTCTCTCGTAGTCTGCTGGAAGCCTAATTTAAACACGCGTTAATTCACGAAATAATTGGAGCCTTTTCATTTGGAATATGTGCAATAATGAACCTGCTTAGCAGTATTACGATCTTGACCTTTTGTCCGTAGTCACACCATGTGGCACCACCATAACTCTACGGTCGTTCTGAGATAATTAAGTAAAAAGGGACCTCGTTCAATTATGTCGCATGTCTGACCTATTGAGTTATAAAATATGATGTCCCATTGAGACCAGTCAGGTATTGTCAGTTTGAAACTTAACAAGGGAAAAGTCACAAGACAGGAGAGTCTGGTCGCCTGGTAGTAACAACAGTCAGAGTTTGGAGGGCGCTTACATGAAACGCCCTTAACGGATCGGGAAAATTATTAACCACATGTGCCAGGGTAGCGATGCTCATGTATAGCGGCAATAACATTAAAAGCTGTAACCAAAAGTGTTATATACTGTCAGGGAAGAAGCGAGGGTAAGAGAGGGTAAAAGAGAGCAGGTCTCTGTAATGGGCACATGTACTCTCAGGGAAGAAGCGAGGGTAAGAGAGGGAAAAAGAGAGCAGGTCTCTGGAAGGGGCACCTGTACTCTCAGGGAAGAAGCGAGGGTAAGAGAGGGAAAAAGAGAGCAGGTCTCAGAAAGGGGCACCTGTACTCTCAGGGAAGAAGCGAGGGTAAGAGAGGGAAAAATAGAGCAGGTCTCAGAAAGGGGCACCTGTACCCTCATGGAAGAAGCGAGGGTAAGAGAGGGAAAAAGAGAGCAGGTCTCAGAATGGGGCACCTCTACTCTCAGGGAAGAAGCGAGGGTAAGAGAGGGAAAAATAGAGCAGGTCTCAGAAAGGGGCACCTGTACCATCAGGAAAGAAGCGAGGGTAAGAGATGGAAAAAGAGAGCAGTTCTCTGGAAGGGGCACCTGTACTCTCAGGGAAGAAGCGAGGGTAAGAGAGGGAAAAAGAGAGCAGGTCTCTGGAAGGGGCACCTGTACTCTCAGGGAAGAAGCGAGGGTAAGAGAGGGAAACAGAGCAAGTATCTGGAAGGGGCACCTGTACTCTCAGGGAAGAAGCAAGGGTAGGAGAGGGAAAAAGAGAACAGGTCTCTGGAAGGGGCACCTGTACTCTCAGGGAAGAAGCGAGGGTAAAAGAGGAAAAAAAAGAGTAGGTCACTGGAAGGGGCACCTCTACTCTCAGGGAAGAAGCGAGGGTAAGAGAGGGAAAAAGAGAGCAAGACTCTGGAAGGGGCACCTCTACTCTCAGGGAAGAAGTGAGGGTAAGAGAGGGAAAAAGAGAGCAGGTCTGTGGACGGGGCACATCTACTCTCAGGGATGAAGAGAGGGTAAGAGAGGGAGAAAGAGAGCAGGTCTCAGAAAGGGGCACCCGTACCGTCAGGAAGGAAGCGAGGGTAAGAGAGGGAAAGAGAGAGCAGTTCTCTGGAAGGGGCCCCTGTTCTCTCAGGGAAGAAGCGAGGGTAAGAGAGGGAAAAAGAGAGCAGGTCTCTGGAAGGGGCACCTGTACTCTCAGTTAAGAAGCGAGGGTAAGAGAGGGAAAAAGAGAGCAGGTCTCTGGATGGGGCACCTGTAGAGTCAGGAAAGAAGCGAGGGTAAGAGAGGGAAAAAGAGAGCAGTTCTCTGGAAGGGGCACCTGTTCTCTCAGGGAAGAAGTGAGGGTAAGAGAGGGAAAAAGAGAGCAGGTCTTTGGAAGGGCACCTGTACTCTCAGGGAAGTAGCGAGGGTAAGAGAGGGAGAAAGAGAGCAGTTCTCAGAGAGAGGCACCTCTACTCTCAACGAAGAAGCGAGGGTAAGAGAGGGGAAAAGAGAGCAGGTCTCAGAGAGGGGCACCTGTACCGTCAGGAAAGAAGCAAGGGTACGAGAGGGAAAAAGAGAGCAGGTCTCTGGAAGGGGCACCTATCCTCTCGGGGAAGAAGTGAGGGTAAGAGAGGGAAAAAGAGAGCAGGTTTCTGGAAGGGGCACCTGTACTCTCAGCGAAGAAGTGAGGGTAAGCGAGGGGAAAAGTGAGCAGGTCCCTGGAAGGGGCACCTGTACTCTCAGGGGAGAAGCGAGGGTAAGAGAGGGAAAACGAGAGTAGGTGTCTGGAAGGGGCACCTCTACTCTCAGGAAAGAAGCGAGGGTAAGAGAGGGAAAAAGAGAGCAGGTCTCTGGAAGGGGCACCTGTACTCTCAGTGAAGAAGCGAGGGTAAGAGAGGGAAAATGAGAGCAGGTCTCTGGAAGGGGCACCTCTACTCTCAGGGAAGAAGCGAGGGTAAGAGAGGGAAAAAGAGAGCAGGTCTCAGAAAGGGGCACCTGTACCGTCAGGAAGGAAGCGAGGGTAAGAGAGGGAAAAAGAGAGCAATTCTCTGGAAGGGGCACCTGTACTCTCAGGGAAGAAGCGAGGGTATGAGAGGGAAAAAGAGAGCAGGTCCCTGGAAGGGGCACCTGTACACTACGGGAAGTCTATACCAGACCAAAGACATGATTTAACGACAGTCGCTTCCCTCCCTCCACTGATCCTCCGAAGAACATAGCGCAATTAAAGCAATTGAGATGGTGAGGGCCCGTCGACAGTACCCCATGTCAGGGACAAATGGGGGAGAAGGTGAAAACTGAATAAAATTCGGAAACAGGACGTTTCGTGAGCTCTACTGCAAACAGATTGGGAATCTGGTAGCTGTATCAATAGAATCAGCTTAAGAAAGTAGCAAGGCAGTAGTTGCAGTGCAGCTGACGGAATCATAGACTTTCAGCTCAGGACATCTGCGTGTCGTGCCGTTTGTGCGGGCTGAGATAGCAGCTGGTTACTCACCATCTGTGTGCAAGGACTTGGTCTCTTCGTCTCTTTGTGGGTACAATTCCTTTAGAGCAAGTATATCAGTACTTGATATTGTTTTATGTATTAAGTCAGAAGTCGTAAAACGATCATATTGTCTTTTCAGTACTCTTTCCAACTCTTACCTTTTGTAATACAGGAATTTTAGCAAGACGGTCAGGTCAAGACTCAATGTCAGTTAAGAAGGTCGACTATTTCCCGACTTTTCGAGCGCTGTCACCTAATCCCATGCAACAAAAATGGAAATGGTCGTACGGCATTTATTGGCCGGGATACCCCTTCGTGGTTCAGCCGCCGTACTGCAAGTCTTTTAAGTTGACGCCACTTCAACGACTTGCGTGCCAGCGATAATGAAACTGATGATGGGCACACAACACCCAGTCCTCTACCAGGAATCGAACCCGGGCCCCCTTGCGAGGTAGGCGGTAACGGTACCGCTGCGCTACGGAGGAGGACCCCAAGCAGCAGAAATACCTTAACTGGTACCAGATGTGTCAGGTAAATGAAAAGGAAAACAAAGGGTACACTGAATCAAACAGTTATAGCGACTGTGGCAAATAGCACGACGCTATGGCGACTCGCAACATTCACCTGAGCAGAAATTCGTCCCACGAAAGCAGAGTCCGAAACAGAGTTCTCGCAGGTTACGGGGCAGCACTGGGCGGCGGCAGTGTGATGCGGGGCCACGGGGCACAGATCGTAGAGATATATGGGCTGATTTAACTACAAGGGCTATCCACAAAGTACATTACGTTTTGGAATTAAAAATAAATAAAATATTGGAAATTTTTTTATTATATACAGATGAAAGCCACAAATACTACTTTTCTACATAGTTGCCATTTAAATTAAGGCACTTATCGTAGCGATGGACGAGCTTGGAAATTCCTTCGTCGTAAACTTCGGCCGCCTGCGCCCTCAACCACGTGGTTACCTCTACTTGAAGCTGTGCGTCGTCATAAAAACGCTGTGTAGCCAATCACTTCTTCATTGTTGGGAATAAGTGGAAGTCGCTCGGTGCCAGGTCGGGACTGTACGGCGGATGAGGAAACAACTCGCACTTAAAAGATTCGAGAACTTCAGGGGTGGCATTTGCCATGTGGGCCCGGGCGTTGTCGTGAATCAGCTAGATCTTTGAGCACAACTTTCCCCTGCGCTTGTTTTGTATTGCTCTTTTGAGGTTGTGCAGAGTTTGGCAATACCTTTGAGAGTTTATTGTAATGCCCCTTTCCAGGAAATCCACAAAAATCACACCTTTTCTGTCCCAAAAGACGTGGTTGAAGGCGCAGGCGGCAGAATTTTACGACGAAGGAATTTCCAAGCTCGTCTATCGCTACGATAAGTGCCTTAATTTAAATGGCAACTATGTAGAAGAGACTTGTTTTCAAATCTCAGACACCATTTCTACCAGAAAATGTACAATAGAGACTGCGAAATTTAAACTGGTCCATATAAAGTTACCAATATATTTGAAAGTATCAGCAGTCCGATTCCACAAACAGTATTTCACTATCATTGACAAAATTTTAACATTATGTCACTTATATTTACTTATTACATCTTTGTCTTCTAATTTTTTCTTTCTTTTTCGCAGGTCTCTAACAAATGATTTATTTCTGATTCAGTTTGTATATAATCTATTTAATTATACGATATTGTTTAGTTGTAATATTGTAAAATTGTTCTAAATAATGTCGATTATAAGGAACCATTTGTTTTCAACTTCTGTTTTCTTCAAAATCTTCCAAAACATTATCACACAAATCTTCTGTTCCGTGTTTAAATTGTTCCATTGCAGCAATGACTGGTTGATCCTCTTTTTTAAATTTTTTGTATTCTGTTCTTGGTTGTTTTTTACAATTTCTAAACTGTTCTTTGTTATTTTACTATTGTAGCTTTTTAGCAACCTCTGGGTCACAATTTGAAAACGTTTATTAAGGATAAAAACACAATAATCATTTTTATTCTACATTCATTATTTTCATTCAACGTTTTTATGTTAAATGTTATTATGTTCGAAATCTTCATTTTGTTTCACTTTTACATTTAATGTTAGATTTTTAAAAAATTCTTAATCTTTTTTCTGTATTTTCAGTTATCTATTTTTCTTGTCATATGTATTGTAATAAATCCAAATTCATCTTTATTCCAGTACTTACTACATATTTATTTAAAATCGGCAAATTTTAAATCATCAACAATAACTCTATTACAAATTTATTTTGAATTTGTGTCATCTTGTATGAAAACATTTCAAATACTTATATTATCTCTAATTCTTTTGGTATTTTTAAATACGTTTGAGCTAAGTAAAAACGATCTGTTCCTCTTGTAAAATATTCTATAACTAAATCTTGATTTTCAAGACTGAAATGGCCAAAAAATAATAATTTTCAATTATTTTATCTTCAATTTTTTCATCCCTTTCTATAAATTCTTGCTACTTTGGTAGATACCAACTTTTTGAATACTTTAAGGAACCATTTGCACTTGAGCACAGACAATACTTAATTTAGTTAACTTAGATTATATGTATCGATTTCTTAAGACAAGAGAATGCAAAATAAAGCAATTAACACCACTCTCTTGTCACAGCCAGTAGGCATCAACACTCTCATGTCATTCGTTGTCCTAGAAGGACTTAATATTTTGTGTGGCTCCGCAGTTAGCCATATTGATATTTATTAGCAGAAAAGAGGCGCAGAATTAATAAGTCGCTCTCATTTGTGAATGATCTGCCATTATTTATCTAGAATTTTACGTAAGTGTAATTTATATCATAATGTATATGTTGAAATGAATATATGTTTATTTAATCTTATGCTTTGCTTTGTTTTAGTAGTTTTAGTCGCTCCATTTTCATGATTGATGCAGAGGTCAGATATCAGACTCCGTCTACAAAAAAATATATAATGAGCCCTGGCTACGTTCCGTACATCTTTGGACGTGCGAAGCTCGATAAATTCACGGCGTAAAATTTTAATCCTCAATTACTTATCCAAACAAACAATCATTATTATTACAAATTATTATTATTATATTTTATTATTATTTTATTTTATATGTTTTATTTGTTACACTGGCGACTATGTGCCAGGACTCATTATTGAATCTGTACTACAACTAATTGTTCTTTTTCATGTACATCCTGGCCGGGCAACAACCTATGTGATGAGAATATTGAAGAAAACGAATAAAATCTGGAGACAATTTGGACTGGAAATGCAATCAAGACGACAAGTACAGTAAGACGCAGCACTTGCTCATCCACAATTGATTCCAAGCACATTTTTCATTCAAAATTATTTTTCTCAGTATTAAATTCAGTATTCAGTTTCCATTCAGTAATTTTTTACAAATTCCACGAAATCTCATTATTCATACGATTACATTCCGATCCAACAATACGCAAGTTTCATTGCACAATATGGCCGACATTGTACAAGATTCAAGCAACATGGCTAGTCACCATTAACACGTATTCTACTTTAGATCTTTAAAGTCATCTCTCAATCATTCTCAGTCATTTAAACACACACATAGGCAGTACATTTTCACACTACGCGTTTAAACGATTTTTTTCTTGCACTCAATTTATTCACGATATGGTAAAAACTCGACACCAGTACACAATGGAACAACAATCAAGTAATGCAAACATGGATACACAGACACAGTCAGACACAGAAATTAATACAGACACGCAAACGCATCAAAATAACCTGCTACACATACACACAAACGCCGAAAGGAGCAACTCCGAACCAAACCTGAGAGACCACGTCACGTCTAATGACGCGGCGGGGGCAAGCTCATTTTGCAATCAAAATTTTGGCGCTGTACTGAATTCAATTTTGGAAGGCATATCCAATATTAAGCAAGATAATGACGAAAAATTCTCACAATTAATGACAGACAATGCAGCCTTCAGGAATGACGTAAAATCAGACTTCGCCACACTGACTCAAAAGGTAGATGAAATTAATACACGTCTTTCCAAACAGGTCGACGACCTTACGGAAAAATTCGAAAATTTAGAGTTACGACAAAGCGACAATGCCAATCACATCCATGACTTGACAAAAACCTGTGAATCTATTAATTGCAAACTAGAATCAAACACGCACGCATGTGACGAAATTAATTTAAAGGTGAATACAATAGAAACAAACGTAGCTGACATCCACAAACAGATTCACACAACAATACAGATAGAGGCTGATCCCCATTTGTCTCGCATTAATTCACAATTTAAAGAATGGACGGCACACAAAGACGAAATTTTTGAAGAATGTATACAAAACAAATTGCCACATATTGTGCACGATTCTGTAGTGGAATACATGAACAACAATAGACAAGTAATCGATGACGATATGCAAACAAAGAAAACTCAGTGCCAAGCACAACAGAATAGTACACCCACTACACATTTTTACACACACAGAAGAAAATCTCGATTCGGAAATGAACACATGTACACACACGAATTTCCACACTCAAATACACAATACACTGACACGCATAGCAACAGCTACCCATCACCTGAAATACAATACAATTATTCTGATGAAGAACCATGTACACACAGGGAAGAATTCAATGATTACACGGAAAGAAACAGACGAACACGTAACAAAGAAGAAGAAAGACTATTCAAGCACCGTAAATTCCAACCTTTTATACCAGGCAAAAACACTGTACACCCTGTCATCTTCTTAAAAGCTTTTAGGAACGCATTCCCACGTTCGTGGAGCGACCACAAACGCATTGCGTACGTTGTGGATTACATTCAAGGGGACGCTGCTGTCTGGGCTTACCATGAAAGCGACAGATGTGTAACATACGAGCAGTTTGAACGCGCCTTCTTGAATAAGTTTTGGTCACCCACTGTGCAGGAACGCATCCGCAAACAAGTCACTGAACCCGAACACTTCAATCCTAAAAACGGCAACCTGCGCAGATATTTCGAGAAGTACCTAAACATGACACACTTCCTTAATGAACCAGTGAAACCAAAAGATGTGATCCGATCACTGAAAGCAAGACTTCCTTTTAATATTAAAGAGAGATTACTGTACTTACCGGACGACGATCCTGAATATTTTTTGGAAAAGTTAGATGCTGTTGATTTACTATATGAAGAACAAGAACCAACACACAACTCACGCAGTAGGAATCAACATGTCTACATTGCTACATTACCTAACACACAGCAAAATTCACAACACACAGTAAACATGCAAAACAGTCACCACAACTCACAGCTGCACACAAACAACAACTACGACTATACACAGGGAGATAACCCGTACAAAAAACGAAGAAACAACAATTTTAATTCAAGAAGGAATAGTGGAAACAACAACGCACACAAAGCCAAACAGAAACACTGGCAAAGAAACAACAACACAGATTACACAAGAAATGGAACACTTACACCGCACTTTAATCAGAACGACAACCAGTATTATGTGAGACAGTGGCAAAGACCGCAACCGCCACCACAAAATCATGTTCAGAAGCCACAAGGGAATTTTGTGCAAACAAGCAACACAAACCAACAAGTGACTTCAGCCAACCGAAAACAGACAGGTGATTGGCAAAGACAATATCTAAATGTAAATATTATTGAGGTAGCTAATGAAACTACAACTACACTTACCAATGACCAGACAAACCAGGTAAACTAGAACCAGTCATTACTGAGCCCCAGGTCGTGACTGAGGAACATTTGGGGGGCAACTTCAATTTAGAAACTATGTTTGAATACACACTTGCTAGTGAAACTGTGAAACAAGAAAAATTAACATTTACACAACAAGAGTTGCCTACACTATTCTTAAGATATAATGAAAGTGGAAACTTAGCTGATGATCTGATGATAAATGACAACACACAATGTCACAATGTAAAGAAAATATTTGTACTGTCTTCCATCTCAGGCATTGTAGGAGGTATACCTACTAACATAATTATTGATACAGGAGCTGCTGTCAGTGTGATTTCTCACAATTTTTATACTATGATGAAGAAAACTTCTAAGATACCAGAGTTCCCAGTTCAGAACTGTTTAATATTAACTGCATTAGGTAATAAGTCAAGTAGAGATAATAAGCAGGTATTTGTGACTGTTAATATGGGAAATGGAATCGTACAATGGCCTTTCCTAGTTGTCCAAAACCTGGCTGCCAATTGTATATTGGGTATTGATTTTCTTTGCGAGAAGGACTGTACTATAGACTTCTCCAAAGGCATTTGTTATTTTAAGTAGGAAGGCAGAGACATACTTTTGAACTTGGATACTCGACTAGTAGACCATAACAAGCACTGTTCTGGCTACAAGATACAGATTATACGTGAGACTGACATAGATTCCACACAACAACCTGTATCACACGGTGAGGGAGTGAATGATGTACTTACACAAATTAATTCTAAGTTATCAGAATGTGATGCTATTAATGAAGAGGAGAGATCCCAGCTTAAACATATTTTACTTAAGAATAAGGATGTTTTCACTAGTAAGCCAGGTAGGATCAACACATATATGTATACGATTGAAGTCAAGCCTCACCAAATCTATTACCACAAGTCATACAATGTACCTCTAGCTCTGCGACCTGCAGTTTGGGAAGAACTAAAGAAAATGATTACATGGAATATTATAGAACCATCAACATCTCCATATTGTAGCCCTTTGCATGTAGTGAAAAGACACAATGGAAGTATCAGGTTAGTATTAGATGCAAGAGCTATCAACCAAATTATCTTACCTGTGAGGACACAACCAGAAAATCTTGACGAACGACTTCAGAAGTTCTTGGATGCAAAATATTTCTCTACAATAGACCTTAAAAATTCGTTTTGGCAGGTGCCAATAAGCAAAGAATCCAGAAAATATACAGCCTTTATGTTTGGTGGCAGAACTTATCAATTTTGTGTATTACCATTTGGCCTAAATGTAAGCTCAGGAGTATTCATTACTGCACTAAACTCTGTACTCGGTGATGATTTACTAGAAACTGTTACACACTATGTAGATGCCATACTGATTGCCTCAAAAACCTGGAAGGATCACACTGATACCCTGAACACTTTACTATGCAGATTCACACAAGCTGGTATCACTGCCAATATTTGTAAATCTAGATTTGCTTGTTGTGAGATCAAATACCTAGGACACATCATCAACACACAAGGCATTAAACCTGACCCTTCAAAATTAGATGCTATCAGACATTTCCCCAGTCCCACTAATAAGAAAGAGTTAAAATCATTTCTCGGTCTATGCTCATTTTTCAGACGATTCATACCTAAACAGTTACTCAATAGCAGATACTTACTAAACTTATTAAAGAAGAACCAGGTATGGATTTGGAACCAAGACTGTGAAACTGACTTTACTAAAATCAAAGAAGCCTTAGTAAATTCTAACATGCTGGAACATCCAGACTTCAATTTGAACTTTTGTATTGCTTGTGATGCATCAAACATTGCTTTGGGATGTTGTTTATTTCAACTTGTTAATACAGAAACTTCAGAACATATTAAGATCATTGGTTTTGCCAGTCGTACTTTAACGGAATGTGAAAGATCTTACTCCACCACAGAATTGAAAACATTATCTATTATATGGGCATTTAAAAAGTTTAATTATCATCTGTATGGAAGACACGCCATTATATACACTGACCATCAAGCACTTACATTCCTTTTGTCATGTAAACTCATTCATCCCAGACTTACATGATGGGCACTTGCATTACAGAATTACTCTTTTGAAATCAAGCACATCAAGGGAAAAGACAACGTAATAGCTGACACACTTTCAAGACTACCGCAAGGATTACACCATAACAATACAGAATTTGAGAACACACACGATTACAGAATACTACTCATGCAAGACAAACAGTTTACACAATACTACATAGACCTATGCAAGAACATGGCAACACTACAAGATTCAGATCCACACTGGTACAAAATAAAACAAATCATAGTACAACAACACAATGACACTTTACAAGACAGATACATGTTACACAACAACGTACTTTTCTACAAAAGACACACAAATGCTACTAACTGGTGCGTTTGCATACCACAAGATTCAGTACACAATCTCTTTGCACACACTCACACAGTTTGGGGACACTACGGAACAAAGAAATGTCTAAACAAGTTACATACATATTGCTATTTTCCAAACATGAGAAGAAAAATACATGATGTTATCAGCAAATGTCTCATATGTCAAAAATCCAAGCCACAAAATCAATCCACCAAAACAGATTTGCACTCTATCTTACCTACTGGACCTAGAGAGATACTTTGTACAGATGTTAGCGGACCTCATCCAACTAGCATCGGAGGTTGCAAATACATTCTAGCATTTTATGACATATTTTTTAAGCACATCAAACTTTTTGCCATTAAGTCACCCACAGCAAACACCATCATCAGAAGATTCACAAATGATTACATGCCATACTGTGGAAAACCTAAAGCCATTCTATCAGATAACGCCAAGTATTATGCAGGATTCACCTGGAGAAAATTTCTAAAGGACAATAACATTAAGAACATCTTTATTTCAAAGTTTCATGCATCAGCCAACCTTTGTGACAGAGTTTTTAGAGAATTAAATAGATTCATGAGAACTTATACCTCAACACAGCACACAATGTGGATACATTACCTAGCACTTTCTGAGGAAATACACAACAATTTAAATATATACAACACACCCTACACTCCCAGAGAAATCATGTTTGACACAAAGGAAACTAATGAATGGAGCAACCCACTACCAAAATTTTCTGACACCAAACCTTCACACGAGGAAAAGGTAAGGGAAGTACTCATTGCAATTACTGAACAAGCTGACATTAGAAATAAGAACTATGGTGCTAATCTGAAAAGAAGGCAAAACTTTACAATAGGCATGCAAGTTTTACTTAAGACCCACTACAAATCATCATTACCTCTAAAACGTAATGTTAAGTGGCGTCCACTATATGAAGGTCCTTACACAATCATTGATATACCACACCCTGGAACATATCTGTTACAAAACCTCAAGAATAAGAGAATTATAGGTTTGTACCCTCACAAAGATTTGAAAACTTTTAGCCCTTAGCAGAGTATGCTGATACAAAAACAAGGTAAGTCACATCTGGTACTTCAAGCTGGAAGAAGAAGAAGATATAAGCTATAATCTTAAGTATCTACATTTTACAGCACCAGCAGTAACAGCAGCAGCAGCAGCAAGAAGATAAGACACAGGAAGAACTAACAATTTTCATGCAAAGCACAGTTACTGATTATATTTGTTAATACCTTGCAGACAAGCTGACAGACTAAATGTCCGGAGACAATTGCTGCTCTGAACCTGACATATTAATTGGCATGATAGACACTTGATTTGCTATTCACACTCACACCACAATCCACATGAACACAACATGCACAAAAAAACAACACTCTACAGGAAATGACAAATGAGATTAATTGAGCAAGGCTATATAATTTATTTTATTTGTAAATGATACTTTGTGCATGTGCTAATTTGGAATTGACTGTGGATGTGACGTGTCGTGTCTTATTGTAATCATGACTTTTCAGGACAGATCATCTCAAGGATGTTTTCTAACCTATTATGAAAGTTTATATTGCAGGAAACATTTAATGAGGAAGAACACTTAATGTGTAGTACTGATGTAAAGGAAAATATACTTAAAAGGGAAACTTTATTAAAAAGGGGAAGAGACCTATAAAAGAAAATGGATTTTCTGAATGTATCACAATACACTGAACCTATTAGGTAATTTTTTTATGTCTGACCCATATGTATTTGTAAAAATCTAGTTTAATGCAATTTAAAAATATAAAATATGTATATGTATTACGAAACAATGTAGTGTAAATGTATAGATACATGTTTCACAGAAAATTTTTATATCTATGTAAATATGTAACAGAAAACTGTACTCAAAGTGAAGTGATATTTGTTATGTTTTGTGCTCCCTGTTGTGAACGAACATTTTGTTTTGCAACGAACAATGTATGAAAAAGTTGTGTGCAAATATTAAAAAAAAAAACGGTTCACTGCGCTCATGATGGGACACTATAGGTGACGTGAGTAGCAAAACCACGGCACATTTTTCCACGAAACGACGACACAATATCCAGGAGACGACATACGCTTTTTGGAAGACGAAATATGGAGGTTATTGAGTAGATGTAACACGGACTGGTCAGTATGGAACCACTGACGCCATGAATTCCTACCAAGACGAAACCACATTTTAACTATGTCTTCCAAAGCACGCTTCGTTGCGAGATTCTTGATCTCCAACTTGTTTCTTCAAGAACTTTCGTCTCAATGTAAACAAAACGTGTGACACGTGACATTTATTTTAAAGTGCAAAGACTTTAGCACAGTATAAACCTTTACTACCAAGTGACATTCTAAAGAGAATATGTTCACATATCTCTGAATATGCACAAAACCATTAATTAATTTTATTTATTGAATGAACATGTGTGATAACATTTTGAAGTGAAAGGGAACAACGGACTATATGCCCAACAAAATTTTTACAAAGTAACAGCACAAGTGAATACGAACTATGAAATTCGTTACAGTCTGTGTAGAACTGTTACATAAAATTGAGAACTGTATGCACGCTAGCAGTGATAGCACTGAGCCACTTCGCTAGTTTCTGATACTGCAGTTCCTAAGTTCAATACTGCTCGGAAGCGAATATTTTTATTTTTTCTTTTCACTTTCATTGATCTTCTATGTAATTATTATTTATGTATTTTTGTGGATGTATGACATTTTATGATATTTTAAGTATGTTGAATCTGTGAAACAAGATACGTAATAACTTATGATTCATGACATGACAAATAAAGAAAATACGTCAACAAATTGCTCAGCTGCAGGTGGTACACCTTTGCTCTCGCAATTTGGGGGGCAGTTTAAGGAACCATTTGCACTCGAGCACAGACAATATTTAATTTAGTTAACTTAGATTATATGTATCGATTTCTTAAGACAAGAGAATGCAAAATAAAGCAATTAACACCACTCTCTTGTCACAGCCAGCAGGCATCAACACTCTCATGTCATTCGTTGTCCTAGAAGGACTTAATATTTTGTGTGGCTCCACAGTTAGCCATATTGATATTTATTAGCAGAAAAGAGGCGCAGAATTAATAAGTCGCTCTCATTTGTGAATGATCTGCCATTATTTATCTAGAATTTTACGTAAGTGTAATTTATATCGTAATGTATATGTTGAAATGAATATATGTTTATTTAATCTTATGCTTTGCTTTGTTTTAGTAGTTTTAGTCGCTCCATTTTCATGATTGATGCTGAGGTCAGATATCAGACTCTGTCTACAAAAAATATATATAATGAGCCCTGGCTACGTTCCGTACATCTTTGGACGTGCGAAGCTCGATAAATTCACGGCGTAAAATTTTAATCCTCAATTACTTATCCAAACAAACAATCATTATTATTAAAAATTATTATTATTATATTTTATTATCATTTTATTATATATGTTTTATTTGTTACAATACATATATGAACGATAAATTTTATTCCCAATTAACCACCAAGCTGAAAGAATACAATTATTGATCACTAACAACCACTTAGTCCTATTATTAAACAACAAATAGAATTTGGTGAAAGTTCGACATTCATTTTCTAATTTTTTCTTATTTTTGTTCCCAATATCATTTATTTACATATCTCTATTAATATAAAGGAGTAGATTATTTCAAACGAATGTAATACATATGTTCTTAGAAGAGGATTAACTCTTCCAATAGGAGAAATTTATTAACATATTTCAGAAATATTACATGAAAATTTAATAAATTGTGTCTAAAGAAGAAACCATAGGGGTTCCTGTATCTCAATATAGTTTGAAAAATTTAGAAAAAATTATTCTGTCAGAAAACCTAATAAACACACAAAAGAAGATAACATTTTAAATAGAATTGTTATTGAAAGCGATAAATTATTTATGGATAAAGAAGATTATATTGGATAAATTTTATTATTAAATAACCATTGTTTTTGAAAATGAGGAAAACACAATTGCTAATAATGATTCTAATATTATTCCATCTGAATTAATAAATATAAACTTTAATCTAGATTATGGAATGTTTGTTGAAGATAGTCATCGTTTTCATGGAGAAACTAAAATTATTTCTTCATTTAAACCAAATACTGTATTTGAGGACCAATAGTTTATGAAATAGATTATCCTATAAATATTCCAATTCTTCAAACTATTCAAAATTTAATAATTACTGTCTCTAATGAATATGATAGTTTGATTGACATCAATGGTGCTTGTGTAACAGCAATTTTAAAAGTAAATTAATAGTTTCTTTTAAATACATCATGTACAAAAACGAGAGTTAACAGTTTTATTCATTTCCTAATGATGAGAAAACGAAAATAATTTAAATCTTCCTAACAAAGGAAGAAAAATTAATATTAATATTGGCAGTGGGTGGATTCATCCTAATTGTTCACAACTCTTGATGACATTTGATGTTATTCTCACAGATGGATCAGATTTTTCAGCATATGATGTATATCGAGTATTAAACTAACTGGTAATTATGTGGTCAAATTGTTTGATGTTATTACATTAAAAAGATAACAATATTTTATTTCTTTATCAATTTTTATTTGATTAACTTCATCTCTATCAAATGGATTATCTGTGGATGGACATAATCGTAAAAACAACATAATTAAATAAAAATGAAATGAAGTACTTTATCTGTTAGTACTATTTGGTTCATTTTTAAGGATTTCAAAGAAATAATATAGGAAGAAGATTTAATAGTAATTTCCAAAAGAAGATAAAATTGTTGTACAAAATATAGAAATTTGTGTTCCTCTTGGTAAACATGAACCAGAATATTCACCTGAAGAAGTACTAGCAGGACTGAAAATTCTTAAAATTTCAATTTCTTTCATTCAACTGCAAACAACTGAATTTGCTATATTAAATAGAAAACATATTTGAAAACATATATTGCTAATTATTATAATTCTGTTCAATTTGATATGCTTTAATTTATTTTCCTTATTTTCCAAACTAATTGAACAAATTATCAGATAAATGATTCTTCCTTACTCAACAATGGCAAACTGCAAATATCTATGTAAAAATGGGAGCAATGAAACATTTCTTTCTAGAATTGTGGAAAACTGATCCCCAAAAACCTTTTAAAAGCTTATGATGCTTTATGAGATTTTAAAAGAATAACAGAATTAAGTGCTGAAATTAATGTAAATCAAATCAGTTTTATTCAAAAATATCCTATCTGTGTAACAAATATGTTTAGAAGAATGAATTTTTTAACTATGAAATCATGTGAATCTTTGAATGGAAGTATACCTAATGTTACAGTTGCATGTATAAATATATATGATAAAATGAATTTAACTTACGTTACACAACACACAATTTTAAGTGAAAATTTTTAATTACCTAAATGAATAAAAAATTAAAAAGTTGTAAAAGTGTTGTCTTCATTTTTACATTTCATTTTGAAACAATTTCAGAAAGATAGAGGAGGTAAAAGTTGAAAAATTTTGATTTTCGAAATTAAAGCTTTTGATAAACACCTTATTTTTTAAAAATAAAATTTTTAATTTTTTCGAAGTTTTGAATTTCAATCGCGATCCGCTACGAAAAACATGTTTCCGGTGCGGCGACGCCCTTCCGGTGTGCGCTGATTGGCTGCTGTGCACTCTTATCAGCAGCTACATCCGCTGGGGGCCCAGACTCGCTCGTGAGGCAACAGCATGTTCATTCGACTCGAGGCAGCTACACCGTACACACAGCCATGCCCTACCGTAGCAGCAGCAGAAGATATAGAAGAAGGAGTAGGCTACCAGTGTACAAGAATGTTGATACATTCGATATTACACTAAAGCCTACAGGAGAACAGCAACTATTAGGAGGACCCATAACTTTTGTAGGATCTAAGATTAATTTTTCTTGCACAACTACAGAGGTTGTGAGTGGTAATTCATGGTTGACAATTGTCATACTACGAGGAGGTGATTCACCATTAGTAGAACTCGAGAGTTATAATGAGAGAGATGTTATAGCTTTTCGTACATTTTCGATAGGTGTACAGCCTAATAAGGGTTATGGTACTTGTATTGTAACAACAGATAAGCGATTCTCTTTATATACGAGGAACAGGAGGAAGATCAACGCGAATGAGAGATTAAAAGAAGGTTTTGAAGAAGAATCCTAGTCAATTATTCCCTGCTACTATAATCCGTGTCGCATGTAACATTCTCAACAACAGCTTGGTTTATACAATTTACCGATTTTTCCCAACAGTGAGAACAGGCTGTATGTTTCATTACACCCCTAGCAAGGCTATTTACCTGCCAGTAACAATGCAGACTTTGATGTTCTGGAGCTGTGTATTGTGGACCTTTGTACGACTACATCTAAAACGGAATCTTGACTGTGCAGAGACCCAGACGCAGCGCCGGCGGTCAACCAGCTGGTACTTGCTGGATGTACAATCACCAACCTTTAACTTACCGCACCAGATGCGTCGCCGACGAACATCAGCCGGTCAGGAATCGCTGCAGACTCTTATTGTCTATGAAGACAGGTTGGCCATAAGGTATGAAACCAAAGTGCACAACGCACAGTGCTGCTCTTCACTACAGAACAGCTAACCATGAATTTCTTAAATCAGTGGGTTTGAATTAACACACTGATGTCGTTCAATATAGCCAGGCTGATGGAATATGAGGAGTACATTATGACACCAGGATTACATCTCAAATAAAAACTGTGCATCAACCACATTTAATCAAGAATGATGAAATTAGTATTGTCATCCAACACCTAGACGCTTTCACCATCCCATGCAGTAATGTCACATATCTTGATGGGTCATTTACAAAAAGAGGTCGTGCCTCTACACTAGTATTGAACCTTACATGTAACGCTCCTGTTTCATGAGACATCATGTGAACAGAACGGGATTGAGACTGACTGTACATGCAATGCGTACTTTACCTAAACTCTTAAAACGCATGTCTGTGTTTCCCCCAAGGATCTGAACGATTTAGAAAATGCTGGACGGTTCATTGATGGGCCATTGGATAGAACAGTGGAAGAGCTCAAGAGATATGCTGTGTGTACACCTTTGAAATTGCATATGGGATACTTTGAGGACATGAAGCTAATTGTTCTGAATGCTAAACAGGAACTTATTCTGATATGGAGTGCAAAAGACAACAACTCATACATTCAAGGAGCTCAAGAGGAGAACGAGATCACCATCAATAAAATAGTATGGAAAATACTGCACATCACAGTGTCGAATGAGCAGCATTGAAGCTCTGTAAGTTCTAATGCTGGTGTAATTCTATCCTTATCTTTCCTTTCACGGTACATTTCCGAATACCAGTGCTACCGACTGCAGGCAGACAAACGTGGTCAATTAAAACCGCCGCTCAGCTGGAGACGCCCAGGTTCATCATACTTGCGTTCCAGACTAATAGAAGGGGGAGTATAGCAAGTGGTTCCAGCATAATTGATAATTGCTAATTAAATGGTTGAAATGGCTCTGAGCACTATGGGACTTAACTGCTGTGGTCATCAGTCCCCTAGAACTTAGAACTACTTAAACCTAACTAACCTAAGGACATCACACACATCCATGCCCAAGGCAGCATTCGAGCCTGCGACCGTAGCGGTCGCGCGGTTCCAGACTGTAGCAACTAGAACCGCTCGGCCACTCCGGTTGGCCAATTGCTAATTAACTAATGGCAGAGTCTACCTTAATTCCGAATTCTATCCTTATGATAATTTACTCCTGCAGTGGGATGAACATGTATACAGTAGCATATGACATGTACGCAACGTCTGTGCTTCATGCCACGAAGAAGAAGGACGTCTTCTCAGTCCATAGAAATTCAAGGAGCTGCCACCAATCATCGTAATAAGCTGCCCGTAGCAGAGTTATATACGAGGGCTATCCACAAAGTACATTACGTTTTGGAATTAAAAATAAATAAAGAATTGGAAATTTTTTATTATATACAGATGAAAGCCACACTTAAATACTACTCTTCTACATAGTTGCCATTTAAATTAAGGCACTTATCGTAGCGATGGACGAGCTTGGAAATTCCTTCGTCGTAAAATTCTGCCGCCTGCGCCTTCAACCACGTCTTTTGGGACAGAAAAGGTGTGATTTTTGTGGATTTCCAGGAAAGAGGCATTACAATAAAGTCTCAAAGGTACTGCCAAACTCTGCACAACCTCAAAAGAGAAATACAAAACGAGCGCAGAGGAAAGTTGTGCTCAAAGATCTTGCTGATTCACGACAACGCCCGGGCCCACATGGCAAATGCCACTCGTGAAGTTCTCGAATCTTTTAAGTGCGAGTTGTTTCCTCATCCGCCGTACAGTCCCGACCTGGCACCGAGCGACTTCCACTTTTTCCCGACAATGAAGAAGTGATTGGCTACGCAGCGTTTTTATGACGACGCACAGCTTCAAGAAGAGGTAACCACGTGGTTGAGGGCGCAGGCGGCCGAATTTTAGGACGAAGGAATTTCCAAGCTCGTCCATCGCTACGATAAGTGCCTTAATTTAAATGGCAACTATGTAGAAAAGTAGTATTTAAGTGTGGCTTTCATCTGTGTATAATAAAAAAAATTTCCAATATTTTATTTATTTTTAATTCCAAAACGTAATGTACTTTGTGGATAGCCCTTGTAGTTAAATCTGCCCATATAACTCTACGATCTGTGCCCCCTGGTCCCGCATCACACTGCCGCCGCCCAGTGCTGCCCCGTGGCCTGCGAAAACTCTGTTTCGAACTCTGCTTTCGTGCGACGAATTTCTGCTGGGGTGAATGTTGCGAGTCGCCATAGCGTCGTGCTATTTGCCACAGTCGCTATAACTGTTTGATTCGGTGTACCCTTTGTTTTCCTTTTCATTTACCTGACACATCTGGTACCAGTTAAGGTATTTCTGCTGCTTGGGGTCCTCCTCCGTAGCGCAGCGGTATCATTACCGCCTACCTCGCAAGGGGGTCTGGGTTCGATTCCTGGTAGGGGACTGGGTGTTGTGTGCCCATCATCAGTTTCATTATCGCTGGCACGCAAGTCGTTGAAGTGGCGTCAACTTAAAAGACTTGCAGTACAGCGGCCGAGCCCCGAAGGGGATATCCCGGCTAATAAATGCCGTACGACCATTTCCCATTTTGTTGCTTGGGATTAGGTGACAGCGCTCGAAAAGTCGGGAAATAGTCGACCTGCTTAACTGACATTGAGTCTTGACCTGACCGTCTTGCTAAAATTCCTGTATTACAAAAGGTAAGAGTTGGAAAGAGTACTGTAAAGACAATATGATTGTTTTACGACTTCTGACTTAATACGTAAAACAATATCAAAATTGGAATTGTACCCACAAAGAGACGAAGAGACCAAGACCTTGCACACAGATGGTGAGTAACCAGCTGCTAACTCAGCCCGCACAAACGGCACTACACGCAGATGTCCTCAGCTGAAAGTCTATGATTCTGTCAGCTGCGCTGCAACTACTGCCTTGCTACTTTCTGAAGCTGATTCTATTGCCACAGCAACCGGCTTCCCAATATGTTTGCAGTAGGGCTCACGAAACGTCCTGTTTCCGAATTTTATTCAGTTTTCTCCTTCTCCCCCATTTGTCCCTGACATGGCGTATTGTCGATGGGCCCTCACCACCTCATTTGCTCTAATTGTGCTATGTTCTTCGGAGGATCGGTGGAGAGAGGGAAGCGACTGTCGTTAAGTCATGTCTTTGGTCTGGTATAGACTTCCCGTAGTGTGCAGGTGCCTCTTCCAGAGAACTGCTCTCTTTTTCCCTCTCTTACGCTCGCATCTTCCCTGACGGTACAGGTGCCCCTTTCTGAGACCTGCTCTCTTTTTCCCTCTCTTACCCTCGCTTCTTCCCTGATACAGGTGCCTCTTAATGAGACCTGATCTCTTTTTCCCTCTTACCCTCGCTTCTTCCCTGAGAGTAGAGGTGCCCCTTCCAGAGACCTGCTCCCTTTTTCCCTCTCTTACCCTCGCTTCTTTCCTGACGGTACAGGTGCCCCTTTCTGAGACCTTCTCTCTTTTCCCCTCTCTTACCCTCGCTTCTTCCCTGAGAGTAGAGGTGCCCCTTTCTGAGACCTGCTATCTATTTCCCTCTCTTACCCTCGCTTCTTCCCTGAGAGTACAGGTGCCCCTTTCTGAGACTGCTCTCTTTTTCCCTCTCTTACCCTCGCTTCTTCCCTGAGAGTACGCGTGCCCCTTCCAGAGAACTGCTCTCTTTTTCCCTCTCTTACTCTCCCTTCTTTCCTGACGGTACAGGTGCCCCTTTCTGAGACCTGCTCTCTTTTTCCCTCTCTTACCCTCGCTTCTTCCCTGAGAGAACAGGTGCCCCTTCCAGAGAACTGCTCTCTTTTTCCCTCTCTTACCCTCGCTTCTCTCCTGACAGTACAGGTGCCGCTTTCTGAGACCTGCTCTCTTTTTCCCTCTCTTACTCTCGCTTCTTCCCTGAGAGTACAGGTGCCACTTCCACCGACCTGCTCTCTTTTCCCTCTCTTACCCTCGCCTCTTCCTTGAGAGTAGAGGTGCCCCTTCCAGAGACCTACTCTCTATTTCCCTTTCTTACCCTCGCTTCGTCCCTGAGAGTAGAGGTGCCCCTTCCAGAGACCCACTCTCTTTTTCCCTCTCTTACCCTCGCTTCTTCCCTGAGAGCACAGGTGCCCCTTCCAGAGAACTGCTTTCTTTTTCCCTCTCTTACCTTCGCTTCTTTCCGGTCTGTACAGGTGCCCCTTTCTGAGACCTGCTCTCTTTTTCACTCTCTTACCCTCGCTTCTTCCCTGAGTGTAGAGGTGCCCCTCTCTGAGACCTGCCCTCTTTTTCCCTCTCTTACCCTCGCTTCTTCCCTGAGAGTACAGGTGCCCCTTCCAGAGACCTGCTCTCTTTTTCCCTCTCTTACCCTCGCTTCTTCCCTGCGAGTGGAGGTGCCCCTTTCTGAGACCTGCTCTCTTTTTCCCTCTCTTACCCTCGCTTCTTCCCTGATACAGGTGCCCCTTCCAGAGAACTGCTCTCTTTTTCCCTCTCTTACCCTCGCTTCTTTCCTGACGGTAAAGGTGCCCCTTTCTGAGACCTGCTCTCTTTTTCCATCTCTTACCCTCGCTTCTTCCCTGGGAGTAGAGGTGCCCCTTCCAGAGACCTATTCTCTTTTTCCCTCTCTTACCCTCGCTTCTTCCCTGAGAGTACAGGTGCCCCTTCCAGAGACCTGCTCTCTTTTTCCCTCTCTTACCCTGGCTTCTTCCCTGAGTGTAGAGGTGCCCCTTCCAGAGACCTGCTCTCTTTTCCCTCTCTTACCCTCGCCTCTTCCTTGAGAGTAGAGGTGCCCCTTCCAGAGACCTACTCTCTTTTTCCCTCTCTTACCCTCGCTTCGTCCCTGAGACTAGAGGTGCCCCTTCCAGAGAACTGCTCTCTTTTTCCCTCTGTTACCCTCGCTTCTTCCCTGAGAGTACAAGTGCCCCTTCCAGAGAACTGCTTTCTTTTTCCCTCTCTTACCCTCGCTTCTTTCCTGACTGTACAGGTGCCCCTTTCTGAGACCTGCTCTCTTTTTCCCACTCTTACCCTCGCTTCTTCCCTGAGAGTAGAAGTGCCTCTTTCTGAGACCTGCTTTCTATTTCCCTCTCTTACCCTCGCTTCTTCCCTGAGAGTACAGGTGCCCCTTCCAGAGACCTGCTCTCTTTATCCCATCTTACCCTCGCTTCTTCCCTGAGAGTAGAGGTGCCCCTTTCTGAGACCTGCTCTCTTTCTCCCTCTCTTACCCTCGCTTCTTCCCTGATACAGGTGCCCCTTCCTGAGACCTGCTCTGTTTTTCCCTCTCTTACCCTCGCTTCTTCCCTGAGAATACAGGTGCCCCTTCCAGAGACCTGCTCTCTTTTTCCCTCTCTTACCCTTCGCTTCTTCCCTGAGAGTACAGGTGCCCATTCCAGAGACCTGCTCTCTTTTACCCTCTCTTACCCTCGCTTCTTCCCTGACAGTATATAACTCTTTTGGTTACAGCTTCTAATGTTATTGCCGCTATACATGAGCATCGCTACCCTGGTACCTGTCATTAGTATTTTTCCCGATCCGTTAAGGGCGTTTCATTTAAGCGCCCTCCAAGCTATGACTTTTGTTACTACCAGGCGAACAGACTCTCCTGTCTTGTGACTTTTCCCTTGTTATGTTTCAAACTGACAATACCTGACTGGTCTCAATGGGACACAATAATTTATAACTCAATAGGTCAGACATGCGAAATAATTGAACGAGGTCCCTTTTCACTTAATTAGCTCAGAACGACTGTAGAATTATGGTGGTGCCACGTGGTGTGACTACGGACAAAGGGTCAATATCGTAATACTGCTAAGCAGGTTCAATATTGCACATATTCCAAATGAAAAGGCTCCAATTATTTCGTGAATAAACAAGTGTTTAAATTAGGCTTCCAGCAGACTACGAGAGAATATACTCGTATTTCCGATCTTCAGACGCATGTGTTCATACCTGATCACAAAGCTTTCCAGACTGTTTCAGTAAAAACAACCAAAAATTGTGATCAGAAATTAATCTGTTGTATTATTCTGATCAAAAGCAACTGAATCATGCTACGTGCTGTGTATTAATCCATTATCCAACTCCAAACCATACTAGTACACGCGGAGTAGTCTATTGTATATACTCCTGTCCCAGATCCAAGCTGTCCGACTATTCGCAAATTTCCAATGCCCTCGTCCTCGCTGAACATTCTTTGTTGATCCATTATGGACCGTGGGACAACGGCTGGGGTGTACTTCTTGACACAACAGCCATATGTATTGTAGAAATTTATTTTATGAACGTTACATTGATGCCATCTGCAGTCGTAAAATCGCTATATACGGAAGGAGCCATATAACTGGATCCTCGAATCAAATCGCTATGGAACAGCTCTTGGTGGCCAGGACACACAGACTCTCATTGTACAATTTTCATTTTGGCCCAAATCTTTTTCTTTTAACTTCTCAATGCTTTCTTTTCCTATTCTTCATAGTTAATTTCATATGTAGCATCCCCCCTTTTAAGCTCACTTAAATCTACTGAGCTCAGATACATAAACTAAGGGACAAGGCAATGCAGCAGCATGAACAGTATCACAAACAGGAATGAGAAAAAAATGCAAAGTGGCAAAGCAAGCAGCAACAAATATAAATTAGCAAAGCAAATGCAACATTGCAACTAATATGAACCAGTACGCAACAACAAGAAATATAAATTGGTGGTAACTGGCTTATCAGAGTAGTACAACATAACATGCAATAGGACAATGCCTGGAAAATAGTAGCAGCAAATGCAATAACTTTTACCTAAACATGACAAAGCACAATCAGAAAAATATTACAGTAAAGATATCAATGCAGATAAGGGAATGTCTATTCACATTTTAATGCCTATGTCAGATCTTAACACTAGAGTGATGCATCACAATAACTTACTCCACCAAACAAGTAACCAAATCATTGAAAAAAATTATGTATGCAATTCCTATGAAGGGAAATGTCTATTTACATCCTAACACCTATATCAGTTCTCCTTCCTGTACTTCTTTCAATTCCTATTACTCCCTTTTTTAAGAAAGTAGATCATAAAACTATTATTTAATGAATCGGTGGAAAGAAAATATTTACATTAGTACATCTATTAAATTATGTTTTAACCAATGCTGCAGCATAGCTAGAAGCTAGATATTAAACAAAACAAGCAAAAAATATATATATATATATATATATATATATATATATATATATATATATATATAAAGCAAGGCATGAAACATCATTCACTAGCCATATGACATTTCATAAGGTAGTAAAAAATCTCTCAACTAGAAAGACAGTAGTCATAATCAGGGGTTTAGATGTAAAATATTTCTCATCATTTCACAGGGATTTCAGCAAAAATCGGAAAGTATGAGCTCCAAAGTGTAATCATATGTTTTCAAGTATGAGCGTGTCGTGTTTGCGATGCTTTCTACAAAGAAATGTCAATAGCGAAGTTAATGGCCTCATTCTTCTACACCTGTCCCTCTGAAAGGCACACACTAATGGTTTTTCTCCAGGTGACTGTCACGCAGCTAGGCGCACCATGTCAAGGTCACTTACCTCCTTTACCGGATTATTTAGGACAGCTGTTTCTAATATAGTGAAAGTTTGATACCAATAAAAATTCCACAGGTCGAAAAATGTACGTTAGATGTGTGTATAAACAATATATCATATATAACAATGTCTAAAAAGTTTCTGTCGGCATTGTGGTACTCGCATTCACGCATGTACACCCATTCCATAACTCTTAAAATATGATTCTTGGTTTCCAACATCCTTTCTCACAAACTAGAGTCCCTAACCCCACTCATTATTCATGTGCATATAAACATGTAATCACATTCCTCATATAGCATCATCTTATTGATGATAAACATATTTAAACATCATAATACACATCGTTGTCGCAATAATCTCATCATAACACATCAATCAGATCTCAGAATCGTCGTAGCTTCCTCCAATAATCTCAAAACCTTAAAAATTCTCTCTTGCTCGTTTCAATAGCGTCATCTACCGTGTACCTACTTCAATATCATGATCCCTTACCAAATACATCTTTCACATCTCTCACAGTATCACAGTGGTTCCAAAAGTTTATGTGAAAAGTTCCCAAAATGCAGATGTACAATTTCATAAGTATGAAGTAGTCTAATTACATGAAGATACGTCACTGACATGGTAAAAAATGTTTGTCTCACTGTTAAATAATGAGATAGCTGTATAATTCTGTGTTAGAGAAATATGGCACTGATGTGTAAAACTGAATAAGCTAATACCATATTAGCTAGGGCTCCTTGCCCTTGCCACATGCATAGTACACAAAGTAAGCATACTCCTCTGAGGTTTAATGCAATTATACACTCAGATGTTACAGATTACAACAACAGAATGAAATGTATCACCGAAAACCTTCTTTGTATCTTTGTAATTCAAGAATCTTTCAAACAAAATGTTTTAAGCACATAAATTAATCACTCAAATGCGTGTCCTTTAGTGCTAAACTGTGCTTCTTACTGTAATATACTTTCCGTCACAGCCTAACGGTAAGAGGTGCCAAGCATCGTACTTATCGTCGTATGTAAGCAAAGTTCTATATAAGTCAGTGTACTTACCTTATCATTTACGAAAGTAAAGTGCTATGCGAATAATCGCAGTTATCACGTTCATTACCGTAACCGAGAAAGTACTGTACTGTAACATACGGAATTGTTGTCTTACAGAAAAGGCTATCTCATTGTAGATATACCACAAAAGTTACTGCTAAAACCTGTTTTAATTTTCAGAAGAACGCATAAAACTGTGCAGACATAAAAAGATACAGCGCAAAAGCAACAATGACGATTGTGTCACTCATTAGTAGCGTCGTAATATAATCGTGTAGCTGTCAAACAAACTAAATACTATGTCCTCTATAATCACTTAGAAAGAACATATAAAATGTCTTTTTAAGTAAACCAAAATGTTGCGTTAAAATCTCATTAGCAGTATATGTTCCAAGTATGTAAGCACTATAGTCGTTACGTAATCCTGCAGCCAACAAACAAAATGTACACACACTACGACTGTGTCGTCAGTTTCCTATGAAATGCACTTATAAAACTGCTGTCTTAATACATTCCCTAGGTTCTTGACTGGCTAATTAACTTCAAAACATTGTTGCATGTTAATAGTTTCTAAATGTGACAAAGCATACTAATAACGTGAAGTAGCAAACTTATAGCAACGACTAAGTCAAAAAGCAAATTATCTCACAATAAGTGGTTTTACATATGAAATGAAGTGTAATCCCTTACTTTGCCTAATACGCAGAATTTCAACTTCAACGTAATTATCATGTGGTATACGTCTGGTTATGTAACGTCCATTGTAAATCAGAAAGAATTTGTGACTCAACTGTTTCTTCTTATGTGACAATGAATGAGCTTAAATGAGAACTTTCTGACCAATATATAGTTCAAAAAATGCTTCAAATGGCTCTGAGCACTATGGGACTTAACATCTTAGGTCATCAGTCCCCTAGAACTTGGAACTACTTAAACCTAACTAAGCTAAGGACAGCACACACATCCATGCCCGAGGCAGGATTTGAACCTGCGACCGTAGCGGTAGCGCGGTTCCAGACTATAGCGCCTAGAACCGCTCGGCCACTCCGGCCGGCCAATATGTAGTTACTTTGCACTTGATTTACCGTGTAGTTTTCTCCTTTTGTCTGAAGAAGGATTAATATTTTTAGTAGCCAAGTCAATTATGTCTTTGTGTCGAAGCTTACGTGTATTCGGAAAAGGTACAAGCTCTCTGTTCTGTTTGGTGGTTCTTCATTCTTCAGTACAAGAATAGGTGGTAAGGCAGTGGAGTCATGAGGCATTTCGTTCAGCACGTTTTGAAATAAGTGTAAATATCTGTTCCAATACTGATGCTTTCTGTGACAATAAAGTCTGCAAAAGTTTTTGATTTCTTTTATAATCCGTTCAGACGGGTTACAGTGTGGTGAGTACAATGAAATAAAAACAGGTCTGATTTTACGATTCTGAAGCATGCGTGACCAAACAGCAGATCTGAATTGTGGTCCGTTATCTGAAATGACTTAAGCATCGTGTCCAACTTCAAGTAAGATATTTTCAATAAAGGCGTTAGATACAGACCGTCCAGTAGCTTTACGTAACGGTGTGAAAGAAACATATTTTGAAGTAAGTTCAACAGCGACTAGAACGTACGAAAATCCAGTCGGTGTCGTGACAAATGGTCACAAGACATCAACAGCTACAAATAGGAAACAACGATGTGAGATTGAAGATGGTTTAGCTTTTTGACAAAGTTTACGTACAGACAAGACTCTTCGAATTCTCTTTTCCATATTGTTAAAATAACAAGTCGTTCGAAAAATATAATAACGTTTTCGAGGACCAAAATGTGAGTAGCTGAAATGAATGTACCAAAATCGTGAGGAATGCTGTGGGTAGAGCTTGTCATCAACAGTGCACCGTTTTAAGGGTGTGTTGTTTCTAACAATTTTCATGCCATTTACTTTTGATTTTCCAAATCGAATTTTTATCTTGTTCATGAGCAATGTCCTTTAAAGTTATGGTGATGAAGTTTCCAAAGGCGACTTTCTGAATGTAAAGAATACTGAAATTTTTTTGAGGTTGCCTTCTGTGTTACTTTTCTCAAGCCCAGCCGGTGCGCGTGACAGTGCGTCCGCAACAATGTTCTCGTTACCGGGAATGTAGACTATTGTGAAGTGGAATTCTTGCAGAAAAGTGTCCAACGTTTTAACCTGTCATGATTTAATTTTGAAGACATAAGAAATTGTAATGCACGATGATCACTGAATACATTCACTTGTTCACCAGAAAGAAAGAAACGGAATTTGTTAAATGACCAAACGATAGCTAAAGCTTCTAATTCAGTAACGGAATTATTTTTTTCAGTTTTTGTTAGCATGCAGCTGGCGATGATTTTCTCAATAGTAGTGTCATTTTTTATGGCTTCTTGAAATTAATGGGCACCAAAACCAACTTCAGAAGAATCCTTGCTGAGGCAGAAATCTTGTGACAGATCTGGGTGAGCTAGGATTGGTGCGTTAAGTAGCGCTTCTTTCAGAGAGTTGAATTCGAACTATGCCTGTTCGTTCCAGTAAGAGAACAGAGTTTTGGTGTTATTAGAATTTGCATATTCAGAAAACGACGGTAAACGTTCACGAGACAAAACAGCGGACTTGTTTTTTTGTGGATGGAACTGGAATGGCTATGATTGCTTCCAACTTTTCAGAATCCGGCTGAAATAATGTGTTCCAAAAACTTCACCTTTGTCCTGCCGAATTCAGGCTTTTCCAAGTTCACTGTAATTCCAAATTCTGCAAAAATACGTAACACACCGCTGAGGATGCGATTATGTTGTTCCCATGAGGCTTCTGCTATTAGAATATTGTCCACATATAAGGTGATATGACGTTTTAAGAACTCAGGTAATATGGAATTTAGCCCACGAATGAAAGCTGCTGAAGAAGTGTTCAAAGCAAAAGGGAGTTTCCTAAATTGATAACAAATGCCGAAACACAGAAAAGCTGTGTATTTTCTACATTCTGGATGAAATTCGATCTGATAGAAGCTGGATCTAAGATCAATGGAAGACAACACTTTTACACCATTAAAATTTAAAAGAAGTTCTTTCAACGTATACAGTCAGTTGCAGGGATTATGATAGTATTTATTTGTCTCGAATCTAACACAAGCCTGATCGATCCATTTTTCTTCCCAACAACATGTAATGGATTATTATACGAGCTTACTGCAGGTTCAATAATGCCCTCGTCAAGTATATATCGTATTTCTGTTCTATCACTGTCCCTATAATGTGGCGGGATTACATATGGTCTGACGTAAAATTTTGTATGCTCCCAGACACGAAACTGGTATTGAAATCCTTTGATTGTTCCTGTTTTGTGAGTAAAAATTGTGGAATGTGCTCGTAAAATGTCAAAAAGGTCCTGCCTATCAGTGTCATTACAGTTCTCAATTGTTTCAATTTTATTCTGAACTAAATCGTTAGTGTCCAATATGTCATCAATATCAACCCTGTCAGTACTTGCAAAGTGATTATTAATGTCAAGTTCCGTCGAAAGTTCCGAACTGTAGTCTAACAAGAGTAAAAACCGATTGATTTCCTCGTCATGGTTTGAAAGCCAATCTTCAAATTTCAAACTATGGACTTACCTTCTTTATCTAAACTTATTTCAGCATCGTGAAAATTTAAAATTGCTTTGTATTCATTCAAAAAGTCTACTCCCAATACATCTTCCGTCGACAATAATGGAACAGTAAGAATGTTCGTAGTGAATCTGTGGCTTTGACAAAAGAATTCTAAGTTGGTTTGTTGGCGTACATCTATCCTTTTTCCAAATATTGCACCTTGTAATTTAATCTTACGTAAAGGAAGTGTGTGGCAATCGTTCAATTTGTTGCATTTACTAAAAGCTGTTTCACTAATTACTTAAATGGGACTGCCAGAGACAAGTACTGCCGTAAATTTCACATCATTAACTGAAATGTGAATTATGGGATATGCAATGTTTTTATTTTTTACGTCGTGTTCCTGGAGTAAGATGTCCTTAATGTCTTCCATTTTTACGTAATTAATAGCCACAGCAGCTGCGTCGTCAGCTTCATAAGTACGTTTTGTGTCTGCCGGCGGTGCGAGTCACCGTCTACTGTGTTTCTGTTGTCACACGTCATTATTGGGGTTTGGAGATCTAACCTCTACAACTTCAGCTTGTCGAGGGGGCCCAGCCCTGTTTCAATCCCGCCAGTTCTGATTAAATTCTGGTCTGTTGTTAAGGATATATCGTCTGTCGTCTTTTCGGTAGTTCCCATTGTTTCTTTCTTGTCAGTCATGTGGTGGAGAATTTCTCCCGGAATCGTAACTGCGCAGTGGAAAGTTGCGTCTGAAGTTGTTTTGTCTCCCTTGATAATAATTAATTTGGTTCCCATATTGTCTTTTTCTATGATTGTCTCTATCATAGTCATTACCGCAGAGAGGTGATCTTTCCCTGTGATTATTATTTTGCCAACGATTGTTATACGGTTGGTGTCTGTTTTAGTCACGATTTGCGTTGTAAGACTAGCCTTGTCGTGTCCAGTTATTATTTCTGTCATCGCGGAATTGTGACGGATGTGGCCTGTAATTGTTGCGTTCCTGTTTTCGCATTCCGCTACTGTCAGTGTCAATTTCCAATTCTTGCAACAGTCCCTGAAAAGCTTCAATGTCGTCTTTGCAACGTCCTGCCAAAATAATATGTCGTAAATGTTCAGGCTATTTAATTAAGCAAATCCGGATGAGTTCCGAGGGACTGTATGGATTTGTCAAATACTGAATTTTGTGCAACATGTCTTCAAAATATTTTACCGGACTGGAAAATTCAGACTGTTCAAAATACTTCATCATTATGGTGCTATGTTTTACTACATCTTGAATAGCTTAAGATCAATATGCTCAGAGGAAGGCATGATAAAATTCTCCTTCACTGTGGCAATCTCGAATGACCGATCGCATTCTTACAGCAGGTTCATTCTCTAAATAGCCACACATAAATTCTAATCTGTGCTCTAATGACCAGGAAAACAATGAGAGAATTGGTGAAGCCACGCTTGTGGATGAATATCGTTGCCAGAATTCTTAAATATTTTGAATTTAAGTGTAGTAATGAACAGCTTATAGTCAAAGTCACCGTGTCGGGGGGTCACAAATCGGTCATTGTTACGTCGTGTCGGTGGATCCATGTAAAAATTCGGCGCACCTAGCCAATTTACTTAAAGATTTCCAAAATGCCCTGTATTATTATTTTCTCGCTTTTCCGTATTTCTAAATCCTTCTTCCCGTGTCCGAGCGTAAGTCTCCTTTGAAATATGTGATTCTTGCATTAAGTGTGTCATCTGATCTTCTACCTTCCGCATTTCTGTTTTGTACTGTGAATTTGATTCTGATTTCGTTTGAATCTATTAGTTTGTTCGTATTCTTCTGTGTCAGTAAAGACTACCGTTCTTGTATCATTCAGATCATCATCTACCTTCGTAGATAAATTAGTTACCTGGTCAGAAAGTTCTACTACTTTTTTCGGTAATGTACTGATTTCCTCCAGTGTTTTTCTGAACCAAGTTTCACAGTGTTTATTTGTGTCGAAATCTTATCTACTGTGTCCTTTAGGTTTTCTAATTTTGTACAAGTTGCATGACCGTATCGGTAGACACAACTGAGTCAATTTTAGCCTGCAAGGGGTCGTGATTTTCATGAACAATAGTTTCCAGTTCTTTTATGGCTGCTTCGTGAATCTGTAAAGCATTTTCATGACGCGAAAAAATAGGCTGAAAATGCTCACAAATTTGTGTTTTTGCATCTTCAGAAATTTTTTGACATTTCTGTTCTAATTTAAGTAACTCAGCGGTTAAACCTTCACTTGTTTATTCAAGTGTCTTTAATTTGTTTCTGATTTTGTTCAATTTGTTGCTGTGATTGTTTTTGACTTTTTCAAGCATTGCGTCTAGCTTTTGAAGCCTTTGTCCCATTTGTTTCTGATTTTGTTCAATTTGTTTCTGATTTTGTTTCATTTGTTGTATTAACTGCAACAACAATGTATTAGTGTTTGGAACCTGTTGCTTTGTGCTTTTCGGCAGTGCATTTGCACCGGCAGCATTAGCATTTTGAGAAGCAGAAAATGTATTTTGATTTGATTGCGAAAAGGGTAATGATGCAAAACCTGAATCTACAGTATTAACACGATTTTGTCTTGTGATTTTGGATTTCTGAGGCGAGCTGTTGCCGACAGATCGATCGACAATACATCCCTGTTCACTAATTGTTTCACTGTCTACACCATTATTTACTGTCTGGTCCATTTCCCTATGCACAATTACCAGATTACTACTTTCAATACCTGTTGATTCATTACAAGGTGGTGCTGGTAAACTACGCTCGTCGTCACTATCATTTCTCAATTTACTTTGGGGCCTAGTGTTACGTTTTCCACACGCCATAATTGTCACAATATTTCACACGATAACACAGAACAGCACAATATGAAGAGCAAAGTAAGAAAACACATTAAAATAGCACTGAGAAAAATACCTAATTAATTGCAAGCGCGGCTACGAAATACTTGGTGCAAATCTACCTGCATGCCACAACTGTTTTACAGTACAGCAATGAAAAACTACAACTACGAAGGAAATTTTTTCTACGATTACGCGCTAGCAATAAACAGTAACTACACTAATTACTCAAACTACAAGAAAAATCAGATGATTCCAGTGAGGTATCATCGGCTAAGGGTCGACATATTAAACTTCCCCTTTGAATGTAAAGAATGACTGTGCTGGTAAAACTTCTACGTTACTTGATTTTCAAACTCCAGTTTGAAACTGGACGTACTGAGACTGTTTTCTCCTTATTTATTCTGACCATTACTAAACTGACACACAACATTTTAGCGCAACGCTATCTGACATTCAATAATTCCTACAAAAGAATAGCCCTGACTAACAATAACCTATACCCTTCATGAATCAATTACCTCACAAAAATCTTCGTTACTCGAACTACTGCAATACAGCGGGCGCCACTACTGCCAGCTAAACAAAAGATTCTAACTACTGAAGGCACTAACTACTGATAAGCACATAGTTGGCAAATTAAAGATTTTGATAGAGAACGATGTATTTACCTTAGTAATGTGTTAAAAAGTCATTATATATGTATATATGTATGCAAATTCGTGACAACCAGTATACAAATTTCCTTTTTCTGACGGATACACGTCCACATCGTCCGCTCATATTAACATCTCAGAACTCTGTGCATCTCTCTTCCTACATCCACCACTGCTGACGGCTCACCTCCAACTACCCAACGCTACGGGCTGTTCACATCCCACTGCCCATCACTACACTGGCGAAAATCTTGCAACAACGAGTCCAACCAGCCCCAGACTGCACACAGCGCAGCCAGCGATTTTAATACAGAGCGCTACGTGGCGTCACCAACATAAAAACCTAAACAGCCTAGTTACAGTCAGTATTCTGACTGGTTTGATGCGGCCCGCCAGGAATTCTTCCCCTGTCCCAACGTATTCATCTCATAGTAGCACTTGTAACCTACGTCCTCAATTATTTGCTGGAAGTATTCCAGTCTCTGTCATCCTCTACAATTTTTGCCCTCTACAGCTTCCTCTAGTTCCATGGAAGTCATTCTCTCACGTCTTAACTGTCCCTTCTCTTTGTCAGTGTTTTGCACAGATTCCTTTCCCCTCCGATTCTGCGTAGAACCTCGTCATTTCGTACCCTATCAGTCTTCTTATGTCCGGCCGTGGTAGCTGAGTGGTGAGCGCGACGGAATGTCGCACCTAACGGCCCAGGTTCGATTCCCGGCTGGGACGGAGATTTTATCCACTCAGGGACTGCGTGTTGTGTTGTCCTGGAAATGGAAAGTTATGACGTATGGACTGTAAGACTGTTAAACAATCCAATCCAGTCATGTTATTCGAAATTATGTGCCGCTTACCAACCACCACATCGACATAATATCTCACTTCTTAAGTACAACGATGAGCTTTTGATACTCGCCGATATTTATTTAATTTCTCGAATGCACTTTTGGAATACAATTAACTCACTGGCGAAAAAGAGCACAGCGCATAGAACTAAAAGAGAATGAGGTAAAATCAGTATATACTTGATCTAAAATACAAGATATTGCTGACAAGCCAACAAATTGTCGTTCGTGTTACATTTTAGATACTGTGTTTCAGACATCTTCCCCCTACACATTTCTTAATACAAGATATATTTGGGAGAATAATTTCAAAATTTTTCACAACGTCTGAATGATTGGCACGAATTGCTTCATGATTGTGTTGCTGGAAATCCAATACCGAACAGTTTAAAAATGTTTAATGTATCGAATTGTCTCTGGCAACCTTCAATACACTCTTTCACAATCGAAGTATTAGCACATAGGGAGGTAGATATTGTCTATCTATCTAGATGTTATTTCTATCGCTATGAAATATAATGTGAAAGGAATACATAGTATATGACTCAGAATCTGGTCATATTGTCACTGAGTGATTCAAAAGTGAGCGTTAAATACGTTGTTACAAATGTTTCGTCCTCTTTTTCTCCAATTATTACTTGGCATGTTGTCGTAGCATATCGTCTCCCAAACTCTTCGAAGACAGTCAGGTGATGTTTGTATTGATAAGAGTTCTCTGCGACCATCGATCGATTCCTGTGGCCGATCATATTATATTTGACATTACCCTGACACGACTTTATAAGAATTGTCCCACGAGTTTACATACGAAAATGTCTACAGAACTCATGCACCAGGTATTCAACATTGAAAATACGGTCTACTGGTATGTTGAGAATTACGCCTGCATTCACTGAAACTGGGTGTGCCCTAGAAGTGCTGTTTGCTACGAAGCACCCTCACGATATCTCTTGAACTTGGTAAGTTAACCCTTTAACGGCGGATTTTTTTAAATTTTATGTATAAACTTTTTCTTTTGACTAGTGTTTTATTAGTCTTACTTTCTGCAATTATGCCCTGGGACACTAGTGTCCCGGTAGTCTTACTGAGTGGGACACGGGTGTCCCACTAGGCTAATTGAGTGGGACACACGTTGTCCCACCAGTACCCAACAGCATTAGCTGTTACTAAAATATATATATAGAAAACAAGATGTATACAACCAGTTTTTTATTACACTAGTCAGTAACAATTTGTAGAACACATTCACTATCAAAGAATTACACATGTCTGATTTATTATAATTACATATGATATGTAGGAAAGCACTTTTTGCATAATGCATGCTGGCACATTTTGCAGATAGGTTATATTCTTGTTTCCTTTTTGTTGCTGGAACACAAAACACACCTTCTTCTTGTAGGTCCTTCTTCAGGCAGGTGTAGCCATACATTCTACATAACTCTTATTCTCTCAGAAGGGCGCATGGTTGAGGATTTCCACTGCATCTTGGCAATCTTTTGTCCTTGGCAATCATCTGCTCTGCTAGGTTGACTAGAAAATGTTTTAGTAGCACTGTCTTGTGTTGAATTTCCTCTTCTAAAATCCAGGCATTTACAACACTAGTTAGCAACAGTTTGTAGAACACTTTCTTCCACCACTTATCAGATTTTCTGTCTAAATCATACAGTGTACTCATCTGATCAGCCAAGTCCACGCCACCCATGTAGTCGTTATAAGTTTCCAGTGCCACTGGACATTCTACAACCAATTTAGGTCCATCTTTTGCTTTTCTGTTCACTGTACATACATCATTAGAATCACAGTTACTGACCAACATTACTTCTTTGGTGTCCTGCCATTTACACCACAACGTACCAGACGAATTTCAAAGGAACTCACATTCCCCCCGAGCAAGTTTTTTGGTGACTTTGGCACATTTTTCCTGTTAGCCATACATGTACCAACAACTCCAAACGGCAAGGAATCCATCAAACGAATTGGTGTTGTAGTGTCGGTAGCTGGACCGACACCGTGATGTGGATGGCTGAAAAGGAATGCTAAACTAACGCTGTGGCCGATAGTGCACGAACGGCAATAAGCATACGGGCGTGAAGTCTGGAACATAAAAACTTATGAATGAATAAGAAGAAAAGTATGTAGATGCTTTTTACTTAACTTTTAATAATTCCTTGGAATACATCTCTCTTGATTACTCGTAAGCTATAGGCACTGATACAAATGGCTCCTTGCTAGTTCGTAGCCATTAACTTAGCTGATGGCTATTATGTCTCTCGGCTAATGAGAGAGAAAGGCTTCGTACAACTGGGCGATAGCTAGGTTCGCGTACAACTGGGCGGTAGCTTGGTTCTCGTACAACTGGGGGTCGAGTCCACTCTCGTATCACCAGACCTGCCTTGGTGGTGGCGCTAGGTCTGCGATCACAGTGGCGACACGCGGGTCCGACATGTACTACATGGACCGCGGCCGATTTAAACTACCACCTAGCAAGTGTGGTGTCTGGCGGTGACACCACATTCCTCCCCCGCAAATCGGCGAACGGTCGTGAGATAAGGCTTCCGCCCGCCGTGGGGAGGACCACATGTTGACGTATGCGATGAGGTGGGGAGCCTAACAACAGGCGAGGCTGTGCCACCCGCACCCGGCCATCCGGTCCGAGGGGAGCTAGGAAACGCCTGCAAAACTAGTCCAGGGTGCACGTCAACATGCGGTGTATGCGCCCGTAAAGAAACATGAGGGGCCGAAGTGTCGACCTCCATTGCGTCGGGGTAGCCGACGCGCGATGACGTCATGTGGTCCGGAGCGGGCGGGAGTTCCATGGCGGAGGACAGCTGGTCACGGGAAGCGATCGGCGGCGCGTGACCCTGGGAGGCGCTTGGCGGCTGCAACGAAGCGTCGAATGCGGGCGGCGCCGGCGGGAGAACAAGCGGCGGCGGCGGCGGCTGCTGCTGCTGCGGCGGTGGCGGCGCGTCGCCATGGGGCAAAATGGAAGGCATCGTCGGTAACACCTGGGGATGAGGCGAGCCAGTAGATGGGTCCCCAGGGCGCTGACCGGACGGCACCGTCGCTGAAAGCAGACGGGGAGCGGCAGAACCCGTGCGACGACAGAGGCGCAGCTGATTGAGATGCCGACGCACCTCACCAGAGGCCCCCAAAACCAAATACATCGCGCGGCCGAGGCAGCGAAGAATGCGCCCTGCGAGCCAACGCCGTGAACCTCGATAGTTGCGATAAAATACAACGTCGCCTGGAGCAAAAGCAGGAGTGTGCCGCTGCGCAGGAACCTGATGCGGCGGATGCAGCAAAGACATCAAGGTGCGATGAGGACGACCGTGGAGCAACTCAGCCGGCGAGCGACCATCTCGGGGCTGAGAGCGATACGAAGACAAAAAGAGCAACAGTGCGTCCTCCCGAGAATGCGACTCTTTCAATTTCAACATCTGTGACTTGAAAGTCCGGACCAACCGTTCAGCGGCACCGTTGGACTGAGGCGAAAACGGCGCGGATGTCAGATGTTGAATACCATTGGCCTGGCAGAAAGACTGGAATTCTGCGGACATGAATTGTGGGCCATTGTCGGAAACAATAGTCTGCGGAAGACCTTCAATGCAAAAGATAGCAGACAACGCTTGGATGGTGGCGGAGGACGTCGTGGAAGACATCCGGACAACAAAAGGAAAATTACTGAAGGCGTCGACCAGAACCAACCATCGAGCATTCCAGAATGGACCAGCAAAATCAACGTGCAAGCGTTGCCAAGGGGAAGTGGCTTTTGGCCACGCAAAGACTTTCCGCGGCGGTGCGGACTGTTGTTCGACACACGCCGGGCACGAAGAACACATATTCGTAATCGCAGCATCGATTCCGAACCAAGTACAGTGCTGACGAGCAAGTTGTTTCGTTCGCACTATACCCCAATGTCCTTGGTGAAGAAGCCGTAAAACAGAGGACTGTAACGAACGTGGGACCACGACTCTGGACTGATCATTATCAGAACGCAACAACAAAACACCACGTCGAACAAAAAGTCTCTCCTTGTGAGCAAAAAATCGGCGAACCAACGGATCCTCGATCCGAGACTTTGACAAAGGCCATTGCGTAGCAACAAAACGGAAAACAGTAGCAAGGACAGGGTCAGCAGCTGTGGCTGTAGCGACACGACGAAAATCAATCGGAAACGATTCGACCACTTCATCGGTTTCCGAATCAATGAACATGCAAGCAAGTTCGGAAGAATCGAATGCTTTATCCTCAGCAACAGGCAAACGGGACAACGCATCGGCGTTTCCGTGCTTAGCAGTGGACCGATACAAGATATCGTAGCGGTACTGCGAGAGGAAAATAGACCAGCGAATGAATTTCTGCGCTGTACGTGGAGGTACAGGCTTGGTCGGATGAAAAAGCGATGTCAAAGGTTTGTGGTCTGTGATGATGGTAAAGTGACGACCATACAAGAAATCATGGAACTTAGTAACACCAAACACGAGAGCCAAAGCTTCTTTCTCTATCTGTGAATAATTTCTTTGCGCAGACGAGAGCAATTTGGACGCAAAGGCAATAGGGCGATCATGGGAGCCAACTTTGTGCGCAAGCACAGCACCGATCCCGAAATCCGATGCATCTACCATCAACAAAAGGGGTTTCTGGGGATCGAATGGCGTAAGGCAAGTATTAGAAAGCAACGCCGATTTCAACTGGCGAAAGGCGCGTTCACATTCCGTCGTCGCCAATAATTGTAGTGTCGGTAGCTGGACCGACACCGTGATGTGGATGGCTGAAAAGGAATGCTAAACTAACGCTGTGGCCGATAGTGCACGAACGGCAATAAGCATACGGGCGTGAAGTCTGGAACATAAAAACTTATGAATGAATAAGAAGAAAAGTATGTAGATGCTTTTTACTTAACTTTTAATAATTCCTTGGAATACATCTCTCTTGATTACTCGTAAGCTATAGGCACTGATACAAATGGCTCCTTGCTAGTTCGTAGCCATTAACTTAGCTGATGGCTATTATGTCTCTCGGCTAATGAGAGAGAAAGGCTTCGTACAACTGGGCGATAGCTAGGTTCGCGTACAACTGGGCGGTAGCTTGGTTCTCGTACAACTGGGGGTCGAGTCCACTCTCGTATCACCAGACCTGCCTTGGTGGTGGCGCTAGGTCTGCGATCACAGTGGCGACACGCGGGTCCGACATGTACTACATGGACCGCGGCCGATTTAAACTACCACCTAGCAAGTGTGGTGTCTGGCGGTGACACCACAGGTGTAAAGAATCTATCAAATGGAAACATTACATTACTGTCTGATTTGTTTTTGAGAGCTGCAGAACTACACGCTCACCCAATGAGCCATCCAGATTATTTGCATCCTTTCTGCAATATATGTTGAAGTCATATGTGTAGCCTGTTACAGAATCACTTCTCATCCATATCTTTATCCCACGCTTCCCTGGCTTCATAGGAAGGTATTGTTTCAAGGCTGACCTTCCCTTGATCTTTACCATAGACTCGTCAGTGCTTTGTGCTGTACTTTCCGACCTGGCTTTCTGAAAATTATTTTTAAGACAAGTGACTATTGGCTGTAGGTAGTAAAGCTTACCAGCTGTGTCTGGTTTCTCAGGGAAATTGAAATACAGTCCGAAAATGAGGGCACTCTATTGTAACACATTACAAGCATAACACCAAGAACCAACTTAATTTCTCCAGGATCTGTGCTCTGGTTTTCTTTATCATTTTTTGTCTCTTATTCGTACACTGAGAGATAAATATAAAACGACTGGGAGGAAATATTTTCTCAAAGACGTCTAGTTCTGAAGCACTCCTATCCAATATTTGTAATACAACTGGAATTACCATGTTTGGCATAGTCTTTCGAGGTCTGAACATTGCATCTACCTTTGACCACAACACTACATTGTTAGCTGAACCTGCGACGTACGAAACCTCATTGTTGTCTTGGTCACTGTCATCAGAATCACTCGTGTTAGAAGCGCTGCTATCATGTGATTTAGAACTGCAAGAGAATTCAGGATCATCAACACAGTCATTATTGTCTTCATCAAGGCACTACAAGATACGTTTATCCCTATCAGAAGCCATCCTTGATTCAGTCCTGATTCAGTGTTTCTGAAATAATAAAGAATATAAAAACTATTAGAGTGTGTTTCCTTTATATTGAGAACTGTTGGAACAATGATGTCCCAAGAAAAAGAACTACTGGGACATATACATCCCAAGTCACAAAAACACTATTTCTGTTTTTTTTTTCCATACGATAAACTTTCACAGTCATGCGAATTATAAATCAATACAACATAAAAGGGTGAAGATAATACTTATATATGACACTCACGTTTTCGTAGCTCTATTTCAATGATACTCTTCAAGAAACGATGCAAATATCACCACGAACATGTTATTTACTAACAACTATGCCGCCATGACAGTTTCAGAAGTGCTGCCAACAGTCCAGACACAAGGAGGGGAGTTTAAAAGACTGTAATGTGCAAATTAATTGTTAAATTGGGACGCCTTCATCCCAACAGTCTACTTGGAACTTCTTGTGGGACATATATTGGAAGGGTACAGTACCGTCCGACATTGAAAATAGGTACAACATATTTCATTATTCTTGTCTGAACAACATATTTTTTCTAATAATAACTCAATTTCAGTTAATACAGCGAAGCTGGATACCAGTGTGGGAAAGAATGACAATTTATTTATTTAATTGATCACATGTGCACTACCACAAAATAAATCCCTACATCCAGTTTGGTGAGATCTGTGAAATGAATGAATGTATGGTCGTCTGCTAACCGCAGATAGTGAATGTGAATATATGATCATCTTTGAGACGATCCTTTGGCCACCTTTGGTGGAACCAAAGAGGTGAAACTTACCAGAGCTTTGAGTGCCTGAAATGTGGATGACCAATACGGTAGCATGGTCTTCCCCCACCTCGACAGAGGTGTGAGAGGACCTGAAGAACGGCCATGTTTCAGCACTCTGCCGCTGGATCTTGTGCTGTTGACCGGTCTTAGTTGTGCTCTGTAAAGACAAAAGAGTGGAGACATGGTATGCATGTGGGATATTTAAGAGTAGTTTGAAATAATAATTTCTCTATTTCAGGAACTTTCGTGGGGAGAATTAAATGTCAGGCAGGTAATATTAATGGGATTGTAGTAATCTTCGGAAGTGACCAACGGTCACAATGAAACCACGTGTAGCAATAAGTTGAAATACTTCTGTGTGCTTAAGTTAAGCTGAATTACTAGCGTGTGTACAATAAGTTGAAATATTTAAGAAATAGCATGTGTACCATAAGTTGAAATATTTAAGAAATGGCGTGTGCTGGACTTGAAATTAGAGACGAGTACTTCCACGTGGTGAGTACTGTGTGAGTCTCAATCTGTGTATGAGACAAAGGATAAAGAGAAGTACTCGTCCATGGTATCAGTTGAGGACTCGCGTGTGTGATGAGTACGTTCTTAATATTACTTTGCGTGATATGATTCCGTGTGACGCTAGATTCAAACTCTGAGAGAGAAGCAAGGTGAGTCGGCCGTCTATCCACCAACGCCACTTGGCTTGCATTGCACAGGAAGACGTGCAAATATCTCCACAGTTCATAGTAGGAAAGTAGAATTACGAAGTGGGGCAGTGTCGTGTGAAACTGGGATAAATATTGCAAGTAGGCTGTTTAGGTTTTCTTATTGGTAACGCCACGTAGCGCTCTGTATGAAAATCACTGGCTGTGCTGTGTGCAGTCTGTCGCTAGTTTGCATTGTTGTCTGCCATTGTAGTGTTGGGCAGCGGCAGCTGGATGTGAACAGCGCGTAGCGTTGCGCAGTGGGAGGTGAGCCGCCAGGCAGTGGTGGATGTGGGGAGAGAGATGGCGGAGTTTTGTAATTTGTCATGAACTGCTATATATATTATGACTATTAAGGTAAATACATTGTTTGTTCTCTATTAAAATCTTCCAATTGCTAACTATGCCTTCCGTAGTTTGAATCTTTTATTTAGCTGGCAGTAGTGGTGCTCGCTGTATTGCAGTAGTTCGAGTAACCAAGATTTTTGTGAGGTAAGTGATTTGTGAAACGTATAGGTTAATGTTAGTCAGGGCCATTCTTTTGTAGGGATTTTTGAAAGTCAGATTGCGTTGCGCTAAAAATTTTGTATGTCAGTTTGGGCACAGTCATGTATAATTGTTCAAAAAGGGCACGTTTCAATATTAACTGAAGTGGGAAAGCTGAAAGTGATAATGTTGTGACTATTCCCTGTGTAGTATTTCATATTGTAGTGTGGTGTATGTCATGTAATTTGGGTATGTGTGGTTTGCATGGGAGAGTAGCGAGGTAGTTTCAAAAGATTAGTGGGTTATGCGTGTTCCTTTTATACTGCTCGGTCTGGAGGAAAGTTTCGTGATGATGATTGTGAGAGTCGAAGTGTGAGAAATAATAAAAGATCCACCATCCTATCCAGAAAGTGCACTGTAGGGTTAAATAATTACGAGACCATAAGGTAGAGAACCACCAATGTTAAGCCATGCCCACTGGGCGGAATTCCTCATGTGTTATTGTTGTAGGTTATATAATTTGTGTGTTTAGGTTATAGAATTTATCGGAATAAATAAGATAGTGAAAAGAAAAAGATTGGTGGCCTTTTCTTTCGAATTGTATGTTGTCATGATGTATGCTTGATACTGCTTGATGCCACAGTATGAGCAAGGCATGTGGGTGCCTCTCAATATGTCCCGTAAGGTTCGAAAGGGTTAAGGTAGGACTAGAAAGTAAGTATTAAAGTATGGACTTCACAAGTACTGTGATTAAAAGCAACAAAGCTCCTGTGGTCTCAGTCGATTGCCTTTCCACACTCAGCCAATGTCCTCGTTTGGATGCGGTTTGAAGCGACGTGGGACCAGCACCGTTCTCTCCCGGCCGGCGTCGCCTTTGCAGACCTAGCAGCCTGCCGTTACTTCTCATTAGAGCAGAGCCGCAGTGGACATCCCAGGCAGTACCTGCCGTCGTAGCAGGGGCCTTCGCGTGGCACTCGGCCACGCTCACCTCCCAGCTGCGGGGGCGGACAGCACAGTGGTACGATAGTCGTCTATCCGCCGCTCCCTCCCGCCTCTCGCCCCCCCCCCCACCCGAAATTGTGGGATGTATCTGTGCCACCCAAACATGCGAGTGCCTTTGCATTATATGTCCTCGGTGAATTTTTCGGGCTGTCGGGTTAATTATCTATGAAAATCCGAGCAATCGACATCCGCTATTATCTTCGTCAGGAAAGCAAAGAACTGCCGTAGTAGTCACAGCCCACACTAATGTGAATAACGTATATGTACACACTGTGACACACAGTAACCACAATAACACTGTCTTTGTTTCACAACATACAACAGTGGCTAAAAGAATCGTGACTCTTTCGTGGGCTGGATTTGCTACTGGGGTTAGTGAATGTAAAGGAAATGAACAAAACACCTACGCAGCCTCTGCATGTAGGGAACCTTCTTCCACACCTTGTAGAGTGCATAGCTCGTATCTCCGTTGAAGCTGCTGACGTTGTTGTTGTTGTGGTCTCCAGTCCAGAGACTGGTTTGATGTACCTCTCCATGCTACTCTATCCTGTGCAAGGTTCTTCATCTCCCAGTACCTACGGCAACCTACATCCTTTTGAATCTGTTTAGTGTATTCATCTCTTGGTCTCCCTCTGCGATTTTTACCCTCCACGCTGCCCTCAAATACTAAATTGGTGATCCGTTGATGCCTCAGAATATGCCCTAAAAACCGATACCTTCTTCTAGTCAAGTTGTGCCACAACTTTCTCTTCTCTCCAATTCTATTCAATACCTCACCATTAGTTATGTGATCTACCCATCTAATCTTCAGCATTCTTCTCTAGCACCACATTTCGAAAGCTTCAATTCTCTTCTTGTCTAAACTTTCACTTCCATACATGGCAAATACTTTCAGAAACGACTTCCTCACACTTAAATCTATACTCGATGTTTAAAAATTTCTCTTCTTCAGAAATGCTTTCCTTGCCATTGCCAGTCTAAATTTTATATCCTCTCTACTTCGACCATCATCAGTTATTTTGCTCCCCAAATAGCAATAGTCATTTACTACTTTAAGCGTCTCATTTCCTAATCTAATTCCCGCAGCATCACCAGATTTAATTCCACTACATTCCATTATTCTCGTTTTCTTTTGTTGATGTTCACCTTATATCCTCCTTTCAAGAACATGTCCACTCCGTTCAGCTGCTCTTCCAGGTCCTTTGCTATCTCTGACAGAATTACAATGTCATCAGCGAACCACAAAGTTTTTATTTCTTCTCCGTGGATTTTACTTCCTACTCCAAATTTTTCTTTTGCTTCCTTTACTGCTTGCTCAATATACAGATTTAATAACATCGGGGAGAGGCTACAACCCTGTCTCACTCCCTTCCTGACCACTGATTCCCTTTCATGCCCCTCAACTCTTATAACTGCCATCTGCTTTCTGTACTAATTGTAAATAGCCTTTCGCTCCATGTACTTTACCCCTGCCACTTTTGGAATTTGAAAGAGAGTATTCTAGTCATTGTCAAAAGCTTTCTCTAAGTTTTCGAATGCTAGAAACGTAGGTTTGCCTGTCCTTAATCTATTTTCTAAGATAAGTCGTAGGGTCAGTATTGCTCACGTGCTCCAAAATTTCTGCGGAATCCAAACTGATCTTCCCCGAGATCGGCGTCTACTAATTTTTCCATTCGTCTCTAAAGAATTCGTGTTGGTATTTTGCAGGAGTGCCTCATTAAACTGGTAGTTCGGTAATTTGAACATCTGTCAACACCTGCTTTCTTTGGGATTGGAACTATTATATTCCTCTTGAGGCTGTTGATACACTTCCTAATATCATCACCGTCTCTGAGGACTGAGTCGTTGTTATTTGAAACGTCGGCTGGAATCATAGTGCGCTCAAACAAGATGTCATGCTCATTCGTAAGGCTGTCTGCCGGAGCAGTGGATTTTCCTAGAAATGTACTTGTTACACTGTTAAACGTTCTGTACAGCCCTACGTAGAATGCCCCAGGAAGCAATTCGCACATTCGGAAGGGATATTGTAAACTTCTAGCGCTCTGAGTCAATGATTAATGTTTTAGTGAGGTTGAGAGACGGTTTTAATGTCAGGTACGTCTAAGAATCGTCCGATTTCAGTTTTTGTTGACCAACGGTAGCGAAAAAATTACGCATGCTCATTTTGTTGGAAAGAGCCGACATAATTTTATGTGCCTGCCAACCATATTGTCCGAATACAGAGTATTCGTAGTGAACTTCACTTCTGAGATTGTAATCGTCAAATATGATTTTAGCTCTATGTTTCAGAATATTCAGCACACATTTACTTTGAGCAGGACTATTGAAAATGTGCTCGTGACATTTCAGTCTCCGTGGGTCGGTTTACGATACACTGGATGGCCAAACCGGCCTTTCAAATTCCGCTGAAATAGAACGTATAAGACCAATCCTGTATGCCCTGCCCAATGGAGATATAACATCTGAGAAAGCTGAATCAAAAGACCTGTCATGTGTCTCATTAGGAAAGGAGACACGTGAGGCGATTTCAGGAGGAGAAGTCGAGCTACCAGAGTCAACCGTCGTGTTTAACATCGTGTTGATGACACTAGTCACCGCCAAAAACATGAATTCTACAACTGTGAATACACGGATCACAGGGATTTACTCTTCAATTAAATAATGTACAACAGCAACCGCTGCACACACATACCATGAAGAATTGCGAAAACCCACTGGCACAAATACTAGAACTAATTTGGGTACATCAGCAGTGAGCGATCGAAGCATATGAGTGGGTCATATGCACTGATGAGCTGGCAGACTACGAGTACTTAATACCCAACTTGCTGCTAGGTACCACTCAGTCGGCCAATTGAAAGTCTTTTGCACATGTGTGACCTGCTTGGCCACCGCTGCCGATATGCACTTTGCCAGTGGAGTATGATCGCGTACCCTGAGAACCTGGAAACACGACTGTTCTCCCACCCATGCCAACCAGTGACCCAAGTGTTTTGTGTGGCGAATGTTTATCTCTAATGAATTTAAAACCGTACGCATTCACAACTGTGTCTCACCAGTGAACAATAGGAACATTCTATCCCATCGTGTACAAATGGATGTTTGACTGCAGTGCCCTGCAGGTGACACGCCCTACCAGTGGGACTATTGCAGCCAACGAGTTACCTGAGCTCAGTAGAGTACGTGCAGAATAATGTTGCCTGTGGATGCGCTATCGGCAGCGCACATGAGGGGAGGCAGATAGTGGTAGGGGTTATGGGCAACCTCTGCAGGGTAAATTCAGAGCGCTGGAGGAGAACAGCTGCGACTAAATGGTCACGTAACCATCGGCACTGGACGTTGGCGCAGTAGCAGAATGTTGCGTGGTCTGATGAATTCTTATACCTTCTTCATCTTTAAGATGGGAGGGCGAGAATCTGGCGTCTTCCAGGCTCCTTAAAAATTGTACAATGCGATAGAGGAGAGCTGGCAGCGGCTCCATTATGCTCTTGGAAACATTCATGTGGGCCCATGGATCCCATTAGCTCGTGCAAGGCACTATGATGGCCAAGGAGTGTGGTGCACTGGTTTCAGTCCACATACATCCCTTCATGACGATCACGTTTCCCGACGGCTGTGGCATTTTTCAGCAAGATAATGTGCCCGGTCATAAGGTCACGTGAGTGATGGAGTGGTTAGGGGAACACAGCAACAAGTTTAAGTTGAAGTGCTGGTCCAGCAACTCGCTAGATCTGAACCCTTTCGAAACATCTGGGATGTCATTGATCGTGGCGTCGGAGCACATCGCCCCGCTCTCTGGTATTTACTGAAATGAGGTGACTCGTGTGCGCAAGTGCAGTGACAACTCCTCTAGAAACCTACCAAGTCCTCATCGCTACCATGCCAAAGTGCTTCACACCACTGTTACCAGTCCCAAAGATCGATACCACGGATACTAGGCAGGTGGTCATAATGTTCTGTCTGATTAGTGTATCTAATTCTACTGCTTATTTGTGTATTCTGTTAAAGTAATGACAAAGTGAGTCACTGAACACACTGAGTGATTGTGTAAAAAAATGTTGTTGGCTGTTATCAGCGTGCACGTTTTTGCAGACATCATCGTATACTGCAGCTGTGTTTGTCATAGGACAATGGAATGTTGTGTCTCCGACACACCATTAGTGCTGCTACCGCATTCCTCACCATTACTAACATTATTCAGTTACTACTGAAGTCACTGCGTCTGACTGCTATACAGACGGCCCAGTTTCGATTCCTGGTTGGGTCAGAGTTTTTCTCTGCTCGATGGCTGGATGTGTTACGATTACTTCATTACCTAACGCTAGTCGCCCATTGCGGCACCAACTGAAAGGACTTGCGGCGTCTGAAGTTCCCCACATGGGGCTCGCATCCATCAATGCCATATGATGATGATGATGATCATCATCATCATCTCTGCCTAAAAAGAAAATCGCCTCATGTGAGCAAATCTCACCAGTTCTGATATGGTCTGAGGTATGGTAAACATATACACAGGTACAGTTAGGGATAAAATTTGCAAGTCCCCTTACCATTTCGTTAGTAGTAGGTTAACAGGAATGTCACTATACATTGCATGTTGCATGCATTCAGGACCAAGTATACATTCAGGGGCAAACTTGAGTGATTTATTTCCTTAAACTATTGTTATGTCAATGGATTTACGACCCCCAGGGGATAATCCATCCTTCTGGGAAACATTACGCGTATCAAGTAATTAACTTTCCACCACAAACACATCATAGCGATAAATATATCTCAGGTCTTTATGCACCCACGTTTAAGAACAGAAGCCCCCTTCTCCATTGCAACCTTTTCACTAGACATATCTGGTGAAAACATCCAACCGATCACAGACACTCGCGATCGCAGTCGCAGTCGCATCTTCCGCCGCCGGCAGGGACACTGCTACATTTCTCGGAGGCCAGTCAGGAGAGCAGGCATCTGCGCTTCCATCCTCTGGCATCCACACCCCAGTCCTACTAAAGGCTGAGAGGTCGGAGAGCGTGTCACCAAGCAGTCAACCGATCAATTTCCAACGGGGAAATAATCGTCTGGCGCAAACATCACGCATATCCACCATGGTGTCTCCTCACGAGACAAACATGTCCACTTCTGTCACCGTCGCCACTCACACAGAACGATGGTCACTTAGCTAGCCTGCTGCCCCTCCCACTGCCGAGAGAAAGACCAGGAGGGTCGGCGCATTCTTTGTACCTAACAGCCCACCACAGGCTAAGTCAATCCGCGACTTCCGGCCGCCGACTCCTGCCGCCAGTCGAGGCACACCTTGAGTCAAACAGCAGCTGCTTGGATGTATACAGTAGCTCTAACCAATTCCACCCTGACATAGACCCTCCGATTTAAAAAGTCCGCTGTACAGAATCCGACACAGGGTTGTTGTTGACCATACACCACGAATCATCATCATCATCATCATTTAAGACTGATTATGCCTTTCAGCGTTCAGTCTGGAGCATAGTCCCCCTTATAAAATTCCTCCATGATTCCCTATTCAGTGCTAACATTGGTGCCTCTTCTGATGTTAAACCTATTACTTCAAAATCATTCTTAACCGAATCCAGGTACCTTCTCCTTGGTCTGCCCCGACTCCTCCTACCCTCTACTGCTGAACCCATGAGTCTCTTGGGTACCCTTGCTTCTCCCATGCGTGTAACATGACCCCACCATCTAAGCCTGTTCGCCCTGACTGCTACATCTATAGAGTTCATTCCCAGTTTTTCTTTGATTTCCTCATTGTGGACACCCTCCTGCCATTGTTCCCATCTGCTAATACCTGCAATCATCCTAGCTACTTCCATATCCGTAACCTCAACCTTGTTGATAAGGTAACCTGAATCCACCCAGCTTTCGTTCCCATACAACAAAGTTGGTCGAAAGATTGAACGGTGCACAGATAACTTAGTCTTGGTACTGACTTCCTTCTTGCAGAAGAGGGTAGATCGTAGCTGAGCGCTCACTGCATTAGCTTTGCTACACCTCGCTTCCAGTTCTTTATGTTGCCATCCTGTGAGAATATGCATCCTAAGTACTTGAAACCGTCCACCTATTCTAACTTTGTTCCTCCTATTTGGCACTCAATCCGTTTATATTTCTTTCCCACTGACATTACTTTCGTTTTGGAGATGCTAATCTTCATACCGTAGTCCTTACATTTCTGATCTAGCTCTGAAATATTACTTTACAAACTTTCAATCGAATCTGCCATCACAACTAAGTCATCTGCATATGCAAGACTGCTTATTTTGTGTTCACATATCTTAATCTCACCCAGCCAGTCTATTGTTTTCAACATATGATCCATAAATAATATGAACAACAGTGGAGACAGGTTGCAGCCTTGTCTTACCCCTGAAACTACTCTGAACCATGAACTCAATTTACCGTCAACTCTAACTGCTGCCTGACTATCCATGTAAAGACCTTTAATTGCTTGCAAAAGTTTGCCTCCTATTTCATAATCTCGTAGAACGGACAATAACTTCCTCCTAGGAACACGGTCATATGCCTTTTCTAGATCTATGGTTCATGCTGTGGGTTCCTGTAGTCATGTCCTAGTTCATGAACCACGGGCAACGTATGAGTGGTCAAGTAAGTGGTCCCAACAGTCGGGATACCAGTTACTTTGGAATAAGGCTGGGCACCTCGGACATATTCTGAGTCGTGGTCACCTTTGTGCTCATACGGCAAAGACTACCAAATCCACCGGTTAGTCCCTCAACCGTTAGGGGTAAAACTCAATAGGACCCGGGGTAAGTAAGGCTAGCCACCTGCTTCCCTGGTACTTTAAATATGATGCTGGCAACAATCAGAGCAAAATGCCTCGGACCTTTGGAGGTGGCGGAGTCCCACCTCTAACTGACAAACCAGGGACTGCTAAGATACGACTCTGCAAACAAATGGTACACCACGGATTTCTCGCGCAAAATATACGAGTTATTTTCGAAGACTGAAGAAATCGGAGCACATATGCGTTTCCAAATCGCTAAAGTATCGTAACGTGTGAAAATCCTGTAACAATATGGCGTAGCCTATATTTCCTGTAAGTATTCCCTCCTCCGATAAAAAACCTGTTCTAATCAGCTTAATATCCGTTACGTTCTGCGTCACAGGACTAAAATATCGTACTTTATCTTTGGCTCATCACGGAGAGTCAAAATCTGCCTCTATCGTAGGATGCCTCTTCGCTTTCGAACTTTCTTAATGTAACGAAATGCTTCACCACATACAAGCCTCTTAAGGCAACAGCATAGAGAAGCTGTAAATATCAGTTTTATGCTATGTATCACTTTATAAACTTTATAATACATCTGATTTTATTACGGTGGTCACCTCTCTCTGAGTAAATCTGACATCGAAATTTCGTTAAAAGATAGTGCCATAACGAAAACCGTCTGATAACCGCTCCAAGTTTCGAATCATGTCCGTGGTATCCCAGGCCTAGCTTCCACCCGCCACGTGGCACGTCATTGATATCGATTTGATAGGGTAATTAATCAAATTGATCATAAGAGTCACTATGCATAGCGACAAAATTTTTTATCAGAGGTCAGATAACACTTGCAAGGTAGTTCAAATGGCAGTCCCTGGAAGGAAGACGAAGTTCTTTTTGAGGAACACTATTGAGAACCGACACTTGAAGCTAACTGCAGAAGGATTCTATCGGCACCAACATACTTTTCTCGTAAGGACTATATAGCCGAAATTAGCGTTCATGAGGAAGCATATAGGGAACCATTTTCCCTCACTCTGTCTACGAGTGTAATAGGAAAGGAAACGGCTAATAGTAATACAGGGTAATCTCTGCCACATAACGTAGGATGGCTTGCGAAGTAAGCATATAGACGTAAATGTAAATTTAGTCCACCTATTAAAGTATCAGAATATCCATTTAATAGGCACAAAAACATCAGCGACGAATGTCGTCTCTTATTTACCTCGGTAAAAATATTCATATCAGCTCCTGATTTTTCTCACTGCAGTCACTTCACTAGACGAATGTGAGAGGTTGTAACATGTTCACCCACAACACTTAGAAGAAGAGATACAGAGCTCACCTTTCAACTCTTCTTTCATCAGAGTGTAGGTTACCTGCTGTATTCTCACGAATTCCCAGTCTTCGATACATAGCATTTAAATCCACGTCATTTCCATGAGTAAGTGGTATCCCCTCATCAAGTCACAGATTCCTGCTAATGCTATCACAATCCATCACATTCCGACGGCAGTGTTCCATTAGTTGAAAGGCTGACAGGCTGACAGCCCCATCACAACGAGGAGAATAGCACATTGACATACAGGAGGAAATCTACAACCATGCGAAATATAGGCGAACTGTACAAAAAAATTCAGAAGCATAACGCCTACAGTTCGTCGATATCAAATGACGGTCTACAAATATCACTCAGTACATGTCGTAATGTCCTTTATCGTGTTCCTACGACTACCAAGCCAGAAATACGACATTTTAATGGTGTCCGAGTCTTCATTGACAGCACAGTCTCCGTCTCTCCCTCCCTCCCTCCCACCTTCTCTTTCTCTTCTCGTTACTTTTGTAACATATAGTAGCGTAAAACTAAAAAATTAAAAATCTCCTTAGACGTCACCTGAGGGAGAACTCTATAAGATTTTGCCACGTATCTCTGTTCCAATATATCGGGAAACGAATACTGTCTTCATGTTGACATTTTCTACATGAGGCGATTCCATTAAGTATATATGTATTGGTCTACTGGAGCAAGTGACCAGTGATAGAAGTCTCTTCTACAGACTTGTGTAACGTTTTTTTCGCCTGTACTGGGAGAGGGTTCTTGTTGTTTCATAACGTGTTTGATACACTGTTTTTTGCTCTACCACGCTGAAGCAGTATAGGACCACAACTGTGAACTCAGCCATATTTTTTTTTCTACCATGTCTTCTAGGTCTGTGTCAGGTGCTAAACTGACGTTAACATATTCCGATCCATTGACTCACACAGAAAGCTGGACATCATATGGTGTAAGCTATGCTGCTTCCACAACACATAGGATTGTTAAGAGAAAAGACGGAGGCTGTGTTTCATACTGGCAAATATGTGGAAAACGTCGCAACATATGGGAACTGGATGAGCGTGGCCTTGTGGAACATTTCCATCAGCTGTCAAAAGGTGATAGCTTCTATATTTAATCTCATCTCCCACACTGACGGTACCTACTACATGTTTCAGTGTAGTGTTTCGAAGAGACCAAGAGCATTCATTACTCATATTGCAGCCACGCACGTGATCACTGTTTCGGTGTTGGCCATCCCCAGAAGGTCTTGCTCCTACTAAGACGCCATCCCAAACAAGTGGTGTCGGCTGTTCATTATGCGGTAATCAACAGCATACCAGTGGACAGATGGGATGGAAAAGACGCCGTCGGAATGGGACGATATACTATAATAAGTATCGCAGTTGTTAGTATGATCGCCGGTCGTGGTGGCCGTGCGGTTCTATGCGCTCCAGTCCGGAGCCGCGCTGCTGCTACGGTCGCAGGTTCGAATCCTGCCTCGGGCATGGGTGTGTGTGATGTCCTTAGGTTAGTTAGGTTTAAGTAGTTCTAAGTTCTAGGGGACTGATGACCACAGCAGTTGAGTCCCATAGTGCTCAGAGCCATTTGAACCATTTTTTTGTTAGTATGATCAAATTTAGCAAATTTACCAGTATTCAGTAATTTCAACACCAACATGGCACCATGCTTGTCGGTAAATCACCCCTCTGCTACTATTTGAGTACAGTATACTAGATTGTGAATGTAGGTAGACGACTGTGTAGAACATCCACTCATGGTTAATTCTCGGAAATATACACCAAAGTACACAACACAGCGTCCTAAACGATTCGCCATCTGTGGATGGCGGTCACAGAGTATTCTCGCGTTCATAGGATAAAGTTGTTAATTGAAAGATCTCCTCATATTGTCTGCGACCAATCCTCTCTACAACAATGTGGCCAATTTAATTTGCAACTGACCAGAAATAGGAGGGTACTATACGCGCTACATTCCACATCCCGTGAAGGAGCAGAGCGAGCTGAATACGTAACTACTGTTCAGTGAAGACTGTTATAGACCACTGTTCCTCACAGCACAAGATCTCTCCAGATGTGTGCTTGTCGAGGACGTTACACCCCTTAGCGGCGTATAGCACATATGAAAGTGTTGCGGTGATATAACAGTCTTTTAGAAAGATATGCGTGTTTTATGCATGATGGAGGTCCAGATGGACTGATTTTCAAGCATTTACGTATATCAACTGTGCTATAAGTTGTGAAGTATTGTTCTAGCATTTGGTGTCAGTGCCTTCTTTGAACACATACGCTTCTAAGGCTACACAGCTCTACACTTAAACGTATAGGCCATATTATCCTACAAATGAGTAATACAACCTCAAATCGGACTATGGCTTCTGTGTGCAGGAGGAAAGTTACCAGGGGCAGTGGTAAACCGCCATTAGACTTTTACATCTCCTCTGGCTACTGGTCGTGGTGTTTATTTTCTCGTAAGCTATTGTCTCTTCGTATGCGTTTTCAGCTGCTGAAGATCATTTTGTAGGACTGTTGTGAACATATCATAATTTATGAGCCGTAATGGGCTAGCACTTTGTAAATAGCAGGCGTCATACATCTCTGGAAACCTATGTAATGTTTGTGTTATAAAGAATCGATGTTCTCCTTGGTGTTTATGAATTTACAGTTTGTCACCACAGTTTATCGGGGAGAAACTTTTAGGAAGAATGTTGGCCATGGGCTGGAAATATATTTATTGCATTGAATATTAACAGCGTAGCGGTCCACATGATTAATAGGTCGGAAACTGCACAGCTCTAGCATTATAGTGTGTTTACCCTGTAGCCCTTGGAATGTGTTTACGTTCCACGATCATTTCCCTCTCTCCAATACCTCTTGGTATGCACCCAAACACTGGAACAATACTTCAGAATTATTAGCACAAGTAATTTACACAAAATGTTTCAAACTCATTTTCTAAGTCACTGACAGAGAGCTCTGTGACGTACTGCAAACCCTGTGTGTGTTCATTTGCTTGCTCTGTGTATGGAGTTAGTGCAGCATGGTGTGTAAGTTCACCTGTCAAACACCGCTGTTCTGCGTTTGTTTTCTCATAAGATGCATTTCACATTGCTGGCTAGCTTAACGTAATTTCTGAACCGGAATTGGACGCGGGCACTGGGCACTATGCATATCCGAAAATCTGTATCTTGCATGTCGCACAAAGAGTATTTGTTTTTCTTTGGTGGTAGTTTGTCACCGCAGTGAGTGGGATAGAAAACTTGGAGGGTCTATGTATGACATCTGTTAGACGTATATGTCCTCCATTAAAGTGTCAAAACCTTTACATTTCGCATGACTAATATTTCAGAAACCACACGGCTTTAACATTTAGTGTGTACATGTGCAGAGCCGTGCAGCTTTAGGGGTGCGTGTATTTATGTCCTATAATCATTTCACTCTTGCCAGTACCTTCTTGGTACTGACTTCAGACACCAGAACACTACTTCACAATCGATAGCACAGTTAATTTATGTAAAATGCTTCAAACTTCATCTGTCTGTCGCTCCATCATCCATAAACCACATGTTTCTTCTTAACTGTCTGTTATATCACCCCAACAGTCTCATATCTACTATACACCAATAAGAGCTACAAACCTTCACGGCATGTACGTATCTGGAAAGATCTTGGGCACTTGGATGGGTGCCGTGAGTAAGACTGGTGCAGAACAGTCTTCGCTGAATAGCGGTCACGGACTTAGATCTCTCTGCTCCTTCACGAGGCGTGAAATGTAGCGGGTATGTTACACTTCTACTTCTGGCCAGTTCCATGTTAAATTGGCGACAGTGTTTCAGGGCTGGTTGGTGGTGAGCCGTGGCTGACTCGTGTGATGCTTTGCATTAAACTTTGGTTGCTATTCTGTGATTACTCTCAGTTATCGCAGTTATGCTGTTATCCTCTCTCTCCGCCAGTCGCAGCAGCAGCGTGTATCGATATTCGCACCTTAGTACAATCTTTCGCCTCGCGCTTATAGTTTCCGGCTGTGCCGTGTGCGGGCAGTTGGTCGGTTGGCGTGGAGCAGCGAGGAAGGCTCCGTGGCGCGTGTCTGGCCAATGCCGCTGGCGGCGTCCACGCGCGGTCGGAGTGTGGGGGGCTGTTCCCATTGCTATGAGGTCTGTGGCTCACCGATCCCGGACACGAAAATTGAGTCTTACTTAATCTACCAGCCAGCCCAAACTGTTCACATTGTGTCGTTTGAATTTCGTTGTGGGCTGTTGGGACATTCCCGCGAGGAACAAAGTGGGTTTTCAAGTTGGAGAAATTCTAGCCGCCCTCCTTTGGAGTTGATTATTTTGAATTGAACTGGACCAGCGGAATCTTCTGCCTTGTGACCGCTAACGTTCCGGTTACCTGCCCTGGGCGTTGACATAAATTCAGGCAGTGTATTTTCCACGTTGTCCCGGCGGAGGTTCGAGTCCTCCGTCGGGCATGGGTGTGTGTGTTTGTCCTTAGGACAAATTAGGTTAAGTAGGGTGTAAGCTTAGGGTTCAAATGGCTCTGAGCACTATGCGACTTGACGTCTGAGGTCATCAGTAACCTAGAACTTAGAACTAATTAAACCTAACTAACCTAAGTACATCACACACATCCATGCCCGAGGCAGGATTCGAACCTGCGACCGTAGCGGTCGCTCGGTTCCAGACTGCAGCGCCTAGAACCGCACGGCCACTCCGGCCGGTTGTAAGCTTAGGGACTGATGACCTTAGAAATTAAGTCCCTTAAGATTTCACACACATTTCACACACTTTTTTTTTCCCTCGTCGTGTTGTGGCTGTCCAGCACAGCGTGTAGTTTGACAGCCGAATGTGTAATTCGTTGTGGACGTCGATACCTTGTGCGTTGTTCCATTGAACTCATTGTTGTGTGCTGGTCGGGTGGAGCGGAAGTTATCCTGTCGCTTGGTCCGTTGACTGTCTGTCGGTTGGGTTGCTGTCGGATTGAGAATTGTTGGGCCGACTGCCTGTCTCCCTAAGCGAGTGTTAGTGTTTGAATTCCAGGCCAACCCTTGGAAACTTCTGATCGCCGTTTGATGTGCTGCCTTTTCTTATTTGTCCTCGATGTTTCTTTATGTATGGCTTCTAGCCGATCATAAATTAAAGTTGTTTTGCCCTTAAGGCGTGAGATAGTTTGGGCCTTCAGCCTGATTTAAAGAAATTTTAGGATAAAGCCTTCTGCTTTTTAAAATTAAACTTCCTGTTTTGAGCCTTATTTGCCTTCAGCCGATTTTAAGTTGATGTTGTTTTGCCCATAAGGCATGAGATTGAATGGCGCATTAAGCCGGGAATTAAGTTCTAAAATTGATGTTTGGTTTGCTCTGGTTTTTAATATTTTCTTCACTCTTGAAATGTTTGCCAAATGAATAAAGTAGTATGTTCGTGTGCAGCTGACAGCCACTCATTTTGGCCCCTTTCCACAAATTAAACCATCTGGCCTGTCCTGCAGGTATAGCAGGGGATCGCAGGTCGAACACAATGTGAGGAGAGCATTCAATTTTCAACTTCGTCTTACGAATGGGAGAATCCTCGGTGACTGCCACTCACATAGAGACAAATGGCCAATCGTAATCGTAATTTACACACTGTCATCGATGTGCTAGAATTATGTAGATAAGCTAAATGCATCGGTATAGGACAGAGTCTGGTATACCACTTGTAGACTTTACTGTACACGTCTGAGAGTTAACCATGAATGGTTGAACTCTACTGTTATCTGTCTACATTCTCAGTCTTCAAGAGCACTCTTTAGTGTAATTTCTGTTAAACTCTGGGTTGCCAGATCGAGATGATCAGTGTACAAGGGTTAAACTGGAACACTGTGGCACTGCAAAATACCTAGAAATAACACTTGACAGGTCTCTAGCGTTCAAAAACACTGTATGAATTTCAAATCAAAAGTCTCCAGCAGGAACAAGTTACTGAGAAAACTGGCCAGATCACAGCGGGCAGTCAAGCTGAAACAATCAAAATTCCGCAATGGCATGATGCTACTCCGCTACTGAGTATGCCCCTCCTGTTCGGTACAAATCAACAGACGCCAAACAGGTGGATATTGCCAAAACCGACATAAGGAGAATTATTACTGGCTGCTTGAAGTCAACTCGAGTCGAATGTCACTACCAACCAGCAGGGATTGCACCATCCACTGCTGGAAGAGAAACACCAGCAAACAGGGAAAAAACGAAACTGGAGCAGGAAAAAATGCATCCCATGCATGGGCAACAACCCTACCCACAACGACTAAGGTCAAGGAAAACTTTCGTCAGATCATCGGACAAATTAATAAACACTGATGAAGTAGCCAGGCTGTAACTATGGACGACCGAAACATCTCATTCTCCTGATTAGAAAAGATTCTCACTATCCTTGCGCCCTCGTAATCTTGAGAATTGGTCAGTCTGGAAGTCCTTGAATAGGCTGAGATCAGGAGAGGGCAGATCATGGGTTAAACTGGCAAAATGGAGATATATTTTTAAAGAAAGTGACTGCGGAGAGGAACAGACTGTTCAAAATATGCTTCATTGGCGACTGTCTCCATCTACCTGCACTGAAGATGACCTTCATCATGCAATGGAAAACGCACTGGAAGCGGCCAAATTTTGGTCAAAGATTATAAAAAGTCCATTTATCTGTCAACAGTTGTATAAACTGTTTTTTGTGTGTTTCTTAGATGAGAATAATAATAATCTACTGCATGGTACTCACAAAGTAGTGGAGGGGTGGTTTAGCGATGCTACAGAAATTGGCAAGCATGCTGCTGCGTTGGCGTTGAAACAGCGAGGCACCTACTACCCGGTCACTGTGAAAAATGAGCTTGTATGTAGAGAATAATGAATTATTTAGGAATAAAGCAGATGTTTCACTAAAGGCAGAGGTGTTGCCTCGTTGACAGGTGCACAAACAAAAGGTACAGAGCTTTGCTTTGCTAGCTTTTGAAATTAAATTCCTTTCTCAAGTTTGTAGGAGAAACACGCACACGCACGCACACACACACACACACACACACACACACACACACACACACGAACACTGACATGCTCACCCCTGTCTTCCTACGTTGTGCTCAGGCGTGAACATATTAGTGAGTGTGTGTGTATTTGTGTGCCGGAGAAAGGTATTTAATCCCGAAAGCTAGCAAAGAAAAGCTCTGTACCTTTTGTTTGTGCACCTGTCGACGACGCAGCACTTCTGCCTTTCGATGAGTGGCCTCCTTTATTCGTAAACAATTCGTTATTGTCAACCAGACCTTTCCCTACATTATTATATATTAAATGTACAAATTGTTTGAAAATATTCCACAATGCCGCCCACTCCTCCAGTTTCCGTATGTTCCGGTGTCGTGCACATTTTTGTCAATAAGAAACACCGCTTCTGTCTTTTATTTCTACCACCTTGTGTGTTGTAGGAGTAGCACAGTTTACACCTTACGTGTCCATCTTTCTGTGAGAGGGAATGGATCGAAATGTGTTAATGTCGGTTTAGCACCTGACACAGACGTCCAAGTCGTGGCTGTGTACACAAGTATAGTCGCACACTGCTTCGACGTGTTACAGCAAAAAACGACGTACCAAACTGCTTGTGAACCGACAACACAAGATCGCTCTCGTTGTGACTAGTAGTCGATACGCTCTTCCTCTACTACAGTCGACGAAACAATACACAGATATGTGGAAGCGACTTCGATCACTGATCACCTGCTCCAGTGGACCAATACACGTATATTTAAAGGGATCAGCTCATATGGTCGATGTCAACATGTAGATGGTATTTGTTTCCCGATATATTGGAAGAGAGATAAAAGGCAAAAGCTTATTGAGTTCTCTACCAGGTGAAGTTTGCGAAGATTTTATAGCTCGTATTTTTATTCCGCTGTATGTAACAAAAATAACAAGGAGAGAGACAGAAGGGGAGAGAGAGAGAGAGAGAGAGAGAGAGAGAGAGAGAGAGGGAGAGAGGGGCACTGTACTGTCAGCAAAGAATCGGACACTACTACACTTTCGTATTTCTACCGTGGGAATCATAGGAACACAAAGAAAAAGATTAGGACACATACAGTGTGATATTTGTAGACGGTCATTAGATATCGCTGAACCATAGGTGTTATGCATCTGAGTTTCTTCGTACACTTCGCTTGCACTCTGCACTGTTGTGAATTTCCTCCTGTACGTTAGCCTGCTATTTTTCACGTTGTGATAGCTCTCAACGTGTCACCTTCTAACTAATGAAACAGTGCTGTCGGAACATCAAATTTCGTTATAAAGATATAGCCGTAACGAAAAACGCATGATTAAATCACCCACCGGCCAAGCGGCACATCATTGATATCCAATTGATAGGATAATTAATTAACATTGATCATGAGAATCACTTTGCATGATGTTTTTTCAGCAGTTGGATTACACTCGCTGGGTAGCTCAAATGTTAGTCCCTGGAAGGAAGAGGATGTTCCTTTTTAGAAACACTGCTGAGGGCCGACATTTGAAGCTGACAGCAGAAGGATTCTAACACCATCAATATACATTTCGCGTAAGGACAATATATTTGTGAAATTTCAGGTTTGACGCCGTAAATGTCAATGTCACCATTTACTACTTTACTTTAAACGTAAGATTGATTGCTATAGTACAGACAAATTAATCTTTAGAGTAGTCAGCCAAATGTAAAGGCAATCTTTAATGGTGTCATCAAACTTTAAACTGTATATTCTGATGATGTTCTCGTTCATTTGACGAGCGAAACCGGACATAATTAAAAATACAAAGTGCGACTTGTGGCTGTTTTTCAAAACTTATTTTTAACGGTCTTTCCCCCTGCAGACGATGCCTGCTATCGGCCAATTTTTCTTCCTTTTAGTATTTGGGGTGCGTTTATCTTTCTGTAGCTGCGATTGTAAAATGTTTGGTAGGCTGGTTCGTTACATAAGTGTGCCGAGGGTGATCTCTTTGCATTTTTGGTGTCGTACGCTTGGACTGTATGCACCCATAGTTTTTGCTATGCGTGTTCCGGCTTCTGAATTTGGATTTCATAATTTGCTGGACTTACAGAACATTAAATCATTAATTGTTTTCATTGTATTACATTAAATTTCTGTTTGCTGAGACAGTGTTCGAGTTCGATTAAACAGTCCTGAGTTTTTGATTGGTTCAGATCGTGCGTGGCACCAGTATGTCATATCACGCACGTGAAGTGTTGCTCCATCTTTGCACTCGTTTGGTTGAGGATGTCTGGCAAGCGAAGGTTATATAGCAGGAGGGATACGATGGCCTCCTGCCTCTGGTATGAAGGTTTGAGATTCAAGTCCATTAACGACTGTTCTGGAATGGTGAGCTTCCGACTGTTTTACTACATTTTAGTCGGGGACGAAGTAAATGAAGTTAATTTGGTGCGATTCGATTTTGACAGTGCTTGTGGGAGTTCGGCTGGATCAACATTTAGGTGTTCCTTTGTTTAAAATTTCCAAAAGGGAGTGCCAGTTGTAACTTGTGGGTGCTTTCGGAATATCTCATATCCTTATCTACGCACTGTCCGGGTGCCACATTATTTAAGGCTGTTTTACTTATTACTCTGTTTTGCACTGGGATTATTTGGTGCCGGCCGGGGTGGCCGAGCGGTTCTAGGCGCTGCAGTCTGTAACCGCGCGAACGCTACGGTCGCCGGTTCAAATCCTGCCTCGGGCATGGATGTGTGTGATGGCCTTAGGTTAGTTAGGTTTAAGTAGTTCTAAGTTCTAGGGGACTGATGAGCTCAGAGGTTCAGTCCCATAGTGCTCAGAGCCATTTGAACCATTTGATTATTTGGTGAAGTCATTTGCGTTCTTAAATGGTAAAAGTAAAAGGGTTTACAATTGGTTCCTTGTCTTAGATTCCATGTATTTGTTTAAGATGCTGCTTTATGTACGTTAACTTTGTTGTTTTCGTGTTTTAGAACTCTAAATTCTTATTGTACTCTAACCGTGTAAAACAGGTGGGATAGGGGGCCTCTGGCTGCCGATGCCGAATGTAAGCACTGGCTTCTCGTCAAGATTCCAGTCTGAGCCCTTGGTTCTCTCCGTCAATAAACTCTGGGTTACACTAATCTCCGCTACTGGTGTCCTTAAAATAATTTTGATAAGTGACTAATCCGTTTCGAGTGCACTTCACATCGCTCCTTGCCGGCCGGGTTGGCCGAGCGGTTCTAGGCGCTACAGTGTGGAACCGCGCGAACGCTACGGTCTCCGGTTCGAATCCTACCTCGGGGGTGGATGTATGTGATGTCCTTAGGTCAGTTAGGTTTAACTAGTTCTAAGTTCTAGAGGACTGATGACCTCAGAAGTTAAGTGCCATAGTGCTCAGAGCCGTTTCTGAACATCGCCCCTTATCGATTTCTCTGTAAAATTTTGCTCTGGGAGTGTTACAGTGCAGCGATTTTATTGCTTTAATGAAGGTGCTCTGGTTACCACTGTGTATTTGATGTAAATTTATGTTTTAATTTTTCTGCTGTGTGGGAGCCCTGCACGTTACCGCTCCCAGATCCCCACATCCTTAACCATATCAGCTTCGGCAGTCTTGGTTTTTCTGCCGGTTATCACGTTAATCATGGTGGTTGCAATTGCCCCAAGTAGGTGGTCGGTTTTGACAAATCGGTCGTCCGACGCTTGTTCTGGGTTGATGGGTATGGGTTTCTGTATACATTTTACGGTGTCCGTCGTTTCTAGCGCCCTTGAAGACGTTGGTCTGTTCGGACACTCGACGTTTGCACTTTTGCCATTTTTCTTTTCTTGTGTCCCATTTGATCGCTAAGTCACTGTCTGCACGTCTTGCGCATTTTTGGGTTTGTGTGCATTTTTCTGTTAGGTGTTCTCAGCTGAAGCATCAAGTGCAGTGTGTTGGTCGCGCCGGTAACTTGTGCTGAGACTCCACTTTCCACGGTCGCAAGAGCATGTCAGCGCTGGCCTGCTACCTGGCGACCGCTGATGTTTGGGATGTGCTCTGACCTGAGTCTACATTTGATTTCTATAGCTCGATCACATCTGTGTCCTATAGAAGTCAACTCCGCTTGTATTGCCGCTGTGGTTGTACCAAATCGATGTGTTTGATTACAACGCACATGCATGGAGCTGACTTTGGGTTTTATTCCTTTAGAGTGCAAATCTCTTTTAAATCATAGCGTGAGTCTGGTGTATGTTGGACTAAGCATGCATCAGGTTTATATTTGACTTCAGGATGTGTGCTGTATATTGTTCCTGTGCGATTTCTGTTCACCTTTACATCCGATAAAATAGTGCTACATTCAAATCACAAAGATCGTAGTAGAATTGTTTCTGTATTTCCTCTTCAGTTTTGTTTTGCGTATTTAGAATCATCGACTTTGACACATGTGTCTTGTCGGTTCGGACGGTCTCTTGAGTTTTCTTGGAGAGGGCCTATTGCAGCGCAACAGTTGGTCCCGTTTGTTGTTAGTTGAGCCTTGCATGGTGTGTTACTTGTTCCTATCGAAGACGTTCGGGCACTTTTCCTCATGGGGGCTGTCGCTACCTTCGCTCTGGCAGTACATTTCGAACTCCTGCAACCTTTGTTCATCGCAGCTATTCCCGCCTAAGTTCGGTCAGTTTGCGAAAATGGCGGCCTAAGGTTGGGCGGGCTATGTGTGAGCTTAGACGCAGAAAGCCTTTGTGTCGTGTTTCTGCTAAAGGTACAGGGCGACACAGAATAACGGGAATGTTTGAAATGAGTAGTGGCAGCCATGGGCAGGTGGGAGCACTGCGGGTTCGTGACAGTTAGTGAGTAAACATTCCGCCATTTCAATAATCATGGATCAGTGGAACGGACAACAGCGCGCGTCAGCCATAAAAATGTTTTGTAAAATCACTGGTAGTCTGGTAGCGGCGCAGATGGAGTTTCGGTATTTTTATAATTTAGGACGTCATGATGTTGTTTCGTCGAAACACGCGATAAAATATGGGATTAATAACTCTGAAGAGACTGGACCTGTACTGAAGAACAGACCAACAGGACGACCAAGAAGCGTGCGTTTTCCAGGGAAAATTGATGTGGTACTCGCCGGCCATTGTGGCCGAGCGTTTCTAGGCGCTTCAGTCCGGAAACGAGCGACTACTACGGTCACAGGTTCGAATCCTGCCTCGGGCATGGATGTGTGTGATGTTCTTCGGTTAGTTAGGTTTAAGTAGTTCTAAGTCCTGGGGGACTGATGACCTCAGATGTTAAGTCACATAGTGCTCAGAGCCATTTGAACAATTTGATATTCTACGCGAGTCTGTCCTACGGAGCCCACGGCATTCAATTCGTAAGTAAGCAGCAGTGGTTGGAATGTCCTTGGAGAGTGTTCATAGAATTCATCATCTTGATCCGTACAAACTACAGATGGTGCAACGATTGAAGTTACAGTTAGGATTCTGACAAAGAGTGATAACAGATGATAAGAAAAATAAACAATGACGATGAATTTCTAAATAAGTTTTGGATGTCAGATGAGGCACATTTTCATCTCACAGGTTATGTGAATATACGGAACAACCATTATTGGGCAAACACAAATCCTGGCAGAGCGGTTCTAGGCGCTACAGTCTAGAACTGCGCGACTGCTACGGTCGCAGGTTCCAATCCTGCCTCGGGCATGGATGTGTGCGATGTCCTTAGGTTAGTTAGGTTTACGTAGTTCTAAGTTCTAGGCGACTGATGAGCTCAGCTGTTAAGTCCCATAGTGCTCAGAGCCATTTGAACCATTTTTGAACGAAATCCTAATGACGTTCATGAATTCCCTTTACAAGCTAGTAAAATGCCAGTATGGCGAGGTGCTTCATCGCATGGGATTATCGGACCGTATTTTTTCGCAAATGAACAGGGAAACACAATAACTGTCATTGCCGATTGTTACGTGCAGACGTTACGAACTTTCGTTACACCTGCTTTAAACAACTTTCCAAACGTTCAAGAAGCCTGGTGTCAACAGGACTGAGTGACATCACACAATGCACGGCAATCAATGGCATATGTGCGAGAATTGTTTGGCAACCGTATGATCTCACGATTCGGTAACATTCCCTGGCCCCCTAGATCGCCAGATTTATCCGTTTGTGATTTTTTCTTGTGGGGCTACATCAAGAGCAAAGTCTACACGACTCGATCAAGAACCCTAGATTAATTAAAAGAGAGAATTCGGGATGCAGTTCACAGTATCCCAGCTGAGATGTTGCAGCGGTCAACAAGGAATCTCAACAGCAAATTTGACGAATGTATTCGTACAGGAGGACGCAATCTAGAGGACGTAATTTTTAAAAAATGTTAAATTCCATCAATGTTTCGTAAATGGCAAAGTTGTAAGGTTTCAATTACTATGAATTTAATATGTTTTATTCATCACTTGTAGTTTTACTGGATTGTAGAAATGTTCCCGTGTTTTTCTACCACCCTGTATCTCTTTCGCCTATTCACGAATGCTGTATTCTGACTCCAATATTTGCTCTTGGCATTGGCGAACACGGGTTTGTGCGGCATGAATGGGACCCTGGCTCTGTCTGCCCGTCCTAAGTGCAAAGAATGTTTCACTGTCATTCACCCGTGAGTGGTAGGGAGCATATCTGGGTATTCTGCTCAACATATATCGACGGATTATTGAATCTCATCTTGACTCTGGTTGTATGCTGTATCACAGTTCCATAAGGTGTACTTCGCCAAATTACTCTTCAGTATAGAGACATTCGTGCCTGTGTTTGAGCCACGCGAACTGCTCTTTCAGTGGAGACGGCTGAGGTGCTCTTGAGCGTTAAACGTCAAATGTTGTCAGATATGTTTCATATTCGAGGAACCAATTACGAGCTGATGCCGAAAGAAGTTGCAAAGTTCCAGCCGACTATACCAGCTTTGTCATTTTGTCTCCTAACATAGATTCTATGCGACGTTCTTCGCATTTGCCATTATCTCAATATGATGTTGACACACTGAGCTGCCAGATTTCGGTCTCTTATCATAATAGTACAGGCTCGGAAACCGTTAATGTCAATATCGGCCCGTTAAGCTCAGTTCCCTGGTTTTATCTCTGTACATACCGATAGGCCCCACATTTCACAAGAAGAACATACTGGATGTACTTTTCTATGCCCTCAGATACAAGTTGGCATGGCCTTTAGACTGTCGAAAGGCGCCTCCATTTTTACAGGTGGACAGTAGCATTTTTCGAAGCACTTAGGTTTCTATCTTCAACTCCCTTCTTAACACTATTACTCTCGTCTGACTCTCTGAGTGTCTTAAAATAATAATGAACACGAGAGACGGAACACAGCTACGAACCGTTATACCGGGTGATCAAAAAATCAGAATAAATTTGAAAACTGAATAAATCACGGAATAATGTAGATAGAGAAGTGCAAATTGACACCCATGCTTGGAATGACATGGTATTTTATTAGAACCAAAAAAATACAAAATTTCAAAAAATGTCCGACAGATGGCGCTTCATCTTATCAGAATAGCAATAATTAGCATAACAAAGAAAGACAAAGCAAAGATGATATTCTTTACAGGAAATGCTCAATGTGTCCACCATCATTACTCAACAATAGCTGTAGTCGAGGAATAATGTTGTGAACAGCACTGTAAAGCATGTCTGGAGTTTGTTGAGTCACTGGCGTCGGATATTGTCTTTCAGAATCCATAGAGATATCGGTCGATTACGATACACTTGCGTTTTCAGGTAACCCCAAAGTCAATAATCGCACGGACAGAGGTCTGGGGACCTGGGAGGCCAAGCATGACGAAAGTGGCGGCTGAGCACACGATCATCACCAAACGAAGCGCATCTGTCGGACATTTTGTGAATTTTGTTTTCTTTTTTTAGGTTCTAATAAAACCCCATGTCATTCCAAGCATGTGTGTCAATTTTTACCTCTCTATTTACATTATTCCGTGGTTTATTAAGTTTTCAAATTTATACTGACTTTTTGATCACCCGGTATTTTGGATGTGTGCAGTAAGCGATAGGGCAGGCTATTCATTTGTTTTGGGTGCGGTCATGCGCTGCAATCCGCTATAATGACGCTGCCGAAATAAGCTGCCTCTATTGTCACTGCCCTTGATTTGAAATCGCCGTGTAGGCCTACTTACATGAGTTCAAGAGCTCGCAATGGGCTTCTTTTCTTCTGCTTACTAAAAATGTCTGGCTCTGTAAAAGAATTTTGATTTCTTTAGGTGCACAGGGAAAAATCTGTAAGCTATAATTTTTTGGATGTTTCCATTTTTATGTTTTGTTTCTGATTAAATTTCAGAACTGGTGTGAAACGACATATCAAAAATGTCTGTTTTACTTCGAACTCCATTTGCTAAAACGTGGTTGTGTATAAAATTGTAACAACTTCAGCTTTTATATCTGTATATATGCATTTATGTTTTCTCTTCGTATAATTCTACCATGTGTTCGATGGCTAAATGGAGTAAACACTCTGGAGGCCAAATGGGAAAAGAATACTAGGCGCCCTTTATCCGGATTTCGAGAAAAAGTTTCCTATTTCGTCCTAACAAAACATGGGTTTTGCTTTTTGTTGAAGAACGCTCTGTCTTGGCCATTTAGATGCACATGAGCATGCGCGATAGGGGCTGTTTGAGCTAAACGATCCAAGGGCGCTGCGACTTTACAGCTAGGGGTGGGGCCCAGTGGCTTGTATGTGCTGTCAGCAAATAAGTGCTCTTCGTACTAGCCCAGCTGTAGAGTGGCCTTCGTTGTATTTTAACGTTTGACAATAAAGATATGGATCTTAGTGAAACTACGTGATCGACATTTAGACAGATAACATGGTTCGCTTATAGACATAAAATCGTACCGTTAAAGAAATATGATTACGAGTTTTGTCTCACCTTTCAGTGAAGTGATCCTTATGTGCTCCTCAGGTACGAACATCCATCTGCTTAATCTGATGGAAGCAAGGTGACAGAAACTTGAAGTACCAGCAACTGTCGGTAGTTCGCTGTACTATCTGAGTCACGTAACTCAATGTAATGTAAGCATCGGTTCGTATTAATGTGTTAAGTAACGTCTAATGTACAGGGTGAGTCACCTAACAGTACCGCTGGACATATTGCGTAAATCACATCAAATACTGACGAATCGATTCCACAGACCGAACGTGAGGAGAGGGGCTAGTGCAATTGGTTAATACAAACCATAAAAAGATGAACGGAAGTATTTTTTTAACACCAACCTACGTTTTTTTTAAATGGAACTCCGTTAGTTTTGTTAGCACACCTGAACATATAAACAAATACGAGGGTTATTCCAAAAGTAAGGTCCGATCGGTCGCGAAATGGAAACGACTATGAAAATCCGATAAAGCTTTGCACAGATGTGTTGGGTAGTGTCTCTAGTATAACCCCAGTTAGCATCACGTCGCTCTTCTCATTTCTGAGCTCGCAGTGAGTGCGTAAAGATGTCTAGAAAATAGTGTCTGCCGCCAAGTACGAGGGCCTGGTGAGAAATTTTGCCTGAAGCTATGCAGCCAACATTACATAACTGTCGTGCTGTTTCGTCTTCACGACAATTCTCAGCCGCATTCTGCAGGGGCAATGAAGATGCTCCTGCATCGTTTTCAAATGGAAATGTTAGATTACCCACAATACAGTCCGCAATTGTCTCCCCCTGAGTTTCATCTCTGGTCACATGAACCGCTGTCTTTGACGACAACATTTTGACACAGACAACGAGGTGTAGGCCAGCGTGGAGAATTGGCGGAAAGCACTGGCGGCTGCCTTCTATGATGAGGCTATTGAAAAGTTGGTACAACGCTATGACAAAAGTCTAAGTCAGAACGGCGACTACGTAGAGAAGTAGCTGAAAGGTGTAGCTAATTGTTACAAGTAAAACATTTCTGATGTTCACTGTGGTTTCAATTTGGCAATCAATCGGACCTTACTTTTGGAATAACCCTCGTACGTAATCAGTGCCGTTTGTTGCATTGTAAAATGTTAATTACATCCGGAGATATTGTAACCTAAGTTTGACGCTTGAATACCACTCCTCTGCTGTTCGATCGTGTGTATCGGAGTGCACCGAATTACGTAGGGATCCAAAGGGAACGGTGATGGACCTTAGGTACAGAAGAGACTGGAACAGCACATTACGTCCACATGCTAACACCTTTTTAATGGTCTTTTTCACTGACGTACATTACCATGAGGGGTGAGGTACACGTACACACGTGGTTTCCGTTTTCAATTACGGAGTGAAATAGAGTGTGTCCCTACATGACAGGCCAATAGATGTTCAATGTGGTGGCCATCATTTGCTGCACACAATTGCAATCTCTGGCGTAATGAATGTCGTACACGCCGCAGTACATCTGGTGTAATGTCGCCGCAGGCTGCCACAATACGTTGTTTCATATCCTCTGGGGTTGTAGGCACATCACGGTACACATTCTCCTTTAACGTACCCCACAGAAAGAATGCCAGAGGTGCAAGATCAGGAGAACGGGCTGGCCAATTTATGCATCCTCCACATCCTATGAAACGCCCGTCTAACATCCTGTCAAGGGTCAGCCTGGTGTTAATTGCGGAATGTGCAGGTGCACCATCATGCTGATACCACATACGTCGTCGCGTTTCCAGTGGGACATTTTCGAGCAACGTTGGCAGATCATTCTGTAGAAACGCGATGTATGTTGCAGCTGTTTGGGCCCCTGCAATGAAGTGAGGACCAATGAGGTGGTCGCCAATGATTCCGCACCATACATTTACAGTCCACGGTCGCTGTGTCTCTACCTGTCTGAGCCATCGAGGATTGTCCACGGACCAGTAATGCATGTTCCATAGATTCACTGCCCCGTGGTTTGTGAAACCCGCTTCATCGGTAAACAGGTAGAACTGCAACGCTTTCATCCTTCTGAATCTGCTTAGTGTATTCATCACGTGGTCTCCCTCTACGATTTTTACCCTCCACGCTGCCCTCCAGTACTAAATTGATGATCCGTTGATGCCTCAGAATATGCCCTACCAACCGATCCCTTCTTCTAGTCAAGTTGTGCCACAAACTCCTCTTCTCGCCAATTCTATTCAATACCTCCTCATTAGTTATGTCATCTACCGATCTAATCTTCAGCATTCTTCTGTAGCACCACATTTCGAAAGCTTCTATTCTCTTCTTGTCCAAACTATTTATAGTCCATGTTTCACTTCCATACATGGCATACTCCATACAAATACTTTCAGAAACGACTTCCTGATACGTAAATCAATACTCGATGTTAACAAATTTCTCTTCTTCAAAAACGCCTTCCTTGCCATTGCCATTCTACATTTTATATCCTCTCTACTTCGACCATCGTCAGTTATTTTGCTCCCCAAATAGCAAAACTCCTTTACTACTTTAAGTGTCTTATTTCCTAATCCAATTCCCTCAACATCACCCGATTTAATTCGACTTTTTTTTTTTGGTCATCTGTCTTCTGATTTGTTTGATGCGGACCGCCACGAATTCCTTTCTTGTGCTAACCTCTTCATCTCAGAGTAGCACTTGCAACCTACGTCCTCAATTATTTGCTACAGGTATTCCAATCTCTGTCTTCCTCTGCAGTTTTTGCCCTCTACAGCTCCCTCTAGTACCATGGAAATCATTCCCTCATGTCTTAGCAGATGTCCTCTCATCCTGTCCCTTCTCCTTATCAGTGTTTTCCAAATATTCCTTTCCTCTCCGATTCTGCGTAGAACCTCCTCATTCCTTACCTCATCAGTCCACCTAATTTTCAACATTCGTCTATAGCACCACATCTCAAATGCTTCGATTCTCTTCTGTTGCGGTTTTCCCACAGTCCATGTTTCACTACCATTCAGTGCTGTACTCCAGACGTACATCATCATAAATTTCTTCCTCAAATTAAGGCCGGTATTTGATATTAGTAGACTTCTCTCGGCCAGAAATGCCTTTTTTGCCATAGCGAGTCTGCTTTTGATGTCCTCCTTGCTCCGTCCGTCATTGGTTATTTTACTGCCCAGGTAGCAGAATTCCTTAACTTCATTGACTTCGTGACCATCAATCCTGATGTTAAGTTTCTCGCTGTTCTCATTTCTACTACTTCTCATTACCTTCGTCTTTCTCCGATTTACTCTCAAACCGTCCTGTGTACTCATTAGACTGTTCATTCCGTTCAGCAGATCATTTAATTCTTCTTCACTTTCACTCAGGATAGCAATGTCATCAGCGAATCGTATCATTGAGATCCTTTCACCTTGTATTTTAATTCCACTCCTGAACCTTTCTTTTATTTCCATCATTGCTTCCTCGATGTACAGACTGAAGAGTAGGGGCGAAAGGCTACAGCCTTGTCTTACACCCTTCGTAATGCGAGTACTTCGTTCTTGATCGTCCACTCTTATTATTCCCTCTTGGTTGTTGTACATATTGTATATGACCCGTCTCTCCCTATAGCTTACCCCTACTTCTTTCAGAATCTCGAACAGCTTGCACCATTGTCGAACGCTTGTTCCAGGTCGACAAATCCTATGAAAGTGTCTTGATTTTTCTTTAGCCTTGCTTCCATTATTAGCCGTAACGTCAGAATTGCCTCTCTCGTCCCTTTACTTTTTCTAAAGCCAAACAGATCGTCACCTAGCGCATTCTCAATTTTCTTTTCCATTCTTCTGTATATTCGACTACATTCCAATATCCTCGGTATGCTTTTGTTGATGTTCATCTTATACCCCCCTTTCAAGACACTGTCCAATCCGTTCGACTGCTCTTCCAAGTCATTTGCTGTCTCTGACAGAATTACAATGTCATCGGTGAACCTCACAGTTTGTATTTCTTCTCCATGGACTTTAATACCTATTCCGAACTTTTCTTTTGTTTCCTTTACTGCTTGCTCAATACACAGATTGAACAGCATCGGGGAGAGGCTACAACCCTGTCTCACTCCCTTCCTAACCACTGCTTCCCTTTCATGTCCCTCGACTCTTATAACTGCCATCTGGTGTCTGTACAAATTGTAAATAGCCTTTCGCTCCCTGTATTTTACCCCTGCCACCTTCAGAATATGAAAGAGAGTGTTCTAGTCAACATTGTCAAAAGCTTTCTCTAATTCTACAAATGCTAGAAGCGTAGGCTTGCCTATCCTCAATCTTTCTTCTAAGATAAGTCGTAAGGTCAGTATTGCCTCACGTGTTCCAAGATTTCTACGGAATCCAAACTGATCTTCCCCGAGGTCGGTTTCTACTAGTTTTTCCATTCGTCTGTAAAGAATTCGCGTTAGTATTTTGCAGCTGTGACTGATAGTTCGGTAATTTTCACATCTGTCAACACCTACTTTCTTTGGGATTGGAATTATTGTATTCTTCTTGAAGTCTGAGGGAATTTCGCCTGTCTCATACATCTTGCTCACCAGACGGTAGAGTTTTGTCAGGACTGTCTCTCCCAAGGCTGTCAGTAGTTCTAATGGAATGTTGTCTACTCTCGGGGCCTGGTTTCGACTTGGGTCTTTCAGTGCCCTGTCAAACTCGTCACGCAGTATCGTATCTCCCATTTCATCTTCATCTAGATCCTCTTCCATTTCCATAATATTGTCCTCAAGTACATCGCCCCTGTATAGACCCTCTATATACTCCTTCCACCTTTCTGCTTTCCCTTCCTTGCTTAGAAATGGGTTTCCATCTGAGCTCTTGGTATTCATGCAAGTGCTTCTCTTTTCTCCAAAGGTTTCTTTAATTTTTCTGTAGGCAGTATCTATCTTACCCCTCGTGAGATAAGCCTCTACATGCTTACATTTGTCATCTAGGCATCCCTGCTTAGCCATTTTGCTCTTCCTGTCGATCTCATTTTTGAGATGTTTGTATTCTTTTTGGCTTTTTATTATGATAGGGATGTAGAAAATCATGTGTCAGCCGTGAATAGCTTAGAACGCTTGAGAAAAAAGTAAACGGCAAGTTAGTTATTAAATCTGTTTGAGTTCGACATCACGTTATATAAAAAAATATGCACATCATGAAGATTTTATTAGTAGCTGTGATGCTTATAGAGGACTATTCTCCTTCCTCCCTTTGCGGCAGAAGGAAACTGGCTCTTTTGTCAAACCATTTTCAAATACAAATTCGTCATTTTTTAAGTCATAATGTCTCTCTAGTTGATAGTTTACACTGTTTCCTGTAAGGTACATTAGGGATACTTGAGTCGACAGTACGTTCGTGGCACAGTGTCTCCTCACCTGTTATACTGTGCAACACATAGTACGCTTAGTACACTTTTGCAGTTAAACATAACATAAAGGCCAAAGGTTTTCCGAATTGTGTCACTGCCCAAGACTACTTTAATCACTTGTTTGTACTGCAACCGCAATCTTTTACTTTTTCATGGAGAGGCGGATTTGTGTGTTTCATAAGGCAGAAGAGTGTTTCTGTTTTCCACCTTGTTTCAAATACCTGGTCATCTTGGAGCTTCAGTTGGTGATCTCTGTATCCCAAGACATTCAGTTACGAACGCCTTGTAAACAGTTTCGTCTTGAAGCAGGATGTTAAGATATACAGTACATACACATCTCTCCGCCGTTCTCTTAGGAAGAGCGAAAGCAGTCCTCAAATTTCCGATATACGGAGCTGCGATGCCGTTACCGGAGCGTGACGTGCGTCAGCACTCAACTTCCAGTGGTATCTCGTCGTTCACTTCTCGTTTCGTAGAAAACTTCACGCTAAGAAGAAAAGAAAAATGAGAGGTGAAAGAAGCAGCGAACCTCTCCGCACGAAGTGTTGACTTGCGAAGTGGCTGGGCGCATCGGCAGCGTGAAGGGCGGGTGGCTGCTGGAAGGTGCGAAGCGATGTCGCTCGTTTATCCGGGGTGACGACACCACGCTGCAGCTCCAGGAAAATACGGGCACCAGCGCGCGGGGCAACCTACACTGGCTCAGGCTGCGTCCTCTCACGTTTCACTGAGAAAATGAATACACATTTCTCGCCCTTGCATATGGTAGTAGACTTGAGCCGCTTAAAATATCTTTCCTCCATTTTTTCTGACTGTGGTATCTTTTGTAAAATCTGTATCGGATTCCGAAACTCTAAGTAACTTCAGTCGTACTACTCGATTCATATCATAAGAACTCCATGGGTCAGTAAATTTTTTATAGTTTACTTATGGGAAACTAAAACAAGGGAGAACTAATTTTACGCCACTTATTACGTGCAGAAAAATTTTGCATGCTTTTCAGTACCACAACGTGGAGTTTCCAGAACCCTCCTCATAATAACAGACACACATTACATCATGGTTCAAATGGCTCTGAGCACTATGGGACTTAACTTCTGAGCTCATGAGTGCCCTAGAACTTAGAACTACTTAAACCTAACTAACCTAAGGACATCACACACATCCATGTCCGAGGCAGGATTCGAAACTGCGACCGTAGTGGTCGCGCGGTTCCAGACTGTAGCGCCTAGAACCGCTCGGCCACCCCGGCCGGCAATTATATCATATTTCTCCATGCTACGCCACCTTATAAGCTACGTTTTCGCCTCACACCGCATGTTACATGTGTATTTTACAGCCACAGGCAGGGTAATTTTGAAACATGTATCTGGAAAATGTGTAATGATGTCTAGAAAATTTTCAAGGTAGTTCGACAACAGCATCTTAGGAATATACCACAAAAATTACAGCCATTTACTGTGTGTGGCCGTCTTGGAGACCTCGAGTGGGGTTTGGTCGGCTGCTGACGACGACAAGATGGTGAAAAGCGGTTGTGCTGCGGTTTCCTCAAGCACCAAACACGAATTTACCAAAATGCATTCATTTATTCACGGGTATACTTGTCTATTTCATTAAGCGATTGATTTTCTGGTTATATCCGGCATCCATCTATCTAACTTTTACCCGCATATTTTACGTGTACGAGTAGGGTAATTTCGAACTTCTTTATCTGGAAAAGGGATGAAGATATCAAGAATATTTTGGAGGTTTTCCGGTATCGGAATCTTAGCAATATATCGTATAAAGTTCAACCATCCGCTGTGTGTAACCGTATTTAAATACGAGGCTGGGTTTGGTACCAAAACAATAATGTTTTCAATAACTTTTCAACCCCACAGGCCGCGCGGAGTAGCCGCGTGGTTTAGGGCGCCTTGTTACGGATTGCGGGGCCCCTCCCGCCTGAGGTTCGAGTTCTCCCTCGGGCAGAGCTGCGTGTGTTGCTCTTAGCATAACTTAGTTTAAGTTAGTTTAAAGTAGTGTGTAAGTCTAGAGACCGATGACTTCAGCAGTTTGCTCCCTTAGGAATTCACACACAAACAACCCTACAGATAATACAATTTTGACGTAATTTACACAAATCCCTCATTCATTCCTTCATAGCGGGTATACCCGTTAATTTCACTCAGACGATATCACAGATATAGTCGTCATAATCAGTCATCAATCAAATTATTTAAAAATTATTAGCTACTTATTTATTATTTATACAAGTAATGAAACTTAGGGCCTCTATCTCATGGAAAGGGACAAAGATATCAAGAAAATGTTCTAGGCAGTTCCATAGTCTTAGGTATGTATCGTAAAACTTCCAGTCATTTGCTGCACGTAGCCGTGTTGGAACCCTGGGCTGGCATTGCGTACTCTACTGAGACGAAAAATTGTGATAAACGCTTTTCTTGGTGGTTTTCTTCTTAATCGTCCATGAATTTTTGCAAATGCATCATTCATTCATTCTTTCACGGGTATACCCATCAGTTTAATTAAATCACTGGTTTACCACGTGTATTCTCGTCATCAATCAACTTAATTTTTATTTGCAGATTTTCAGTGCATGAGTAGGGTAACATTAAAGCTTTGTATCTGGGAAAGATATATCAAGAACATTTTCGTGGTCCTTCGAAATCAGGATCTTAGGTACATATCGTAAAAAGTTCATCTATTTGCTGTGCACAGCCGTCTTGGAATCTATGACAGGTTTTTGGTCTGCTGTTGGCGACGACAAATTGGTGAAGCACACTTTATTTGGGCTTACTCCAGGAACCGTCCATGAATTTGCGCAAATAAATCATTCGCTCATTCATTCAGTCAGTCAGTCATTCACGGGTATACCAGCCAGTTTAATTAAATGATTCATTAATTCATTCACAGGCCATTTTAATTAAATCATTGGTTTATTATAATGAGGCGAAACAAGTGCTATATCACTTTAAGGGTACAGAGGTGAGCTAATGTGCCGGGGCTTATTCCAGTTCACTACTGCCAGCGCCACATCATTATAACGCACCTGTGCAAAGGATGACCCATAATTTAAGAGCGAAATTAAAGATTAAAGCAACTATTCAAGACTTCGTCAACACATACTGGAGAAGATTTATGTTAACATTTTAAAGTCTGAGAATGATCAAATGAATGTGTTAGGATAAACATAAGATCTTAAGAAAAAATTACTGGCTCTGAATAATAAAACCAGAAAGCTAACAAGTTGTTCAAAACATGCAAGTGAATGTCACAACTAAAAGTTACAAGTCTCCACTTGATCAGAGCAATATTTTGGTTAAAATTGGCGTTTCTACGAAAAATTGAAGCAAAGCTGAAAATTCATATGTAGCCTCAGTCTCAACAAGAACATTCAATACACGTGTCACCAGTAAGCTACCTCCATTAGTTTTCAAGCTGAAACTTCCTGCAGATTAAAACCATGTGCCGGGCCGAGACTCGAACTCGGGACCTTTGCCTTTCGCGGGCAAGTGCTCTACCAAATGAGCTACCCAAGCACGACTCACGCGCCGTCCTCACAGCTTTAATGCTGCCAGTACCTAGCCTCCTACCTTCCGAACTTCGCAGAAGCTCTCCTGCATACCTTGCAGAACTAGCTAGCACTCCTGTAAGAAAGGATATTGCACAGACACTTACCCGCGAAAGGCAAAGGTCCCGAGTTCGAGTCTCGGCTAGCACACAATTTTAATCGGCCAGAAAGTTTCATATCAGCGCACACTCCCCCGCAGAGTGAAAATTTCATTCTGGAAACATCCCCTAGGCTGTGGCTAAGCCATGTCTCCGCAATATCCTTTCTTCCAGGAGTGGTAGTTCTGCAAGGTGTGCAGGAGAGCTTCTGCGAAGTTTGGAATCTGCCAAAAAGTTTCATATCAGCGCACACTCCGCTGCAGAGTGAAAATTTCGTTCTAGTTTTCAAGTTATTTGCTAGACAGCAAATTTGGAACGAAAACGTCCTTAGTCATGGTAGATTAAGTATCATTTGAATTTGTAATAGGAAGTTCTCACTACAGCATTCGATTACATTCTTGCAATAACACAGCTGGACGTAATCTCAAGACAGTATCGTAAATAACAGTGGTTACACGGAATCTTAAAGAGGAAATGCGAGGTCATGTTCTACCGTCGGGTCATTCTATAAATTCTAGACAGCAAAGTTAGGATGCAGTCGAGTTAAAAACTTTTGAGCAACTAAAGCAAAGTTAGTTCTATTTATATAAAGATTAAGAAGATTGTAAAGTGTTAAACGACAAATCTTTTAATTAATAAGTGTCCTGGAAATGGGTCATTTAGTTACTACTATCTGTGTCTAGTGAGGTTGATATAGTGGGCGCGAAATGCCGTGGCCGTTAGATGCGCAGTCGGCTTGGGAAGCGTGAGCAGAGCGGCAGTGATGGGGGTTCGCTCAGAGAGCTGTAGGGAAAACGCCGAGCGCTGGAGGGGAACAACCGTTCTAAACTGAAGTCTGTGCTCATATTTTCTGTAAATGTTAAGGAGGGGCCCTCCACCTCCACACTTGTGTGGTGACTATTAACACAATGCCGTCCGGCGACACCACAAGTGTGTCGTGAACATAGTATCACTCAGTGGCCGGCGTCAGCACTTCAATATCTTTTGCATTCTGTTGGTGTCTTGTTTAGGTACCAATAAGTTACACACATCAACAAGTTTGTTTTTATAAGTACTTGTGCCCTTTCATCACGGCGGACGAAAGAGACAATAGGACGTCTTGTCTGACGTTCCGGTCGACTTGGCCGATTTGGAAGAAGACACTGGATATCAAAAAAATGAAAGTGAAGGAGAATCGTAGGAAGATAGTAAAATTCGTCCAAGAAGAATTCGGCGAACGCTACGGTTGCCAACTGATTCAGCTGTAGCAGACGAAGAAGGCAGTGCACAGTGGTCATACTTTGATTTACCGAGGACCAGCAATAAATTTGTAGGATCCCAGGTTCCAAACATATTTCCCAAAGATACACACAGCGTCCAGGATATCGTAGAATTATATACTGGAAACGATCTATTTGAATATATTAGCAACGAAACCAACAAATACTACAGTCAAAATTGCAATAAAAGGAAACTGGATTTAAAAAATGCCATATTTGTCGATGTTACGGGACCCGAAATTAGAAAATGGTTTGGGCTTGCTATCCTTATGGGAATTGTAAAATAAGCAAAGATCGATGATTATTGGTCAACGAATCCGTTGATAGATACACCGATATTTCGCAAATCGATGTCCCACGACCGATTCTGACAAGTATTTTCATTTTTACATTTTTCGGACAGCAAGGACTGCCCCCCACGGAGGTTCGAGTCCTCCCTCGAGCATGGGTGTTGTATTGTCCTTAGCGTAAGTTAGTCTAAGTTAGTTTAAGTAGAGTGTGAGACTAGGGACCGATGACTTTAGCAGTTTAGTCCCTCAGCAATTCACACACTTCCGACAGCAACATTAAACCGGATAATGCCGACCGGCTTGTCAAAGTGCAGCTCGTAATTGATTATTTTTCCTAAAAGTTTAAAGAAACGTTTAATGTAAGTCAAAACATCTCAACTGATGAAGGAATGATACCGTAACGAGGACGATTAAATTTTGAAGTTTACAAATGATCGAAAGGCCCTGATCACTATGGGACTTAACTGCTGAGGTCATCAGTCCCCTAGACCTTAGAACTACTTAAACCTAACTAACCTAAGGACATCAGACACATCCATGCCCGAGGCAGGATTCGAACATGCGTTAAAGTCTACAATCCGTCGAAAATTATGAGATAGGGAATATTCATTCGGGTGCTGTGTGATTCGATTACGGGATACATCTTCTCATTCAAGATATATTCCGGCGCTGGACAGCCTTTAGCAAAAACAGTGCTAGAACTATTGACACCTTCTGATGTAAAGTGGCATCACCCCTGCCTGGATAATTATTATAACCCTGTAGAACTTGCAGACAAGTTACCTGAAAAGAAAATTCGAGTTTGTAGAATGATACGGCAAAATAGAGGATTTCCAGAAAGTTAAAGCGGGCAAAACTCGATGTGTATGAAGCTTGTCATCAACGGAAAGGTGACAAAGCAGCCGGCGACAAGCCAAGTAATCCGAATTAGCGCTGCCGGCGCCAAGTGAATAAATTTGTGCGTGACGTGCGGACGGAAAAGTGTTAAGAAAGAACTCCTGTCTCCTCCGCTTTCATTAGTATGTAAAAATAATTCCACCGAAAATGCGGCGACTAATTTTCGTCGAGTTTGTTAACCAGTGGTAGCCTTCAAAGAGGCGTCATGTGTGACTAATTTAGAGTGAAACCTACACATTTCTCTGGTTGCCATGTCAAAATGTGCTTCTTTTGCCAAAACAAAGCGGACTTTACACAGTCTCACCTCACTAACATGTTGTTCAGACACAACAGCGAGAGAATTCCGAAACAGTAGTTTCTTAAGTTTGTTAAATGAATAACTGAGGAAAAGTAAAGTCAGTAGGTTATGAAAATACACATCATTGGTCCAAAGAAACGTGTAAGGTCTTCACATACGTCATTCCATCCATAGCATTTCTTGTTTCACCAGCTATCAATGTCACTTATAAATTACATTCTTCCACCGAAAAAGTCTGTAGTTATTGGAATAACAATTGTAGATAATGAAGTTTTACATAATAAAAATATGGTAGAACACTCTCCTCTGTTCTTGCTGTCATTCACCAGAATCTCATGTCGATTTCTGAAACCGTTTATGAAATATGAAGAATGTTGTGGATATTCCAATCTGGCTTTATCGCTGGCGCGGCTCGATCGCAGATGGATGTGCTACATCTGGAGAATGCTCAGTATTGTACAACACTCGGTATAATGGTTTTTTTTTAAACTGAACTACACTTCTCGAACAATCACTATATACACACAAAAACAAATAACTTGTAGACAACCATTCATCAAGGGTGTCGGTGGGGTCTGTCGGAGCTAGTCCTAGCTCGGCGAGGAACTGGCTGTACTGCTGCTGTGCTGGACTTATAAAGCCGGCGGAGGCCGGCGGAGTACTCCAACTTTCCCTGTATCTGTGAGGCGACCTCTGCAGAAAAAGGTTCGCATTAGTCTCTAGCAAGTTCTGTTTGTTTTGAAGAATTGTTGTCCTCTTGGTAGCGCCTGCCAGTGCTTGCATATGTTATATGGTACACAGGGGCCATCTGTGGCAGACGTAACATATCTCCCTTCAGGGGACGGAGGTGTGCGGAAGATCGATAGCTGCTATGTCGTGGAGATCTGCGGCTGCAGCTCACTGGAGGAGGCTGTGGAGGCTGCCTCTTGGAGAATATGTTGCTGTACATCCTGTGATGCGGGTTGACCTGCGTACTGGTTGTGATGGCTGCATGGGTGGGACCAGTGGCATCAGTGCATCTTCATTAGTGGCCATCAGCTGTTGGGGAGGCACTGAAAAGGGGCTGGGCAGCTGGTCCGTCGACTGCGGCTGCTGTGGCGGTACTGGTGGCGGTGACTGATGCCCTGAAAAATCACCCATGCAACGATTAGATGGCATTAGTGAAGGGGTCTGTGTAGGTGGTCCAGAATGGGTTGTAGAGGTGGTGGTGGTCCGTGTCATAGGGTGCGGTACAGGTGTCGCAGGGTGGCGAGGACGCAATTGATTTCGATGGTGACTGACTATGTGGCCGTCGACTGCGGTTGCTGTGTTGGTGGTACTGGTGGCGGTGACTGATGCCCTGAAAAATCACCCATGCAACGATTAGATGGCATTACTGAAGGGGTCTGTGTAGGTGGTCCAGAGTGGGTTGTAGAGGTGGTGGTGGTCCGTGTCATAGGGTGCGGTACAGGTGTCGCAGGGTGGCGAGGACGCAATTGATTTCGATGGTGACTGACTATGTGGCCATCCAAGATGACATCAAAAAGTTGGCGACCCCGGGAATGCTGAATGACGGCGGGCAGCCTACCTGCCTTAGTGCCAAAACCTCTGGTCCAGACTAAGGAGCCAGGGAAGAACCAGGACTGTCCAGGAGGAATCCGAATTCTTGGAGAGGGCAATAGCAGATGTAGGAGGGTCCTGGTTTGGCGGCTGTGGAGTGTTTCCACTGGGCTTTTGTCCCCTATTAGAGTGGCTTGATAGGAACTGAGGAATAGTGTTAGAGCATCTTCAAGGGTCTTTGGTATGTTTCAGAATTTGTGTCTTGAAAGTTCTGACCAGGCGTTCCGCTTCCCCATTGGATTGGGGATGGATGGGTGGGGTGAGATGATTCTGGATGCCATTGTCGGTGCAAAAGGAGAGGAATTCCTGGCTTTGAAATTCTGGTCCATTGTCCATGACTATGGCTTTCGGTAATCCTTCCAAGCAAAATATTTTTGCGAGGGCTGATAAGGTAACGTGCATGGTGATTGCTGAACACTGAACAACGTACATCAATTGGGAAAATGCGTCCGTGACTAGGAGCCATTGGTGGCCCAGAAATGGTCTCGTGAAGTCAAGGTCGATGCGTTCCCAGGGACCATTTGGCATAGCCCAGGGAAGGAACTTTTGGAGGGTATGGGGCAATTGTTGGCCACAGATGGTACAGCGCTGCACCATCTCTGTGATGTCAGACATGAGGCTGATCCAAAAACCGTGCCTCCTTGCGAGTGATTTGGTGCAAACGATCCCCAAATGCCCTTGGTGAAGAATGTGGAGGGTCATCGGCTGCAGGGATCTAGGAATGATGACACTCGGTTCTGCTGAAAATAAGTGAAGGACTCCATCCACCACCGAAAGCTGGTGTCAGACGGAATAGTAGAACCGTAGGTGGCGTTGATCCTGAGGAGGCAGCGAGGATGTCCAACCACGGAGAACGTGGTGCCGGACTACTCGGAGGAGGGAATCTTCTGTGGTGGCGGCAGCTACTTTGACAGCTGTAATGGGAAATGCCTTCACGGCCTCTTGAACGTCATCATCAATCTGAAAAAAAGAGGAGGTCCAACTGGTCAAAAGCCGGGCCCAGACCTTGTGGTAGATGCGACAAGGCGTCCGCATTGGCATGCTGGGTGGTGGTATGGAAATGCATGATGTAGCGAAATTGGGATAGGAACAACGCCCAACACTGAAGACGTAGGGATGTTTTTGTCGGTAATCGCGCGGAAGGCACAGATAAAGAGAGGAGCGGTTTGTGAAAGGACTTGCCATAGAGAAAGGGATAGAACTAGGAACAGGCAAAAACCACGGCAAGTGCTTCTTTCTCGATTTGGGAATATTTTATTTGTGCTGTGGAGAGAGAGCTTTTGAGATGTATGCTATTGGGTGGTCTGTGCCATCCAGCAATTTGTGAGACAGGACGGCTCCCACACCACACTCAGAGGCATCCGTAGCAAGTATCAAAGGAAGATTTGGATCATAATGCATGAGACATGCTGTTTGAGGGTATGGAAGGCGGTCTCGCAGAATGGGGCCCAACAAAATTTGACATTTTTGCGGGAGAGGTGGTACAGGGGTGCTGCCACTTGAGCTGCAGAAGGAATGACTTTCCTGTAGTACGAAATTTTGCCCAAGAAGGATTTCAACTGAATAAGGTCCCAGGGATGGGGCAGATTCTTAATAGCGTCGATATAAGAGAAAGATGGAGAAATGCCCTTCTGGGAAATGATGTGACCCAGATAGGAAATAGATTGTTGGAAAAATGGAAATTTAGAAATATTACATTTCAGACCTGCAGTTCGAAGGCGGAGGAAGACGAGGCAGAGGTTGACTGTGTGCTCTTCGGAGGAGGACCCTGTGACGACTATGTCTTCTAAGTAATTTATACAGCCCAGGATATCACTGAGAAATTGTTCAAGGTATCTTTGAAAGATTGCAGGAGCACTGGCTAAACCGAACATGAGTTGGTTTAGTAGGAAGAGGCCGATAGGAGTATTTACAACAGTGTATCGTCGGGAGAAAGATCAAGAGGAATTTAGAGATATGCTTCTGCTAGGTCGACTTTGGTAAAGTATGAGCCCCCTGAAAATCTGTGAAAAAGATCTTCTGGTCGTGGAAGGGATAGTCGTCAACGAGAAGCTGTGGGTTAACTGTAAAGTCACCACAGAGATGAAGGTGGCGGCCTGGCTTCTGCACGACGACTAAAGGCGTGGACCACAAGCTGAACCGCACTGGCTGGAGAACGCCTTAATCTTGAAGACGTTGGAGTTCTTCTTTGAGCGGCTGTTGTAGTGCCACTGGTACCTGGCGTGTCCGGAAGTAGCGCGGCCGGGAGGCGGGACGGAGTTGGAGCGAGGCCTCAAGTCCTTGTCGCAGCCGATGCCGGTGAAACCAGGTCCTGGAATTCATTACAGAGTGCATCAACTTCAGGAAAAGGAACGTGCTGAGACACTAGGTGAACATCGTCTACAATGAAAAATCCGAATATGCGGAAGGCGTCCAGTCCGAATAAGTCTGCTGTGGAGGAATTGTTGACAACCAGAAACGTGACTGGACAGTGAACCGATTTGTACTTGACTTGAGCCGTGAATTGTCCTAGGAGAGCTATCTCTTGCTTATTGTACGCCAGTAGGCGCTTAGGGGCTGGAGAGAGGGGTGGTGAACCAATGTTGGCATATGAAGTGTAGTTAATGAAGGATGCTGCTGTGCCTGTGTCCACTTGCAGACGCAGAGGCTTGTCATTGAGAGCGACGTCTACAAAAAATTTTATGTCGAGGAGTTGTCTACCTGGTTGACGTCCATTGGGGTGTTGTTCAAGCTGCCTGGAGATGGCCTGGGCTGACGGTTGCTGAAGGTGGTGGTTTTTGCGTGACAAACGGACGCTAAATGGCGTTCCCTGCCGCAGTGTGTGCATTGCGCCCAGCGGTCAGGGCAATGTTCTCTATCATGTGTTGAATAGCAGGTGGGGCAGAAGGGCAAGCAGAGACGATCCCTACTACGACGTTGCTGGTTGTGTTGTTGCTGCAGTGGCTTTTGGCCCCGTCCGGGATGATGTGACTCGGCGTCTTGTTGTGGAAGCGGTCTCCGACCGCGGCGGCGGTAGAAACACGGCGTTGAGCCCTGGATTGGTACGACGTCTTCGGTGTCGGACGTGGCGTCGTCACGGATTGCTGCTACATCTGCCCAGGATTCCAGTCGACCGCCGGCGGCTGTAGAAATTTCGAATTTATAGGCTAGTTCTATGACCTGCTCGAGGGACGGGTCTTCTTACTTGAGGGCGTCGTCGCGGAAAGCGGCGTCTGGCGCTTCCTGTATCAAGTGGTCACGCACCATATCATCAGCGTATGATTCCTTGGAAATATGTGTGTGAAACTTACATTTCCTGCTGAGACGTTGCAGCTCGGCGGCCCACTGGCTATAGGTCTGCTCGGGTTTCTTCCGGCATTGGTAGAACTCAATGCGGGCTGCGAGTACATGATATCAGCGTTTGTAGTAGGCATTTAACGTCGCACAGATGGCGGTGAAGGTGAGGGAGTCGGGGTCCAGCGGCTGTAGTTTCGTGAACTGGACGTACATCTTCGATTGGTTCCATGACAAGAAAAAAGCGTGCTGCCTGTCTTCTTGGGTGACTTGATGAATCGTGAAGTGTTGCCGGATACGTCGTTCGTATGTTTCCCATTCTTCAACTTTATCATTGAATGCTTGGAACGGCGGTGGCGTCACGGGGCGGTGGAGGCTTCGGATTTCGGCGATCAGTTGTGTTTGGGTTTCCAAAAACTGGTGCAGAAGTCCTTGAAAGGATTGTTGCCATTTTGTAGGTGCTGCTGACGTAACCATGATGTTCGTCGGTTCGTTCCACTATACTTGTCGCCACTGGAGAATACTAGGTATTGTAGAACACTCAGTATAATGTCGTTTATTGAAACTGAACTACACTTCTCGAACATTCACTACATACACACAAAAACAATAACTTGTAGACGTCCATTCATCAAGAGCGTCAGTGAGGTCCGTCGGAGCTGGTCCTAGCTCGGCGAGGAACTGGCTGTACTGCTGCTGCGCTGGCCTTATAAAGCCAGCGGAGGCCGGCGGAGTACTCCAACTGTCCCTGTATCTGTGAGGCGACATCTGCAGAAAAAGGTTCGGATTAGTTTCTACGAGTTCTGTTTGTTTTGAAGAATTGTTTCACTCTTGGTTGCGCCTGCAACTGCTTGGTATGTTATATGGTACACAGGGGTGTCTTCAGTGTAGTCTGCATGGCAGGGGCGTCTGTGGCAGACATAACAACATAAAGTCAACTTTCTTGAGAATGGTGACAGATCGATACCTCTACAAAAGACTAAAGAAAAATTCAATATGTTAGCTAAATTCCATACGCTACAACACATTACGTAACATGTACCAAACGCAAAATCATAGCGACCTCGGTTTCTCATTGCATTTCTGAATTTCACGCAGTTTCTTACTTTTATGTAAATATCACAATACCAAGAACATTAACGAAATGATGGGAATATCATCGTGAATCTGACATATGAAGCTATAAGTAAAGGAAAAATAAAATTTTTTAGAGTACAGTTTTTGTAAAATCGTTTGAGAAAGTTTGCAGGGTGCGCGCCTAGATTCTTTCATCACTGGAGGGCTGAAAGGTGAAAACACCTGTCGGCCTGCCCTACCAAACAAACGAATGAACTCGTTCTGTGCTTTGGACGAAAAATGGTCACTGCGCACACGCCACCGTATCCTGCTTGAGCTACAGCGAATGTTCAGTTTGGCGGTCCGCTGCGCCCCTGTATAAACACAACCAGAACGGCAGTGAGGAGATGCGCCGAGGTTCAAAATGGCTCTGAGCACTATGGGACTTAACATCTATGGTCATCAGTCCCCTAGAACTTAGAACTACGTAAACCTAACTAACCTAAGGACGTCACACAACACCCAGCCATCACGAGGCAGAGAAAATCCCTGACCCCGCCGGGAATCGAACCCGGGAACCCGGGCGTGGGAAGCGAGAACGCTACCGCACGACCACGAGATGCGGGCTGCGCCGAGGTATCAAACTGTCCACGTCAGGCAAACGTTCGCGTGCATTGTGCCTCGGATGACGTCAGAGCTGGTGAAATGAATGCTTAGGGACTGCATTTCCGAACTGTACACCATCCTGGATAGCTTAGATATCACGGAAGTAACCGTCTGTGTACCACTCGTTATACTGACAAAACCGAATCGCAAGTGGCGAAATTATTTTCCACTTTTAAGGCGACCAATTAACTTTTGATGATTAGAAGTTAGGGCAATAGACTGTTTTACTTGGAACTTCCTCAGAGGTCGCCTCTGAACTGTTGTTAGTTACAGTACTAAAACTTATATTTTGTGAACATTTACAGGATATATCAATTAGTTAAGCCACAAAACTTTTATTTATAGTCAAATTCCTGATCTCACTGAGTAAATAGCAAACAGGAACATGTTCTTTCAGTGAGCACAGCGAGCAATGTGGACTTGCAGACTGGACAAAATGGCCAGTATGTTTTCCATCGCTTTCTGACTGAATGCGAAGATAGGTTACATGCCAGCGAAGGTAGGAGGAAAGCACGCACAGACGTTTTAAGAGTCTTTTCATAATGACACAACGAGAATTTGATTATTAGCCGCTGCATTTCCCTTATCGGCAGGCAGTACCAACATACTCTTGTCCGTGTTAAAATTCTTAATGGCTTGTATCTCTTCCTTCTTCAGGTCGCAAGCTGCTGGTTTTGCTCGGCGCAGTATCCTAGTTGTTTCAGTGCTTACTTCCTCTGACCTTTCACAAGGAAGAGTCCGGATGGCCGCTTCGATATTGGCAATGATGACCTCCATAGGTCTAGTTTATATAGCGCAATTCCCTCCTTTTTGAAGGACAGACACTTCCCCTGTCGTAATGAAAACCAAAGATTATGAGGAAAAGATCTGGGACCCATTAGATCCGACGACGTACCGAAAACAAAGCGCAGATATAAAGCAGCGTATCACACGGAATACGAATCGGGTAATCATGGGGTCTTCTCCGCCGGCGGACACACGGGGAACCTGCGCAACACGAAGCCCTACTACCTTGGCTGTATGGATTACCTAAGATCCATAAGAACAACGGTCCACTAAGAGCGATTTTTAGGGCTCCTTGCTCACCGACTTACAAACTGGAAAAGCGCTTGGCCTCTCTGCTGCAGCAGCTCGTGGGAAAGACTGACACATACATAAAGGACTCGGAAAATTTCATTGGGAAGCTGAAAAATGTAAAACTTGCGCCAAATGACGTCCTGGTCAATTTTGATGTTATTTGTTTATGGAAGTGCCACTTTGTGACTCTCTGGAGCACATCGGTTGCATTTTCCCACAAGACGTCACAAAGCTCTTACCTGCATGTCTCACCACGAGCTATTTTAGGTGGAATAGCAACTTCTACGTACAGCTGGAAGGCGTCGCCATGAGTAGTCCTCTTAGTCCAGTGGTGGCCAGCTTCTTCATAGAAAAAGGCACTGGACGTGGCAACTTGTAAACCTAAGGTGTGGTACAGATACGACGATGACGCTTTCGCTGTGTGGAGCCATAGCGAAAAACAGCTCGATGACTTTCTAAGACACTTGAACAGCGTCCACGCCAACATAAGATTTACCATGGAAGTAGAAAAGAACAAAAACTACCATTTCTAGTTGTACTGGTCATAAGAGATGGTGAAACCCTGGGACGCAGCGTGTATCGAAAACGACACACACGAATCGATACCTATCAAACCACCACCAAGCATCAAAAGAGGCATGATTAATACTCTCGTAACGCGAGCAAGGCGAATACGTGAGCAGCAGCACCTAAGAAGCGAAATGCTAAACCTGGAAAGTGTTTTGAGGAGCAATGGGTACTCCACAAGTTATATCAGAAGTATAACACTCGGCGAAGTGACAAATCAGAAAAAGAAATGTCGGATACGACCTTTCTGCCATACATTCCCAGAGTGATGACAGAATCGGCCCTATATTGCGCCAACACGCCGTAAAGACTGTTTACAGACTGACAAAGATGAATAAAGAGTGTCTCAGATCGGCAAAGGAGAATAGGGACCCACCTACACTGTCCGGAATATACCGCAGACCATGCATATTCGGAAAATGACTGGACAATCTATTAACACCAGGGTCACAGAACATAAGCGACATTAAAGTTTGGGACAGGTGGAGAAATCGGCTGTGACAGATCACGCGCTGTGTGAGTGCGATGACATAGTAAAATTCGCCGACACGAAAGTTGTTGCTGTAGGGAAGAATTATCGCACCAGCTTTTTTAGAGAACCTATAAAGATACACAAACACGAGAACAGTTTCAACAGGAAAGAAGAAAACCTTAAGGTAAACGGATCCTGGCTTCCCGTATTGCAGCGAACGACCGTCGCAGGTAGCAAGGGGAGAACCGCACCGGAAATGACCGCGGAGAAGCCCTCGGACGCTGGCGCGCCAGGTACATATAGTCTGCGGCCGCGAGCTCGCCTCCAGTTCAATGGAGGGTGAAACTTTGACAATGCCAGCCACTCGTGCTGGCAAAACGTCAATAAAATCATCAGACGAACATCGACCGAAGAACCTAGCGGTTTGTCAACAAGTGGCCACGAAATGTTTAACATCTATCATAAAAGTGTCATCCACTTATGCACAATCGTCTTGGAATCTGCGACTGGTTTTGGTTAGCTGCTGACGGCGAAACATCGGTGAAAAAGGCCTTTTTTTTGGGGGGGGGGGGGTTCCGGAGGGCCACCCAAGAATTAATGCTCATTTATCATTCATTCATTCATTCATCCATTCATTCGTTCGTTCACTCATGGGTATATCCGTCAGTTATTTAAATCATGGGCATAGCATGAGTATGTGCGTCATCGATAACATTTACGTGCATGTTTTGTATGTACGGCTAGCGTAACTTAGAACCTCTCTATCTAGGCAAAGGATGGAGATATCAAGAAAATTTTCAAGGCTATCAAGAGCTGGATTTAAGGATATATCGTAGTAGCTCAGCCACCTGCTGCGTGTTGCCGTCTTCTAATCCACGTCTTGGTTTGGTACCAAAACATCATGATTTCTAAAATATTATAAGCCTACCAATAATGCAATTTTGACAAACTGTACCCACAAAATTTACACTAATACCTCCTTCATTTCAGTCAGTGGATATCACGCATCGAGCCATCCGTCGTCATCAATCATCTGTAGTGTTGTGACTAGGCAAGACAGCCAAGCCACTAGGAGGTGAAGCCGAAAGGCACGTGTTTAAGCTCACGCAGGCTGGCGTGAGGTCTGGAACAGTTAAAGGAGTTGAGACTAGCAAATAAAGTACGTAGCTGTTGGAATACTTAACTTTAATCCATAATTGGTGAACATCGGTCTGACGGTACATGCATCACAAGACAAATAGAAATTGATAATGGCGCCTTGCTAGGTCGTAGCAAATGACGTAACTGAAGGCTATGCTAACTATCGTCTCGGCAAATGAGAGCGTAATTTGTCAGTGAACCATCGCTAGCAAAGTCGGCTGTACAACTGGGGCGAGTGCTAGGAAGTCTCTCTAGACCTGCCGTGTGGCGGCGCTCGGTCTGCAATCACTGACAGTGGCGACACGCGGGTCCGACGTATACTAACGGACCGCGGCCGATTTAAAGGCTACCACCTAGCAAGTGTGGTGTCTGTCGGTGACACCACATGTAGTGTATACAATAATTTTGAAAACTTACTTTACGTATACAAGTAGTGTAGCTTCGAACATCAGTAACACTGAAAGCGCAAAAAGATGTGAAGAAAATTTTCAAGGTAGTTGTAGACTGGATGGTAGATACCTATCGTAAAAATTTCAGCCGTTTACCGGGAGTGGCCGTCTTTGAATCCTCGACTGGCGTTTGGTTCACTGCTAATGGCTTACGGCACTACTTGGAGACACAGTATTCTCGTGAAATTTCATCAGTGGGGCTTCGTGACCAACATCTTCACACGGTCCCTCCCGTCTAAGGGCGTTTTTAAGTTCCTAGTTGGCGACGTGCTGTCTGATCGCCTTGAGTGGGAGTGTGATGTTGCTCAGGACAGTGTTCTAAGTCTTACCCACTTTGCCACAGCCACAAACGGCATCACGTCTGCAGTATGGACACCTACATATTTGGACCATGTTACTGTCTCCTGTTTCTCCTTGCACGTTGCAGTAGCAGGCCGTCAGTTGCAACTTACAGTGCTGAGGTTAGAGGAGTTGGCTCCAAGACAGCTTTCAGTTTTCCGCACATAAATGTGTGTGTGTGTTCATTTTAATCGTTCGCGTCGTATTTTTAATTTATGTGACTTGAATATGAGGGACACCAATCTACATCTGAATCGCACTGAGGCTTCTGGACTTCATTTTACACTTCAATCTGTCGCTGCTCCAGGTTTATATCGCTTTTATGCGATCGCGGCTAGAGTATGGACGCACAGTATACAGGCAGAGAGGTCTTCTTACCTGATTATTGACGCTCTCCATCTTGGGTGCTTTCAGGATCTGCCCCATACCCTGTCTCTGTGCTGAGGCTGGGGAACCACAACTCACCATCGGCTGACTCTCTTCATGGTGCCCCGAGCAAGAAAATTCCTCGCAGCTCCGTCTTCATCTGCGTATCATACTGAGGATATTTGGCATCTGTGTGCGATCTGCGGAATACGCTGGAGTCACTTGGTGTGATGAAAGTACAACCCAGGCCCTTTGTTTTAACCGTCTGACACCCTGGTTACTGCATATGCCCAGTGTAAGTTTAGATTTATTGCAGTACAGAGGAGACTACACTCCTCAATGTCTTTTAATAATTTATTTTGTACCATTTTAAATGAACCCTACAACTCTACAGCTTAGTTTACGGATGGTTCGAAACATGGCAACTCCATTGGATGTTCTGTTGTTTTCCCTGATCGTATCCTCAAGCTCCGACTGCCTCGAGACCTTACTGCCTTTGACACGGGACTGTGCGCGAAGTTCCAGTTACTGGCAACAGTGACATGTGCTTCGGGTTCAAATGGCTTTGAGCATTATGGGACTTAACATCCGAGGTCGTCAGTCCCCTAGAACTTAGAACTACTTAAACCAGCTAACCTAAGGACATCACACACCTCCGCGCGCGAGGCAGGATTCGAACCTGCAACCGAAGCAGTGGCGCAGTTCCGGACTGAAGCGCCTAGAACCTCTCGGCTGAAGTGCATAGTGGGAAATACAGTCAGTCGGACGGACAGAGGGTAAGGACTATTGTGTTGTTTGGGTAGGGCAGCAGTTGAAACAAGAAAAATATGGGGATGGATGGGGAGGCACAAAAGAGACGAGCCCTAATGCGGATTGGGATAGGTGGGGAAGAGTTAAAGTTGATAGTATCAGGGTGTATCTCATTATCTGGGAGACGGAATTAGTTGAAGTTTCGTTGGGGTAGGATATGGAATGTATGGATGTAGAGATGGAGGGATGGGTTTGTGAAGGCACAGCAGCATACCAAGGTTGATGATCAGAAAGGAGGCAACTGGGTGACTGAAATCTAGTTTGCTGACTATATAGGAGATGTGGAGGTGTTTGATGTTGATGAGGGGGGGGGGGTGAGAATTTGATGTGGGGGAAGACTGAACGATGCAGAAAACTAGACAGAGTGCATGGCGTTCGATAATTTGGAAGCACTTACAGATGTCTGATGAGGCAGAGGCTCATGAAAGATTTGCATACCAGAGGATGGGTTGGATCATGTTTTCGTAGGTTTGGAGAGGTGTAATCTCCTTATTAGTAGTTTTAGTCTATTGTTGTTATTGTACCCGTGGTCTAGGGGTAGCGTCTTTAATTCATAATCAAAACGTCTTCGGTCCCGGGTTCGATTCCCGCCACTGCCTAAAGTTTGATAAGTAATCAGCATTGGCGGCCGAAGACTTCCGGCATAAGAAATCAGCCTCATTCTGCCAACGGCCTTGTCAAAGAGGGCGGAGGAGCGGATAGAGGTTCAGGGCACTCTCTTGCCCTAGGGGTGGGAAATTGCCCCTAAAGGCGGAAGAATCACCAATGATCAACGACATGAGGATACAGAAGGCAATGGAAACCACTGCATTAAAGACACGCATCGTGTATCCACAGGACATGTGGCCTGTAATTGAAGAAGTGTCATGATGATCTCTCCATTGGCAAAAGATTCCGGAATAGTCCCCCATTCGGATCTCCGGGATGGGACTGCCAAGGGGGAGGTTACCATGAGAAAAAGACTGAATAATCTACGAAAGGATAACGTTCTACGAGTCGGGGCGTGGAATGTCAGAAGCTTGAACGTGGTAGGGAAATTAGAAAATCTGAAGAGGGCAATGCAAAGGCTCAATCTAGATATAGTAGGGGTCAGTGAAGTGAAGTGGAAGGAACACAAGGATCTCTGGTCAGATGAGTATCGGGTAATATCAACGGCAGCAGAAAATGGAATAACAGGTGTAGGATTCGTTATGAATAGGAAGGTAGGGCAGAGGGTGTGTTACTGTGAACAGTTCAGTGACCGGGTTGTTCTAATCAGAATCGACAGCAGACCAACACCGACATCGATAGTTCAGGTATACATGCCGACGTCGCAAGCTGAGGATGACAGATAGAGAAATTGTATGAGGATATTGAAAGGGTAATGCAGTATGTAAAGGGGAACGAAAATCTAATAGTCATGGGCGACTGGAATGCAGTTGTAGGGGAAGGAGTAGAAGAAAAGGTTACAGGAGAATATGGCCTTGGGACAAGGAATGAAAGAGGAGAAAGACTAATTCAGTTCTGTAACAAGTTTCAGCTAGTAATAGCGAATACCCTGTTCAAGAACCACAAGAGGAGGAGGTATAGTTGGAAAAGGCCGGGAGGTACGGGAAGATTTCAATTAGATTACATCATGGTCAGACAGAGATTGCGAAATCAGATACTGGATTGTAAGGCGTACCCAGGATCAGATATAGACTCAGATCACAATATAGTAGTGATGAACAGAAGGCTGAAGTTCAAGACATTAGTCAGGAAGAATCAATACGCAAAGAAGTGGGATACGGAAGTACTAAGGAATGACGAGATACGTTTGAAGTTCTCTAACGCTATACATACAGCAATAAGGAATAGCGCAGTAGGCAGTACAGTTAAAGAGGAATGGACATCTCTAAAAAGGGCCAGCACAGAAGTTGGGGAGGAAAACATAGGTACAAAGAAGGTAGCTGCGAAGAAACCATGGGTAACAGGAGAAACACTTAAGTTGATTGATGAAAGGAGGAAGTACAAACATGTTCCAAGGAAAATAAGAAATACAGAAATACAAGTCGCTGAGGAATGAAATAAATAGGAAGTGCAGGGAAGCTAAGACGAAATGGCTGCAGGAAAAATGTGAGGACTTCGAAAAAGATATGATTGTCGGAAGGACAGACTCAGCATACAGGAAAGTCAAAACAACCTTTGGTGACATTAAAAGCAACGGGGTAACATTAAGAGTGCAACGGGAATTCCACTGTTAAATGCAGAGGAGAGAGCAGATAGGTGGAAAGAATACATTGAAAGCCTCTATGAGGGTGAAGATTTGTCTGATGTGATAGCAGAAGAAACAGGAGTCGATTTAGAAGAGATAGAGGCTCCAGTGTTAGAATCGGAATTTAAAGGAGCTTTGGATGACTTACGGTCAAATAAGGAGGAAGGGATAGATAACATTCCATCAGAATTTCTAAAATCATTGGGGGAAGTGGCAACAAAACGACTATTCACGTTGGTGTGTACAATATATGAGTCTGGCTATATGCCATCTGACTTTCGGAAAAGCATCATCCACAAAATTCCGAAGACAGCAAGAGCTGACAAGTGCGAGAATTATCGCACAATCAGCTTAACAGCTCATGCATCGAAGCTGCTTACAAGAATAATATACAAAAGAATGGAAGAGAAAATTGAGAATGCACTAGGTGACGATCAGTTTGGCTTTAGGAAAAGTAAAGGGACGAGAGAGGCAAGTCTGACGTTACGGCTAATAATGGAAGCAAGGCTAAAGAAAAATCAAGACACTTTCATAGGATTTGTCGACCTGGAAAAAGCGTTCGACAATATAAAATGGTGCAAGCTGTTCGAGATTCTGAAAAAAGTAGGGGTAAGCTAGAGGGAGAGACGGGTCATATACAATATGTACAACAACCAAGAGGTTGTAATAAGAGTGGACGATCAAGAACGAAGCGCTCGTATTAAGAAGGGTGTAAGACAAGGCTGTAGCCTTTCGCCCCTACTCTCCAATCTGTACATCGAGGAAGCAATGATGGAAATAAATGAAAGGTTCAGAAGTTGAATTAAAAAACAAGGTGAAAGGATATCAATGATACGATTCGCTGATGACATTGCTATCCTGAGTGAAAGTGAAGAAAAATTAAATGATCTGTTGAACGGAATGAAAAGTCTAATTAGTACACAGTATGGTTCGAGAGTAAATCGGAGAAAGACGAAGGTAATGAGAAGTAGTAGAAATGAGAACAGCGAGAAACTTAACATCAGGTTTGATGGTCACAAAGTCAATGAAGTTAAGGAATTCTGCTACCTAGGCAGTAAAATAACTAATGACAGACGGAGCAAGGAGGACATCAAAAGCAGACTCGCTATGGCAAAAAAGGCATTTCTGGCCAAGAGAAGTCTACTAATATCAAATACCGGCCTTAATTTGAGGAAGACATTTCTGAGGATGTACGTCTGGAGTACAGCATTGTATGATAGTGAAACATGGACTGTGGGAAAACCGAAATAGAAGAGGATAGAAGCATTTGAGATGTGGTGCTATAGACGAATGTTGAAAGTTAGGTGGACTGATAAGGTAAGGAATGAAGAGATTCTACGCAGAATCGGAGAGGAAAGGAATATGTGGAAAACACTGATAAGGAGAAGGGGCAGGATGGTAGGACATCTGCTAAGACATGAGGGAATGACTTCCATGGTACTTGAGGGAGCTGTAGAGGGCAAAAACTGTAGAGGAAGACAGAGATTGGAGTATGTCAAGCAAATAATTGAGGACGTAGGTTGCAAGTGCTACTCTGAGATGAAGAGGTTAGTACAGGAAAGGAATTCGTGGCAGGCCGCATCAAACTAGTCAGTAGACTGATGACAAAAAAAAAGTCTATTGTTGCTTTTCCGTTGGATGGTTAGTAGTCGAGCGAGGTTTCCACGTTAGTTGCTGGTCAAGAGCTAGTCCAAGATATTTTCGTGTGTTTTCTGGATATTATGGTTGTAAATGGTAAGGCAGAAGACATGGAGGCAGAAGATGCAGATGGATCATCCTATAATTATTGGGTGGGTTTTAGAAGGATTGATCTTGAGGAGTCATTGGTTACAGCAGGAGGCAAGCTGACTGAGGTGGATTTGGAGTGATTGTTCAGATTTTTGAGGATAGGGTAGGGGACCAGGCAAGTCGTGTTATCAGCATACTGAAGGAGATGGACCAGAGGTGGTGTAGAGGCAGTGGTTTGGGTATATCAGCAGTGTAGAGGAGATAAAGGAGAGGAGAGAACTTTGGGGCACTCCTGAAGGATGGAAGGTACGAGAAGTAGTATTGTTAGTAGTGACAGAGGAAGATCGATTAGATAGGAAGGATGCAGTAAGGGAAACATAGTTAAATGGAAATGTATGTCTGGACTTTGAAAAAGAGACCAGATTGCCATACACGACTGTAAGCTTTTTGTAGGTCGAGGGAGACAAAAATACTGGATTTATAAGAGCTGAACTGGCGGGATAAGAGATGGATGATGCGCAGGCGCTGTTCGTCAGAGGAGGAATTGGGACACAGGCCACACTGATTAACGGTGAGAAGGTGGTGGTGGTTGAAATGTTAATGGATACAGTGGAAGAGGGTCGATCTGAAGACATTTGCTAAACACTGGGGTTTGGCTAATGGGATTCTAGGAGTAGGTATCAGTAGAGGGTTTGCAGGATTTGAGCAAAAGTAGAATTATGGATGTTTTTGCCATTGTTGAGAATAGTAACCTGTGGTGAGGGTAGTGGTGTAAACGGTTGCATGAGTGATGAGAAAGGGGAGACGGCATTCTATGAGGTGTTGATAAGTAATACAGTCTTGACTGAGGCAAGTAGTGTGTGTGTGTGTGTTTTTTTTTTTTTTTGTGGTTTACATGTTGTATTTCTCTTGCTGTAATTATTTTGTTTTGTTATGTTGTCCAAGTACTGGAAGCTACGAGCCAGTGGTGGGACAGCGCTAATTGTACGTTCATGTATGGCAGGGAAAAGTGAGTAATCAAAATGTGGCTCATCAGGGATGGAGAAGATGTCAGAGAGATAAGGTGCAAAATGGTTAGCTTTGCTCGGGTTGTCGAGTAGGGGATGGTTTTCATGGAGAAGTAGTCAGTATGGTATGAGATAATAAACAGTCAATGGAATGTTTTCCATTACTTAGAAGAGTTAATGTGGAGTGTAGCGTTGAGTTCGACGCATTCCTGCCGCCAATCCGGCGTTTTATTTGCATTGCATTAATTCCAGATATGTCTCTGTATTTGCTGGTGGCATGTGATTGTATTGCAGTCATGAGTCTGAAAGAAGGATCAGTACATACAGCAGTATCCTCTGAGGAGTGGTACGACTTGTGGAGGGAGTGGGGGTAGTGGGGATATATGGCCTTGGTAGAAATGTGGGTGGATATAGCGTCTGACATGGTATGTGACAAGAAAGATGTTGCCTAATGAATATTGTCAGGTTGCTGGAAGGACAAGAAGAGGCTTCCAACTTGGGTGTCTATGGATTCCCAGTAGGCATTTCAGTTGGTGTGGGAGTAGTCTTTAATAACTCTTGGATGAAGCTTGGGGTTGAGTGCACAGGATGAGGATGGGTATGGGTGAGGAAAACAGGGAGATGGTGAGCTGTGGTAAAAATTGCTTTTTTGAAGAGCGTGTAGTGTGAAGCAGTCGCCCTCCGTTTCTGGCGGTGGTGCCGCTGTGGCAATCGCAGCTTTGATGTCTCCCTCTGGTGGGGAAGGGGTAAGGTTGCCTGTTCATGTGCATTTAAGGGGCGCTATGAGCACGCCAGTGAGTCAGTCTGGGTCTGTCTCTCGTCCCCAGCTTGCTAGTCTGTCTCTCGTACGCATGTGTTACGCAGTTAGTGTCTCTCTGTCGTTCGGTGTGCTAGTATGTCTGTCGTTCGGATCAACTTTTAAAGCCGACAAAATGAGAGTCTTTCCACTCCGCCAGTAAGAGAACTCAGCTAGTAGTCGCCCGGTCGGGGCTTAGTCCCTGCATCTGAGTCTGCGCGTTAGGCCGCCAGTCTGCTCGAGTTTGCTCAGGTAATGGTCATTGGCGGTTGGATCGATCGGTTGGTCAGTCGCGCACTGGGACGCAAGATGACTTGTCGGTTTTGAGCGTCGGCGCATGTGTGGTCGCCACGTGAGACCAGTGGGCTGCGCCGTATAGCAAGGGATAGTGGCTTCGAGGTCGACACGAGAGCAACAGGAGTCAACCCACGACATCGGTCGGGCCGGTGCGAGCTGCGACGCCGTGGGACAGGAGATCGGCGCGCCTTCCTGCGTCCGTTGAAGCGACTGGCAGCAGACGGATCGGGAGAGCGATTTGGGGGTGCTGCGCCAGGTCTTCTCGAAAAAAATGGTTCAAATGGCTCTGAGCACTATGGGGCTTCACTTCTGAGGACATCAGTCCCCTAGAACTTAGAACTGCTAAAACCTAATTAACTAACTAACCTAAGGACATCACATACATCCATGTCCCAGGCAAGATTCGAAACTGCGACTGTGGCAGCGGCGCGGTTCCAGACTATAGCGCCTAGAACCGCTGGACCCCCCCCACCCCGCCGGCTTGGCACTAGGGGTTCTGTATTATGTGTCATGTCCTCTGGCGACTGGTGAGCAGAGATCATTAGTATGTGAAGTAAGTGAATTCATTAGTATGTGGTGTAATTCTCGTCGATAAGTGTAAACTGTATGAATTCAATTCCTTATTTTAATGTGGAAGTCTGTGAAAACGAAAACTCAGGTACTGAGATTGATCATTAAATTTTAGAGCTTACTATCACATGAGCACAGTTTCATCTTTTCAGTAACGGTAGGATTTGCAGTCAGTTCTAAAAATATTCAGTATTAAATAAGAACCTGTGTATTCTTTAAGGCCTTTATAGGTTCTTAATATTACATTATGAAAATTTAAACAAAATTCCTTCAGAATACCTTCGATATAAAGTTATCTAATCTTTTGATACTGATGTGGAATCTTGTTGCCTATTGTATTAAAAGGATGGTAGCGTAGTAAGTGACCCTTGGTGCTTATACCGATCTCATTTACAGGAAGGCGTCTGTGGCCACCAGTGAGCGATAAGTTGTGTCTGAGGTGGAAGCTCCTGGTCCCACAGCCCTGACAGAATCTTTGTTTGGCACAAATGAATTTTTCAATACTCGATTTTCAGCTCAATTAATAGAACCCCAGCTCTGAGCTCCCAACCACCAAAATTCCGTTCGCTATCCAACTCCATTTTCTCTGTAATCCTAAGTATGGGGCCTGTGCAGTTGGCGTTATATGGGACCCCTGATACGTCTAGATACGACATCTAGATACGTGACAGGTGATACGTAAGCATCCTGTCTGAGCACCTACATCCATTCATGTTCATTGTCCATTCTGACGGACTTGGGCAACACCAGCACGACAATGCGACACCCCGCACGTCCAGAATTGCTACACAGTGGCTCCAGGAACACCCTTCTGAATTTAAACACTTCCGCTGGCCATCAGACTCCCCAGACATGAACATTATTGAGTATATCTGGGATGCCTTGCAATGCGCTGTGCAGAAGAGATCTCCACGCCCTAGTACTCCTATGGATTTATGGACAGCCATGCAGGATTCAGTTCCCTCCATCACTACTTCAGATATTAGTCGAGTCTATGCCACGCCGTGTTGCGGTACTTCTGCGTGATCGCGTGGGCACTGCACGATATTTTGCGAATGTACCAGTTTCTTTGGCTCTTCAGTGCACTAATAAAATACGCGTACATTTTACGTATTAAACTAACCTACCTTACAAACGCTGAGTGGATAATTATCAAATAACGTTGTCATATTAAACCAGTCCAATAAAAAACAGAGATTTTAGTATTTTGGATCCTTCCTAGGTGCATTTCTGTGGACTCCCGTCTTTTCGTCAGGAATGTCCCCTTTGCCTGAGCTAGTTTGCTTTTAATGCCCTCCTTGCTGTATCGTGTCATGTGTAATGTTACTTCCTTCATCTTTCCTCGTGACCCGAGCGATGAAAAGTTTTATCCGTAACCTCGTTTCTGCTGCTACTCAGTAATCTTGTCGTTCTTCATTTTACTGTCAACCCACAGTTCTCAGAGCGTTCATTCCATTGAACAGGTCCTGCAGTTCTCCATCGCTTTCACTGAGGATTTGAATGACGTCAACTCCGTTTTAATCCCACTCCTGAACTTTTCTGCTATGCAAACAAGCACAAGTTTTAATTCCACTTTTGAACCTTTCTTCTATGTGTACCAAGCAAAAACAGGTAGAAACCAAAATAAATAAACTAATTAATAAATAAACAGAGAACACACATGACACAGAAATGAGAGCGCATGATCCAGACCGACGTTGGTAGTTTTCTTATTTGTTTGCCGTTCTACTGAGTGGCTACACCCTTCCCTCCCACTTCCTCCGCCCTCCATCCCTCTCCTTCCCTCCCTCCCTCTCCAACCTCTCCCTCCCCTCCCCTCCCCTCCCCTCTCCTCCCCCCCCCCACCAGCTCACCCTGCTTCCACCCTCTGCAGTCTGCACGCCCCCCGCCGCTGCCGCTACTTCTTGCTCTGCCCGCCTGCAGACAGAGACTCATTTCCAGCACCGTGGTCTGCTTCCAGCGACTAGCGATTCAATTTCCGCCGTAACCGCAGCCTGTGGCCGCTGCGGGAGCCCGGTGTTCCTCCAGCCGACTATTAGCTGCCTCACCGTGCAGCCTCTCTCGGCCCGCGGGAGCCATACACAGCAGCTTCCTCCTCCAAATTAAATGTGCCTTTTTTCCTGTCACGTCCTTCTCCACTACATCATGAGATGGATAACTTTCATTTCGTGCACTCCACGTATAATCTGTTTTAACACGTCGGGGTGACTTCTTCTCATCAATTAAAGGCAGACGAAGTGGAAAAAGCAAGATGAAATGACAACCATCGTTGACTCCTTGTGGAAATGATGTTTACGAAACGACAACAGCACGTCGCGATGGGGCACCTCAATGAGTCCGTTGTCCGGTTTCGTACCTTTCTCTGTAAATTCACAAAGTGTCCGCCAGGAACGCTGCTGCTTTTTTTTCGCGTCCACCATCTGTATAATTATTCGTTTTATTTACAGCCGGTTTCTCGTTTTTAAAATTCCCGTTTTAGCTTGTAACCAACCAACGCTAAGCGGTCTATCATTCTTTCTGTACAGCCGTCTAAATATTATAGAACTAAATTACACTATAATGCAGGAACACAATGGCTCCACTTGTGTCATTCCTGACATCTTAGTTAAGGATCATTGTCTGCTCAAATTACGTCTTTTGTCGATTGTGCAACACTAATGGGAGATACAAACATGGTGCCAAATGTCAATTCTAAAACAACTGGTTGTCGGTGTTTTAGAAACATAAAACTTTCTGCAATCAATGTGTTGAATAACTTGTTTTATTGATTTCTAAGGAATAATTTATTAGGTAAGTTCATTTTAATTGATTTCGAAATGGACGTTGGCCCAAGGATGGAGAGTGACGAGTTAGGTAAATCGATATCTAAAGCTAATGGCTACTGTAGTGTTTGGCCAATCGGAGAAGAGATCCGCCACGCGCTTTGGTGTGGAATAGGAATTTCGTGCGCCAGGGAGGAGAAAAGTCTGTGCTCTGCTCTTGTGGTGGAAGGCACGTACCCTAGAGCTCCAACATTTTCTTTGAGAGTGAGTAATAGTCATTTTCCTAAAAATTTGGCTTATCGATGAAAATTTGTGATCATATGTGGAGCACATCCACGAAAATCTAGGATTTTTTGTTCGGAGTTAAGACTTTCTTCCGGAGCACATAATTTCCGTGTGGCTTGCTGTACAGTCAAAACCGTAAAATTTCAGAGTCCAACAGTGATGATCAGAACGGTATTTCAAAAAGCATTCAAAGCTATGGAACACGATGTTTAGTGAGGAAAAGTGCTGTTGCTTCAGTACTAGGTCCGAGTGAAATCCTTAAACTGGCTCCTATAGATAGTGAAAAGGTTAGTACAAACTTTGTTTACTTTCCTTCTGGAACTCTATGACGGAACAGAATTGGTAAAAAATGAATGTAAACAAAGTAGACATAAAGAACAAAAATTTTAACGCTATGACTTTTATTCGTTTAGTTGCTTCAGGCAGACCCAGTAAAATTAACCCACTTCCATATCACCATAAAGTTAAACAGGGACGGTGGGCAAAAATATGGAAATCCTAAACACACAACACATCGTCGTGCCTATTAAGGTGTCGGAAACCCGTTATCATTCAAACCATCTTCCGACCCTCTCGTAATAGACAAATCCAGGGCCTGGATATTTTCCAAGGGAATAGTATACCAGTTTCCTTGGAAAATAGTGGAAAGTTGGAGCAACGATGATGGATGGGGATAGCGATCACGCGCCCTTCTCTCCAAAGTAGACCGCGATGACTAAATAATACCGAGATCCGGTGATTGTGGTGGCCTAGAGAGATGTTGCAATTCATCCTGGTGCTCACAAAACCAATCGTGGACGATGTGATCTGTGTGGACAGGAGGCCTGCCATCTAGAAACACAACATCACAATTGAGCAACAAACACTACACCATGGTACGGACTTGGACGGCCAAGATTGTCATATAGTCCTTGGCAGTAATGCGACAACCTTTAGAGTAACTATGGGGACCATGGAATACTACGTTAAGGTTGCCCAAATCATCGCTGAACGTCGACATGATCCACTCTTGGGAAGTAAGCGAGGACAGAAGTTGGAAACAGTGTGAACCAAGACTCAAACCATCAAACACTTTCTTCCGCTGCTTCATAGTCCAAGTTTTATGGCCTCGGCAGCACGTTTCTTTTTACAGTAGTTGCACAACTGATAAGTGGTTTTGAAATTCCAACTCGCCCTGTAATTGCCAGCTTTTGGAGCGCCCTTTGTGTTAATTTTGCGCTGGAGGTGTTTGCAAGTGCGACAGTCGTGTGTCAATCGATAAACAAAGGTCTGGTATGATTAAAACTGTGAACTGGACCAGGTCCTCTATGCTCTGCAGCTGTCGTCCTCTTGTTCTTCTATGACGATCTGTCACAATTACTCTAACAGACAATTCCATCCGCGTTGTGACTTAGCTAGCTGGCCGGGGTGGCCGTGCGGTTCTAGGCGCTACAGTCTGGAACCGAGCGACCGCTACGGTCGCAGGTTCGAATCCTGCCTTGGGCATGGATGTGTGTGATGTCCTTAGGTTGGTTAGGTTTAATTAGTTTTAAGTTCTAGGCGACTGATGACCTCAGAAGTTAAGTCGCGTAGTGCTCAGAGCCATTTGTGACTTAGCTGACGATGTTTTCCCCTCGCCACTGTATATGGCATAAGTCTTCGGCACGGTTCCTCTTGAAACACCAAACACTTCCGCTACCTTTGTTATAGAAGTATCCAACGTAGGATCACCAAGACCTAAACCACGTTTGACTTCACTTGGCTCCGACATGGTGCAGTCACAGAACTACACAGAACATTCTGACCACGACCGACACTTGCTATGTACTGAAGACACTGGGCAGCTGCCATGCGTGATCTAACACAGCAGCGCATGGCTAGCATCCACATTTATGTTCAAGCATTTACTTCTCACGCTGTTTCCATATAGCTGTCCTACCTCTGTATTTCTATGTACCATGTTGACATATGTGGAGCAGTCGATATTTTTACAGCTTTTCTTAGGCGAGGAATATGGTAAAGGGTGTCGAAGGAGTATTCAGGGATATGATCGGAACAATTACTTCAAAAATCAAACTTCAAATCGTTATAGGCCTTACTACGTATGATTTCCGAGATAGAACAAATTTAATGTGCCTTTAGATTTGGGCTATTAAGGCGCACGCGTGTGTCTTACTCCCCCAATCTCTTTGACGATTAATTCAAGCCCAGCCTACTTCGTTGCCTTAAACATATTTGCTCGGGATCTCTTACCGCCAGTAAACTATCCCTCTGAACGCGCTGTTGTCCTTGATGTGTTCTGAGTGAAGTAGTGCTGGTGATTGAGATGGTATCAGAAGCACCACTTGTCTGCGTTTGTAGGCGTTCTGGTTAAAGCGCCACACATCTGTACTAAGGAAAAATACACAGATATGACATATGGTTACGGCTTTCGCGACGGTAGTGCCCCTGGTGCTGTGAAAGAATATCGTCAGCGATGTGCGACACGTCGAATTCCTGACCGTAAAGCGATTACCAGATTTTTCACCACGTTGCTTGAAATAGGTACACTTCCGTTCCCATTTTTCTTCGGAACGTGTAGTTCAGTAACTGTTCAGGGCCAGCAACAATTGTCAAAATGGTACAGCGTAGTCCTATTATCAGCACAAAGCGATTTTCTGTATGTTTCAATGTCTAGCGAAAGCGTGTATGGCTGATATCACATGCGGAAAGCTTGTACCCATTTCACATACAGCGTATCCATAACTATCACATTGGCGACAATAGCACTCGACTCGAATTTCATCACTGCTTAAATGACAATCATCGTTTGCTTCCTTTAAAACTATTCACTTATGAAACCACGTTTACACGGTATGGGATCAACACACATCTACATCTACATCTACATTGATACTCCTCAAGCCACCCAACGGTGTGTGGCGGAGGGCACTTTACGTGCCACTGTCATTACCTCCCTTTCCTGTTACAGTCGCGTATGGTTCGCGGGAAGAACGACTGTCTGAAAGCCTCCGTGCGCGCTCTAATCTCTCTAATTTTACATTCGTGATCTCCTCGGGAGGTATAAGTAGGGGGAAGCAATATATTCGATACCTCATCCAGAAACGCACCCTCTCGAAACCTGGCGAGCAAGCCACACCGCGATGCAGAGCGCCTCTCTTGCAGAGTCCGCCACTTGAGTTTATTAAACATCTCCGTAACGCTATCACGGTTACCAAATAACCCTGTGACGAAACGCGCCGCTCTTCTTTGGATCTTCTCTATCTCCTCCGTCAGACCGTTCTGGTACGGATCCCACACTGATGAGCAATACTCAAGTATAGGTCGAACGAGTGTTTTGTAAGCCACCTCCTTTGTTGATGGACTACATTTTCTAAGCACTCTCCCAATGAATCTCAACCTGGTACCCGCCTTACCAACAATTAATTTTATATGATCATTCCACTTCAAATCGTTCCGCACGCATACTCCCAGATATTTTACAGAAGTAACTGCTACCAGTGTATGTTCCGCTATCATATAATCATACAATGAAGGATCCTTCTTTCTATGTATTCGCAATACATTACATTTGTCTATGTTAAGGGTCAGTTGCCACTCCCTGCATCAAGTGCCTATCCGCTGCAGATCTTCCTGCATCTCGCTACAATTTTCTAATGCTGCAACTTCTCTGTATACTACAGCATCATCCGCGAAAAGCCGCATGGAACTTCCGACATTATCTACTAAGTCATTTATATATATTGTGAAAAGCAATGGTCCCATAACACTCCCCTGTGGCACGCCAGAGGTTACTTTAACGTCTGTAGACGTCTCTCCATTGATGACAACATGCTGTGTTCTGTTTGCTAAAAACTCTTCAATCCAGCCACACAGCTGGTCTGATATTCCGTAGGCCCTTACTTTATTTATCAGGCGACAGTGCGGAACTGTATCGAACGCCTTCCGGAAGTCAAGAAAAATAGCATCTACCTGGGAGCCTGTATCTAATATTTTCTGGGTCTCATGAACAAATAAGGGGAGTTGGGTCTCACACGATCGCTGTTTCCGGAATCCATGTTGATTCCTACAAAGTAGATTCTGGGTTTCCAGAAATGACATGATACGCGAGCCAGAAACATGTTCTAAAATTCTACAAGAGATCGACGTAAGAGATATAGTGCTATAGTTTTGCGCATCTGCTCGACGACCCTTCTTGAAGACTGGGACTATCTGTGCTCTTTTCCAATCATTTGGAACCCTCCGTTCCTCTAGAGACTTGCGGTACACGGCTGTTAGAAGGGGGGCAAGTTCTTTCGCGTACTCTGTGTAGAATCGAATTGGTATCCCATCAGGTCCAGTGGACTTTCCTCTATTGAGTGATTCCAGTTGCTTTTCTATTCCTTGTACACTTATTTCGATGTCAGCCATTTTTTCGTTTGTGCGAGGATTTAGAGAAGGAACTGCAGTGCGGTCTTCCTCTGTGAAACAGCTTTGGAAAAAGGTGTTAGTATTTCAGCTTTAAGCGTGTCATCCTCTGTTTCAATGCCATCATCATCCCTTAGTGTCTGGATATGCTGTTTCGAGCCACTTACTGATTTAACGTAAGACCAGAACTTCCTAGGATTTTCTGTCAAGTCGGTACATAGAATTTCACTTTCGAATTCAATGAACGCTTTACGCATAGCCCTCCTTACGCTAACTTTGACATCGTTTAGCTTATGTTTGTCTGAGAGGTTTTGGCTGCGTTTAAACTTGGAGTGGAGCTCTCTTTGCTTTCGCAGTAGTTTCCGAACTTTGTTGTTGTACCACGGTGGGTTTTTCCCGTCCCTCACAGTTTTACTCGGCACGTACCTGTCTAAAACGCATTTTACGATTGCCTTGAACTTTTTCCATAAACACTCAACATTGTCAGTGTCGGAACAGAAATTTTCGTTTTGATCTGTTAGGTAGTCTGAAATCTGCCTTCTATTACTCTTGCTAAACAGATAAACCTTCCTCCCTTTTTTTATATTCCTATTAACTTCCATATTCAGGGATGCTGCAACGGCCTTATGATCACTGATTCCCTGTTCTGTACATACAGAGTCGAAAAGTTCGGGTCTGTTTGTTATCAGTAGGTCCAAGATTTTATCTCCACGAGTCGGTTCTCTGTTTAATTGCTCGAGGTAATTTTCGGATAGTGCACTCAGTATAATGTCACTCGATGCTCTGTCCCTAGCACCCGTCCTAAACATCTGAGTGTCCCAGTCTATATCTGGTAAATCGAAATCTCCACCTAAGACTATAACATGCTGAGAAAATTTATGTGAAATGTATTCCAAATTTTCTCTCAGTTGTTCTGCCACTAATGCTGCTGAGTCGGGAGGTCGGTAAAAGGAGCCAATTATTAACCTAGTTCGGTTGTTTAGTGTAACCTCCACCCATAATATTTCACAGGAACTATCCACTTCTACTTCACTACAGGATAAACTACTACTAATAGCGACGAACACTCCACGACCGGTTGCATGCAATCTATCCTTTCTAAACGCCGTCTGTACCTTTGTAAAAATTTCGGCAGAATTTATCTCTGGCTTAAGCCAGCTTTCTGTACCTATAACGATTTCAGCTTCGGTGCTTTCTATCAGCGCTTGAAGTTCCGGTACTTTACCAACGCAGCTTCGACAGTTGACAATTACAATACCGATTGCTGCTTGGTCCCCGCATGTCTTGACTTTGCCCCGCACCCGTTGAGGCTGTTGCCCTTTCTGTACTTGCCCAAGGCCATCTAACCTAAAAAAAAGCCCAGCCCACGCCACACAACCCCTGCTACCCGTGTAGCCGCCTGTTGCGTGTAGTGGACTCCTGACCTATCCAGCGGAACCCGAAACCCCACCACCCTATGGCGCAAGTCGAGGAATCTGCAGCCCACACGGTTGCAGAACCGTCTCAGCCTCTGATTCAGACACTCCACTCGGCTCTGTACCAAAGGTCCGCACTCAGTCCTGTCGACGATGCTGCAGATGGTGAGCTCTGCTTTCATCCCGCTAGCGAGACTGGCAGTCTTCACCAAATCAGATAGCCGCCGGAAGCCAGAGAGGATTTCCTCCGATCCATAGCGACACACATCATTGGTGCCGACATGAGCGACCACCTGCAGATGGGTGCACCCTGTACACACAACAATAATCATCGATAGTGGCAGAAAAATCCACGCGCTGCAGTGTAAACCAGTTTCCGAGTTTAAGATCAACGTTTGGGACGGCATCATCATAGGTCCATTCATTTTAGGAGAGTGAATATCGGGGCAGAACTACTTACATTTTTTGGAAACTTAGTTAGTTGAACACCTCGAGGACGTTTCTCTGGCAACGCGGAGTGCAGTGTAGTTCCAGTATGTATGACCCATTTCACATTTTACCTGACATCTGATGGAACATCTGTAGCTCACAAATCGCTGGATTCGTCATGGTTGTAAAATCAACTGGCCACAAACATCGCGACACCCTACGTCATTTGGTTTTTGTTGCATGAAGTTTGAAGTGGAAAAATGAAAACTGAATACACGAGATGGACTGCTAGGTCACTTTATGGACGCTGCTGTCCTCATTAGGAAACGTGCAGAGGAACTCAACGCAAGCAACACATCTTCTCCCGAGAGTGTACAAATACACTGAAGCTGACGGCGGGATATTCGAAAATTTGTTGTGAACTGCACAACGGCTGTAATGTGACGTGTAGGATACTTCTTAGAGGTTGAATGACTCCTGCACGTCTTCAAATACACATAATATTTGATGGCTGGATTGAAAACGAGCCTATCGCTCGTTTGTACGCAGTAAGTCTCAATCACTGAAAAAATAAATGGCTCTGAGCACTATGGGACTAAACTTCTGAGGTCATCAGTCCCCTAGAACTTAAGAACTACTTAAACCTAACTAACCTAAGGACATCACACACATCCATGCCTGAGGCAGGATTCGAACCTGCTACCGTAGCGGTCGCGCAGTTCCAGACTGTAGCGCCTAGAACCGCTCGGCCACTCCATCCGGCTCAATAACTTAAATTTATGGGTTGATGAGTTATTAAATCAATTAAGATCACTGGAAACTTTTTTAAATTAGCAATGTGTATACAAAGGGACTGTAAATACAAAACACTTATTACTGCTATATAACCTTCGCTTGTCAGACATCCTCAACCAAACGAGTGCAAAGATGGAGCAACACTTCACATGCGTGATATGATATACTGGTGCCACGCACGATCTAAACCAATCAAAAAACTCAGGACTGTTTAATCGAACTCGAACACTGTCTCAGCAAATAGAAATATAATGTAATACAATGAAAACAATTAATGATTTAATGTTCTGTAAGTCCCTAGGCACACTTATGTAACGAACCAGCCTACCAAACATTTTACAATAGATACAAAAGATAAACGCACCCCAAATACTAAAAGGAAGAAAAATTGGCCGATAGCAGGCATCGTCTGCAGGGGGAAAGACCGTTAAAAATAAGTTTTGAAAAACAGCCACAAGTCGCACTTTGTATTTTTAATTATGTCCGGTTTCGCTCGTCAAATGAACGAGAACATCATCAGAATATACAGTTTAAAGTTTGATGACAGCATTAAAGATTGCCTTTACATTTGGCTGACTACTCAAAAGATTAATTTGTCTGTACTATAGCAATGAATCTTACGTTTAAAGTAAAGTAGTAAATGGTGACATTGACATTTACGGCGTCAAACCTGAAATTTGACAAATACGAGTATATTGTCCTTACGCGGTATGTATATTGATGGTGTTAGAATCCTTCTGCTGTCAGCTTCAAATGTCGGCCCTCAGCAGTGTTTCTAAAAAGGAACATCCTCTTCCTTCCAGGGACTAACATTTTAGCTTCCCAGCGAGTGTAATCCAACTGCTGAAAAAACATCATGCAAAGTGATTCTCATGATCAATGTTAATTAATTATCCTATCAATTGGATATCAATGATGTGCCGCTTGGCCGGTGGGTGCTGTAATCATGCGTTTTTCGTTACGGCTATATCTCTATAACGAAATTTCATGTTCCGACAGCACTGTTTCATTAGTTGGAAGGTGACACGTTGAGAGCTATCACAACGTGAAAAATAGCAGGCTAACGTACAGGAGGAAATTCATAACAGTGCAGAGTGCAAGCGAAGTGTACGAAGAAGCTCAGATGCATAACACCTATGGTTCAGCGATATCGAATGACTGTCTACAAATATCACACTGTATGTGTCCTAATCTTTTTCTTCGTATTCCTATGATTCCCATGCTAGAAATGCGAAAGGGTAATAGTGTCCGATTCTTTGCTGACCTGACAGTACAGTGCCTCTCTCTCCCTCCCTCCCTCTCTCTCTCTCTCTCTCTCTCTCTCTCTCTCTCTCTCTCTCTCCCCTTCTGTCTCTCTCCTTGTTATTTTTGTTACATACAGCGGAATAAAAATACGAGCTATAAAATCTTCGCAAACTTCACCTGGTAGAGAACTCAGTTAGCTTTCGTCTTTTATCTCTCTTCCAATATAAAAATGGTTCAAATGGCTCTGAGCACTGTGGGACTTAACATCTTAGGTCATCAGTCCCTTAGAACTACTTAAACCTAACTAACCTAAGCACATCACACACATCCATGCCCAAGGCAGGATTCGAACCTGCGACCGTAGAAGTCTCGCTGTTCCGGACTGAAGCGCCTAGGACGGCACGGCCACCGCGGCCGGCTGAAATTTGGTCTCTTGACGAAAACTCATGCGTCATAACGCCTGTTCCACCGGTATATTAATTCAATTTCGCGGTATTATCATAAGTCCTCCATTGTTTTTCCGAAAACTGAATTATTCATTGGTTTGTAAGAGTCCTTTTCGAAATCATACGTCATAACAGCTGGTTTGTTCGGTGTGCCAGAAGGAGATCCCACAGGTGATACTGACAAGCTCCATCCCCAAACTGAGATATTGGTGGAGATTCCTGTAATGAGTAATATAACGTTGTTTGTCCCACACTGTTGTAAACTGCTTGAAGAGGGAATCATTGACATGACTATGTGCTCTTGACCAAGAGACATGTCACTGTGCTCGTCGGGTAAATGGGTGGACTATTCTGGTTTTATATTCAGGAAACGTCCCTCATCACCGTCCACAACCACACCGTGGACGATTTCCTTCAGTCTGTCGATTTAACCATTGGACATCCATCGGAACCCTCTAAGCGGTGGGCTTTGTTGCGTGGCTTGCCCACAGAGGTCGTTTACATCTCGTTCCTGGTGGTGGGCGTTCTTGAACGTAAAGGACTTTTTATCTTTGATATGCATTTCCTCACGTATTGGTTACTGGATCGAGCAGTCAATGAAGCTCGTGTGAACATACTCTTTCATGGTAAACGAACAGAGATGTCCACGGTAAAAATGTAGTTTACGTTCGTGTTTAGTGACCTGTGAGGAAAGAGACAGGACGTGTTCTGATACACCTGTTGTGTTGCTAATTGCCTTCGGAGATTAGCAACGGGTTTACGTGTGTAGGACGCTTAGCGGCTCGTTTGGAAAAGTAGAGAGGTCCAACGATTTTATGCTCGACTTCCTTGTTCTGTACAATGTGCTCAAAGTCATCTTCATCTTCTGGCTTATCAATATCCAAGGTGCTTAAATAAATCCAATAAACAGGGTTATGCCTCTCGAATTTTGGAATGTCCAGGAGGTTTACAGGGAATTTGATGCTTTGAAAAGTGTAATGCCGGCGGACATCTGATGTTTTGTATATGTACGGGTGATATGCATGTTTAAGGCAATTTATTTCACTAGCCAGAAGCGACAATGCGAAGCAAAAAGTAGCCTCCAGATTTTGGACACTGATGCACGTAGTTTTTAGCAATATATCGTTCGCAAGAGAGGTGAAACGGGATCCCCTTATAAATGAGTCAGAACTATGTGAGTAAAAGTCAAGGTGAAGTAAACAGTTGAACGCATTACGGAACCCCCTTTCATACACCTCAGAAAAATGTTCCGGTGTGACTCTCGCTGTAAAAGCTCCAAACCACTCTGCAATCAACTCGCCCCACGATATCGCCTTACTCTCCCTCAGTTTCGATGGTGTTCTTCTCTTCCCCACTTCTGTCCTCTTTCGGCTGGTGCGTCGGTACACAGTACACAGCTTATTTGCCTTTAACGGCCGGATATTGCGGATTGTTGATGCTACTTTTCCAGAAGTGACCGATAAACTTAATGGAAAGAGCTAAGATCTCGGCAACCCGCATTCGAATTTTCGGTTTGCACAAGTGGAATCCTGACTGGTGTCTCTTCAGTCAGACATGTTCGACATAAGACACACCACTCGCATTGAAGCGGTTGGGACATAAGCGTGAATATTTTGGGGCAAAAGAAATAGAAAAAGAAACAGTGAACCGTGATTTATTTTCAAAGAATATACTTAAGAATTTATTTTATTTACTAGCGATTCACCAAGAACATTAAAACATTTAATCACACCATGTAAGCATGGAAGTAATTGCCAGGGAGTAACTGATGAAATTGTAACCAAATTCCTTTTAACAAATGGGAATTTTATTCACTTTTATAGTGCCTAAAGTAATTTTTTTAAAGAAACAGATTTAAAATTATCATCGCAAAGTACCCTCTAAATATCAAAGTTACAATTTATTCAGAAGCAGAAAGAAACAAGTTTTGACTGCATGAGCTTTCGGGCAGAGAACCTAGCCGCTCCGTTTTGACACGGCCGTAGTTACGACCGCTGACAAGAGCCTATGAAAGACTACACTGGTGCAAATCTGCAACACACCAGATAACTTTAAATTAAGAGTTTTAACAATTTACACAAGCACGCAAAAACTGTGCACCCCCCCACCCCGGAAGATGGATAGAAATGGTACACAACACTAACAATTAAAATATTAACCTTGCCAATGAAGGTACAACTTGATTTTAACTACTAAGAAAAGTCTCACGCTGAAAGGGTGGCAACTCTATGTACTAAAATGATCATTTAAATAAAAGCCCATGAAATTCAATGTTATATTAAATTCTACAAGGTTGGCCAAACAATAGTTGAGATGCTATACAGTACACAGATACCGCCTCTCAAGATCATAGGCAATAATATCAAAGTTTCCAACGATGAAAACATATTTCAGGTATTACGACGTTACACTCCAAGCAATAAATTCGTAACACGCCAAATCCGACCAACATGATAGAGGCAGCAGGTTGCTCTAACCCGCCACTACTCCACAAGGGAAAAACGGACCACCCAATTTATAAACAACCACCTTCCCGCGGGTGGACAAACGGAGAAGAATGGTGGGACGGCCCCAAAGCAAAACGGCTGGTGACCTCACCAAGACAACAAGTAGAATTTAACAAGAGTAAATGAAACAACATATCACCAATCACTGCACTTCTAATAAGTGCGATTTCTCGAGAAGATGCCGGCTAGGGTGGCCGAGCGGTTCTACGCGCTGCAGACTGGAACCGTGCGACCGCTACAGTCGCAGGTTCGAATGCTGCCACGGGCATGGATGTGTGTGATGTCCTTAGGATAGTTAGATTTAAGTAGTTCTAAGTTCTAGGGTTCTTATGACTTAGAAGTTAAGTCCGATAGTGCTCAGAGCCATTTGAACCATTTTTCTCGAGAAGACCTCGCGCAGCACCCCCAAATCTCTCTCCCGATGCGTCTGCTGCCAGACGCTTCAACGGACGCAGGAAGGCGCGCCGATCTCCTGTCCCACGGCGTCGCAGCTCGCTCCATCCAGACTCATGTCGTGGATTGACTCCTGTTGCTCTCATGTAGGCCACGAAGTCACTACCCCTCGCTATACGCGGCGGCCTACTGGACTCACGTTGCGACCTCACATGCGCCGACGCTCAAGGCGAGCAAGTCACCTGGTGTTTCAGTGCACGACCGAGCAACCAATCGATCCTACCGCCAATGACCATTACCTGAGCAAACTCGAGCAGACTGGCGGCCTAACGCGCAGACTCAGATGCAGGAACTAAGCCCGGTCCGGGCGACCACTCGGTGACTTCTGTTACTGGCGGAGTGGAAAGACTCTCATTTTGTCGGCTTTAAAGGTTGATCCGAACGACATACTAGCACTCCGAACGACAGACAGACACTAACTGCCTAACAAATGCGGACGAGAGACAGACTAGCAAGCTGAGGACGAGAAACTGACCAGACTGACAGACAGGCTAGCTCATAGTGCCCCTTAAATGTACGTGAACAGGCAACCTTTCCCCTTTCCCACCAGAGAGAAACACCAAAGCTGCGATTGCCACAGCGGCGCCTCCGCCAGAAACGGAGGGAGACTGCTTCACACTACGCGCTGCGGCACGCTCTTCAAAACAGCAATTTTTACCACGGCTCAAACGGGTTTGGGAACAGATGACGTCCAGCCGCATAGCGACTTGCTGCAATGCAGTGGCAGGAAGTGAAAATTTATGCCACAGTGGGAATCAAACCTCGATGCTCCGCTTCTCTAGATGATAGCTTTTACCACTTCCGCCTTCCACACATGTTTCCAGTCAGACCCAAATTCCCAACTTTGCACTCACTATGCAGGAATGAAACACTCTCACTAACTCCCTACTTGCAAATATCTTATTCCTGTAGGTGCTCTAACTTTGATTCTGCATCCGCACTGAAACTTTTTCGTTCAACAGCCGTTGTGCCCCTAGAGTTATATGTCTGAGTAGGAGCGTTCTGTCGGACATGAGTGACAGATCAGACACCATTCATATTTATAATTCTGTGGGTTTCACGGCTTTTCGGTGGAATGTATCAATGTGAATGCACAATCAAGGTTCGAACTTCTTTGGGAATTAGAATGTTTTGAGTAGGGTGTTTATGTTGTTAATGGGGTGGGTTCGTTTCAATGCAGTGAGTGCGAAGTTGGGAAGTTTGGTCTGACAGAAAGCATGTCGAGATTCCTGATAGCTGAGGTGGAGAAACTTTTGAGTAGGGTGTTTATGTTGGGGATGGGGTGGGTTCGTTTCAATGCAGTGAGTGCGAAGTTGGGAATTTTGGTCTGACAGAAAGCATCTCGAGATTCCTGATAGCTGAGGTGGATGAATTCCCAGTTTTGCACAAATTTTCAACTCTTGTTGTTGCAATGCCACAACGACCTTTGCGTCTGGAAGTCATTACATCCTTCGTATCCCTTTCCCTTGCCGTTTCCATTCCATTTGTTTCGCTCCAAAATTGTGAAGTGACAGCCTGTCCCCTAATGTGGCAGTGATCACTGAACCTGTACCTGCGTGAGCTTCTTGGAGATCCGTTACAGGGTGAGCAAGGCTGCTGCTGCTGCTAGGCTTGAGACAGTGTCACAGGTAACTCCTGTGGTTGTGAGGCTCGAAAGATTGGCCAGGGCGCGAAAATCACTACCCAGACCATGGCGAATGGGCCGGAGTCACGATGCCACGCCATGAGGTGGCCCGGTTAGTCGGCGGTCTGTTTACACCGCAGACATTGAAGGAGCCGATAGCTAAATTGTTGCTGCACAGGGAGGCGTTGCTACATCAAGAAACATAGTGGGCACATTACTGTTAACTTGTCATATAGCCTTGAATTAAGGTGTTGCTGCCTGTGCACAGCGAACTGTAATAGTGAGTCTGGTGAGCATCACCCCCCCCCCCCGCCAGTCTTTTCTTGATGGACAATTCGATTGCCTTGGCTGAGGAGATGGTGTTGATGCAGTAGCGTGGGTTTGTAACAGTTGTCGCCATTTCGAGCGCCTGGCGGAGTGGTTTGCAGACTTCACTCGCTGTCAGTGGGATCGTTGTTCAGTCCCACGTCCAACCATCCTGTTATAGGAAATCCATAATTTTCATCAGTCGCTCCAGGCAAATGCCAGAATAGTTCCGCTCGAAGGGCGCAGCCTACTCCCTTCTACATCCTTGACGTAACCTTGTAAGTCTCTTTATCTAATTCTTTATATGAGCACCAGATTATAATTTATTTAGATGAAGTGTATCTGCTAAATTCACAGAAAGTGACATAGTTTGTATAAAGGTACTTGCCTATTTTATTTAAAATGTTGATGCCTAAATGTACTTCTAAATTCCACTTACAGGAATATTTGTTTATGTTACTGACTGTCACGTAATGTCATATGTACTGTAGGCTGAGTTCACTACAGATGTAAAATGTGATTTTTATGTAATTATTTTAAACTATAAACTTTTTCTACAGTCACACAAGATGACATATTTTGTCCTTTTAAACGTAAAATAATATAACTTTTATGAGCACGGAAGAAGGAGATGATGTAAAATTTGGTAATAACGGTATCAACCATATCCGTGAACCTTTTGAGAAAATGATTATATCTGTACCTTAATTCCTGTGCATCCCCATGGTTATGGAGCACAAACAAAGTGAATAGTGAACCACGTCACTTCAATCTACGATGTTATCTATGCGGTGTCGGCATACCAAGATGCACACCACAGTCAGGATGTATGTCAATAGGTGCTTGCATACCAAGATGCACACCATCATTACTAATGGACCATTGGAGTTGGAACTTGTACCTGATGTTGCTGCGGCAACTTAGGCAATTCGACGGTTAACTTAGGGTCTCGTTACACTAAAACTATGGATCAAAGAGACGGCGGTATCACATGGTGAAACCTGGTGCTATGTGAGTGAAAGAAACGGACTTTTGAGTGCATTGCCAGTGCTTTCACCATGCTATCCAATTCCTCTTTTTCCCTTCCTTGAATATGGTACTAATAGATGCCAGTTTTACCACAGAAAAAAATTTATAATGAAACATAATGTTCTTATTTTTTGCCATGCATTCCTATTAGAGATATAAATAACTTTTACTACCTGATGTACACTTCCAACTTACTGACTCATATTATTTGTATATTTCGATTTATACTCTTTTGAATATTCTCTTTGTCAGACGTAGGAAAACAAATTCTTATGACAGTATACGTATGTGCTTTGTTGAAAGAAATATTCTATCATTAACTTACTTATTACTACACATATTTCTATAATCAAACTTTCTCCTTACGTCAAGTCCAAGTTACTTAAGGACGTAGGAAAATTTTAAGTAAACCCAGTGGAGGGTTATGTAAGACGCGTATATTTCTATTGCCTATTGTAAAACCACAATTTATGAAAGAGGCTTATATTTTATTAATAGGATTAAGTAGGAATAATTAATATTTGTCATGTTGGAAATAATTGTGGTAGCAGGGAATGTCTGCACCAAAGTATTGTTGGCAAGAGAGATCGCACATTGATATAATTTTAAAAAGGGCGGGAGAGACAGCGTATGGATACATTTTAGGAAAAGAGCGGGAAAGACCGCGCATTGATACATTTTGTGATGGTAGCAGGGATTGTCTGCACCAGAAAGCATTGTCGGCAGCAGAGACCGCACTTTAGCGTTCGTAGGAAGTCAGTCGTAAGCGAGAAGTAAAGCGAGTCGGTAGCAGGTCTGAGCGACAGGTTGAGAGGAGCGGCGTGTCTGCCAGCCACCAGCTATGGTTTACAAGAGATTATAAAAGGGTGTACAGAGACATCAGCTAACTATTATCATAATAGGAACTAATATTATTTAGTTATTTATTTCAGAAACTGAAGACTACTGAAGGTATGTTTGCGCAATGCTAGTTGTATGATTATTTTAAAAAGTAAGTCCCATTTGAACGTTTGTAAAAACATTTCATTCAGAATATAATTAATTTTTGCCAGCAATATTACATCCATCCCAAAAACCATCATGTCGCAGTTCGATGTAGCAGTCAGATAGCCATCCAGTAACAGTAAAAAAGGTAAGGAACAGTTTTGGGCTATTGCAGGTAACGACCGAGGGCCACGACGACGACATATTCTATGTTTCGTCGAAATAGTCAGAAAATAAATTTTAATAGGCAGCATTTAAATTTGTATGCGAAGATTGAGAAAGAGAAGTAATTTCAAAGGGAAAATTTCATTTGTTATTAGTAAGCCAGAGGTAGAAATCCAAAGGGAAGGTTTCATAGGACATCGTAAAAGGGAAGGTTGCGTTACAAAAGAGATATATAGGAGACGGTTACTGGGCAACAAAAGACATATAGGGGAGACGGGAAGGTTTCACCTGGCGACATCCAATCAGTAAGACTCTTTAGTGAGTCTACTGTGAAAATGAATATACTGACTCTGACAATTGTATGAATAAGCTAGTGTTAAGTGGCGCAACACTTATACTAACCTATATACCTTTAATTCACAGCCCATCGGCAATTCTGCTTGCTCTATTGATTCTGCGTTGAAAAGTATTTGTTCAGTGTTGAATCCGCTTTGAACAGTGATATATTTTGTTGCATGTGTTAATTATAGGCAATGTCCCAGAGAATAATTACTCGTTCTCAAAGTGATAAAAGTGTATAAAATACTGACGAGAAATTCTTTTCAGTAATAGACAGAAATAAAACGTGCGATAAACCCGATAGTGAAACGTTGTAATAATATGGAATCTTTTTGCGAAGAATCAATTTCAGAAATGCCAACTGATAATGAGACATCGGTGCAAAATAATTAGTTTTTAAATACAACAGACGCTACACAGCCACAAATCACGCGTAGCAGACATAATAGTTTCAGTAACGAAACCACTATAATTCAGTCAAACAGTGTGACTCCATTACGTGCCGAAACAGATTCAAACGGTACACAGCTACACAATCTGCGTAGCAGATACCACAGTTATATTGACGCAAATTCCGAAACAACGGAAGAGGTGACGCGATTACAATCATCTGAGGATGTTCAAATGAACACAGATGTACAACCTTTAACAACGAAATCAAATACACACAGAAGTCAATCCGAAACGGATCCAATAATGGCATTTTGGCTACAAATGGGACAAGACATGAATCATAACCTTAACCGAAGGGCACAAGAATCAGCAGACCAAAAAACGAAATCAAGTGAGAATGCCCACACACAGATCAAAAATCAGACAAAATGTACCAAAATCTAAAACACGAAATGAAAGTAGAAATTCAAGCAGTCGCTGAAAAATGTTCACAATCAAACCAAGAGTTACACGCCAAGACTCAAGAAATAACAGAAAAACAAGAATTATTCGCGGTTAGCATACGAGAGAAAATGACAGAGAACTTTTCCAAACAAAACGCTCACATTGATGAACGTTTTAAAAATCACACAGAAAACTGTTTGATACGTCACCACAAAATGGTGCGATCGCAGGATAAAGAACGAAAAGAACTATCACAAACAATTACTAAACAGCGACAGGACGACAAATAGAAAGTGTTTGTTAAGGGAAAAACTTACGAGGACAATCACATACACTCGCTTTCGAAAGAAGTCGAAACGGTTAACGAGACAAATATTAAATACAAGAGAGGCTCACATAAATCCAATCACACACAATTGAGGCGAAAATTTCTACAGACACTGAAATCTAGAATATTAGGGATAAATTAACAGAAGAAGTTCTGACACTAACTGAGAAAATAGAACACATAGAAATCAATCAAGACTCAGAAAATTTGAAAGCAGATTTTAAGAAAGAAACCAAAAGTAATCGTAAATTACGAAACGAATTGACAGAAAAGATCATCGAATTCACTACAAGGATAGACCTGTTAGATACTAACAATGACAGTAAATCAGATTACACTACACCAGTCCCAGTTCAACAGATTTCTAATAGTAAAGATATTCAAATCAAAAATCTGCAACAAACAATTGTAGACCTAGGATCACGTAATAATTTGTTAATCCGAAAAACAATTCTTTACAACAAAGGATAGCTGACACACAAGAAACAACTGCAAACAATCAATTCCAACAGAACACACACCATTATGGCATGCCTCAGATGCACAATACATATAACGTCGGTAGACTTCAGAGAGTAAGAATCTTAATCAGGCAGAAAGACACATAAATTCATGTGCACAACATTACGAAAATAATTACCTGCAAAGACATGACGGTTTCGACCACAAGCATTTCCTTTCAATGAGAAAGTTTAAAACATTTAAAAATGACAGGGCGCAAATACATCCACTGGACTGGATCCAACAATTCGATGCGGCACTCCCACCATCATGACCAGTTCAACATAAGCTAGAATTTATTATTAGTTTTCTTGAAGGGCAACCAGCGAGAAGAAGGCGACCAATTGCCAGACAGTGTTTTTCAGTAGAAGCATTCCAGGAAGCATTTCTAGCAACATATTGGTCAGATACCACACAGAGTAGCATTAAAGACCGGCTAATTAGTCTGCCAAATTTCGAGAATTTTACTTTCCCAACAATCACACAATTTGTCAAGTATATAGTTGAACAAAACCAATACCTGGATGAGTCATACAGTCAATCCGCATTAACTCAGCTGTGTCTTTCAAAACTCCCCAGAGCATTAAAAGTGTCATTATTAACAGGACAGCAAAAGGACAGTGTGTACACATTTAGAGACATGCTGCAATTGCTAGAGTTACACCAGGCAGATTATGCTTTTGTTAATAAGAACTTTTCACGACATAACGCAAACCAGACAAACAATGCTAATTTTGAGCAAACACGATTTGGCAATTTTTGTGGCGGTGTTCGTAGCGACAAACAATTCGCGGTAGAAACGGCTTACGAAGTCACCACCACACTTTTAATAGCGGGCCGACCGGTCCGCTGGAACAGTGAACAGAAAGATGAAAACCCAAACACTCTGATTAAATAAAAGTCGGTACTTATCTTTATTAACGAAGATACAGAAACACAGTGGTGAACTCCGTGTCTACAGAAATCTGTCCAGTTCGAGTCGGAGCGGCTAGGTCAGCGTCGGCTGACGACAAACAACAACTCTGCTGCGATGAACACACAACTGACTAGCAAGTACACAATTCGGTGGCGAGTATACAATTGAGCGGCGAATACAGAACTGTCCTAGCGCTCGCGACTCCAGCGCTTAGGAACCCAGAAGCCAGCGGTGGCGCGCGCAGACTTGCGGCGATTTCCTGTCTCGCTGGCGCTGCTTATGCGGATGGCGTCCGGACTGTGATGCTGCCAACCTTTTGGCAGCGGGCTCGGGTGGCATTCCTGGCTAGGATATAACAGCAATAACAATCATAATAAACGCTTTCGCACCGAAAATGATTTAATGAACAGCAGTATAACAACAATGTACATTATAATTCAAGACAGCAACAAAGCAATCCAAATAACATGATACATATACGACAGGAAATGACGAACCGGTCAGACTTTCACATGACTCATCGCGCAGAAATGCGACAGGTGCAAGCCATTACACAGGTCAGCCACAAAATACACAAAACGAACAAAGACAGCCTTTTCAGAGAAACACGCGTGCCTCGTCGTATAACCACAGTTTACTGACAGAAGGAGAGAAAACGAACACCAACTGCAAAGGACATTCTACAGTGATAATTTTCGTAGAAATTCAAACAGTGCACAACAACCAAGTCATCGTATGAATGTACCAGACTCAAGATTTCATCTGCCACCTACCACTAATAATCAAAACGGTAGAACAGTACACGTCATAGAAAACACACTACACTTGCCAACAGAAAATTAAATATCAGAACATTTATGACTATAGATAGCCTGTGATGAATCTCTAAATGATGACACTATGGATAAGGACAGAGAAAAGATGATAGAGAATGCCATTACATTTGACGACGTGTGAGACATTTTGTGACACGAAAAACCGATCATGGAGAAAACTATATGCCACCCAGTAATCCAGATAAATTTAAAGCTACAAAATATTTTAGCAATAATTGATTCAGGCTCACCAATGTGCGTAATTAATGAAGACACATTTAACAGATGCAATAGCAATAGTGATTACCCATTATTCCCGTTAAACAAAACTAAAGTTATGGGAACATTTCCAGGAAAAAGCATTGAAGTCAAAAGACAGACACAATTAACGTTTGTTTTTGCAGGGCAAACTTTCCACAGCAATTGTTGGATAGTTCCACATTTAACAACTGATATAATATTAGGAATGAATTTTATCGTACAGTACGATGCAAAGATTGGCTTTAAATCGTCATACCTAACATTACAGAAGGAAGACAGTGAAGTGGTAGTGAGATTTCAAAACACGGTATCCTCAGAAGAACAAAATATGCACAGGATCGAGATTATTGCAGACTCTAAAGATAACGATTGTTATCTCACACTATACACGAATACACATAATAACGACATGGCAGAGGAACAGGAGTATAATGTATTACAGACAGTTACACACAAAGCTGGAGACAGTATAGCAAAAGACGACACAGAACGCACAGAATTAGGAAATATTCTTGTGCAACATCAAACAGTTTTTAACAATGTTCCAGAAACGATGACAGTATTTATGTACGAATTTCAGGTGAAACCACACGAGACATTCAAAGCAAAACACTATCCAATCCTGCATATACACACAGAAGCAGTTAAGAAAGAGTTACGAGCAATGATTGATCATGGTATTATTGAACCAGCAGCAAGCCAATATATAAATCCATTACACATCGTTGAAAAGTAGGATGGATCACTCCGTTTACTTTTAGACTCACGTCAGGTTAATAAAATAATCATTACAGAAACTGACCGAGCACAGACGTTAGAACAGTTACTGCAAAAGTTTCATGGCACCTCTATATATACCACCCTCGATCTCAAATCAGGATTTTGGCACGTCCAGTTGCATCCAAATTGCCGAAAGTGTACGGCATTCTTTTGCTTTGGGGAATGTTACGAATTTTGTAAACTTCCGTTTCGACGAACGATTTCGTCTGCAGCCTTTATACGAGGCATGAATACAATTCTCCCACAGCATCTTGCAAACTAAGTTACTACATATGTAGATGACACTTTAATCGCTGCAGAAAACTGGGAACAGCACAACCACACTCTTCAACAATTACTGAAGACATTCGAGCAGAACCGTGTAACTATAAACCTCCATAAATCTGAATTTGGAAAAGCCTCAAAAAAATTTCTAGGTCATATCATTTCACAAACAGGTATTGCACCAGACTCTGACAAATTGCAAGCATTAAAAGATGTAGACGTACCAACAAATAGGAAGCTTTTTAGGCCTTATTAATTATTTTAGAAAATTCATTCGTTATGGAGCATTAGACACACCCTTGCTATACCAGCTCACAAGTAAAAGCACAATTTGGTCATGGAATGAAGACACTGAAGCTGAATTCGAGAATTTCAAAGAAGCGTTACTAAGGGCACCTTTGTTATCACATCCTGACCCAACACAAAACTTTTACATTGCAAGAGATGGTTCAAGTACTGCACTAGGAGTACATATTTTGCAGGAAGCAGAGGAGGAAGGTAAGACATTCGTTAAACATATTGCATTTGCAAGCAAGATACTTTCTCCAGCAGAGCGCAATTATTCTGTAACAGAATTAGAGACGCTATGCGTAGTATGGGCATTTAAGAGATTCCGTCATTATCTATATGGAAGACACACCACAGTATATACCGATCACCGAGCAATCCAGTTTTGTATTATCAGCAAAACTTATGCGTGATAGAATAAGCCGTTGGAAATTATATCCACAAGAGTTCGACTTTGCTATTGTACACAATCCAGGCACGCAGAATATTGTTGTCGACTCATTATCGAGATCTATACACCATAAACAACTAGAGAAAGAAATTACCTTATTCCACAACAACCATAGTATTATGTGTATCAAAAAAGTAACTTTCGAAAACTTTATATCATCAGCAGTACAGGACATAGAGAGACAGAACAGCAGAAATATGTAACACTAAAAGAGATTGTAACGCTCTGGCGAGACAAGAGCAACGCAAGAATCAGACATAATTACACTATACATCAAAATATTCTGTTTATTCGCTCATACCCAGACGGCAACAATTGGCTTTTATGCATTCCTGAAGGGATCAGAAAGAAATTGATATGGTATACGCACCTAAGATATGCACATTACAGAGCTAGGAAATGCTTTCTACTTCTTGGACAAAATTTTCACTTCAACTATATTTAAAAACACATTCGCAAAGATATAGCATCATGCAAGATATGTCAGAAAGCTAAATCATCAATAGTATCACATATTCTACCACTCTATCCCATCATACCGGTTAAATTAAGACACATGGCAGCAGTAGATCTTTTCGGTCAAATCCCCAGAACAAGTAAAGATTATAGTTATATTCTAGTAGCCGTAGAACTTACATCCAAATTTGTAAAATTTTCTCCACTAAGGAAAGCAACAGCTAGATCAGTATCAAGAGCATTTGTAAGAGATTTTCTATCAATAGCAGGACATGTACAGAAGGCTATTTCAGATAACGGACCGCAGTTTAGGTCAGACATATGGAAACAAATGTTAGAGAGTAAGAACATAACACCAATTTATATATCAAGATATCACAGTTCTTCTAACCCGTCAGAAAGAATAATGAAAGAGATCGAGAAACTATGTAGAATTTATTGCCACAGAAAGCATACAACATGGGACGAATACATTTCACAGTTTCAGGAAGTAATACATGCAATACCTAATGAGTCAACGGTGCTCTCACCAACTGTAATATTGACGAATAAAGACCTACCGAATAAACTTACTGAAATAATTACTTTTCTAAAGAAGCGTAGACTTCGTTATTGTGAGATAACAGACATGGCACTAGCGAACATTAAACGAGCTGCAGATCGTCGGAAGAGACAGCAGAACCAGGTAAGTAGATTACACAAGTACGAGATTGGCGATAAGGTACTAGTCCGTAACCATTATATATCACATAAAGGGAAGAACCGATGTAAAAAATTTGAACTTTTATATGCAGGACCGTACAGAACCCGAAATATTCCGCACGCTAATGTAGTACACGTTGAGACACTCAGAACAAAAAAATCTAGAGGAAACCATCATATGTCAAACATAAAGAAATTCTTAAAATAGAAAAACCTTCTTACAGGGATACGTATAGACAGTGTATAACAATGAGCTTTTCGACACATTCCAGCAAGCCCGAACACAATGAGCTACTAATGGGTTATTTACATGCACAACAAGTCACCTCGACTCGACCGCAGATAAATACACTGAACATTAATAGCAGTCTTAGAAGCGCTCTCACAGGACATTTATTTCACATTATTTAAGGTAAGTGAAGCAATTAACAGGACTACTTTAAATGTAAATGTATAACATGTACAAATGATTTTCATACAGTAGCAGCAATTAGATGTATTCTTTAACCCATGCATGCTGCATTGTTGTCATAGTTCAACAAAATAAACTTAGTTTTAATCATAATATAAGTATAGAATATGAAGAAATATGGATAAATGCTTTACAGGTCATGCCAAGAGCTGACACGATTTTCCAGATGCAGAGATGTTGAAGTCATACTGTGCACTGTAATTAACCATGAATATTTTATTATTGGGAATGCAGAGAGATATTGAAGTCATGCCGTGTGCTGACAATTATTAACAGTGAATATTTGATTATAGGCTATGAAGAGAGATGACAGAAGGTACATAGGAGAGAGGAGAATGAAGATGTTAGTATGTAAGGAATATAAATTAGCAATGGTTTATTTTGATAACAGGTGACACAATGCAGCGTAGCACTACAGATGGAGAAACCACATTAAACTGCTTACTATATGTACTTCGCTATTAGAAAAAAAATTTCTGCATTGAACATCATATCTTTTACATCAAATACATACGTATAAAACAGATCACTTCAAATGTCAGCATACCGATTCGCACTCTGCGTAAAATACAAATGTTTTCTCTTAATTAATAATGACAATGTGTGCTACACAACTCAAACATAATATATAGTCGACTGACAGCATGACTCGTAACTGACGCCCACATTGCCGAACATACTGAAGTCACAGAAAGTGAGTTTGTCAAAATGTACTTTCATGTTTCAAAAACTGTGAATTCACAACCTGTGAAGTAATATAACACTGTCTTTATGTAATTATTTATATGAGCACGAGATAATGATTTATTTAGAGGAAGTGTATCTGCTAAATTCACAGAGTGTGACATAGTTTGTATAAAGGTACTTGCCTATTTTATTTAAAATGTTGATGCCTAAATGTACTTCTAAATTCCACTTACAGGAATATTTGTTTATGTTATTGACTGTCACGTAATGACATATGTACTGTTGGCTGAATTCACTACAAATGGAAAATGTGTTTTCATGTAATTGTTTAAAACCATAAACTTTTTCTACAGTCACACAAGGTGACATATTTTGACCTTTTAAACTTAAAATAAATAATTATTTGAGCACAGAGGAAAGAGATGATGTAAAATTTGGTAATAACGGTATCAACCATATCCGTGAACCTTTTGACAAAATGATTAGATATACCTTACCTTAATTCCTGTGCATCCCCATGGTTATGGAGCACAAACAAAGTGAATAGTGAACCACGTCACTTCAATCTACGATGTTATCTATGCGGTGTCGGCATACCAAGATACACACCGCCGTCATGTGTACGTCAATAGGTGCCTGCATACCAAGATGCACACCATCTCTACTAACGGACAATTGGAGTTGGTGTTGTGTCTAGACAAGACAGCCTAGACACAATGAGAGGAAGCCGAAAGGCACGCGCTATAAGCTTACGCAGGATGGCGTAAGGTCTGAAACTGGATACGTAATGAATGCTATGAAGAAAAGTACGTAGCTTCTGGAATACTTAACTTTAATCCATCATTGTATACAGCGTTCTTGATTATACAAGTGAGACTCTGTGGTTTCAGACAATATACTGCTAATGGCGCCTTGCTAGGTCATAGCCATTGACTTAGCTGAAGGCTATTCTAACTATCTGCTCTGCAAATGAGCGAGGCTTCGTCAGTGTGCATCGCTAGCTACGTCGTCCGTACAACTGGGGAGAGTGCTAGTACGTCTCTCTAGACCTGCCGTGTGGTGGCGCTCGGTCTGCTATCACTGAAAGTGGCGACACGCGGGTCCGACATGTACTAATGGACCGCGGCCGATTTAAAGCCACCACCTAGCAAGTGTGGTGTCTGGCGGTGACACCACAGTTGGAGCTTGTACCTGATGTTGCTGCGGCAACTAGGCAATTCGACGGTTAACTTAGTGTCTGGTTACACTAAAACTATGGATCAAAGAGACGACGGTATCACATAGCAAAACCTGGTGCTATGAGAGGGAATCGAACGGACTTTTGAGTGCATTCACAGACAGTTGCCAGAGCTTTGACCATGCTATCCAATTACTTCTTTTCCCTTCCTTGAATATGGTACTAATAGATGCCAGATTTACCAGAGAAAAAAATTTATAATGAAACATAATGTTCTTATTTTTTGCCATGCATTCCTATTAGAGATATAAATAACTTTTACTACCCGATGTACACTTCCAACTTACTGACTCATATTAATTGTATATTTCGATTTATACTCTTTTGAATATTCTCTTTGTTAGACGTAGGAAAACAAATTCTTATGACAGTATATGTATATGCATTGTTGAAAGAAATATTCTATTATTAAATTCCTTATTACTACACATATTTCTGTAATCGAACTTTCTTCTTACGTCAAGTCCAAATGACTTAACGACGTAGGAAAATTTTAAGGAAACCCAGTGTAGGGTTATGTAAGACGTGTATATTTCTATTGTCTATTGTCAAACCACAATTTATGAAAGGGGCTTATATTTTATTAATAGGATTAAGTAGGAATAATTAATATTTGTCATGTTGTGAAATAATTGTGGTAGCAGGGAATGTCTGCACCAAAGTATTGTTGGCAAGAGAGATCGCACATTGATATAATTTTAAAAAGGGCGGGAGAGACAGCGTATGGATACATTTTAGGAAAAGAGCGGGAAAGACCGCGCATTGATACATTTTCTAATGGTAGCAGGGATTGTCTGCACCAGAAAGCATTGTCGGCAGGGGAGACCGCACTTTAGCGTTCGTAGGAAGTCAGTCGTAATCGAGAAGTAAAGCAGGTCTGAAGCGATAGGTTGAGAGGAGCGGTGTGTCTACCAGCCAACAGTTATGATTTACAAGAGATTATAAACGGATATAGAGAGACATCAGCTAACTATTATCATAAGAGGAACTAATATTATTGAATTATTTTTTTGAGAAACTGAAGACTACTGAAGGTATATATGCGCATTGCTAGTTGTAACATTAATGTAAAAAGTAAGTCTCATTTGAACGTTTGTAAAATCATTTCAGTCAGAATATAATTAATTTTTGCCAGCAATATTGGATTACTGATTATAATCCATCCGATAAACCATCTACCTAAAACTTACCAAAATTTTATTGTTGTCAAGAAAAATTTTAACAATGAATTACGTAACTTCAGTCACATTAATTAAAGAAAAACGTCAGAGTTTCTATTAAAGAATAATGTCAGCTTTGGTAATAAATACAGCCATTTATCATGACACCCCACCAACGGCTAATAGGGTATAGTAAAACAGAGTAAGTATATTCATGTCGCAGCTGGATGTAGCAGTCAGATGGCGATCCAGTAACAGTAAAAAAGGTAAGGAGCAGTTTTGGGTTATCGCAGGTAACAACTGAGGACCACGACGACGACATATTCTATGTTTCGTCAAAATAATCAGAAAATAACTTTTAATAAGCAGCATTTAAATTTGAAGGCGAAGATTGAGAAACAGAATAAATTTCAAAGGGAAGATTTCATTTGTTATTATTAAGCAAGAGGTTGAAATCCAAAGGGAAAGTTTGATAGGATATCGTAAAAGGGAAGGTTGCTTTACAAAAGAGATATGGAGGAGACGGTTATTGCGTAACTAAAGAGATATAGAGGAGACGGGAAGGTTTCAGCCTGAGCTTGTGCTCCATCTCGAATGACCTCTATGTCGACAGGACGCTAAACACAATCTTCGTAACCTTCCTTCGAAGACCTACTTGCAGGCGATGGGGACGCTACATATTGTGGTCGCCAGTTCACCGAAAGCGCAGGATGTGATTATGATGGAGCAGTGGCACAGGTGGTGGTGGTCGTTGTGGCGATTGCCAGTGAAATGGACAAGGGAGTAGCATTGATGATCAGAATAGTCATAAGACCAACTCCCACTAGCACTCCACACAAGAAGAAAACAACTTGCTAAGCATCTACTGATTCAGAAATATATAATAAAAACGATATGCAGATACGACTGATAACAATTTCTGGTCCTTAAGTATAAAATGGCCATATTACTTATTGCTGGGGTATGCATCTAGTAAGTCATCATCGACAGACATGTCAGCCTTTAGAACCATATCCAGCATATATTTTGGAGGTAGGGTGTTGGTGTGTGGCGCCAACTGGGGAAAGCCTCTGACATGATCTGTTCAATTCTCAAAGACAGCATAGGTGCGGGTTGCTAGTGGCGGTGGTAGTGATGCTAGCGTTGCAATACGAATATTCCCATTGAGCACACCTACAAGCAAACACGGACATCTTGTAAGCAACAACAAAAAGTTATTATTGTTGATTGATGAGCAAACTACTCATGTATCTGCTCCTGAACAGTCAGAGTAATTTCCGATGTGCTCTGACTCGAAAACAGCGGCTGTTTGAGTTTCAACAGAGACTCGAAGTTGATCGCATCTAGAAAAGGAAAAAATAGAAGTCATAAGACCCACATGTAGACGCGAGTGAATGGCCATTAAAATTCCTAGAACACGAAGAGGACGTGCTACAGACGCGAAATTTAACCGACCGGAAGAAGACGCTGTGATATGCAAATGATTACTTTTTCAGAGCATTCACACATGGTTGGCGCCGGTGGCGACACCTACAACGTGCTGACATGAGGAAAGTTTCCAACTGATTTCTCATACACAAACATCAGTTGACCGGCGTTGCCTGGTGAAACGTTTTTGTGATACCTCGTGTAAGCAGGAGAAATGCCTACCATCACGTTTCCAACTTTGATAAAGATCGGATTGTTCTCTACCGCGATTGCGGTTTATCATATCGCGACATTACTGCTCACGTTGGTCGAGATCCAATGACTGTTAGCAGAATATGGAATCGATGGGTTCAGGAGGGTAATACGGAACGCCGTGCTGGATCCCAACGGCCTCGTATCACTAGCAGTCGAGATGACAGCCATCTTATGCGCACGGCTGTAACGGATCGCGCAGCCACGTCTCGATTCCTGAGTCAACAAATGGGGAAGTTTACAAGACAACAACCATCTGCACGAACAGTTCGACGACGTTTGCAGCAGCATGGACTATCATCTCGGAGACCATGGCTGCGGTTACCCATCACGCTGCATCACAGACAGGAGTGCCTGCGATGGTGTACTCAACGACTAACCTGGGTCCACGAATGGCAAAACGTCATTTTTTCGGATGACTCCAGGTTCTGTGTACATCACCATGGTCGCATCCATGTTTGGCGACATCGCGGTTAACGCACATTGAAAGCGTGTATTCATCTGCGCCGTACTGGCGTATCACCCGGCGTGATGGTATGTGGTGCCATTGGTTACACGTCTCGGTCACCTGTTGTTCGCATAGACGGCACTTTAAATCGTGGGCGCTACATTTCAGATGCGTTACGACCCGTGGCTCTACCCTTCATTCGATCCCTGCGAAACCCTTCATTTCGGCAGCATAATGCACGACCGCGTGTTGCAGGTCATGTACGGGGCTTTCTGCATACAAAAAATGTTCGACTGCTGCCCTGGTCAACACATTCTCCAAATCTCTCACTAACTGAAAACGTCTGGTCAATGGTGGCCGAGCAACTGGCTCGTCACAATACGGCAGTCACTACTCTTAATGATCTGTGGTATCGTGTTGAAGCTGCATAGGCAGCTGTACCTGTACACGCCATCAAAGCTCTGTTTGACTCAATGCCCAGGCGTATTAAGGCCATTATTACGACCGGAGGTGGTTGTTCTGTGTACTTATTTCTCAGGATCTATGCACCCAAATTGCGTAAAAATGTAATCACATGTCAGTTCTAGTATAATATATTTGTCCAATGAATACCCGTTTATCATCTGCATTTATTCTCGGTGTAGCAATTTTAATGGCCAGTTGTGTACATAAAATATGTATACTTACTTTCATCATTTGGCAAGTGACCCATGATGAATGACATCACATCATAATCAGTAAATAGCGACAACACTGTGTTGCTTTCATCAACCCACGGTCCTCGGTACTAATTACTATATTCATCAGCATCATTGCTATTATTACATGAGCATTTTTTGTCGTCGTCGTCAGTTCTGGTTGGTGATTACAGGGGTAATGAGACTGAGAGACTCTCAACAGGGTTATTTACAAGCGCACTCAGTGAGTTTGCATTCGTAAGGAATTCAGGTCGCCCATCCCAATCGTCGATGTGTCCGACCGTGCTTCTTTTTCTCACATGGTACTGCATGATATTTGGCAGTAAAATTACTTGCCCATAATGCCTTGGGAAGGGTCTCAGCATGGTGGTAAATGATCACGCTTCTCTCACTCAGTACCACTACTACTACTACTACTACTAATACTACCACTACTATTGTTACTATGTGACCCAATTTCATCACTTGCCAGGCATGGAGATGAAGCCACAGCGGTTTCATTCCTAGAAAGAAGATGTGTGCACGTCACTTCTCATATTAAATTACTGGCTTATATTCGAAACAGAGATGCACAAAATGGAATATGCTGGCTGCAAAGAGCTCCTGATTGGTTGGTTACATGTTGAGCAGCATATTGAAGACTTCTAAAATCTTCTCTCCAGTTCTTGAGGAAGAGCATAGATTTCGTGTGTTAAAAAACACTTGCGTCACATTATCAATTAAAAATTGAGCCTGGCGGTACCTGAATAAATACAGCAGTAATTTCTCCCTCAGTCACTGTAATAGTACTTGCAGATTATCCGAAGCACATATAAAATTGTTTCTCTTTCTTCACCATCATAGACTTGCTTGATGCGTGGAATTGACCGACAGAAGAATGATCCTACGTTCCTGATAGCAGCATTCTTGAGACAATCTTCTCACGACCTTTGGTGTACGCGATGTTGTCTCTGTGATTAAAGTTTCGGAGTGATGCCAGCATGTCCTTACAGGTCATTCCTGTCTCATCCCAGCTTTTACCACGGTGGTATCAAGTGAACCACGCTACAGTATTCCGAATTTTGCGACATTTTATTGTGCTGAACGGCTGATGTGAAGCGACTATTGTGTGGAAACTTGTTAAAACACGTCCTACGTCTGTGACCGCAATGTAGATAACATGTTTAAACATGAGGTGGCCACAGTCATCGAGGGAGCCTTCACATTAGCACTTATGTTTGTGTGTTGGGGATTCGTCGTGAATTGACATTCATGCGCGACACATATGCATCTTTTTATGGCTCACTGTAGAACACTTGTCAAAGTTGAGTAATTGAACCTGAAGTTGTGCAGTTATAACGCATTTTGTGAGAAATTTTCCGATGATTTGATTTCAGTTTGTATATCAATAAGGCCTGTCGTAATACTTGAATTTTTTTCAGAACAGTCAATCACGACAAATGGTGTCAAGTCTTGAAATTTCTGTGGGCAGAACATACATCCAGATTCATCTCTCTCATTGTAAGAAGAGCGACATCTTGAATACATTTCCTATAGTCGACTGTACGTGTTATTATTCTAGTCAAGGTGCAAATTATTATAGTTAGGAAAACACTCTTGTATTGATCAGTTTACAGTTGTTGAACATTCATGACAACTTTCTTCATTTCCTCAAAAGGAACCCATAAGAATCATGGATGCACACACAAAGCAATTGTTGATCGATCCATCAATTGGACTATCCTGCACACTTTGACGCCACACTTTGATTTGGAGACGTATGTTTTAAGGATTGAAGTCATTGCAACATTCGTTATGTCAGTTTCCTCTGCGTCGAGTTCATATTGTATCTCCTGAAAAAGAAGCAGAATGCACTTTGCATAAGTTGTGATGTTGCTGTAGGTGTTCCATCCTTTTTCTTAAATCTTTCATTCCAGGTATATCGAATTGTTGCTTTGAATTGTTAAAGTATCCAGGTGCTGAATGATAATCCGTGTCTAGGCACGGATTTGTAGTCATAATATACTGAAATGGATCCATTAGCTCGAGCACTAATGTAATTTGGTGGCTTCAGTACTATCGATTTATGGAACTTGTAGTTTTTCTACGTAATCACCTTGTGCTTTTGCTGTGAAATGGTGGACTGATGGCTGTGTGTGCTGTTTTTATGCCTCTCTCCCATGTTGCTATTCTCTTCAAGTAGATAAGTATTTCCTCACCTCAGAAATCCGTTAACTGCCCGTCCTGGTCGACAATATTCAGTTCCAGATGGTATAATGTTTAAGAAGTCAGTGGAAAACATATGAGACTAGCTGGCACATCAATGATTTTGCATCCTGGGACCACTAAAGAAAGAAAAAAGAAATGTAAGTTGTGTGAGTCAGGCTGCTGTTGAGATTCCAGCGATCACATGTAGACCCAACGACAATGCTAATTACGATTTCAGTGGGCATGGAGCCATCGGGATTCGATCGTCCATCAATGGAAAGCTATCGGTTCTTGGGATGAATCACATTTGTGTTAGACTTGATCGATGGTCGTCTCCACAAATGCCGCCATCGAGGTGGACATCAGCTCGAAACGTGCAGCGTGCCACGGATGCAGGCTGGTGGGAGCAGTGTTATACTATGGAAGAAATTCTTCTGCACTTTCATGGGACCTGTGGTAGTAACCGAAGACACGCTAAGCTGCGAACCTCCTGCATTACTTCATGCTTGATGTATTCCCTGATGGCGATGTCATCTTTCAGCAGTACAATCGGCCTGATATAAATCCTTTGAAACCCATCTGCGTCGCTATCGGTCGCCATCATCGCGAACGGAAGTCAACGGCCCGTTATTTACTCAAATTACATGACCTTGCGTGTAGACGTCTAACGCAACATGGACATAGAAACAAGTTATTAAGCAGGTGGTCACTGTGTTTTGTCCCATCAGTGTATTTTACCTTGTATAGCTAAATAATTTGTAAGAAAGAGGTCCTAATTAGCATAAATAAAAATATTTAGGTATATGGTTATTTCGGTAGTAATACACGGGCTTGCTAAGGTACTGTGTCAGTGGAAAAACTGAAGAATTTTAAGTAAGAGTACTGGGAAGATGCAACCTGTTCATGACATTTGGAACCCTCTGGCTTCTGCCTACTCCCACAACTGGAAAAATTTGTGTATTTCAAACATTTTAAGTGCATCGTGTAGCATTCGTATTTCTTCCTAGCTAGTGCAAATGCTCTTTGCTGTAGTCACATTGCTCGGAGTAATCAACCTGCAATCACACCACGTGTGTACACCAGCATGACCTCTCACTCGGTCTCCACTACTATTACCAACATACGGCATGGTTCAACAGCATTGTGGAAAGGGGAATTCATGACAGCTGGAGTGTGTGCTTCTTAAAGCAGAGAATCCTGGCACATTTAAATACTCACCGCTCTGCCGGCTAGAAACATTTAATTGGGGACTGTCGTGGAACGGGTACTGTCGTGAGACAGAAAGGCATTGTCACTCATTTGGCATCTGCTGGAACAGCCTCCTCCATTCGCCGTCGTGTGGAACCGGTTTGCTAGTGGTCCAGGAACCACACCGATGGCCCGAGGGTCGAAATAATACCATCCGAGGCGCCATCTTGCTGGAGACCACCATCACCCAGCACTGTCAGCCAGGCAGGGATTCACATTGCGAATGTCACTGGTTTCGTCACTCGACACGGCTGAGGGAGGCCCTCAGCCAGTCTTGCTAGCAGCGTAGCTGTGCCTGACCACAGTTACAGCATCTGACACTGCTCCACCACTGGCCTGGTATGCCTAACATGCATGGTCACTGTGCCAATACCGGTGGCTGCGTACTCGTACGACTCGTCAGCAGATCGGTACTGAGGTGTCAGGTCAAAGGGGTGTTCTGAACACAATTTCGACGCAAAGCAGCTCAATAGGCCCTTGGAGTGGTAGGCTAGCAATAGAACAGTGCATCACCATTGACTAGACACTCATTTATTGAACACATAAGTCAGGTATTACCCAAAAGGAACACTCAGTACAAATCACAAAATTATATTATTTTCTTTTAAGTCACTCAAACATTTAAACAGACAAATAGCAATCATCTAACTGACAGCCTTTTAAGAAAGCAAGACTAGAAAATTTGAATGATGAGTTAAAATCATATTTAAATAGGCTCTGACCGAGACATATTTTAAAACAAAGTAGTTCCTTTAAGGAACCAGCGATCAAAATTAATTACTCAATCCTCATCAACCATATTACATCCAAGACATTTAAGATTAAACAGTAATATATAACATCAGAGAGCTGCAGTCCCAAGATTTAAGCAGCATGTTTCAGATGGATTGCACTGCAACAGTATAATACAAGTCCCTCAGAGGATCTCCCCACACAGGAAGTTATTGCCGCAATCGACAAAAATCAACATCATTCCATGTACAGACCTAAGATACACTAAAAGCTCTCTTAAGTTTGGTACAGTTAATTCCCTTTCAACATAACATACATCACAGGTCTAGCCCTAAGACGGCACCGACACCCCGCAATTTAGCACGCGAAAAACTGCAGCAATGCACTCATCCCGTATCCTTACAAAATCCAATAACAGAGAGCCGGCTCGCCAATAGCGGAACATTTAACCACGGGCAGCGTGCGGGCTTGCGGGATGCTGATCCCACCCTTAACCTCAACAACAGTTCAACACTAGTCAGCCTACAATCTTGAACAACCATACACATTCCTTCAGTTACTGCATAGAAAGCCAATGTGATGGGCAAACAGACCAGCATATGATAAAAGCTTAAGTGATTTCCTTACTAGACAACCCTTATGAATAGTAGCCGTAATTATTTTTTTAACGTGAGCACCCCCAGAATCAAAAGACAAACAACGCCAATCATAAGGATAGTAGCACATAACCAAGTAGCAATGGTAACTTCTGCTTAGATTGGCTACAAATCAGCGAGTGATTTAACACACCAGAGAACAGTCTTTACAACACAACCATCAATACAACAGCAAATTACTCACACGTGTACTCCCCTACGATTTCGATTCGCAAAGCCATAGAAAAAACGTGGAGAACGTATCATTTAGACCAACATAATGGTGCTCCCTCAGTTACCCCAAATAATTAACTCCCTTAGTTGCACGGCAAAGAAGCAGACCTAATGACACCACCACAGTTTTCGCCTCTAAATTGTCACAGTACAAGTGAGACTCAATCACAAATGTAATTTTACATCACCAGTTCCCGTATAGTCAATACAAGCGCCTGATTTTCACCCTTTTATAACGGCAGGCAGCAACAACGTACGGAAAAGAGCGTATACACATGTTCTTACCAATTGTCTCCGAAAGCAGCCACCGCAACCCTCGGGAACCACTGGGACATCCAAAGCAAAAATCGTTACTCCTTCGCCCATATTACAGGACGCCCGCTTCCCGCTGCTTGTTACGGCGCCTTCCGTTCAGAGCCAACTTGTATATCTCCATGCGATATGTCCGGTCTCACACTCGCTGCGTCAACGCGACAACCGTCTTCCACCACGTCCCGGAGCACACACCCCCATGACCTCGCCTCGTTACTCCTCGTGTACGCCCCAGAGGGCGCTGCTGACCGCCCTGACCGTGGCTGGAAAGATAAACCACCAGGGTGGCACTATCGATATGAGCCGCCACAGCTCAGGCACAACAGACACTTGCCTGCCGGACATGGGAACAAGACATTTCTTGTAGACTGGACCAAATAAATAAATCAACTCGTACCATCAGATCGTAACTGGACTTGCCCTCACCTACCCACTAGAGACTGCCCTCGGCTCTAGCGCACATGAGCTATTCTGGCACAGATTCCTCTTGCTACACTACCGTTAAACAGATACCACTGATCTGAAAGCAGACTATGACAAAATGTGCCGTCATCTTTTGGAAATAAAAACACATTTTTAAAGAACAGTTCTCGGCTCCTAGTCTTCCACCCTTTGCATAGTTCATATTTTTCTCCCAGGCCGGCGGCCTTGCAGGGGTTTTGCGATGTTGTCGCCGCCGCTGCCGGCGCTACCTCGCCGAGTTCCAGCGTCCGTCCGTAGACGGATGGGCCTCGCCTCGCGTCGGCCCCACGTTGCGGTGACGGATTGCCGCGCTGCGGCGGAAGTTGGCGCTCCGTGGGACCGGGACCTGCACCTGCTGCAGGCTTCCGGTCCTGGAGAGGCCCTGCTGACGCTGTTTCGCTGCGGCACGTACACTCCAACCAGCAGCGGGATACTCATGTAGATGTCGAAGATGCCGAACTTTAGTCGTCCTTGTAAATTTCGGAAAAATAGCACCCACAAAAACCCGAGGATAACAAGGGTACGATAGCGCGAGGGCTACAGCAAATCATGTTCGTGGCTTATACATCAAACCTGCTGATATGAATAACATACAGAAGAATGGGAAAAAGAAACTGAGAATCTGATAGCTGACGACCGGTTTCGGATTCCGAAAGATGAGAGGCTCCTACAGAGGCAGTTCTGCCCCTTGCGATTCGTAATGGAAGAAGTACCTAAGAAAAATTAACCTAGGCCCATGGGCGTTGTTGACCTAGAAAAGGCGTACGACGGTGTAAAATGGTGCAAATACTAAGGAAAGCGGGAGAAAGCTATAGGGAAAGACACATAATTGCAATATATACATCAACCATCAGCAGACTTGAAGAGTGGAACAGAAGAACGACGTATTCTTAATAAAAAATGAACTAAAACGTAGTCTTTCGCCCCTATCGTTCAATGTATAAATTAAATAAAGACGGAAAAAGTAGGTTCAACAGTGGAATTAAAATTTTAGATGAAGCGATATGAATGATTCAATTCACTTACGACGCTACTATCAAATGTGTGAGATTTTATGGGACTTAACTGCTAAGGTCATCAGCCCCTAAGCATTTTTTATTTTATTTTATTTCTTTGGTCATCAGTCTACTGACTGGTTTGATGCGGCCCGCCATGAATTCCTTTCCTGTGCTAACCTCTTCATGTCAGAGTAGCACTTGCAACCTACGTCCTCAATTATTTGCTTGACGTATTCCAATCTCTGTCTTCCTCTACAGTTTTTGCCCTCTACAGCTCCCTCTAGTACCAGGGAAGTCATTCCCTCATGTCTTAGCAGATGTCCTATCATCCTGTCCCTTCTCCTTATCAGTGTTTTCCACATATTCCTTCCCTCTCCGATTCTGCATAGAACCTCCTCATTCCTTACCTTATCAGTCCACCTAATTTTCAACATTCCTCTATAGCACCACATCTCAAATGCTTCTATTCTCTTCTGTTCCGGTCTTCCCACAGTCCATGTTTCACTACCACACAATGCTGTACTCCAGACGTACATCCTCAGAAATGTCTTCCTCAAATTAAGGTCGGTATTTGATATTAGTAGACTTCTCTTGGCCAGAAATGCCTTTTTTGCCGTAGCGAGTCTGCTTTTGATGTCCTCCTTGCTCCGTCCGTCATTGGTTATTTTACTGCCTAGGTAGCAGAATTCCTTAACTTCATTGACTTCATGACCATCAATCCTGATGTTAAGTTTCTCGCTGTTCTCATTTCTGCTACTTCTCATTACCTTCGTCTTTCTCCGATTTACTCTCAAACCATACTGTTCATTCCATTCAGCAGATCATTTAATTCTTCTTCACTTTCACTCAGGATAGCAATGTCATCAGCTAATCGTATCATTGATATCCTTTCACCTTGTATTTTAATTCCACTCCTGAACCTTTCTTTTATTTCCATCATTGCTTCCTCGATGTACAGATTGAAGATTAGGGGGCGAAGGGCTACAGCCTTGTCTTACACCCTTCTTAATGCGAGCACTTCGTTCTTCATCGTCCACTCTTATTATTACCTCTTGGTTGTTGTACATATTGTATATGACCCGACTCTCCTTATAGCTTACCCCTACTTTTTTCAGAATCTCGAACAGCTTGCACCATTTTATATAGTCGAACGCTTTTTCCAGGTCGACAAATCCTATGAAAGTGTCTTGATTTTTCTTTAGCCTTGCCTTCATTATTAGCCGTAACGTCATAATTGCCTCTCTCGTCCCTTTACTTTTCCTAAAGCCAAACTGATCGTCACCTAGCGCATTCTCAATTTTCTTTTCCATTCTTTTGTATATTATTCTTGTAAGCAGCTTCGATGCATGAGCTGTTATGCTGATTGTGCGATAATTCTCGCACTTGTCAGCTCTTGCCGTCTGCGGAATTGTGTGGATGATGCTTTTCCGAAAGTCAGATGGTATGTCGCCATTTGACCGTAAGTCCTCCAAAGCTCTTTTAAATTCCGATTCTAATACTGGGTCCCCTATCTCTTCTAAATCGACTCCTGTTTCTTCTTCTATCACATCAGACAAATCTTCACCCACATAGAGGCTTTCAATGTATTCTTTCCACCTATCTGCTCTCTCCTCTGCATTTAACAGCGGAATTCCCGTTGCCCTCTTAATGTTACCACCGTTGCTTTTAATGTCACCAAAGGTTGTTTTGACTTTCCTGTGTGCTGAGTCTGTCCTTCCGACAATCATATCTTTTTCGATGTCTTCACATTTTTCCTGCAGCCATTTCGTCTTAGCTTCCCTGCACTTCCTATTTATTTCATTCCTCAGCGACTTGTATTTCTGTATTCCTGATTTTCCCGAAACATGTTTGTACTTCCTCCTTTCATCAATCAACTTAAGTATTTCTTCTGTTACCCATGGTTTCTTCTCAGCTACCTTCTTTGTACCTATGTTTTCCTTCTCAACTTCTGTGATGGCCCTTAGAGATGTCCATTCCTCTTCAACCGTATTGCCTACTGCGCTATTCCTTATTGCTGTATCTATAGCGTTAGAGAACTTCAAACGTATCTCGTCATTCCTTAGTACTTCCGTATCCCACTTCTTTGCGTATTCCTTCTTCCTGACTAATGTCTTGAACTTGAGCCTACTCTTCATCACTACTATATTGTGATCTGAGTCTATATCTGTTCCTGGGTACGCCTTACAGTCCAGTATCTGATTTCGGAATCTCTGTCTGACCATGGTGTAATCTAATAGAAATCTTCCCGTATCTCCCGGCCTTTTCCAAGTATACCTCCTCCTCTTGTGATTCTTGAACAGGGTATTCGCTATTACTAGCTGAAACTTGTTACAGAACTCAATTAGTCTTTCTCCTCTTTCATTCCTTGTCCCAAGCCCAGATTCTCCTGTAACCTTTTCTTCTACTCCTTCCCCTACAACTGCATTCCAGTCGCCCATGACTATTAGATTTTCGTCCCCCTTTACATACTGCATTACCCTTTCAATATCCTCATACACTTTCTCTATCTGTTCATCTTCAGCTTACGACGTCGGCATGTATACCTGAACTATCGTTGTCGGTGTTGGTCTGCTGTCGATTCTGATTAGAACAACCTGGTCACTGAACTGTTCACAGTAACACACCCTCTGCCCTACCTTCCTATTCATAACGTATCCTACACCTGTTATACCATTTTCTGCTGCTGTTGATATTACCCGATACTCATCTGACCAGAAATCCTTGTCTTCCTTCCACTTCACTTCCCTGACCCCTACTATATCTAGATTGAGCCTTTGCATTTCCCTTTCCTGATTTTCTAGTTTCCCTACCACGTTCAAGCTTCTGACATTCCACGCCCCGACTCGTAGAACGTTATCCTTTCGTTGATTATTCAATCTTTTTCCCATGGTATCCTCCCTCTTGGCAGTCCCCTCCCGGAGATCCGAATGGGTGACTATTCCGGGATCTTTTGCCAATGGAGAGATCATCATAACACTTCCTCAATTACAGGCCACATATCCTGTGGATACACGATGCGTGTCTTTAATGCAGTGGTTTCCATTGCCTTCTGCATACTCATGTCGCTGATCATTGCTGATTCTTCCACCTTTAGGGGCAATTTCCCACCTGTAGGACAAGAGAGTGCCCTGAACCTCTATTCGCTCTTCCGCCCTCTTTGACAAGGCCGTTGGCAGAATGAGGCTGACTTCTTATGCCGGAAGTCTTCGGCCGCCAAAGCTGATTATTTATCAAAATTTAGGCAGTGGCGGGGATCGAACCCGGGACCGAAGAAATTTTGATTATGAATCAAAGACGCTACCCGTAGACCACGGGTCGAAATACCCTAAGCTTACACACTACTTATCCTAAATTATCCTAAGGACAAACACACACACCCATACCCGAGGGAGGACTCGAACCTCCTCCGGGTCCAGCCGCACAGGCCATGACTGCAGTGCCCTAGACCGCTCGGCTAATCCCTTGTGGCACGCTACTATCCCCTGTCAATGTGACAAGTACAATTTAAGAACGTGTTAAATATAATGGGCAATCTAATCAGTACAAATAGTGGTTGATAAACCTGAAAAAGACGAAAACAATGAGAACCAGCAGAAATCAGTTTAAAGGTATGCTCCATATCAGAATAGGCGACACGTAGTAGACGAAGATAAGGAATTCTGCTGCTTAGAAACAAAATAACACACTACGATGAAGCGAGGAGGGTTTACAAAGCGAATTAACACAGGCAAATAGAACATTTGAGACAAAGAGAAGTTGGATAGTATCATGCATCGGGCTCCATCATATGAAGAAATTTATCTGAAGGTACGTATGGAGCACAGCTTTGTATGTTGGTGAATTAGTCTACAGGGAAATTAGAAAATAAGATAATATCAGCACTGGACGTGTGGTGCCATGTTCTTGAAAATTAGATGGACTGGTAAGATAAAACATCAAATCTCCTCAGAAGGAATGTGCGGAAAACACTGACGGAACAAGTGACATGATTATTAACCCGCCCATACACATCAGTATTTTTGCAATCGACCATGAGTACTGTGTAAGAAATTTTCAGCAAAGAGTGTAAACTCAAATAATGTAGACAAGTATACTATTAAAGTTACAAATGTAAAGAAACACGCTGCACTAAAAATTTGGAAAAGTTGTGTAATTATGTTAATAGTTTGGAATATTTGGTTGATATTCTTCTTAATCACCAAAAAAGATTTACTTAAAGTGTGTTTACTGAATGAAACTGAAATGGCAAGAGCATGGATCTGCAAGTGGCAGTTTGCTTAACATTAAGACTATACTCGTAATCACTTTCAACATTTTTATCTGCCACAGGGGCCACATTTAACATAAATTATGACAAGCAATATTGTTTACCACACATGGAAAACTTGATATAAATAATAGCGAACAACTGAACTCAAGGAATCACAGAAATACTCCAAAACAATATAGCGCAGTTTTGAATTACTGTACTTTGAATAATTCAGGAAATTTCCTGTTTAAGTTTGTAACAAAGAGAAACCACTGAACTAGATAAACATTATAAAACCGCTCCCAGCGGCATTCAGGGTATTTAACAATTATTGTGGCTACTTGAAAATCAGTATTACTATAATTACAATATGAATAGCACTTTAAAGATTTAAAAAGAAAGTTTAAAAATGTAGAATATGTGACTCCTACATTTCCTTTAGAATAATAAGGAGGGCATTGGAAGTCAACAAGCATAAAAGCTTATTTACAAAAGCAGCCAAGGACAAATTCAAAGCATATAAAGGGTGTGGATGACATGGGTAGCCAACCCATGATAACCAGCGTGAGATCAGTTCGCGCCCCAACTGCTTGTTTGATTCGGTAGAATTTCAAAAACACACAACACATAGCATGTACATTAGATTTACGTAACAAATAAATGGCAAGTGGCACGCAGACCTCTGAGCGTAACAGAGAAAGTCAGAGCAGATTTGTGAGCCAAATGCTTGACGGGTGAACCTCAGTGCGAACAGTGACTGGGCTGGCCACTGGTGTGGTCCAATCAGCGGACTCTGACGTGCTGGACGTCCGTGGGATCCCCACGGCCGGTCCACAACAGTGATGCCCATCCACTAAAGCTTCAAGCTGTGTAACCAAAGCCATCACAGCCTGGAGCTGAGAGCGAAGTATCCCCAACTCAGCTCGTATCCACACACAGCGAGCATAGCCCCTCATCAATGCGCTATGGAACTGTACTGTAGACACTCAGGAAAACGCAAGGATGGGTCTAGTAAAATACACTGAAGCACCAAAAAACTGGTATAGGCATGCGTATTCAAATTCAGAGGTATGTAAACAGGCAGAATACGGCGCTGCTGTCAGCAACGCCTTTGTAAGACAAGTGTCTGACGGTTATTGGATCGGTTACTACTGCTACAATGGCGTGTTGTCAAGATATTAGTGAGTTTAAACATGGTGTTATAGTTGGCGCACAAGGGATCAGACACAGCAACTCTAAGGTAGCGACGAAGTGGGGATTTTCCTTTATGACCCAATCAGAGTGTACTGTGAATATCAGGAATCTGGTAAAACATCAAATCTCCAACTTCCCTGCGGTTGGAAAAAAATTCTGCAAGAACAGGCCCAGTGACGACTGAACAGAAACGTTTAGCATGACAGAAGTGGAACCCTTCTGCAAACTCCTGTACATTTCAATGCTGGGCCATCAACAAGTGTCAGCCTGGGAATCATCAACAAAACATCATCGATATGGGCTTTCGGAGACGAACGCCAACTCGTGTACTCGTGATGACTGCATGACACAAAGCTTTAAGCATGGCCTGGGCCCATCCACATCGACATTGGACTGTTGATGACTGGAAACATGTTACCTGGTCGGACGAGTCTCATTACAAATTCTATAGAGTGAATGGACGTGTTTGGGTACAGGTATGGACCTTACACGTCAGCAGGGAACTGTTCAAGCTTGTGGAGGCTCTGTAATGGTGTGGGTCTTGTTCAGTTGGAGTGATACGGGACCCCTGATACATCTAGATACGACATCTAGATATGTGACAGATGACACATACGTAAGCATCATGTCTGATCGCCTGAATTCATTCATGTCCATCGTACATTTCGACGGACTTAGTCAATTCAAGCAGGACAATGCGACACCGCACACGTCCAGAATTCCTACAGAGTGGCTCCAGGAACACTCTTCTGAGTTTAAACACTTACGCTGGCCACTAAACTCGCCAGACGTGAACATTATTGAGTACATCTAGTATGCCTTGCAACGTGTGTTCAGAAGAGATCTCCACCCTTACGTACTCTTACGGATTTATGATCAGCCCTGCAATATTAATGGTATCATTTACCTCCAGCATTACTTCAGACGTTAGTCGAGTTCATACCACGTCATGTTGCGACACTTCTGCCTCCTCGCGGGGGACCTATTGATATTATTATGTGTACCAATTTCTTTGGCTCTTCAGTGTAAATTAACAAGCAGACATTTAAAAACAATACAATCAAAGCACACAGATTAAAGTGTACAGTTCGTTCCTGGTTAGGAACCTTACAGAATCGATTTGCCATCAGATATTCATTGATATCAGTAAGATGTACGATATTGCTTCACAACTGCATGAGTGGGGCTTTTATGGCCACCTCCCAATCCACGTACGATCTCTCCTGTCTCATCGGTTATTTACATCCCGAGTTGGAGACGCACTATCAGGCCGTTTTGAGCAGGAGAATGGTGTCCCTTAAGGCAGTGTTAGACTTGTTATCCTCGTTGACATAGCCATAAACACTATCACCTCTATCGTATGGAGTCCTGTACACTGCTCCATATTTGTGGACGATTTTAGTGTTTTCTGCTCCTCCTTCAGTGTTACAACAGGGACTTGTCAGTTGCCACTTACAGTACAGGGTTGGAGGAATGGCCTGCGAATACAGGTTTTCTAGTTTCTGCAGACAGGTGTTTGTGTCTTCATTTTAATTGTTCTCGTTGTATTTTTAAATTTCCTGACTTGTGTATGCGGGATAACATTCTACATTTTAAGGACTCTGTGAGAAACCTGGGCCTTATATTTGACTCGCAGTAGTCAACACACCTGAGAGACAGAAAGCATTGAATATTTTAAACTGCCTTACCCACAGGTATTGGGGAGCAGACAAGACGCAGATGTTTCAGTTTTACTGGACTTTCATGTGTTCGCAGCTGGATTGTGAATGCACGGTGTATGGGTCAGCGAAGCCTTCCTACCTGAATATTACTGACGCTGTCCGCCATGAGGAGATTAGGCTGGCCACAGGTGCTCTGAGCGTGGGGAACCATAACTCACATCCGGTAGCAGCTCCTCATGGTACATCAGACATACAAGTTACTTACAGTTCCAACTTCAGCTGCATACCACACTGTTGGTTGTCCATTCTGGAAGGCCTTTTCTGAAATAGTCCATGAGCAACAAGGCTGCGCAGGATCTGCATATATATATATATATGTATTAGCTGGAACTTAATTACAAGCAGTATGATTCGTACAAGTAAAATTAATATTACCCCAGGTGGCCAATCCACTCGCCCTGTGGCGACAACCAAGCTATCGGATTCTGGGGAGCTTGGGCTCGTACGACAGAGAAAGTCGGAGTTCTCTAGTAAACGTCCACGAAAGTCCCATACATTTATTGGCACTTTTAACATTCAGACACTAATTCAGACAGGCAAACTTCATAATCTTACAACAGAACTCAACAAACAGAAAATTCAAATCCTTGCTCTCCAAGAGACCAGATTCACTGATTCAGAAACAATAGACTACAACAATTACCGTATCTTTAAAAGTAAAACAGACAAGAAAATTGGCAAAGGAGCTGCAATATTTGGCATGGCTTTTATTGTAAATAAGGACACCCTTGACTCTGTTATAGACATAAATCAAATCAGTAACAGACTAATGACCATGCGAATCAAGCACACCAACAAAATATATACATTTATTAATGTTCATGCACCTACCAACATTGCCAACAAAAAAGAACCGGAGAAGACAGAAAAATTTTGGGAAAAACTCGAAACTGAAATGTCCAAAATTCCAGAGGAGGATGTAAAAATTCTTCTAGGGGATTTCAACGCGCAAATTGGCAAAGAGAGGAAATATAAAAAAACAGTCGGTAATTACCCTGCACACAAATTCACAAACAAGAACGGCATGAGACTCATCGAGTTATGTCAGCAAAACAACCTAAAAATCGTGACAACATCACTTCGAAAAGAACCCAAGAAACAAAAAACATGGAGATCACCAAACCTTCAGCTTGGTGAATTTCAAATAGACCATGTTGCGATCTCCTATGACTTCCAGAAAGAAATACACGACGTTCAAGTCCGCAGAGGGGCAAATATAGATTCTGACCACTACCTTACCAGAGTTAAAATTAAATTCACTCCAAAAAGGAAACGCCAAAGGAAATCACCACTAATTCCCAAATTTGACTTGAAAAATATCAAGGAATCAGAAATTACAGAAGCATGGGATAAACAACCAACAAACAACTGGAAAGATTTCCGAACGAAAATTATACAGAAAGCAAGAGATTTGATTCCGTTAAAGAAAATATCCAAGCATCCATGGTGGAATTCGAATTGTGATAACGCATTAGAAGAGAGACAACAAGCCTTTTTAAATTACAATTGTGACAAATCAGAAACCACACAACAAACATTTTTCAAAGTGAGAAAACAAACAGCTAAAATACTTAGACAAACTAAAAGAAAATACCTTAATGAACAGCTAAACACAATTGAAGAAAACTTTAAGAACCACAACACTCAAGATTTTTATAAAATATTCGCAAATCAAATCAAAGGATACACTCCACAAAATCTCTGCTTCCGGAAACAGAATGGAAAATTGGCACTAACTAACAAAGAAAATTGCCAAGAACTAGCTAAATATTTCTCACAACTCCTAAATTGCCCACAACCAAGTACAAGATTCCCCAGATTACAACCAGAACACACGAATGAGACTTCACTACCACCATCTCAAGAAGAAATTTATAGTCACATTAGAAAACTCAAAAATAATAAATCATCGGGAGAAGATGGAATTGTAGCTGAACTACTGAAAAACCTTGGTCCAAATTCGTTAAAAGAGATCACTAGCATCATCCAAGAAATTTGGCAGACAGAAAATATCCCAGAGGAGTGGAAGTGTGCACTAATTCACCCATTGCACAAAAAGGGAGAGAGATCAGACGTAAACAACTACAGAGGCATTTCACTTTTACCAGTTACCTACAAAATTCTATCTGCATGTCTCCTAAAGAGGGCACAAGAACAACTAGAACATACAATTTCAGACTACCAAGCAGGCTTTCGTCCTAATAGATCATGCCCGGAACAGATATTCAACCTTAAAACTATTTTAAAGATTAAAGCAATCAGGTCAAAACCAATAATCTGCACATTCGTTGATTTCAAAAAGGCATACGATTCCATAGACAGACAGTCTCTATGTCACATTCTCGAAGAACGAGGCCTAGACACTAAAACCCGAAAACTAATTGAACAAACACTAACAGAAACCAAATCAAAAATTAAATTCAGAGGGGAAATTTCGGAACCATTCTCAATTAAAACAGGAGTAAGACAAGGAGATGGGATCTCACCACTATTATTCAATATAGTTTTGGACAAAGTTATGAAAGAGTGGGAAGTAACACTAAGGAAACAAAGCTTTTGGAAGCCAATTGAACTAGGAAGAGGTAAAGGAAAATTGAACATCCCTTATTTAGCGTTTGCAGATGACTTGGCAATTATAACTGACAGTGAAGAAACAGCAGTAAAACAAATTGAGACACTTAAAGAATGTGCTGAGAAGGTTGGCCTGCAAATCTCCTTTGAGAAGACAGAATTCATCTGCTCAAAATTAGATATTTCGAAACTAAAAACAAAGTATGGTGAAATAACTAGAGTCAAGCACTTTAAGTATCTCGGTGAAGTTATTGAACCAACAGGACTTGAGAAAATAGCACAAAATAACCGATTACAGAAAATCAAGAAAGCATTCGGACTTATTCAAAATATATATAACAAGAAATGTCTATCAAAAGGCACTAAAATCAGACACTACAACACAGTCATCAAACCAACAGTCACATATGCAAGTGAAACACTCTCCCTGAATAGAAAATTAGATTTACACGAAATTAAGAAAGTAGAGAGAAAAATTATTAGAAAAATCCTAGGACCACGATACACACAAGATGGATACAGGCTGCAGACTACCGAGACAACCGAAAAAATATCAAACATCGAGGCAGATATCAGGAAGAGGCGGATGAAGTTTTATGGACATATAGACAGGTTACCTGGAAACAGGTTAACTAAACGTCTATTGGACTATATGACATCACTTAAGGCAACAATACCCTGGGTAACTGAAGTTAAGAAGGATTTGAAAAAGGCAAAAATTGACATAACAAACACATCAGACCGGGATACATTCAGAAGAAAAATCGACAAGTGGAAGTTTACTCCAGAGACGGAATCTAAACCTTTCCGACCAAAGTGGACCGAAGAAAGGAAGAAGGCCTTTGGGGAGGCAATGAAGAAATACTGGGAAAATAAGAAGAACATTAAGAAATGTTAATCACCTGCTTATCGTTCTCCCATGGGGACATTCGCTAATAATAATAATAATATGTATATATATATATATATGGAGTGTGTGTTTGTGTGTGTGTGTGTGTCTGTGTTTGTGTGTGTGTGTATGTGAGTGTTTGGAGTTTATGGGCGCTCAACACACACACACACACACACACACACACACACACACACACACACACACACATATATATATATATATATATATATATATATATATGTGTGTGTGTGTGTGTGTGTGTGTGTGTGTGTGTGTATACGCACACATACATACGCCAATTTAAGGGTTGGGTAGTTTGGGGGAGGAGACCAGACATCGAGGTCATCGGTCTCTTCGGATTAGGGAAGGGAAAGGATGTCGCACGGAAAACCTAAATCAGAATGACCGGACGCTTCGAGTGAAGGTTGCTGGCACTTGGTCCACTGAAATGTTTCACCTTTTTGGCGCAACAAGTTGAAGGATGTAGACAACTGGGTAAAACTAGCTAGAAATCCCCAAAAAAACACTCACCATTCCTATATACCTCTCCATACTCTTCTTGTGTTTAAGGAGCGGGAGCTGACGTATAGCATTAGTGCGATCGTGATAGACCCTGATTCCATAAGCTAACATAATGTGCCCCAAAAGGACAATTCCCAGTGTGCCAAATTTTCCTAGGAGTGTTTCATGTAATCGTTCCAACATCTCGCGTAGATCATCCAGATGTCCAACACAGGTGCTACTGCACATCAAAACATTATGCAGCTAATTATCAACACAGTCAAATTTCAGCTTGCCTAACACAGAATCCAGCAAATGCTACAACACAACTACCCTGGACTCCGGCCAAGCTGCTGTGAGAAGCTTTGACTCTTTGGCCAATGGCATCCAGTGACAGGCCTATTTAAAGTCAACAATGGTAAAACACTAAGCTCCAAAAAACCAGCTGAAACATTTGCAGAATTTTAGTAATGGCATTGATTCTAATGTCACCATTTTATTGAGGAAGCGGTAATCAGTCACTGGTTCAAATGGTTCAAATGGCTCTAATCACTATGGGACTTAACACCTGAGGTCATCAGTCCCTTAGACTTAGAACTACTTCAATCTAACTAACCTAAGGACATCACACACATCCATGCCCGAGGCAAGATTCGAACCTGCGACCGTAGCAGCCGCATGGTTCCCGACTGAAGAGCCTAGAACTACTCGGTCACAGCGGCCGACCATGCTACGGCACTTCAGGCTTAATCACACTATCTGCCGAAAGTTGATCGATAATTTTATGTAGGTCATTATTTTAGGAGGAGGTAATCAATAGGCGGATTGTTGGATACAGATTTGCACTATGATGAGCATTATTTATTTGCACACAAGTTAAATTTAACGTAAAACAACTATGAACGATTTAGAACAAGGGAAGATAACAATAAGCAAACAGGCATTTGGTCAGCTCATCTGCTTAGTAAGCAAGAGACCCGAGTTTGAATCCCGGTCCACCACAAATATTCAACGTGACCCACTGATATAAATCAATGTCCGCAGGTAGCTCTTGTTTTTAATTCCTTTGTGTTTCGATTCATAGTGGCTGCAGGATCAAAAAGTGGTCTTTCCTTTCGGACATGTCCAAGAAAAAGCTACTACATATACATAACTAAAGCAAAAACTGCCAATGATGCCGCTAGCAAATACTCACCATGCTCAAACTATTATGGGACTCGGAAAAATGCCGCAAGTTACGAGGTTAATGAGCAGGGGCACTACGTGAGCAGTGAGCGGTATAAGTTGAAAATCTGGGTGTAATGGGAGTTGTTTTGACCCGTGTGTCCGGGTGGCAGATAACCAGGCTTCAAACCCCGGTCCGGCACAATTTTTCAACTCTCCCAGTTGATATAAATCAGTGCCCACTAACAGCTAACGTGTTTAATTACCTCCTACCTTAGAACTTTCGTATTTTAAAAAAAATCTAGATATCAGAATATGATTTTTCACATTGCATTTAAAATCAAAAAAGGGATTATTGGCAAATGCACAAGCATAACCAGTTTTTCGTAAGAGCAACAAAGGAAAATTCAAAGGAAATAAAGGAACTGAAACACATGGATTAGCCAGCTTATGATAACCAGATGGAGCTCAGTTCAACTGTTTATCGATTCACTACAGATCCTAAAACATACACATACAGTGTACATTAGATTAATGTAACAAATAAATGGCAAATAACATACGGGCCTCTGATCATGACAGAAAGTCAGGGTAGACATGTGAGCCCATTTGACCCTCAAGTTCATCTACATATACATGGATACCCTGCAAATCACATTTAAGTGCCTGGCAGAGTGTTCATCGAACCACCTTCACAATTCTTTATTTTTCCAATCTCGTATAGCGCGCGAAAAGAACGAACACCTATATCTTTCCGTACGAGCTCTGATTTCCCTTATTTTATCGTGGTGATCGTTTCTCCCTATGTAGGTTAGTGTCAACAAAATATTTTCCCATTCGGAGGAGAAACTTGGTGATTGGAATTTCGTGGGAAGATTCCATCGCAACGAAAATCGGCTTTCTTTTAATGATGTCCAGCGCAAATACTGTATTATTTCTGTGATACTCTGTCCAGTATTTTGCGATGATACAAAACGTGCTGCCTTTCTTTGAACTTTTTCGATGTTCTCCATCAGTTCTATCTGGTAAGAGTCCCACACCGCGCAGGAGTATTCTAAGAGGACAGACAACCGTAGTGTAGGCAGTCTCCTTAGTAAATCTGTTACACTTTCTAAGTGTCCTGCCAATGAAAAGCAGTCTTTGGTTAGCCTTCCACACAACATTTTCTGTGTGTTCCTTCCAATTTAAGTTGTTCATAATTCTAATACATAGATATTCAGTTGAATTTACGGCTTTCAGATTACACTGATTTATCGTGTAATCGAAATTTAATGAATTCCTTTTAGCACTTATGTGGACGACCCCACACTTTTCGTTATTTAGGGTCAACTGCCAATTTTCGCACCATTCTGATACCTTTTCTAAATCGTTCTGCAATATGTTTTGATCTTCTGATGACTTTATTAGTCGATAAACGACAGCGTCTTCTGCAAATGACCTACGACGACTGCTCAGATTGTCTTCCAAATCGTTTATATAGATAAGGAAATGCAAAGGGCCTACAACACTACCTTGGGGAACGCCAGAAATCACTTCTGTTTTACTCGATGACTTTCCGTCAATTACTACGAACTGTGACCTCTGTGACAGGAAATCACAAATCCAGTCACATAACTTAGACGATATTCCATAAGCACGTAATTTCGTTAGAAGCCGCTTGTGTGGTACAGTGTCAAAGCCTTCCGGAAATACAGAAATACGGAATCGATCTGAAACCCCTTGTCAATAGCAGTCAACACTTCATGTAAATAAAGAGCTAGTTGTGCTTCACAGGAACGATGTTGGCTGTGTGTCAATAGACATTTTTCTTTCATAATGTTTGAACACAATATATGTTCCAAAATCCTGCTGCATACCGACGTTAACGATATGGGCCTGTAATTTAGTGGATTACTCCTACTACCTTTCTTGAATATGGGTGTGACCTGCGCAACTTTCCAGTCTTTTGGTACGGGTCTTTCGTCGAGCGAATGATTGTATATGATTGTTCAGTATCGAGCTAATGCACCAGCATACTCCGAAAGGAACCTAATTGGTGTACAGTCTGCACCTGAAGACTCGCTTTTATTAAGTGATTTAAGTTGCATCACTACTCCGAGGATATTTACTTCTACGTTACTCATGTTGGCAGCTGTTCTTGATTCGAATTCTGGAATATTTACTACATCTTCTTTTGTGAAGGCATATCGGAAGTATGTGTTTAGCAACTCTGCTTTGGCAGCACTGTCTTCGATAGTATCTCCATTGCTATCGCGCAGAGAAGGCACTGATTCTTTCTTGTCGCCATCATACTACACATACGAACATAATCTCTTTGGATTTTCTGCCAAGTTTAGAGACAAAGTTTCTTTGTGGAAACCGTTAGAAGCATCTTCATTGAAGTCCGTGCTAAATTTCGAGTTTCAGTAAAAGATCGCCAATCTTGGGAAATTTTGGATCTGTTTAAACTTGACATGTTTGTTTAGTTGTTTCTGCAACAGTGTTCTAACCCGTTTTGTGTGCCGAGGAGGATCAACTCCATCGTTTGTTAATTTATTTCGTATAAATATCTCAATTGCTGCCGATACTATTTCTCTGAATTCAAGCCACATCTGGTCTACACTTATATTATTAATTTGGAATGAGTGAGGATTGTCTCTCAGGAAGGAAAGTGGTATTTTTATCTGCTGTTTTGAATAGGTATATTTTTCACTTATTTTCGGAGGATTTGGTGATTACAATATTCAATCCAGCTACGACCACCTTGTGTTCACTAATCCCTGTATCGGTTTTGATACTCTTTATTAATTCAGGATTATTTGTTGCTAAGAGGTCAAGTGTGTTTTCACAACCGTTTAATATTCGCGGGGGCTCATGAACTAACTGCTCGAAATAATTTTCAGAGAATGCGTTTAGCACAATTTTGGATGATATTTTACGCGTACCTCCGAAATATTCGTCATCATATCGAGGGTAAATTAAAGTCACCACCAACTATAATTGTGTGAGTCGGGTACGTGTTTGAAATCAAACTCAAGTTCTCTTTGAACCTTTCAGCAACTGTATCATATGAATTGGGATTTCGGTAAAAGGATCCTATTATTATTTTATTCCGGTTGCCAACAATGACCTCAGCCCATACTAACTCAAAGGTAGTATCTACTTCAATTTCGCGACAAGTTAAACCACTTCTAACACAACTAACACGCCACCAAATTCAAATTCAAACGCTAAAGACAACACACACACCCATGCCCGGGGGAGGACTCGAACCTCCGGCGGGAGTGGCCGCCCGATTCGTGACATGGCGTCTGTAACCGCGCGGTCACTCCCCGCCGCCAACACGCCACTGCCAATCGTGTTTAGCCAATCTTTTCAGAACACCGTTAGGCTCTTCACAAATATTTCGACTGAGTATATATCCGGCTTTAGCCAGCTTTCAGTGCCTATAAACATTTGAGCATCAGTGCTTTCTATTAGCGCTTGGAACTCTGGTACTTTCCCAACACAATTACGACAATTTACAACTGTTATACCAATGGATCCTGTATCTACGTTCTTCCTGTGTTCGGCCTGCACCCTTTGTGACTGAAGCCCTTCTTGTGTTTTCCCGAGGCCCTCTAACCTAAAAAACCGCCCAGTCCACCCGACACAGCCCCTGCTACCCGTGTAGCCACCTCATGCGCATAGTGGACACCTGACCTATTGAGCGGAACCCGAAACACAACCACCCTTTGGCGCAAGTCGAGGAAAATGCAGCCTACACGGTTGCAGAACCGTCTGAGCCTCTGATTCAGAACCTCCACTAGGCTCTGTACCAGAGGTCCGCAAACGGTACTGACGACTATGCTGCAAATGGTCAGTCAACTCTGCTTTTATCTTGCAAGCAAGACTGGCAGCCTTTGCCACTTCTGTTAGCCGCTCGAAACCAAAGAGAATCTCTTTGATCCAAAGTGACACACATCATTGGTGCTGACGCGAGCAACAACCTGCCGTTGGCTACACCCTGTGCTCTTCATGGCATCCAGGAGGACCCCTTCCACATCTGGAATGCCTTCACCCAGTGTGCATACGGAGTGCACATTGGTTTTCTTTCCCTTCTTGTCAGCCAAGTCCCTAAGGGGCCCCATAACGTTCCTAACGTTGGATCTCCCAACTACCAACAATCCCACCCTCTGTGATTGCCCGGATCTTGCAGGCTGAGTGGTTTCCACTGAAACAGGACAGGCGACAGCATCTGGTTCAGGGACTGTGTCAGCCACAGACAGCACCTGGAGCCTGTTTGTCAGAGAAACCGGGGAGGCCTTACGTGCGGCCGCCTGGGATGTCTTTCGCCGCCTGCTTCGCCCCAGGTCGACCTTCCACTCTACCACAGGTGAAGGGTCGACCTCAGTGCGAGCAGTAAATGGGTTGGCCACCGTTGAGGACCGGTCGGAGGACTCGGACGTGCTGGACGTTCGTTGGATCTCCACGGCCGGCCCTATCAGTGGTGCCCATCCACTGCAGCCTCAAGCTGTGTAACCGAAGGCATCACAGCCTGAAGGTGAGCGCGAAGTGTCACCAACTCGGCTCGTATCGGCACACAACAATCGCAGTCCCTGTCCATACTAAAGACCGTGGAAAACTATACAGAGAAACGGACTATCGGCGCGTGCTGCGCAACTCTACTGTAGATCCTGACGAAAACGCAGGAACTTTGTCTAATAATACGCAGATATTCAAAAACCTAACTACAGAAGCACCCAGGTCAAACTAAATAATTCGACCCTGATTAGGAACTTGTAATATGTCACAAAATCGGTTTACTTTCCGACGCAAAAGAAAACGCTGGAACTGTGGTTATTAGATACTAAATTTACACGCAGAAACTCAAGAAACGAAACTATTAAAGCACGCAGATGATACAATAAAATTCGCTCCTGGTTAGGAACTCGTAAATGTCACAAAAGCGGTTACTTCCCTGTTTGCTGCCTCTGTCGCGTTCGGTTACTACTGCCTTAATCAGGATAACTGTGTAAAATTTACATAACCTAATAAATTAAAACGTGCACATGGGCCTTTTGTCCGGACTGATCAATAAAAAGAAAAAAAAGTGATCCTATATGAGCTGCAAGTACTTAAAGTCAACCAACAGTGGAAAATATTAAAGATACTTAACATAGGAAATACGAGCACAACTAGCTAAAAAAAACGAAATATTACTAAATTAGGAGCTCATAAAACAGAAATAGGTAAAATGTAAGCCTTCTTACAAATTACTGCGAGCATAACTCGGGCATGTTGTGATTACCAGGGAGCTTATCCACGTTAAGAGCAACAACACAAATAGCGGCCAGTAATATCAGCCAGACCAGGTTACAGTAAGAACGCCAAACCAAACTCAGTAGGACAAGCACGTATGAGTTTTCACGAGCCGGAGCGGACACTTTACCGCACGCAAGACATGTTTCTCACCGTTTATTCCTGCATTGGGCCTTGGAGAATTAAGGACGGCATATGTAGCTAAGGCAGGGCAGTAAGAAACAGATCTAGTTAACTTTAAAGTATGACGCGGTAGTGCAAAGGCAGAAGGAAGCGGTGTCTCCCCAGAAAGTAGTCATGCTCCCCAAAGAAAACATCCGCCACGTAGACACAGTAAGTGTACTTGGTGAACTGCTGCAAGGCCTCTATCTACTGAATCGCCAGGGGAGCCTGCCCAGGCAACGAAACACAAGACAGTTCCCTGAGCAAAAAAATGGATACGAGCGTTCGCATACTCGAGTCACCAGTGTGTTTGAGTACAATAGTTGTGAAACTAATCGTGTTGGGTTGTAGTACATTTTATACAACAATAAATGAAATGTGTGTAGGCGATGAAGGGCAGCGCATCCAAAGGGGCACAAATGAATTTCCAACAATTATAGGATTTTGAATAGTTAATCACCATTAGACAGAACAGTTTGGAATCGTTTAAAACAAAAACTGATTTGCTAAGTGGAGTATGTAAAGCAGTAATGATTGACAAACGTTACCGCACAATAATTTTCAGTTTAACTAAACCTTTCTCTCTAAAGGTCGTTAAAGGAAAATATCACAGTTATTCATTAAAAGTCTCAATTATCAGGAATTATAAACTACACCGCAAATGCAGAAGATGAAGAGCGAAAATCTGTAAATACACTATGTGATCAAATGTATCCGGACACCTGGCTGAAAATGACTTACAACTTCGTGGCGCCCTCCATCGGTAGTGCTGGAATTCAATATGGAGTTGGCCCACCCGTAGCCTTGATAACAGCTTCCACGTTCGCAAGCATACGTTCATTTCTGGAAGATTTCTTGGGGAATGGCAGCCCATTCATCAAGGAGTGCTGCACTGAGGAGAGGTACCGATGTTGGTCGGTGAGGCCTGGCACGAAGTTGGCGTTCAGGTCAGGAGTCGGTGCAGGCCAGTCCATTACAGGGATGTTATTGTCGTGTAACCACTCTGCCACAGGCCGTGCATTATGAACAGGTGCTCGATCGTGTTGAAAGATGCAGTCGCCATCTCCGAATTGCTCTCCAACAGTGGATAGCAAGAAGGTGCTTAAAATATCATTGTATGCATGTGCTGTGATAGTGCCACGCAAATCAAGGGGGGCATGCCCCCTCCATGAAAAACACCATCACGCCATAAGACTAACGCCTCCGAATTCTACTGTTGGGACTACACACGCTGGCAGATGACGTTCACTGGGCATTCGCCATATCCACACTCAGCCACTGGATAGCAACATTGTGTATCGCGATTCGTCACTCCCCACAACGTTTTGCCACTGTTCAATCGTCGAGTGTTTCCGCTACTTACACCAAGCGAGGCGTCGATTGACATTTACCGGCGTGATGTGTGGCTTATGAGCTGCCGCTCGACCATAAAATCCAAGTTTTCTCACCTCCTGCCTGTCATAGTACCTGCAGTGGATCCTGTGCAGTTTGGAATTCCTATGTGATGGTCAACTGTCGGCAGTCTCTGTCAGTCAACAGACGAGGTCGGCCTGTACGCTTTTGTGCTGTACATGTCTCTTCACGTTTCCACTTCACTATTACATCGGAAACAGTGGACCCAGGGATGTTTAGGAGTGTGGAAATGTCTCATAGAGTCGTATGGTTCAAATGGCTCTGAGCACTAGGGACTCAACATCTTAGGTCATAAGTCCCCTAGAACTTAGAACTACTTAAACCTAACTAACCTAAGGACATCACACACACCCATGCCCGAGGCAGGATTCGAACCTACGACCGTAGCGGTCCCGCGGTTCCGGACTGCAGCGCCAGAACCGCACGGCCACCGCGGCCGGCTATAGAGACGTGTGACTCAAGTGACACCCAATCACATGAAATGTTCGAAGTCCGTGAGTTCCGCGGAGTGCCCCATTCCGCTCTCTCACGATGCCTAATGACTACTGAGGTCGCTGATGTGGAGTACCTGGCAGTAGGTGGCAGCACGACGCACCTAATACGAAAAACGTATGTTATTGGGGGTGTCCGTATACTTTTGATCACATAGTGTACAAATAATTGAATAACACTTTGCCTGGTATTCTTACATTTTTCTACTGTTTGTCAGATAAAATGATTTTGTTACTTAAGAAACTTCTGGAAAGGGAAAGTTACAGATAGTTAAATTACTAAACTGACGTAATAGCGTGAATTATTTCGTCGAATTGATCTTTTCACTGCAAGAGTAAGATTTAAGTTTTATTTCCAGTTAATAACGATGTCAATATTAAAGTTTATTTCTATTTAAATAATATGACGCTGGTTGTTATAATAACAGGCAAACGATCCTACAGCTGTACAACGAAAATCATTAACACAGAATCAGGATTGAAGTTCACACAAGAACTTTATTATTCATCACACCTATTTTATAACATTGGCAAATCCTCTGCGCTTCCAAATAGCACAGTCTTAGTTTTAGGTGGATCTGATGTTGGCGCTACGTAATGGTACTCTTCTTGAAACATTTCCTTGAAGAACAATTGTACTGTGGCAGATACAAATGCCTGCTCCTGACAGCCATAGCGCCTTGCCATAAATTTTGTCACTGCGCCGTCTGAACACACTTACCTGAGCTCTCTCGCGTCCGGCCCCACACACTGCCAACTTCCTACTCGTAACTCCCCCTTTTCGCGTAGCACAGCTACCTGGTATCTTTCACATTGCATCTTCGAATGCTATACAGTGCAGAGCCCCTGAGATTTGTAGTAAGTCTACTTACAACATGTGTTGAATGAAATGAACAATCCCATGAGCAGTCAATATGGATTGAGAATATATAGAAGATAGATGAAAGTAAAGAATAACAGAAATGAGATTAGCGATTTGCTTATGTTCAAAATTTGGGACCACAAAGGAGACAAAAGAAGGGAATTCTACTTCCTGGGAAACACAATAACACGACGCGATGAAGCAAGTAGGATATAAAAAGTAGATTAGAAAATGCAAAAAGAACATTCCTGGCGAAGAAATGTCGGCTAGCATCAAACATCAGTGTGAATTTTAGGAAATTATTTCTCAGAATATACGTTTGGAGCACAACATTATGTGTTATAAAGCGGAAAAGAAGAAAATGAAAGCCTTTAAGATGTGGTGCAATGGAAAGATCTTGTAAATGAGCTGGATTGATAAGATAAGGAATGAAGAGGTTCTCTGCAGAATCGGCGGAGGAAGGAGCGTGTGGAAAACACTGACAAGATGACAGGACATTTGCTGAGACATTAGCGTTTAACTTTCATAGTATTAGAGGGAGCTACAGAAGGCGAATGCCGTAGACGAATCATATAATAGATTTGCAAACAATACATGAATATGAACAGGGAGATTTCGTCTTTCTAGATTTCCGTAATGAATTCGACACTGTGACAATGTTCGGCCGTGCGGAGAGTTTTCGTAAATATTTTCGTGACTGTTCCGAGAAGCAGTAGGTCAGCTGGTCTCAGCAACGTTGAGAGTGTGCCAAGGAGGCGTAGCAGGACCTCTAATGTTTCCAATGTACATAAACACTGATCAGCTAGGATCTGCTGCATTGCACACTGACGATGCATTTGTGTATCAGGAAGTGTCGTTGGTGGAGGAATGAGAAAATTTGCCATCTGTTGTAGTGAAATGGAGGGCTCTTTAAGCAAGGGTGAATCTAATAACACAGGAGGGGAGCCCGATACTATCTGATTACAAGATTAGTGATAAAAATCTCAAGCACTTCATATCATTAGGTATTTATGGATAAAATCAGGAAGGCTTCCATCCAGTCACTGACTGATCAGTCTCCCCAGGCAACGGAAGACAGCAAAACGAAAGCTGAAATTTTAAGTTTAGCATTTGAGAAATCTTTCACACAGGAGGATCGTACAAACATACCGCCATTTGAGTCTCATACAGATACTCGTATGGAGGATATAGTGATAGACATCCCTGGGGTTATGAAGCAGCTGAATGGGTTGAATAAATCGCCAGGCCCTGATGGGATTCCAATTCGGTTTTACAGAGAGTACTCTACTGCATTGGCTCGTTACTTAGCTTGCAGTTATCGCGAATCTCTTGCCCAACGTAAAGTCCCGAGCTACTCGAGAAAAACGCAGGTGACGCCTGTATATCAGAAGGGTAGGACGGATCCTCAAAATTACAGACCAATATCCTTAACATCGGTTTGTTGCAGGATTCTCGATCATATTCTCAGTTCGAATACAGACAGAGACAAAGAAGTTGCTGTCCATGCATCAGCACGGCTTTAGAAAGCATCGCTCCTGCGAAAGGCAACTCGCCCTTTTTTCACATGATATCTTACGAACCATGGATGAAAGGTATCAGACGGATGCCATATTCCTTGACTTCCGGAAAGCTTTTGACTCGTTGCCCCACTGCAGACTCCTAACTAACGTACGAGCATATGGGATTGGTTCCCAAATATTCGAGTGGTTCGAAGACTTCTTAAGTAATAGAACCCAGTACGTTGTCCTCGATGGTGAGTGTTCATCGGAGGTGAGGGTGTCATCTGGGGTGCCCCAGGAAAGTATGGTAGGTCCGCTGCTGTTTTCTACCTACATAAATAATCTTTTGGATAGGGTGGATAGCAATGTGCGGTTGTTTGCTAATGATGCTGTGGTGTCATCGTTTAGTGACTGTAGGAGGGTACAAGATGACTTGGACAGGATCTGTGATTTGGTGTAAAGATGGCAGCTAACTTTAAATATAGATAAATGTAAATTAATGCAGATGAATAGGAAAAAGAATCCCGTAATTTTTGAATACTCCATTGGTAGTGTAGCGCTTGACTCAGTCACGTCGATTAAATATTTGGGCGTAACATTGCAGAGCGATATGAAGTGGGACAAGCATGTCATGGCAGTTGTGGGGAAGGCGGATAGTCGTCTTCGGTTCATTGGTAGAATTTTGGGAAGATGTGGTTCATCTGTAAAGGAGACCGCTTATAAAACACTAATACGACCTATTCTTGAGTACTGTTTGAGCGTTTGGAATCCCTATCAGGTCGGATTGAGGGAGGACACAGAAGCAATTCAGAGGCGGGCTGCTAGATTTGTTACTGGTAGGTTTGATCATCACGCGAGTGTTATGGAAATACTTCAGGAACTCGGGTGGGAAAGGAGGAAAGGAGGCGTTCTTTTCGTGAATCGCTACTGAGGAAATTTAGAGAACCAGTATTTGAGGCTGACTGCAGTACAATTTTACTGTCGCCAACTTATATTTCGCGGAAAGACCACAAAGATAAGATAAGAGAGGTTAGGCCTCGTACAGAGGCAAATAGGCAGTCATTTTTTCCTCGATTGTAGAATGAAGGCTTTCACGACGTTCTCGCTGGGAGTGGAACAGGGAGAGAAGATGGTAGTTGTGGTACCAGGTACCCTCCGCTACGCACCGTATGGTGGATTGCGGAGTATGTATGTCAATGTAGATGTAGATGTAGAAGCGAAATGAAATGGGCAGTCACGTGAAATCAGTAGCAGGGTAGACGAGTGGAAGAGCTAAAGTACGGTGATATGTGAAGCAAATCACACGCAAGCTGCTAGTGCTCATTTTTTTACAGAGTAATTATGAATATTTACCTTGAAGTACACTATTTGATACAATGTATAATCGGACACCTCCCAGTAGACGTTAACATGGGGTGTGTGCAGCCTTCGCCTTTATGATGGCTTCAGCTATACTGCGGACACTTTCGATCAGATGTCTGAATTTCAGTGCAGGAATGGAAGCTCATTTTTCCTCAAGAGGCGACGCCAGAGAAGACAGTGATGTTTCGGGTTTGGGACGAAGTCAACGTTTTAACTCATCCAGAAAATGTTCCATTTGGTTCAGGTTTGTACTTTGGGGAGAACAATCCACTTCAGGAGTGTTACAGTCTACAAACTATTTCTTTACAGATGCTGATTTATAATAGGGTTATTGTCATGGTGACAGAGTCATAGTCCCTTGACTGTTCCTATACAGTAAGCAGTACATAATGCTTTAAAATGTGTTCCTATTTTTCTGAAATTAGTGTTTCCGTGAAGTGTAAAATTTGGACCACATTCTAACCGCGAAAATTACATCTATAGCGTAAACCACCTCGTCAGCATGTCACTCCACATCATAGCAGATGACGTTCGCCAGGCGTTCCGTGTTTCCATTTGTTTGTCCTGTAGTGTCGCGGAATAGTGAAGAGTTGGAAACGCGGAATATTATCAAACTTTCGTTGCCTATGCCGAGAGCCAGAGACAGTAGGTTAGCCAAGAGCTAAGAGGATTGCACATATATCGGAATGTGTCGTCACGCAGGGGCAATGGCCTCGTTACACACAACAGGCGAGAGAGAACTGCTTAGCACGCGGGTTTGTGTTAGACGGATACTTTCGTAGAGTGCAAGAAAGAGGTATAGCGTCAGGTGTACTGCATTTCATAACTTGGCGTAAGTCTGCCGCAACAACACGTAACTCTGTCACAAGAACACCTAAGGGGCGAGTACGACAAATGGATCAGCAGTATAAGTGGAACGAATGCGGTCATTACAAACGAGCATGACGTCAGGACGTCGCTCGTGCTTCCTTTAAGTACGCCAGCTTTGATAGCAACAAAGCACTTGCACTCGCAGTTATATGTGTACTGGGTCGCTGCATAGCGCTCAGCTCGGTAATCGACATGTTGTTCTTGTGGTCTTCAGTCTTGAGACTGGTTTGATGCAGCTCTCCATGCTACTCTATCCTGCGCAAGCTTCTTCATCTCCCAGTACCTACTGCAACCTACATCCTTCTGAATCTGCTTAGTGCATTCATCTCTTGGTCTCCCTCTACGATTTTTACCCTCCACGCTGCCCTCCAATGCTAAATTTGTGATCCCTTGATGCCTCAAAACATGTCCTACCAACCGATCCCATCTTCTAGTCAAGTTGTGCCACAAACTTCTCTTCTCCCCATTCGTATTCAATACCTCCTCATTAGTTACGTGATCTACCCACCTTATCTTCAGCATTCTTCTGTAGCACCACATTTCGAAAGCTTCTATTCTCTTCTTGTCCAAACTAGTTATCGTCCATGTGATCGACATGTTAATCTTTATCAAGGATATGTTGCAGATAGGGCGGCCCATCCAGCAGCAGACGCGAGGGGACAGTACCAGCTCTGGTCCTCTCTGCTGCCACTGTTAATCATCAACCCAGGATTAGCAGACATCGCGGCGGACTCGCTCGCCGCCAATGCTGACCACATCAGTGAGCCATCGTCGAGATCGTGCGGGGCATGGGCCCTGTGCATCCGCCGTCACAACCGGGTGAGCCGACGACGCTGGGGGACTGCAGCACCGCAGACGAGCCACTATGAGGAGCAGGGAAGAAGACGGGGTGAGATAGAGTACACTCCGCACTACGAGAACGCCTCTCGTGCCGACAGCGTCGGGACTCCAACCCAGAGCCTCCACGTGCAGCAGCTTGCTGTCCGCAGCCGAGCTGGCCTCCGAGCCGGGCGCCGCCAGCCATGCGCGGCCGAAGTAAGGACTTTCTTCCGCTACGTCACAGCACGCGGCGCTGCGCTAGCAAGACTGCGCGGCCCAGATCTGGTGTCATCGCTACGAGTCAACGAGGACTCGGAGAAGATCGTTGATATCACCAAGCCACATTTTACTCGGCAAGAATAAAGGTGTTACGAATTAATAATGTTTCTTTGGCGTTTCTGACGCTTCCACAGCTATTTCCTATCATCCTGACAACTGGAGAGGCAATCCAGTCCACCGTAGGCGACCGGGACCACCGGGGCGCTACAGTCCATCCACTGAAGTAGTTAGCCTAAGGAGAAAGGAATTAGCGCAGAAAGGTCTTGTGAAAGAAGATGTTGCGCAGCTACCGCGCAATGAAGTTTAAGTCGGCGGTGTGTAGAGCGATTAAAGCAGGCGTGGTCAGGAAGCTGGTCACCGCCGACTCTGCCCAGCGCTCCGGCTTCGCCAGCCACTGCAGCTGAGGTAGCTACGTATACGCCGAAGGCTGCTCACGCGGCAAACTTAGGAAGACGTGACTGAAATACAGTGCTATTACTTCTAGGAGGGAAATATTGCATCATGCGTTTAGAAGCCGAGTTTTATCGGCAGTGTTTAGTTTCAACATATTATTTTTAAGCCCAAGCAAAAACTTCTTCCACTAGATTACAGAAATACGTTAGACAGTGCTGATGTGGTGAGCAGAATCAGAACTATAAAAAGCTTTACACAGACCTACTCTCATTTAACATTAAGTTGTGTAAGTTTTACATGTATACACATTTCCATTTAAGAATATGCAATATAAATGGATTTATGGTTGATAATGTAGCCAAACACATGGAGTTACGCTGATTAAAATCTGATAGTAGGACTTCTTCTGTTTCATAACAGAAAAAAGACGTACGCAGACATATGTTGAACCAAACGTTGAAATAAGTTTAGCAGCTTCTCTGTGCAGTTGAGGATATTGCTCTTGAGGTAAACAATTTACAAACGTCTTATAAATTCCTGGACTGGACAAACAGGTCGTCGAGCTAGGTGCTACACTGTACGTCTCTCTGCTAAGTTGAAACTAATGACGTACATTAGAAGCCAAAACCGAGAGCAGTAGACAATGAAATGCAGTCAGTCATATGTGGTCCACAAATGACTGCCTTGAGTTGTTGGGTCATCAAAGTCAAGTTGATTTTCCATAGGAGTACTTTCTGTTTGATAGCAACAATCTGTCCGCCTTATCTGTCGACAAATGATTCCTCCCCTCCATTGCGTTAAGGAATTGAATGAACTGAAATAACTGGTGACGTCGACAGTGAAAGATCTTGTCACCACTCTCCTTGCCCTTAACTTAGCTTTTTCCCTAATGGCCGCCTTCAGCTCGGGTAGCAATCACTGGCGTTCGTCAGATAACAAGCGCATCGTACAGTCCAATCAGGGTTTACCAGGCTCATAAGAATGCGACGGCATATTAAGCACTTTGAACGCCCTTTAAACGATACGAAATGTATAGCAATTCGCTTTCGACTCCCTTTTTTGGACAAATGCTGTACGCCATAGTACTCCTAATTGAGAACGCAAATCTAATTTAACGGAAGTAATGCTGTCAGCAAACTCGTTGGCGTTTGACAAGGTGACTGCTCTGTTGGAGCGGCCTCCGGCTGCAAGCCTCGTTTCCTGTTCCTCTTCTCACCACAGTCGCACTCGTGCTCCGGGAGTAAGGCAGCAGTAGGCCAGGTTTCGATACTGTTGAAAATTAAATGGCATTCGTCTGTTGAGTACGTGACTGGGGCATTGAGACAGACAGCGAAATGTGCGGCTTAGGTCACTATATCGCAGGGTTCAAAATGGTTCAAATGGCCCTGAGCACTATGGGACTTAACATCTGCTGTCATCAGTCCCCTAGAACTTAGAACTACTTAAACCTAACAAACCTAAGGACATCACACACATCCATGCCCGAGGCAGGATTCGAACCTGCGACCGTAGCGATCACGCGGTTCCAGACTGAAGCGCCTAGAACCGCACGGCCACACTGGCCGGCTATATCGCAGGGTTTGTGGGCTTCCAATGGATTTATTTCTGGACTATAGAACTGAAATGGATGGTTACTCCGGCTGTGGATGTGGGACACAGAAAGCTTTTAGACTGAAGGAATGTCTCAGTGAATTACTATACAGGGTGTTACAAAATGGTACGGCCAAACTTTCAGAAAACATTCCTCACACAGAAATAAAGAAAAGATGTTATGTGGACATGTGTCCGGAAACGCTTAACTTCCATGTTAGAGATTTTAGTTTCGTCCACCTACGCTCAATCGACCACGTTATCATGATTTCATACGGGATACTCTACCTGTGCTGCTAGAACATGTGCCTTTACAAATACGACACAACATGTGGTTCATGCGCGATGGAGCTCCTGCACGTTTCAGTGCAAGTGTTCGTACGCTTCTCAACAACAGATTCGGTGACCGATGGATTGGTAGAGGCGGACCAATTCCATGGCCTCCACGCTCTCCTGACCTCAACCCTCTTGACTTTCATTTATGGGGGCATTTGAAAGCTCTTGTCTACGCAACCCCGGTACCAAATGTAGAGACTCTTCGTGCTCGTATTGTGGACGGCTGTGATACAAAACGCCATTCTCCAGGGCTGCATCAGCGTATCAGGGATTCTATGCGACGGAGGGTGGATGCATGTATCCTTGCTAACGGAGGACATTTTGGACATTTACTGTAACTAAGTGTTTGAAGTCACGCTGGTACGTTCTGTTGCTATGTGTTTTCATTCCCTGATTAACGTGATTTGAAGAGAAGTAATAAAATGAGCTCTAACATGGAAAGTAAGCGCTTCCGGGCACATGTCCACATAACATATTTTCTTTCTTTGCGTGTGAGCAATGTTTCCTGAAAGTTTGGCCGCACCTTTTTGTAACACCCTGTATATGGTCAGTTAAGGTTGATTGGGTGGTGACTTCGACTTATAGGAAATATGTGGGTGTCTTTCGTTGTGTAAAGGGAGTGAGTGAAGGGAGTGGGGATAGGGGAAACCTGAACGCACTCGAAAGTGTAGCGACGTTTGTCCCATGATGGCTAGCATCGAAGTAGCTCCAATAAAACTGTCTCTTTCCTACAGTTCTGAAAAAAGTTGCGTCGGCGTGTCCACACATTTGGTTAGTGAGGTCAGTGTTTTCTTTTTTTTTTTTTTTTTTTTTTTGCGGACCTTTCTTATTAATCAAAATTCGAGTGGCAGCGTTATTCGAACCCAGGACCGAGGACGTTCTGATTACTAATCAAAGACGCTGCCCCGTTTCTCTAAATATAATTTTGTTCGTTATTGGTCTTAATATTTGCTCATGGCGAACTTCGTACGTGTAAATTGTGTGTCCTGCCGCTGACTCCTTGTTCCGAGATTCGTGACCTGCCCGGATAATGCAGCTTGTATCCCCTCCGGCTGCCTGGGACACTGCATCGCCAGAACCGACTGAAGGACCTCGACTCCACACCTCATTCGTGGGTGGATCGCAAGTGTTGCTGTGAACATTACCAACAATCAGAAACGTCCAGGCTGCCGACCAATGGAGACAGCCAGGACGGTGTTATGATAGGAACCTGGGCACCAGTCTTCTTCTAGTTCAGGATTGCTTCCAGCGGCCAGTTGATGCAGAGCGTTACACCGAGCTGTTGGTAGCTCCACTGGCAAACATTCAGTACACTAAGACGCACATCCGTTTCGGGCCACTGCTTACAGCTAGCCACTCCTGCCTCAAGTTGTCAACAGTCTACCATTTCTTTCGGACAAGTTGAGTAAATTATATTCTTTTAAGTGCACATGTACCAACTAATCTTTTCCTTGGCTGTCCATATTCCTGCGGCGACAGATCGCCCTGGCCACCCTCCACCCGTTTAACATTACTGGCGATGATGTAACATTTGGCTCCTCGGAACATCACGGTTACTGACTCGGACTCTAACCCTTTTCTTCAGATAAGAGGTGTTGTGGCGCCACTCCATGCACTGCCGTTTTGATTCCGGCTCGAGGTGATGAGCCCACGTTCCATCGCCTGTGACGATGTTCCACCGAAATTTTTCAAGGTCAGCTTCATAAATTGCAGACATCTCCGCACAGGTGGTTCTTCGTTGTTCTTTATGGTCCTGTGTTAGGCGGCGAGGAATCCAGCGTGCGGCGGGGCAGTTTAAAATATTTATGTCTCCAACATTCGTCGTACTGTCCACATTAAATGTCCACCTACCTCAGTACGGCTTCCGCTCGACGTCCCTTTACTCTGTAATCGTGGGTACTTACTAGACGGCGAAAAAGCATCGTTGAAGAAAACGTCGCGTAATACCTACCCAGTAGAGTCCGCGTAACTCTAGTGGTGGAAACAGTTCCTGAAAGTTCCTATTTATCAAGATATCGGGTGGAAATATGGTATATTTTTGGATGAAATATGCGTCCTAAAATTTTAAGACCAGTAATGTTTATTCCTTAATAACACATGTTTATGGCTATCAAGTCCACATTTAGTGAGGTACTATTCCATAATTCTCAGTTCCCAGTCAAACAACAAATTTCACACGCAAAGCAGCCAGAAATCTACACAACTCCGACCCGTTCATGTTTGCGATATCACAGTCTCTGATTCACCACTATTTGTGAGTTCTACATTTGGTCTCATTCAGTGGTCTTACATAAAAGACGTATTCGCCAAATAGCCCATAAATGAATACAGAATATGCCACGTGGAATTTTTACTAAGGCCGAAAGTTCATACGGTAGTAACTTTCCAACAAAACAGTCCAGAAATTTCAAAATTTCACCGAAATATTCGTAACTGCGACAGCTTCAGTCACGACTCGTACTAAACGCGAGAATTCAATATTTCTTCAATTTACACACAATGAGCACCGTCACAATTACCATGACCTTTCGCGTCCGATAGCTGGCGATTGACTCTCTGTATGCCTCCCCACTCTCTGCATATTTAACTTTCGGTGCAGGGGAACATCTTAATTCTGATTGGCTGATAAGTCTGACTGACCAATTAGAATGATCCTTCTTCATAATTCTCTGCCTTAGCCAATCACTAAACAGAAAGTCATTGACGTCATTCCAAATGCAGATTCTAATACAATGTTTAATAAAAAGACCGAAAAGAAAAATAATCTTGAAATTAATTTGGAAATCGATTACACTTCAAACTGGTATTCTGGCTGCCTTCTTACAAAAGCAATCACACCTTGACATACGTCATCAGCAATGTAGGTACAATACAGCTTTCCCACGATCCGATCGCGTAATGTTTTACAGAAAGTATTATCAAATTTTACGTGTGTCCCACATACACACTCTCATTCATTTCCATTTATTCCCTCAACAACATAATAAACAAAAATTTTTCATGAATTTCGCACTACGAAATGCGAAATAATTGAAGTTTTAGAAAATAAAAAATCCCAGTTAAATGTTTATACACATTGAGAACTTTGGTTATGATTTCTATTGATAACAAAAGAGAAACGGTTATTGTTCCTAACTGAATTTTACACCCTAAGTGTCGGTTTTATCGTTTTAGGTAATTTTCTCGATCTCCGGAACGATAATAGTTAGAAAGCTGTAATTTTTAAGAGATCTTCTACTGAACAACAAAAAGTAGTCTACCAAGTTTGTAAGTAATATATTAATATTTACTATGACTTATTTAGATTCGTATGGGTACGAATATACGGTCGTACTAGGTGACACGGTAGCCCGTTCGCACGACCACATAGCGTCAGTTGCCTCATAGCTGAGGCCTCTTCCTGCAGTTTACTCACAGTCACCGGTTCCACATCTACATATCTTACTGCAATAAATGTTATCCCGTAATAATTTGCGACGTCACAAGCACACACACATCTTTGAGTACCCCAGCTGGTGGCGAATGTGACAGCACGACCATCAGTGACGTCGTGTTGTGTAGTGAGGTGTTTGACTGTATTACAACGATTAGCAGGAATAAAAGTGTCCACACGTTCCAACACTGCAGGAGTTACGGCTGTGTGTTGCAAGCCGGCACGCTAGAGATTCGGGCAGGTTTGGCTACCTTGTTGCGATGCTGACGCACGACTCGTTCAACAACTCACGGTGCTTTTGTTCACTGTCAGGTCTCCGCTAACGATCTGCAGCGCTTATGAATATCTGCAGTGCTCTGGTTTTCCGCCAAAGCAAACTCAATGACCGCTGTCTGCTTGGAAGGCACCTCGGCTACAGATGCCGTTCTGAAGGCTACAAATAGCGCCGCTGCCAAACAACTTCATTACACTATAGAGGCTGAAGGGACAATATGCCACGATATCGCACAAAATATTTCTCATTTTTTTCAACCGAAAATGGCAGAGAAAAAATGTATTGCATTACTTACTAAACGCCTCTCGTAGACTTCAAAAGGACCAGAAGAGGAACTCGAAATAAAGTAGTAATAAGAAAGGGGTATAAACCTATGTTTAATAATAAATATAAGTTACTATGGTCTAGGGGTTAACCGGCACTGCAGCTCAGCGTGTTCGATCAGAGGTATACATGCCCTCTGTAATAAAAGAAAACTGAGTGAGTGGATCAACGATGAACTTGAACAAACGTCATAGGACGTTCGCCACTAGCAAATATAACGACCAATAAAGAACAAAATTATATTAAAAAAGGGGGTAGCGTCTTTGATTAGTAATCAAAACATCCTCGGCCCGGGTTCGAATACCACCGCCGCTCGAATTTTGATTAATAATAAACATTGGCGGCCGAACACTTCCGGCGTAAGAAGTCAGCCTAATTCTTTCAATGACCTCGTCACAGAAGGCGGAGAAGCGGACAGAGGTTCAGAGCACGCTCCTGTCCTTGCGGTGGGAAACTGCGCCTAAAGGCGGAAGAATCAGCAGTGATCAACGTCATAAAGATGCACAAGGCATAGAGTAGGGAAGCCAGATAATCTGAAAAGGGAAATGCAAAGGCTCAACCTAGATATAGCAGCGGTCAGTGGAGTGAAATGGAAAGAAGAGAAGGATTTCTGGTGAGATGAGTATAGGGGAATATCAACAGCAGCAGAAAATGGTGTAACGCGAGTAGGTTATGGGAAAGTAGCTCAGAGAATGTGTTACTGTCAACAGTTCAGTGAGAGGGTTGTTCCTATCAGAATCGACAGCAAACCGACACGGACAACGTTGTTTCAGGTATACATGCCGACGTCGCAAGCTGAAGATGAACAGGTAGAGACAGTATATGAGGATATTGAAAGGATAATACAGGACGTAAAGGGAGATGAAAATCTGATAGTCACGGTGGACTGGAATGTAGTTATAGGGGAAGGAGTAGAAGAAAAAGTTACAGGAGAATATAGGCTTTGGGCAAGGACTGAGAGAGGAGAAAGACTGATTTCTATAATAAATTTCAGCTAGTAACAGCAAATATTCCGTGCAAGAATCACAAGAGGAAGAGGTGTACTTGGAAAAGGCCGGACGACTCGGGAAGAATTCAGTTAGATTACATCACGCTCAGACGGAGATCCCGAAATGAGATACGGGATTGCAAGGCGTACCCAGGAGCAGATATAGACTCAGATGACAATGCAGAAGTTTTAATTTTTTATTTTATCTTATGACTAGGGCAGACCGTTCCCCAGGTGATGGTCTTTCAATTTGACGCCACTTCGGCGACCTATAGTTGATGAGGATGATAGGATGATGATGGAGGCAGTACAAACCCGGTCCCTTTGCGGAGAAAATTCTCCGACCCAGCCGGGAACCGAACCCGGGCCCAGAGGATTGACAATCATTTATGCAGACCATTCAGCTACCGGGGGCGGACAATGCAGTAGTGATGAAGAGCAAGCTGAAGTTTAAGACATTCATCAGGAACAATCAATACACAAAGAAGTCATATACGGAAGTTTTAAGGAAAGAATAGTAATATGGTTGGGAGCAGGATACAGGGGTTGCTGGAATGGACGGCTGAGCAACAAATTGAGGATAGAACATAAATTTTAATTCAATGCGCAAGAAAAGTCATTCGAAGTACTGCTAACAACATATTGACATATAACTTGTTCAATTTAAATGTACATCAGCTGATTTAACAGAGATCATCAACAAGTTATCTAACATCAAACAATCTGCAAATATAAGATTTAAACCTTTCCCAAAATTGTAATGCTTGTAAAATGTTATTACGAAACACAGAAAATTACCAAACAGGTCACTGTATTTAAGCCTTACATAACCCAATGGGCACAATGGCTTACAGGAAATAATATCACAGACGTAGAGCAATATCTGCCCACTAGAGCACTGTCTTACCTGACCTTGTGTGCCACAATGATTCACTGAGCCAACTCATATAGTTAAATAATAAATATTACCCACAATGGCGCTTGCGTTGTAATCTTAGGTAGCACACCGATTTACCAAGACAATGCAATTAATGCCAAGTACAGTCTGGTCCAGAATAACCAGTGCCCTACCACTGATTAAACTACTCAGAATCAGTAATGAACTGTTTTACAAGGCAAGCACATTCAGTTCAGACAAGTTAACAAGACAGTGCCTCCATTTGAATTTTACCACAGAAATCCATCAATAGTCGTAGGCCAACAGGTGGTGTCATAGTAGACTTAAACTTGACTTGAATAGCGTGACAATTTGTGCGTCCCTTAACTGACATAAGTTCAGTAACGAATTGAAATGCAATTTAAAGACACTCAAGTAAGAGTATTGTGAAACACTTCATCAACATTTTAAGCAAACATGCCCACATAGGCACTCCAGTTCATACGTAAGTCAACCAGGGCACAAGTCAATATTTCGACACGCGACGTGGGAACACTCACTGCTGAGCAGCGCAAGCCAGAATACGACGGAAAGAAGTCTCGCTGTAACTCCTCCAGATGAAGATGCACCAAACTAACAGCTCACCTTTAACAATATTAATCCAAATGCCGCTAATAAGGTAACGGCCAGAATAATACCAGCCCGTAGCCACAGCGTGAGGAAGGTTGAACTCATAAACAGAGCGAACGACAGCGAGTCACTGCAGCACCTCCAGTTCCGATCCTCTGCCGGCCCCAATGCAACTGCCACACTCACACCACTTGCTGACGCGACTTCCGCGGTCTTCCGGCGTCGCTCAGCCCAGCCCACTCGTCTCTCTCTGCCCGAGACTTTCGGCTTGCCGCACGGAATCCCAGAGGGCGGACCAACCCGCGCACCGCAAAGCGAATCGAAAGAGATACAACACACTACACCGCAAGAATCAAATCGCAGGAGCACACGACACAAATAGATTTGCTTGAAGTTCCCTAAGGCTAGAGGTACAGCAATCAGGAATAACTCACAAGGGAACCTCCCCATCGCACCCCCCTCAGATTTAGTTATAAGTTGGCACAGGCCTTGAAAAACTGATCACAGATCAATCGAGAAAACAGAAAGAAGTTGTGTGGAACTATGAGAAAAATAAGCGAAACATACAAACTGAGTAGTCCATGGGCAAGATATGGAACATCAAGGGTAATCTGAGCTCAGGAGCGCCGTAGTCTCGTGGTTAGCGTGAGCAGCTGCGGCACGAGAGGTCTTTGGTTCAAGTCTTCCTCCGACTGATAAGCTTAATTTTTTATTTTCAGACATTTATCAAAGTTCAGGCACTCACACATAATCAATTTCGCTCTCCAAAATTCCAGGACATGTTCAGATTTGCTTGGACATATGCAGGATTTGACGGTCTACACACGGAAAAATTTGAAAACGTTAAAAACATATGTTTTGACAGAGCACAGGGAAAACTGTGCGACTGTGAAACTGTTGCATTCATTTGTTGCAGTTTATGTGACAAACTCTTATGTTTTCATCACTTTTTTGGGAGTGATTATCACATCCACAAGAAAACCTAAATCGGGCAAGGTAGAAGAATCTTTTTGCCCATTCGCCAAGTGTACAAGTTAGGTGGGTCGGCAACATATTCCTGTCATGTGACGCACATGCCGTCACCAGTGTCGTATAGAATATATCAAACGTGTTTCCCTGTGGAGGAATCGGTTGACCTACGACCTTGCGATGAAATGTTTTCGGTTCCCACTGGAGAGGCACGTCCTTTCGTCTACTAATCGCACGGTTTTGCGGTGCGGTCGCAAAACACAGACACTAAACTTATTACAGTGAACAGAGACGTCAATGAACGAACGGATAGATCATAACATTGCGAAAATAAAGTAAGTAAAATTTTCACTCGAGGGTAGATTGGAACGAAGGATCTGTCGCTCCGCAGCCGCTCACAGTAACCACGAGACCACAGCGCTCCTGAGCCGTAGCTCTCCTTGATGTTGGATATCTTTGACATGGACTACTCAGTTTGTATATTTTCTTATTTTTTTCATAGTTCCACACAACTTCTTCCTGTTTTCTCGATGGATCTGTGTTCAGTTTTTCAAGGCCTATCCATTGTGCCAACTTATAACTAAATCTGAGGGGGGGTGCGATGGGGAGGTTCCCTTGTCAGCAGGCAGTTTAGTTGAAAGGACATCTCTGAAAAACTCAATCACAGAAATTGAAAAGAAAAGCGTAGGTGCAAAGACAGTAACTGCAGAGCAACAATGGGTAGCACAAGAAATACTTCAGTTGACCGATGAAAGAAGGAAGGGATTCAGCAACACAGAAATACAAGTCGCTGAGGAATCAAGTAAATAGGAAGCGCAGGGAAGCTAAGACGAAGTGACTACATGAAAACGTAAAGAAAGCGAAAAAGAAATGATTATCGGAAGGACTGTCTCAGCAATAGGAAAGACAAAACAGCGTTCGGTGGCATTAAAAGCAAGGGTGATAACATTAAGAGTGCGACGGCAGTTCCACTGTTAAATGCAGACCAGAGAACGGATAGGTCGAAAGAGTATATTGAAGGCCTCTACGAGGACGAAGACTTGTCTGATGTGATAGATGAAGAAACAGGAGTTGATTTATAAGAGATAGAGGATCCAGTATTAGAATCAGAATTTAAGAGAGCTTTGGAAGACTTAAGATCAAATAAGGCAGAAGGGATTGATAACATGCCATCAAAATTTCTAAAACCATTCGCGGAAGTGGTAAGAAATGACTATTTACGTTGGTGTGTGGAATGTTTGAGTCTGGATACATACCATCTGACTTTCGAGAAAATGTCCTCCACACAGTTCGGAAGACTGCAAGAACTGACAAGTGGCAGAATTATCGCATGATCAGCTTAACGGCTCATGCATTCAAGCTTCTGACAACAATAATATGCAGATGAAAGGTGTGGTATCGATAGCAACGATGCCACGGCTTAGCTGCCAGTTAAGTTGGCACTACGACAGACAACGACGACAGCGCCCTCTAGCAGGCGCAGTCAGCTCTACGAGCCCCAATGTAGAGCCTGCCAATTTGATCAAGAGCAGACGGCCAGGACACTTCGCTTCAGCTTCGCTTCACTTACGATGGGTCAAAGGCTTCGCACCTCAGTGCAAAGTTATGTATTACTCTTCTTGCACCAGTAAACCACTTTTACTTTCTTGCAGTACCGACGTGTATTACCTTTTCCTGCTCCTGCTCCTACCCACTCGCAGCCTTCCAGGCGGGATTCAAAAGTTGGCGACGAGTGAACAGTGAATTTATTTTCAAAACTTTTTCTTAAGAATTTACTTTATTTACTAGCGGTTCATCAAGAACATTAACAGATTTAATCATACTATGTGAGCGTGGAAGTAGTTGCCAGGGAGTAACTGATGAAATGAAAATGAAATTACTTTTAACAAATGGGAATTTTATTCCTAAATGCGTTTTCTTTGGAAACAGATTTCAAATTATAAGCAGAAAGCACCCTCTAAATATCAAGTTACAATTTATTCGCAGGCATAAAGAAACAAATTTATGAGTGTATGAGCTTTCGGGCTGAGAACCTTGCCGCTCCTTTTTGACACGGACATAGTCACGACCGCTCACAACAACCTCTGTAAGACTACACTGGTGCAAATCTGCAACACACCAGATTACCTTAAAGTAAAAGTTTTAACAATTCACACAAGCACACAAACTAAGCACCCCGTAGGAGGGATGGAAATGGTACGAAACACTAAAATTAAAAGATTTACTTGCCACCAAAGGTGCAACTTGATTTTAACTTCTAAGAAAAGTCTTACGGTGGAAGGATGGCCACATTATATACTAAATTGACCATTTAAATAAAAGCCCATGAAATGCAATCTTACATAAAATTATAGAAGGTTGGCCAAGCATGCTCTACAGTACACATATACTGCCTCTCAAGATGATAGGCAAGATAAAAGCATGTTTCAGGAATTAGGCCGTTGCACTTCAAGCAATAAATTCGTTAACACACCGAATCCGACAACTTGACAGAGGCAACTATTAAACTACGGCAGATTGATAGGGAGATTACCGAACAACCTGAAACGCAGGTTGTTGTAACCCGCCCCTACTCCACAAGGGAAAAACAGACCACCCAATTCATAAATAACCACCTTCCCGTGGGTGGGCAAACGGAGAAGAATGGTGGACGACCCCAAAACAAAGCGGCTGGTGACCTCACCAAGAAAAAAAAAAAAAATTCAAATGTGTGTGAAATCTTATGGGACTTAACTACTAACGTCATCAGTCCCTAAGCTTACACACAACTTAACCTAAATTATCCTAAGGAGAAACACACATACCCATGCCCGACGGAGGACTCGAACCTCCGCAGGGACCAGCCGTAGAGTCCATGACTGCAGAGCCCTAGACCGCTCAGCTAATCCCGCGCGGCTCACCAAGAAAACAAGTAGAATTTAACAATTAAATGAAACTACACATCACGAATCACTTAACTTCTAATAAACTGCGATTTCTGGCAAACACCTGGCGCAGCACCCCGAAAACGCTCTGCCGAACCGTCCACTGCCAGCTGCTTCAACGGACGCAGGAAGGCGCGCCGATCTCCCGTCTCACGGCGTCGCAGCTTGCACCGGCCAGACGGATCTCGTGGGTTGACTCCTGTTGCTCTCGTGTCGACCGCGAAGCCACTACCCCTCGCTATACCGCACGGCGTACTGGACTCACGTGGCGACATCACATGCACCGACGGTCAAGTCGGACGAGTCATCTTGTGGCTCAGTGCGCGACCGACCAACCGATCGATCCAACCGCCAATGACCGTTGCCTGAGCAACTTGAGCAGACTGGCGGCCTAACGCGCAGACTCAGATGCAGGAACTGAGCCCCCGACCGGGAGACCACTCGTTGAGTTCTCTCACTGCATCACAAATTCTGACGAGAGACAGACTAGCAAGCTGGGGACGAGAGACTGACCCCAGACTGACTCCAGACTCACCCAGACTGACCGACTGGCGAGCTCATAGCGCCCCTGAAATGCACGTGAACAGGCAGCCTTTCCCCTTTCCCACCAGAGGGAGACGCCAAAGCTGCGGCTGCCACAGCGGCGCCACCGCCAGAAGCGGAGGGCGACTGCTTCACACAACGCGCAGCGACGGGCTCTTCAAATAGCAATTTTTACCAAGGCTGATTTAGGTTTCCCCTGTCATTTCCATTTTACTCGGTACTGCTTTCTTTTCGTACTAGCCTCAGTATACGACTTTCATTTGTTTTGTATCCCGCCTGGGAGGCGGCGCGTGGGTAAGGATACATGAAAAGGGAAAAGGTACCAATCTCTCGGTACTGCAAATACGTTTTAAGCACCTTTACAAGTGGATAAACATACGTAAACATATTACATAACTTGCAAGGTGGTGCGAAGGTGAAGCGGAGTGTCTTGGCTGTCTGCACCTGATGAAATGGGCTGAAGCAGTCGCAGAGCTCGTAGAGCTCTCCAGTGCCGGCTAGAGGGCGCTGTCGTCGGTGTCTGTCGTAGTGCCAACCTAGCAGAGCGGAACTACGTTGTAGCATCGTAGCTATCGATACCACAATTTGTGAAACCATGCCTTCGCCACAGGAACAGGCTTCGCTGTCTGATGTTGTACGTTGTCAGGCTCACGAAATGACGCAGGTCACACTACAAACTGCAGCTACTTCAGCGCCTCCGACGCCACCGCCTGTACCGACGCAGTCGCCGACGGCGCCGCCATTTTGTGCCTTCGATGCTGACGGGGAACGCTGGCAAGAATACATCGCCCAGCTCGAGGCACACATCGCAGCATGCAACGTACCAGGTACAGAGCGACTTGCCTTTTTCATTGCCAACGCGGGTGTTGTGCTGTACCGTGTGCTCGTTAAGTAGTTTCCCATCACCCACCCAGAAACTAAAAATTACGACGAAGTGATTGATGCTTCGAACTCCCACTTCCGTGATAGTGTGAACGTGGCAGCTGCGCGCTACAAATTCTTTCGCCTCCGGCGTGGTCCTACTTAGTCGAATAAATCTTGGTTAGCTGACCTTCAGGGACTAACTTGTGATTGTGACTTTAATTGCTCGTGTGGACGATCCTATGCGGATATAATGATTAGAGGCGCTATTGCGCTGAATGTGGCGGATCACCGCATCCGCGAGCAAATCCTCAAATTTAAAAACGTGTCCTTTGCAGGAAGTAGTGGACTTGCTAGACAGACAAGACACATTAGACATGGCTACTTCCGCGTTCGACGTGACCCCGGGTGTATGTACTGTTAGCGCGGCACAACACGTGTCCTCCAAGCCAGCCACGCCGCGCCGCTCACGCGCACGTAAACATGGTTCAAAGTAGGTACCCTCTAAGAAACTGAAATCATGTCCGAACTGTTTCCGTGCCTACCCACGGGACAGTTGCCCATCCCGTCCAGCATAGTGTTATTTTTCTAATAAGAAGGGACATGTTCAAGCCGTGTGTAGCAGGAGAAACACTAATTCACAACTTGAACCCCGTTCGCGTGACTTCCGGGGTCGACACCGCAACGGCAACCTCCACGATCTTGATTCACATCTGCCTATGGACGTTAATGCCATTTATTCAAAGCCTTCTGCTTCCCGTGCTTCGACAGCTCGTCGTGTGAATCAAGTTTTGCCAGACACTTCCTCTCGCATTCAAAAATGGTTCAAATGGCTCTGAGCACTATGGGACTTAACATCTGTGGTCATCAGTCCCCTAGAACTTAGAACTAGTTAAACCTAACTAACCTAAGGACATCACACACAGCCACACCGGCCGGCTCTCTCGCATTCAGCGCTATGCGAAGATACTTTTTGTGACTTTGCACATTTGTGGACGTTTTGTTGGCATGCAGCTGGACACTAGTGTGTCAGTTTCCTTACTCAATAAATCTACGCATGACTTGCTTGGTTCGCCCCCACTTCGTCGTTCGCATACCACGCTGACTGCATTTACTGGACAGGAAATATCAGTGCTCGGCGTGTGTAGTTTGCAAGCCACCTATGGTGCAATGACCCGTACAGTGACTTTCCAAGTGCTCCGCTCTAGTGATGTTACGAACATTTTTGGCATGGACAAATGTGTCTGAAATCGTATGGGACTTAACTGCTAAGGTCATCAGTCCCTAAGCTTACACACTACTTAACCTAAATTATCCTAACGACAAAAACATACACCCATGCCCGAGGGAGGACTCGAACCTCCTCCGGAACCAGCCGCACAGTCCAAGGCTGCAGCTCCCCAGACCGCTCGGCTAATCCCGCGCGGCTTTGGCATGGACGCATTTGAACGTTTTGGCCTCGCAATTCAGGACAATGTACTTTGCATCAGCGTTAGTGATCACGCAGACAGTGTTGCCGCACTATGCGATGATTTTGCTGAACCCTTTCCTGATGGACTTGGTTATGCCACGGACTTTTTCAGCGCATGTTGTAGTTAAAGACAACGCCATGTCTCTTTTCCGGCGCGCACGCCCGGTACCGCACGCTCTGCTCAACGCCGTAGCAGCTGAACTTCGCCCGCATCTCGTGGTCGTGCGGTAGCGTTCTCGCTTCCCACGCCCGGGTTCCCGGGTTCGATTCCCGGCGGGGTTAGGGATTTTCTCTGCCTCGTGATGGCTGGGTGTTGTGTGCTGTCCTTAGGTTAGTTAGGTTTAAGTAGTTCTAAGTTCTAGGGGACTGATGACCATAGATGTTAAGTCCCATAGTGCTCAGAGCCATTTGAACCATTTTTTGCTGAACTTACGCATTTGCAAGACAGTGGTGTCATTGAACCTGTTTCTGCTTCGCCATGGGTTTCACCTATAGTGTGTGTGAAGAAACCAAACGGTCGTCTCCGTATTTGTGCTGACTTCAAGTCCTCCGTCAATCCCCAGACGGTGGTAGTTACTTTTCCCTTACCGCGTCGTGAAGACATTTTTGATAAGCTTGGTGCGGGAAAATTCTTTTCCACGATTGACATGCGGGACGCATACTTTCAGATTCCGCTCTACGAACAGTCGCAGCGCTATTTTGTGATCCACACCCACCTTGGATTGTTCAAGTTTCGCCACCTTCCGTTCGTTTGTGCTTCGGCTCCTGCTTTTTTACGTCTTACTTGCAGCAATCTTGTGCCACTGTCCCTGATTGGTCCAATTATCTGGACGATATAGTTGTATCAGGTCGCACCTCTGACGAACATTTGCAGAATTTGCGTGCCTTATTTACTGTACCGTTGCAGGCAGGACTTAAGTGTAACAGAGACAAGTGCAATTTTTTCTAACTGAGATTCAGTATTTAGGACATATGATTAACGGACAGGGTATCCACCCCTTACCGTCACATCTCAGTGCGATAAGAGTCTTGACAGCTCCCAGGAACTTACAAGAACTTCAATCTGTGTAGGGCAAAATTACATATTATATTCGGTTTTTACCAAATGCAGAGCAGATTGCAGCCTCTTTGCATCGCCTTCGGCGTAAAAACGTTCCTTTCGTTTGGTTCAGATGGTTCAAATGGCTCTGAGCACTATGGGACTTAACATCTTAGGTCATCAGTCCCCTAGAACTCAGAACTACTTAAACCTAACTAACCTAAGGACATCACACACATCCATGCCTGAGGCAGGATTCGAACCTGCTACCGTAGCAGTCGCGCGGTTCCGGACTGAGCGCCTAGAACCGCGAGACCACCGCGGCCGGCTTTCGTTTGGTCTTCGGAATGCGACGCTGCTTTCTACAAGCTAAAATGAGCTTTGTTGAGTGATCGCTGTTTGATTCCTTTCGATCCATACAAACCAGTTGTTTTGGCTGTCGATGCATCTTCTCACGGCACCGGAGCGGCTCTCTCGCACCACATTGGTTGTTTTGGGGAAGGAGACCAGACAGCGAGGTCATCGGTCTCATCGGATTAGGGAAGGACGGGGAAGGAAGTCAGCCGTGCCCTTTGAAAGGAACCATCCCGGCATTTGCCTGGAGCGATTTAGAGAAATCACGGAAAACCTAAACCAGGATGGCCGGAAGCGGGATTGAACCGTCGTCCTCCGGAATGCGAGTCCAGTGTCTAACCACTGCGCCACCTCGCTCGGTTTGCACCACATTGACTCTGTCGATCGCCCAATCGCTTTTGCGTCTCAGTTGCTCAATTCTGCCAAGCAAAACTATTCTCAAATCGAGAAAGAAGCTTTTGTTATTGTATATGGAGTGACAGTTTCATGGTTTTTTGTACTGTCGCAAGTTCTATTTGGTCACCGACCATAAGCCTTTGACATCGTTGTTCCACCTGTCAAAGCTAGTTCCGGCTCATACTGCACAAAAGTTGGAACGTTGGTCTTTTTTTTTTGTCTAACTACAATTACGAAATCTTGTTTCGTCATAGCATTTAAGCTTTCACGGCCGGCGTCTTCATTAATTAAAACTTCCGGGCTGAATAGCCGTGGTCCATATATAAAACGTCATCTCCTTCCTGACGTTTCGTTGCCGGCTGCGGGCAACATCTTCTGAGGTGAGTCGGCGACTCGAGAGGTAAAGAACTCTAACGTTGCGGTTGATACTGGAAGTAGGACTACTGAAAAATCAAGACACGTTCATACGATTTGTCGACCTGGAAAACGCGTTCCACAATGTAAAATGGTGCAAGACGTTCGAAATTCTGGGAAAAATAGTGGTAAGCTATAGGAAGAGTCGGATAATATATAATATGTACGGGAGCCAAGAGGGAATGATAACAGCTTGGGTAGCTCAGTTGGTAGAGCACTTGCCTGTGAAGGCAAAAGTCCCGAGTTCGAGTCTCGGTCCGACACACAGTTTTAATCTGCCAGGAAGTTTCATATCAGCGTACACTCTCATTTTGGAAACATCCCCAAGGCTGTGGTTAAGTCATGTCTCCACAATATCCTTTCTTTCAGGAGTGCTAGTTCTGCAAGTTTCGCAGGAGAGCTTCTGTATAGTTTGGAAGGTAGGAGACGAGGTACTGGCAGAAGTAAGGACGGGACGTGAGTCGTGCTTGAGTAGCTCAGTTGGTAGAGCACTTGCCCGCGAAGGCAAAGGTCCCGTGTTCGAGTCTCGGCCCGACACTTCACTTCACAGTTTTAATCTGCCAGGAAGTTTCAAGTTTCAGTGGACGACAAAGAATGAAGTTCTCGGATAAAAAGGGTTTAAGACAGTGATGTAGTCTTTCGCCCTTACTGTTCAATCTGTACTTTGAAGAAGCAATGACGGAAATAAAAGAATGCTTCAGAAGTGGAATTAAAATTCAAGGTGAAAGGTTATCAATGATAAGATTCGCTGATGACATTGCTATCGCGAATGAATGTGATGAATTGAAAAGTGATGTGCTAAATAGAATGAACAACGTAGTGAATACATAATTTGGATTTAAATTAAATAGAAGGAAGACGAAAGTAATGGAAAGTTGCAGAAATGAGAACAGTGAGAAACTTAACATCAGGATTGATGGACACGAAGCAGATGAAGTTAAGGAATCCTACTACATAGGCAGGAAAATAACCAGTGATGGACGGAGCAAGGAGGACACCGAAAAGCAGACTAGCACTGGCAAAAAGGGCATTCCTGGCCAACAGAAGTTACGCTGGTTATCCGGTCTTTTTGTCATGGTCATCTCCCCTTTTCAGCCTCTCCCGGAGATCCGAATGGGGCACTATACCCAAAAAACTTCTGCCGACGGAGAGATTGTCATGACACTTTTTCAGGTACACGTGACATTTTCTATGGTTACACGTTATGCGACATTAATGCAGTGGTTTTCAATGCCTTCTGCCTCTTCATGACATTGATCACTGCTGGTTCTTCCGCCTTTAGGCGCAGTTTTCCATCGCAAGGACAAGAGCGTGTTCTGAACCTCTGTCCACTCCTACGACTTCTGTGACAAGGCCACTGACCGAATGAGGGTGAATTCTTATGCCGGAAGTGTTCGGCCGCCAATGTTAATTATTAATCAAAATTCGATCGATGGCGGTATTCGAGCCCGGGACCGAGGACGTTTTGGTTACTAATCGAAGATGCAACCCCATTTTTTAATATAATTTTGTTCGTTATTGGTCGTTATATTTGCTCGGGGCGAACGTCCTATGACGCTTGTCCAAGTTCATCGTTGATCCATTCCCTGACTTTTCTTTTATTACAGAGGGCATGTCCTACAGAAGACGCTAGTGTCGAAGATAGGCCGGGGAAGAAACTTCTGACAATGTATATTTGGAGCACAGCATTGTATGGTAGTGAAACATGGACTGTGGGAAAACCGGAACAGAATAAAATCAAAACATTTGAGACGTGTTGCTACAGACGAATGTTGAAAATTAGGTAGTCTTGTAAGGTAAAGAATGACGAGGTTCGGGGTAGAATCGGAGAGGAAAGGAATGTGTGGTAAACACTAACAAGGAGAAGGGACAGGATGATAGGACAGGTCAGGGAATTACTTCCATGATACTGCAGGAAGCTGCATGGGGCAAAAACTGTAGAAGAAGACAGAGGCTGGAATATATCCACCAAATAATTGAGGACGAAGGTAGCAAGCATTACTCTGAGGTGAAAAGGTTGGCACTGGAGAGTAATTCATGGCGGGCCGAATAAAATCAGTGAGTAGAGTCATAACTCAAAAAAAGAAGTTAGGTACACCAGAAAAATCACCGGATTTCCGACCAATGTCGTACAAAACTTGTGGCCGCTCTCGTTTTTAAAAAATTTAAGGGTATTTTAAGTCTTGCCTCTAACTCGTACCTATAACTCTCAATAATAATATATTTTTTTTGTCCTGAGGTGAACCTTCCCAGTAAGGGGCCTAAAATAAAATTGCCCTGGGAAATTAAGGTCACAAGCACAAAAATTACAACTGGGGGCCGTAGATTTAGCACAATAAAAGCAATACCAATCGCAGTTGTGTAGGTTCATTTTTGGGCAACCAGTTTCGACGTTACACTACGTCATCCTCAGGCCTAAACTGCTCCAATCCAGTAACCTTCGTGTTACAAATATAGCAGTGCCTTTAACTGGTCTCGTAATACCTATTAGAGACATGTGCTCACTGAACTGCAGTCAGCAACTGACTGCTGTCCAGCGAGCACCTATGTCTACCATGTGTAAAATGTAAACAATAACTTCCAATATTTTGCTGCAAAAACTACAGGTCACTGCAGAATGCCTTCATTATTTCGAAAGTTTCATCAGAGTAAAGAAAAAGCGAGAAATTAAACACCAAAGAAAAAATCTGTGTTAGGTGAATTCTTTCAGTTTCCTAGATAAAATTACATGGTTTGAGAGTGTATCATTAACTTCCCTGACACTAGTTAGTGTGTTGTTTCTCCATAAGATGAATGACTATAGCTCTGTACACCACCCTATATTTTGTTTCTTCGCCATGACTTCGAGGTATGTGTCAGGTGCTAAGCCCAAAATTAACACATTTTGATCTATTGGATATCTCAAAACAGCTGGAAATCACAACACCCAGGTTGGTAGAAATAAAACACAAAAGCAATGTTTCTCACTAACAAAAATGTGGAAGGCACCCCTACATACGGAAACCAGAAGAGTTGGTGGCATTATGCAGCATTTCCAAACAGTTGCCCGAAGATGATGGCCTCTACATTTAATCTCAACTTCCACAGTGATTGGGTAGCAGATGTCTTGGTGTTCGATTTCGAAGAGTCCAGGAGTACTGTTTCCTCATTTTGCTGTCATGTACCTGGGCTCTTCGGGAGTCTTGTTTCCTTATTTTGCAGTCTTGTACCTTTGTGGCGTCAACTAAAACTACTTGCAATACGGTGGCAGAACCCCTAAGGGGATATTCAGGCCAACAAATGCGATAGGATCATTTCATTTCAGTCATGTACGTGATCACTGTTCCAGTGCCGACCATTCCTGGAAGGTGCTGTTCACAACGCACGTGAGGCAGTAGAAATAAAAAGAGTAACCTCTATCTTATTGGTGAAAAAAAAATGGATTGGGCATCGCTGCGTATGGAAATAGGATGTGTCTGCAGCATTGAGGAAAATGTTCCACAGTGACCACTAGCAGATGTCCAGTGTTTCACCGTCTCCATCTAAAAACAAGTGGTGCTTCTCAATCATTATGTGGTAATTAACCCCATACCAGTGGACAGGTGGGGTAGAAAAGACGCCATTGATATGGGACAATGTACTGAGATCGGCATCACAGTTGATAGTGTAGTCAATTTTAGCAATTTTACCAGTTGGTCCATAATTTCAACGCCAGCCAATGACAAAAGTGAGTGCTTCCAAACTTCTGTGTCACCGCTAAACCAGGCAAGCACCATTTGCTAGACTGTGAACGGAGATAGATAACTGTGCAGTATGTCCATTCGGGCACATACACCAATATATACCAGACATGGCTCTATACCGATGCCATTAGGTTCTCTACATATTTACAGTACATCGATCATAGTGCAGAACTTATTTTTACCACTAGACAACTTTCCGTACGTGAATGGGAGTCACAGAGTATTCCCACATTCATGGGATAGGGTCAGAGATTATCCTTACCAAATCTCCCTGCAACATCGTCGCCGATTTAATTTGCAACTGACTAGAATTAGGAGGGTACAATACTCGCTACATTTCACATGCCAAGAAGAAATTGAGCAATCTGTGTCCGAAACTGCTGTTCAGCGAAGAAGTTCCACATCAATCTTACTCGCGGCACACTTCATAGAGCAGCAGATCTCTCCAGATGCATGCATGTCGAGGAGGTTTGCACCCGTTATCGGTGAATAGTAGAGATGAGAGTACTGTGATGATATAACAGACGGTTAAGAAGAAAGAGTTGGTTTATGCATCATGGCGCTCCAGAAGGAGAAGTTTAAAATATTTTACGTAAATCAACTGTGCTATCGATTCTGGAGCATTATTCCAGTGTTTGGAGTCAGTACCAAAAGTCATAGGCAAGAGAGAAATATACTTGAGCGCAAGCACACACACTCCTAAGGCTATATGATTCTGCACCTAAAACCGCTATATTGTTAAAGCCATATGGTTTCTGAAGTATACTCATGTCGTTACTCGTGATGAGTTACCACTCACACCCTGCTGCGCGAAAATGCACATGAAGAAACAATGACTCGTTAAGAGTGGGTAAGCTCCGGGATCAGTAGCCAAAGAAGATGTAACAGTCATATTCCTCTTTACAGTAACATCCTCCTAACACCATGTGTCTAGAGTACACCCTCTCCGCACTATTAAGGCAGATATATATGACATCAGTCCGCTCTCCTACAGAACACGCTAGGGAATGTCTTAAGTCTGATAAACAGATTGATTATTCCTCTTAATACATGTGGAGTATTGGGTTGTAGCCTCTCCCCGATGTTGTTCAATCTGTATATTGAGCAAGCAGTAAAGGAAACAAAAGAAAAATTCAGAGTAGGTATTAAAATTCATGGAGAAGAAATAAAAACTTTGAGGTTCGCCGATGACATTGTAATTCTGTCAGAGACAGCAAAGGACTTGAAAGAGCAGTTGAATGGAATGGACAGTGTCTTGAAAGGAGGATATAAGATGAACATCAACAAAAGCAAAACAAGGATAATGGAATGTAGTCTAATTAAGTCGGGTGATGCTGAAGGAATTAGATTAGGAAATGAGGCACTTAAAGTAGTAAAGGAGTTTTGCTATTTGGGGCGCAAAATAACTGATGATGGTCGAAGTAGAGAGGATATAAAATGTAGGCTGGCAATGGCAAGGAAAGCGTTTCTGAAGAAGAGAAATTTGTTAACATCCAGTATTGATTTAAGTGTCAGGAAGTCATTTCTGAAAGTATTCGTATGGAGTGTAGCCATGTATGGAAGTGAAACATGGACGATAAATAGTCTGGACAAGAAGAGAATAGAAGCTTTCGAAATGTGGTGCTACAGAAGAATGCTGAAGATTAGATGGGTAGATCACATAACTAATGAGGAAGTACTGAATAGGATTGGGGAGAAGAGAAGTTTGTGGCACAACTTGACCAGAAGAAGGGATCGGTTGGTAGGACATGTTCTGAGGCATCAAGGGATCACCAATTTAGTATTGGAGGGCAGCGTGGAGGGTAAAAATCGTAGAGGGAGACCAAGAGATGAATACACTATGCAGATTCAGAAGGATGTAGGTTGCAGTAGGTACTGGGAGATGAAAAAGCTTGCACAGGATAGAGTAGCATGGAGAGCTGCATCAAACCAGTCTCAGGACTGAAAACCACAACAACAACAACAACATGTGGAGTAACATTGATTGTCAGAAAGAACTGTAACTCGACAGCATCTATATTCGACCGCATGTGTGAGAACACAATCCTGGACTGGATACAAATGTTTCGCCTGGTTTAATATAGCGCTTCTGTGTTATACCACCTTTGTTTAAGTACAGGGGGAAGGGAGATGGTTAAAACTGAATGCAGACACAGCATAATGTTTAAGCTTTTTTCAGTCCTGAGTACCGGTTACCCACAACCTTCCTCTATTCCCACATTTATTACTATTTTTAATTTTGTGTATTCTCAGTCACTTACGTAATTTTGAAGGTTTACGTATTTCGTCGTATTTCCCTCAGTTTTACGTATATCCCATCAATCTTTTATTGTATGATTATATGATAGCGGAACAAACACTGGTAGCAGTTACTTCTGTAAAATATCTGGGAGTATGCGTGCGGAACGATTTGAAGTGGAATGATCATATAAAATTAATTGTTGGTAAGGCGGGTACCAGGTTGAGATTCATTGGGAGAGTCCTTAGAAAATGTAGTCCATCAACAAAGGAGGTGGCTTACAAAACACTCGTTCGACCTATACTTGAATATTGCTCGTCAGTGTGGGATCCGTACCAGATCGGTCTGACGGAGGAGATAGAGAAGATCCAAAGAAGAGCGGCGCGTTTCGTCACAGGGTTATTTGGTAACCGTGATAGCGTTACGGAGATGCTTAATAAACTCAAGTGGCAGACTCTGCATGAGAGGCGCTCTGCATCGCGGTGTAGCTTACTCGCCAGATTTCGAGAGGGTGCGTTTCTGGATGAGGTATCGAATATATTGCTTCTCCCTACTTATACCTCCCGAGGAGATCACGAATGTAAAATTAGAGAGATTAGAGGGCGCACGGAGGCTTTCCGGCAGTCGTTCTACCCGCGAACCATACGCGACTGGAACAGGAAAGGGAGGTAATGACAGTGGCACGTAAAGTGCCCTCCGCCACACACCGTTGGGTGGCTTGCGGAGTATCAATGTAGATGTAGATCTGTCGTAATTGCATCAAATTTTCTTCAATTTCTACCAATTTCATGTCACTTTTCATATTCTTTTCGATAGTTTTCTGTACGTATACGGTCATATTGGCTACATATTCATGAGATGTTTGATTTTATATGACGATGTTTTCATGTCTTGTACATCAGCATACTAAAAATACTAAGAATTCCCCTCTTCCCAATGATCTACATGCATGCATTTTGGATAGCACGGTGATAAAAGTATAGAAACACTCACTTCGTACCTAGATGAGCCTCAACGAGCTGTGCAGGTCGAAAACATGAAGTCTGGCAGCAATCCCGCGTACTGCTACGGCACATCAGAGAGCTTGTCTGCAGACTCATGTGGAGACGCACTTGATGGTAAGTCGAAGTGTGCGACTTCCACTCTACTGTGTAGGGATCTGCAACAGGGGGTTGCATGTGTACAGAGTTGATTTCTGCAGTTGCTCTCATATTTTTTTCCCCATGAGTATATTCTCTTAATTGCTTACCAAATGTGGTTCGCTACTTTTGAACAAGGGTAGGCCTGAGTTAGTATTCGACTGTGGATCCACCCCCGCATTGTGTAAAGAACGATCTCTAGAGGTGGATCCACGATGTATTATGTCCAGGACAGTGTTCGAAGGTGGATACACCACGAATTATATTTGGAACGGTGTCCAGAGGATGATCCGGATTGCAGTACATCTGGGTTAGGGTTCAAAGGTGGATCCACCAGCGAGATTCCTGGGTCAGGTTTATGGGAGCCATCCACGATACAGACATACAGACATAGACATAGACATATAGAAAACAGAGAAAATGCTTAGTCATAGGCATACAGAAAACAGAGCAAATGCACTGCATCTGTAAAATATATGGTTGCAAATGATTGGGTGCCTTCGAGTACAGTTCTGTACTATACCGTCCAACTAATGTGCTATTTTATCTTGTAAATGAGAACAATACTCACAAAGGACTTTCTCACTCCATCCAACGGACGTCTAGCACACAAAACCGCGGAATTGGGATGGTCGTGTGACGTCTTAAAGAGACGACAAAAGTTGTGATAGGTGCAGCAGAATGCCTAGATATGTCGTTATTACTGGCGAATCTAGAAAATATTGTTACGAAATATCGGTAATATAGCTTGCATCTGAGATGTTATGTTCTTGAGCAGGAGGAATTTAAATGTGCTTACTTCCACTACAGAATCGTTCTGTGAATAGTTTTTCGCTATTTACAGGGCTGTAGCATTCACACAATTGCACAAACATAAACAGATTACTTCTTATTTTGTTTTTTCTAATAGATCGATCGAAATTTTCAAACAACTGAATATTATAAGAGATAAATATAATTAAATTGATATTCATGAAACTTTCTATTGTAAGAAGAATGATAGAAAGAAAAAAGGAAACAAATTAATAATACGATGATTAAAGTGATGTGACAAAGCGATAGAAATAAAAATTATATTCACACGAATTAATTGAATAAAAATAATAATCGAAGTAATTTCGATAAAGATTTAAACATAAAAATAAATATACACTGAAGAGCGGCAAACCCACAACATCTTGCATATGAAGCTTTTATCCTGCCCATTACACCACGCAAGCCGACTATATAAGGCAACTTTTTAACGCTATTGAGTGTCACAGGAATTGTGAATTGTTTTTCGTTAATTATTCGCAAACGATGGTCCACCAAAGTGAATGGCTGTAGTGTGTGTCATACCTGGAATCTCAATCTACATCGCCGTACTGATGGTTTCAAAAAGTCGATCGCACTGCTGCGGACATCTCCTTCAAAGCATAACATTAAGGAAGTGACACTGCAGTAACCAGCGCACAGCATGAAATCAAACAGTGCAACGGACACACACAAGAAAAGGGAGCACGTGGGCGGCGCGGTTTACAGGTGGGACGCGCGGCTTGTCGGCAGCGACGTGAGTTTTCTCGGCTACACCTCTGTGTAAGGAAAGTATGGCCATACTTTTCCCCTGCGTTTGCCGCCGTCCGCAGTTCAGGATTGGCTGCAATCGCGTCACGTGACATTAGCACCCACCGTGGGACCAAACGTCACGTGTGAAGCATAGGAAGTGTTGTGTATCTTCGAAGTTTTGAATAGAATAATGCCTCAGCGACGTGCTTTTGGATATTCGTTTCGAAGTGAAAAGACAGGAAAACTGTACAGAATTCCTTCCGAAGGGAGAGATTCAACAACAAGGAGAATATTGGTTGTCATGGGAAATGTTGCAGGAACTAGACTTAACCATTCAGCTTATTTTTGTTCATTTCTCGCCTTTTGTGTTTGTCTCCTTTTTACGTTTCTGTTACTTAGTTTCCAATCCATTCCAACAGAAAAAAAAACCTCGTAAGAGCTAATAGGATGGTTTAATAGTAATTTAATTACGAAACAGAAATCTTTGAGATAGAGCTGCCACTGTTAGCACATAAAACGAAAAATAGTGAGTGGTAGTGTGCAAAGTTATTGTGACTGGTAAAAAATTTGACCTTGTTGACTGTACGGTATGGTTTAAACTTACATTTACGAAGCTCACAATAATAAATTGTACTTTGTTCCATAGAATGTAATGTACAAGAAAATGAAATTATGCCCTAAGCAAGGACCGAACCTACGACCAATCATTCAGTAGCCGTTATCGTTACTAGGAGACTGTTATTACTGTTGCACGCAGGCAGTATCAGTACTGAGTAACGACAAGACGATACTCAGCCTGCGTCCTGCAAGTAGCAGTAGAGAGTTTAATATAATTGCATGTAAGAGGCATAGGTAGCACAGGACGCCACCTCATATCCAGGAGTTAAGTAGTGTTCCTTTCCTTTTAAGAAATAAAATGTTCAGTTAATTTGGGAGTGTTACGTACAGATCTTTTGGATTCCTCCCACCGACCATTCCAACTTCATTCCTTCCTTCCTTGTTTGTGTCGGTGCTGACCCCAGAATAACCGACACAACATCTGGCGCCGCGGAGCCCAGAACCCATGCTGCCTTCACTCTTCGCCACGCCACTCAGTCACAGATCGTCTCTTACGTTTCTCTCTTTTCTGTGACAGGAGCATTGTTTCTAGTGTTCTTTCTTATACACTAGAGGCAACGCTTCCACTATTTGTATATTTGCATTACTCATGATTTGTCGCCGCGCTCCTCTAAAAAAGTGATCATTAACCCGCCTGCTACACCACCCCCAGTTGCTGCTGGCTATGATCTAATGCAGTTCACTCAGTTTAAGAACCACCAAATGTCATAGCTGACGGTAGCAGTCCAACAGCTCATCACTACGCAAGCGACTGCCGCATAAACTCCTTCACAACAGCCAGCCACATCCACGCACCGCCTCTCTTCATACCACCGTTCCGAGCTTTCAATGAACAACAAGAGGCATTGAACGAGAGATACTCTCATTTCAACGCCCTTTGCGCTACAAATCAAGTGCAAGGTACTGTGAAACTTTCTTATTTCTTGTCAACGGCAGGCATAGAAGATTACCGCCTTGCTCAGAGTAGCAGTCTGGTCCCTTTAATCCCCCAAACCAACCAACCAACCGCCTTGCTCAGAAGTTGTTCCCGACTAGAAGGCCACAGCTGCTAGTTTTTTAAAATTTACTTTCTGCCCTCACTAAATATTAAGAGGATCAGGTACAGGTTGCTGCAGCTCGTTACAAGTTCTTTCGAATGCGGAAAAATGCAGATGAAAGATAATATCGGTTGGTCACTGAACTTCAGGGTTTGACCTTACAGTGTCATTTTGAATGTAGCTATCAACAGTGCAATAATGAAGCAATTATTCCTGATGCAATTAAGCACAATGTGCCTAACAGCAGGATTTGTGAACAAATTCCCAAACATTCTTATTCTACATTGAAACAAGTGTTACAGATTATTGAACATAGCGCCGTGGAAAACTTTAGACTAGCTACCATTTCCAGTGCAACGCAAAGTGACAAACAAGTACGGCGTTGAGACCGACCACCATGCGTGAACAGGCTACCGTGCAGTTCACAGGGTAAACAGGTGTCAACGCGTTTGTCTGCTGTGAAATCACGTCCCCCTTGCTTTTCCATGCATGAAAGGCAAAACTGTCCTTCATGGAACGTGCCTAGCTTTGCTCGTCGGAAGCCAGGTCATGTACAGTCTGTGCGCTTGCAACAGAAAAATAATTCTGCCCACGTCCGCTCATGTTAGCGCAGAGCACCTTCTCACTGAGTGAATGCAGTTTTTTCTAAACCTGCTAAGAGTACGTAATTGTCAGCTTCAGAATGTTCCTTCACCCACCGGAAAGTGCTGTGCAGTGACAGTCACACAAACTGCTTGTGAACATAGTCAATGCTGGACGTTACGTGCGACTTCAGTTACATACTGGCGGCTCCGTTACATTGCTTAATTGTGCCACTTATCAACAGTTAGCCTCTCTTAAGTTGCCAAAATCTTGCATACAACTTACTATGTATAATGGTCAGGATATTCCAGTACTTGGTACGTGAAGTGTGGCTGCCACATTCCAGTCTCACACCAGAATGGTGACATCTCCAATTTTTCGTTCACGAGACTGTGAAAATATTATTGGGTAAGATTCTTTTGATTTGATTGGTCATCGTATGCAGGACAATGTACTTTCTGTTGTTACTCTCAACGCAATCGACAGTGTTGCTTAGTTGATTGAGGAATTCCCCGATTTATTTTCTGAAGCACTTAGCATAGAAAATATTTTTTTGGTTCACGTTACAATGAAGGACAACACGCAACCTAAGTTTTTTCGGGTATGTCACGTTCCTCATTGAGCCAGATCGCTGGTCGATCATCAGCGATCGGCTTATTATCTTTGGCGCGTCCCCGGGCATGAGCATTTTTGCGTTTTCGGCTGGGACGCGCGGGACGGGTAGAGGCGGTCGGTTTGGGGCGGCTGGTGGGACTGGCGGAGTTGGGGCTCGGGCGTAAGCACACGTTTGATGTCTGTTACGCAGGGGCTGTTTGCTAGTCGTGAAAGTCCTGCGGTGGTTACTGGTTGCCTGCAAGGCATTTCATATAAACTGTGCCAAGCCTCGCAGTGAGAGGGGAGTCCGGAGTTGGTGTTGGCCTAGATGTTTGTACAAATTGAGGTGCCTGTGTGAGATGCACGGCGTGGGCCTGTTGGTTGCTTCGTCCTTCTGGCGACCGCCGCAAGCGGATGTTCGGCCGGAATGTCTACAGTTTGTGGTGAGCGTAGTGTGAACAAGTTCTCGTAGGACGTGCTCCCAGCCTGACTCATAGTCTGTGTTATTTGTGGGTGCCGACCGCTTGTCTGTTACTGCTTCCGGGTGTCCTGTAAGATTTCACAGCAAAACTGTGCTTTTGAAACATTCTGTGTTTCTGGCTCAGCCTCCGCCTAGAAAGGGGAAAGATTTGTGCCCCAACTGAAAGGGGGGGGAGGGTTCGATTGGACACCCTTGGAATTCCTTAATTCTGTAATTTAAACATATGAAAAAAATGTTGTTTCAGAATAAGCGCCTATTTCTTTGGGACACTGCAGTTCAAACAGGAGTGGCGTAATGTTAATGAGTATTTGTTATTCGTGAAATGAAGTGTATTTAATGTCTTGCAGTTTTCTGGGGCACGCAGCTGTGTTATTGAACTCATTTTGAAGTGTTCTGTCGGGTGAATGACTGTTCCCCACTTCAGTGTATTCTTTTGAGTAGTATTGTAAGGTTTTTTTGGATATTTGTCATTGCGGTGTATTGATTCAATTTTGTTTTCCTGTTTCTTTTGAATTACGGAGAATTGTTTAGTTTGCGTGGTTATTGGCTTAGCTCGCGCTTCACACGCTAAATCAGCTGATATTGAATTTTTTTTTATTCCTGTTTAATGTCAGATTCATATGTAACTTCATTTATGTTATTTGAAATAAATGTGTTGGATTGACCTTAATGAATTACGTGCAATCGAAGTAAGCGACCCAGTCCTTCACAAGTGCTTAACAGTGGCGTGTGGTTCGGGTTGTAAGCCCCGTGCTTGAACCACTCATGCGCTTAGAAACAAAGTTTGCAAGTAAACTTAAAGAATGGTAAGACAGTGATGTTATTGCTCCAGTCCCAGCTACTCGAGGGACTTCTCCCTTAGTATTCTTACCAAAGCCCTCAGGAAGAGTCATATTTGTGTTGACTTTGAATCCAAAGAGTAACTGATACCTATCCGTTACCTCGCTCTGAGGAAGTAACGGACATGCCTGGTGCAGCCTGACACTTTTCAAAAATTGACTTTCGCGATATGTGTTTGCAAATTCCTCTAGATGAGGAATTTCAGAAAGTGTTTGTGGTCAACATACACTTAGGGCTGTTCAAATATTTGCGCTTACGCTCTGGAAGTGCTTCCACACCTGCCATATTCCAACGCTGTTTCGGACAGCTTGCTGCGAAAGTTTCTTCTGTTCACATTGCCTCGATGATATCAACAAATTAGTAACCTTCGTACACTTCTTCAAGTACTTTCAGTCTTGGCAAATGTGCCTTTTTTCAGACTGAGATTCAGTGCAAAGGCCATGTTGTTTGGAGGACAGAGTGTCAGAATGCATTATAGAAATTTAAAAATGCATTAATGCGTGACAGATGCCTTGTTCATTTCGATCCCGCCATGCCTGTGGTTTTGGCAGTGGACTCTGCTTCGTACGGAATCAGAGCTGTGCTCTCACACAGATTTGGTTCACAGGATTCGCTTTCAAGTTACTGACCAAGACTCAATGTAACTATTCTCAAATAGAGAAGCAAGCGCTCGCTATTATCTGTGGCGTGACAAAGTTCCACCATTATCCGTTTTGTCGGAAATTTTATGTAGTGACAGACGATAAGCTACTTCAGTCTTTGTTTCACCTGTCCAAATCTGTTCCGCCGCGTGTGGCTCAGAAGATGTAACGTTGGGCTTTATTATTGTCACAGTATCAGTACGAAATATTCTACCAGCCCACGACGATGCATGCAAATGGTGACGCCCTTTCTCTCCATGTTGGTCCTGATTCTGAATTCGATGCTACTGCTGCATCTTGTTGTCAGATTGATGTGCAGGACACTGAACTTTTACGACTTTTCCACAGCACTACGGGAAAATTGGTCAGGCCACAGAAAAAGACGATGACTTGAACCTTTTGTTGCACTACATCCGTAATGCTGGACAATCGCGTGTGCTTAGCCCCACAAAAGACATTAGGAAATTGTATGCACAAAATGGCACGTCGGCGGTGTACTTGAGTGGGCATGAACGCCCACACCAAACAGATATCACAGCGTCGGGCCCGTGCTGAAAATCTATCGAACCCACGGCAACGTTTTCAGCTTGGGCTAAGTGTCAATCGCCGTGGCAATGTAACTTTTAAACATAATCTTGCTCTTTTTCTTAAAATTCAACGCTTCCCACGTATCTTAAATTGTGAATTATTTCTATAACTTTCTTTACTTCATCAGTTGTCCAAGTGAAAATAAAAACTCTTTTGCCATTGTTGTGATTACATTTATTTATTCTTTCTCCTACACATTTTACACACAAAATCAATCAGCACCTTTTATTTTTAACAGACTCTATTCATACAGGTAATACAGAATGAGGCAGTCCTCCAGGTAGTACTACTTTGCATATTATAAACCTGTACCTTTTTTTTAATAACGTCTTGCAGTATATATTTTTGTTCAATGACCTTTAGGACAATAATCGTAATAATGTGTAGTCAGATGGAGACCACACACATCAATATATCTTATCTTGTGTTAACACTATCTGCTTTAGCTCTTAATTTTATTGTATTTGTACAACCTGCATAAGAAGCATCTCTTAGACTAAGTAGTTTCACAACTTCAGATAACAGTTTCAATTTCCTAAGTTTTTTGTATACTGCTGAGTTAATACAATTACAATACCACTTCTCTACTGAATTACATCCTGAATTTCATATTTCTGTATTTCTTTCTAATGTCCTTTCATGTAAATCGTCCATTGATTCTTGATTTTTGTTGTTAATCGTTTCAGTTTTAAGGGGAGTTGGAATGCCGGAAAATGGAAAAAATTCACATTTTCAGTTTTTAACCTTATAACTTAATTTGAAATTTTCTGCTTAAAATGGTGCAAAATTTGTTAAGAAATTCCAATTGGAAGTATTTTTATTTAATTTTTCAAAATTACATGTGCGCCCAGCAAAGTTACCCATCTTGTGATTTGTACACATTTAAATCTTCGCATTTCCGAAAACATTACATATAGAAGGCTGTGGATTTCACTCTTCAGTTGTAGAATCTTTGATCCTTCCATAGGTACCATTGTTTTTACGACTAGCTGTGTTTATTGTTCAGTTTTTGATCTGTGAGTGTTTGTTTTGAGCCTCGAGTTTAGTTTGTCGCTCATTTGGAGTTTGTTATCTGTCTTGTTTTGACTTTCAGTGGTGAGTGCGTAGTTTCTACGATGCCTAGGAGTGCATCATTATTTAAAAAGCGAAAGTTTCGCGGTAATAGATTTACAAATAACGTTTGTTCAAGTGATTCTGCTTCAGCACCTGTTGATGCTGGTGAAAGTTCTGACGTTTGTACAGCTGAGATGTGTGAAGGAGACACGCCCACCAGTGCATCAAAAAAGAAGTTATCAAACTGTGCAAGTGAAATTACAGATGAAGCTTCTAATGAACAATATGTTTTAGTCGACTTTCCTGTTTTTACTGAGTTTATGAAGAAATGTTTGTGTTGTAATCTTTGTGGAGGTTCTTTTGATATGAACATAACAAAATCTATAGGACTTTCCTGCAAAATTGCTATAGTTTGTGCCAGTTGTGAAAATGAGACCTGTTTTTGGAGCTCTAAAACATGCAGTAGCAATTTGTTTGAGAGTAATATCAGGCTAATGTATGCAATGAGAGCAATTGGTAAAGGACATACTGCTGCTCAAACATTTTGTGCCATAATGAATCTTCCACCTCCACCTGCTAAAATTGACAATTACACTGAAGTGATAGGAGATGCTGTTCAGTCTGTAGCAGATTTATCAATGAAAGCTGCTGCCAGTGAAGCAAAATATATAAATGAAGGAAACCCAGATATCCCTGTTGCTTTTGATGGAACCTGGCAGAAAAGGGGTCACACATCCAAAAATGCTGTTGCTACTGTTACTAGTGTGGACAGCGGTAAAGTTTTGGACTATGAAGTGCTCACTAAACATTGTTACCATTGTGCATCTGGTAAGATAGAAGCAGCTCACATATGTAGCAAGAATTATGAAGGTACGAGTGGAGGCATGGAGGCTGCCGCTGCTGTGAAAATGTTTAGCAGATCAGAAAAAGAACGGGGAGTATTTTACACAAAATTCCTTGGAGATGGGGACTCCAAGGCATACAAAAGTGTTACAGAATCCATGCCATATGTCAATAAGACAATAACTAAACTAGAATGTGTCGGTCATGTTCAGAAACGAATGGGCACTCGTCTAAGGAAACTGAAACAGAATCTGAAGGACAAAATTTTGTCAGATGGTAAAACCATTAGAGGTCGCCTGTCAGATAAAATTATAAATGAATTACAACAATACTATGGTATGGCAATAAGAAATAATGCAAATAATTTGCAGGAAATGAGACAAGCTGTATGGGCCACATATTTACATCGATCATCAACTGATGATAATCCTCAACATTTTGCTTGTCCAGATGGTCCTCAGTCATGGTGCAATTATAGAAAATCTCAAGCTACTGGGGATCCTTATCACCATAAAAATTATATTCCATTGGCTGTTATGGAAGTAATTAAACCAATATATAGAGACTTGGGGCATCCTGATCTTCTGCGAAAATGTCTTCATGGTTGTACCCAGAATCAAAACGAGTCGTTCAACAACCTCATTTGGACTCGTGTACCTAAGAATGTATTTGTTGGGATAAAAACATTGAAATGGGGAGTCAGTGATGCTGTTATTTCATTCAATGATGGTCATATGGGTAGGCTAAAGGTCATGGCAAGGCTCGGCATTGCTCCTGGTATCAACACCATCAGAGGTCTTCAGCTTCTGGACAGCGTGCGAGTAAGGAAGGCTCAGTATGCAGCTGAATTTAATACAAAAAAAGCAAGGGCAGCAAGGAGAAGAAAGCTTCTAGGTGAAGAAGAAGAACTAGAAGATGACCCTGATTACTCTGCTGGACACTTTTGATAATAGAATAAAAGGTATTTGTGAATTTTCATAATAAATTACTTTAATCGCATTTTCTGGCATTTGACATTTTTAGTGTTACATGTACCTTTATCTCATAAACCACTCAACCAACAACATTCAAATTTTCAGAAATGCTGCAAAACAGTTCAAAGAGGCCACTGAACTAGAATCATGACAAGAACTGGCTTATTCTCTGAACTAGGGAAGTTTATGTTATACTTTTTCCAATAAAAAATGGCTTAATGGTAAAAAATTCATAAATACTATACCAACAAAAAGAAAACATTGGTTCTAGTTCAGTGGGCTCACAATATATGCTGAAAACCTCTGCCAGAATTTCAAAGTTCTGAAGATAATAGTTCCAAAGAAAAAGGTACACAAAGTTAGCAAATTTAACATTGGCGAGATAGGGCATTCCAACTCCCCTTAAAATATTGTTTACAACCATGACAAAAACAGCTCTGGTATTGGACAACAGTGTGGTTTCTTTGTCAAAGCCATCTGCTTTAGCTCCTGCTATATTTACTTCATCACCAATACAAGCATATTGAATTTTATTGTTGTTTAAACTATTTAACCAAGCTATAGAGTCTTCACTACAACTTTCCTTTTCTTTTTAATCCAATACAGCAGTTCTTCCACTTTGTAAATATTTAGATCTGTAGACAGCCATACAAACACCAGTAACATTTAAATAACAAAATGGATCTATATTAGGTATTTCCACAAATTTTTTTCTTAGTTTCTAAAGAATCTCTTCTTAATACATCTACATAAAAATCACAATATTCATTGACTTGATTCTTCATATTGAAAACAAAACTATCTGTAACTTTTTGATTATGGCATTTGAGAAATATTTTCGTGTCTTCATGGTACGTAATATCAACACAATAATATTTTGTGTCAGGAACCAGTCAAATGTTATTTTCATTTTCCTATGTATTGAATAATTTGGGCAGTGTCTTGTCTTAATTCCTTCAAGTGTATTTTCTTTTTTTTTCGATATTTCCTGTACAAAATTGCTATCTGTAATTTTCAAGCCTAATTGTTTTATCTCCAACAATATTAATTTAGTTCCTGTGTAGCTAGAATATGGCTTTACTGTATTTCAATACAATAAGACAAATAGCGAATCTTTAGATCTATAAATTAAAATCATTATATTATTCACTTAGAGAACTCATCATTTATCTCAAATTTGTAAATTTGTAAATTGTGAAGTTATGAGATTTGGAACATATATACGTGTTTCTTGTTTAGCTTCATAATGAAACTACAGGTATTTTTCTGTATAGAGACAATAATCATTATACCATTCACTTACAGAATTCATGATTCATCTTAAATTTGTAAATTTGTAAATTGTGAACAGTTATGAAGCTTGTTTAGCTTCATAACCAAACTACAGGTATTTATCTTCTTTGGGCCGCAATTTTTACAGCTGTACCTATACTATTGCCTTTCTAACATTAAAAAACATAATAATTTCTTAATTTGCATTAACACAACCACCATTTTTAATTATGTTTTTGACAGACATTGATTTTATATTTGTTACTATATTTCCCTTCTCATGGCGCAGTTTTATGTTCTGTATTGCATGTAACAGATATGATTTTTAATTTCTACTTGTAGACCACAGTTTCTACATCTTTCAATGCTGCAGTTATGTACTTTACATCTCAAACAAATACTTTTACATTCTTCACTTTTATGAGGTATAGCACAGGCATCTTGGCAATTGTTTCAGTATTCTTCATTACAACAGTATCTATTCCATTTTTTACAACATGTTTTACTGTAAAAAATATTGTGTTTTGTACTCTTGCATAATATACATATTTTTCTTTGAGCTTACATTTATTTTCGTTCTTGAATTATATGTTTGTTACATATTGATGATCCTAAGAATGCCAACATACTGATAGTTATATAAAATGGCTGGGACATTTACAGTTATAGTTTTATTGTTTTATCAGGGCAACAGTAAATAACTGAAGTGAAAGTTTCAGCAAATATGACATTTATTTGAATATCCGATAGTCGCCAAACCTTTTTTTATATCATCTAGAGAAAATCCCCAGTCATTGTATTTGCCTGCTTGGTTACATAATGTCCTGATTAACTCTTTTTGGAATTTGTTTTTATCCTATTCTCTAATTTTCTTAATTCCACCTGTAGTTAGTTCTTGGCTCAAAACAATATCTGTATGTTACTTTAATTGCTCTAGGACAACACAGTTATCACTATTATTAATTCTAGAAATGCCACTCTTAGTCCTATTATTGTCATCTAAATTTGCAAGCTTATTAGGTTTGCTACCTCTTCGAATTGCTATCAATTTAATATTAAATCTAGTATTTGGCATATCAGATGTTAATATATCTCTTATTTTATTCGATAAAGTGTGAACTGATTCTTTAGTATTAGTTGATCAATTACAGCTAGTAGAGATTGGATTAGACATTTCGGTATTTGCTGTTATTATATTCATGTTAGCTCCTTTTGTGAAATTAGTTCTCTTCATACCTACTTCTACAATATAATTAAGTGCTTTCATTTCATAATCAATTTTCTCTCTAGCAGCATCAAGTTTTCCTAATATTAGTATCGTTAAAGATTACATTTAGATTCTATTTCTTTAATAAATAGTTTTTAGGCGTATTGATCTCTTTTCCTTGTCCAGATATTTTAGTACTGAGTGGATAAATCTGATATAGTCTCATTATTTATTTTCAAAAGCAGCATTGTCAATTCTGTAAAGACAATTTATAGTAGGTACTCGTTTCAGTCTTGTTTTAGTCTTTTGGAATGACACTTGATGAAGTGGAAATTCTTGTAAAATAATTGAATTAGTTAGTTCTGATTACTTTAATTTACTGTAACCCCTATTACAAAGATTTTTAGCGCCAGTTTTGGGTTCAGCCGCTCAAATATTACTGAGATTCGTTAAGGAAGCTGTAAATTATGGAATGTAATTAAATTAATTAGGTTATATTTTCTTAATCTGTTGTAATTATTTATATTATTTCTTTTTCAATGATCATGAAGTTGGGATATTGCAATTTTTTCCATTTTAATATAAAATTGTTTGATACATACCTATTGTATTATGAATAAATATATATCCATTATATTTAATAGAAAAATGTTTTTAATAAGCAAAATTTTACTATTGAATTTTATAAAAGACCCTGCACAGTTATTTAATTTTGATATATTCTCATGTACATTTCTTACATCTACTTGCATCTTTGTCTTTACATGGTTGATTTGAGTCAAAACATTCTATTTCATTAATCACTTGGTAATCAACACAGTTTTGTATTTCCTGTCTCAGTTGGCTATTCATCCGTTTTCATCAACAACAGTAACTTCAAATGTTCTTCACTCAGAAGTCGTTACACATTATTTTTTATAATAATAAATAGAATCTTTTCCACATACACAAGAATTTCGTTTACTATTGTATAGTCTTATATGATATTCATTTATGCATCTAAACATTGTTCTACAACCATTTTTTGTGTATTTTTGTAAAGTAAAATTATCAGTTGATTTCACGGCTTTACAATATTTACACACTTCAAATAGATGAATCCATTTGTATGGAAAAAATTTTGTTCAGAAAAAGTAAAACTTTCAAGTTTTTGCAATGTAATATTTAATATATTTATTTCCTCAAGAACTATTGCTGACAGTAATCAGCTGTATCAGCTGTAACTAACGTCCTTGTAAATTCATTGTATTCACAGAAAATATCATCCTTGAAAAAACTACAAATACTATCATATGTACTGGTATCAAATTTCGACACAAAGCTTGTCTGAATAACAAAAGGTCATGTACCAGATATGGAATAAAACAGCTAATATTTAACATAGTTATTTAGTTTCTTAGATGTGATGAATAAGTGATTTTAGTGTCCACCATAGTGAGCATTCTCATGATCCGCAACAGGTGTGGCTATGATGCATACGGCAGGCCCCATGTCAGCCGCCACCTAACACTACTATACTGCAGGGTTCCAAAACAGCTTGGAATAATGAAACAAACTTACTGAAAAAATCTGCAGTCGCATAATAGCTGTGACTCTACTCACCCACTTAGAAACTAAAATTTTCCTGAACATATGTTATCTTTCTTACAATTTTTGGTGTAATGTTTCTTCCCTAACTACACTGCCGCTTTTCATTAATTTTTTTATCCAAAAGAAAATTTTTCATTTGATCAAATTATTTAAATTACATCACATCAGAATGGGAGATATCTATTTACATCAATTGTTCATGGCTAGAGCTTGTTGACATACAGGAATTTAATTTTACAAATAAAGAAAATTATTTTTCTTCAGCTGAAAAGAAATAATGCATCTAATGTTCTTACATGATTCTTTACAATTGAATAGTTTCTTATTCAAAGAATGACTACAACCAAATTCAACCTTAGAAATTTGCATATTGCAATATTTGTTTTTCAAGGCTCATTAAATTTGCAAACCATTCAGGAAATATATATATATATATATATATATATATATATATATATATATATATATATATATATATATAACAACTTGCTGTAAAATTCTGCAGTCGCATAATAGCTGTGATGCTACACACCCCATTAGAAACTGTATATACATTGTAATGTTGTTGCATTAATTTGTTATAAAGGTGGTACTGATGGACAAGACCATAAAAGTGGGTTAAAAGCTGTGAGCTGTCTGGGGAAGTTAACCTTGCGTTGTTGAACAACTATTTCACCAGGTATCCAGTCTAGCTTACCAAATTCCCAACCAGACTAACATTAATTACAACCTTTTAATCGTCATACGACAACTGATGATTATATATATTTAAATAATATATATATTTAAATATATATATACATATTTAAATAAAAAGAAATAAATCAGTTTATATTTGGAAATTTATTTTAACATTGATCATTGAAATTTCAGCGTATTAAACTTGATTCATAACTAAACTGGTGCCTTATTTAGGATTGTGAAAATGTGAGTTTGTACTCTTACGGAATACATCAAATATGGAGCCAAGATTCGGAGACTGCATACAACACTGCATTCATAAAATAACACACAAGGAACGTTGAAACATATGCAAGAGGAAATTAAGTACAACTAACCGATTCAATTTTCACCCAAATAAGTTATGTTCGTAGCACAATCCTGTCCGTCATGTAATTACCACACACTGGTATACTAAATTCATACTAACTCTCTGTGAAATCTTCCCGAAAAGAATAGCTGAGAGCTGCTTTGATGATTACACCACATGCTTCACGTGGTCAACTTGGTTTACACAAAGAGTGTAACTCCACAATAATTTTGATAATTAAAATAAATTAGATCGAAAAGCAATTTACAAAATAAAAACCTCCAACTGGTTACTATCGTCTTACTATTAACCTGATGGGTTAAACAATTTTATACGCATGTGGTACTGGTCTCACAAAGTACACCCCATGTGGGTTGAACATAAAGAAAAGTTGCTATATTGAAAAATATTGTCAAGACGAGATGTTATAATCTCATGTACATTCTCATGTAAGATTGATGATCTTAGAGTTACTGATCAACACGCAGTTCCATGTTACTCACAAAGTAGTGACAAAGCAACTACTGGAAGATATTCTGAACTTCACACACGAATTATACTGCGTTGCAATTTAAGATAACATTAGATTTTTTAGAGATAAACCTGAAATAAAGGTGATTAAATTTTCAGTTAGGCTGAACTTAAGAAATCCATTGTCCTACAGACTTAGCAGACATGCACTTAGCCAGAGATCTTACAACTTCAGACGCTCGCCGCAGGCAGACTGACCTGGGCTCCCACCAAGGGTGCTTCTATATACAAAACGGAAGTGACCAGAGAGGCAGCTTCCTATACCAACATGACAAGGGATGGACAGGACCATACTAAGGATAGAAACCTCTTTGCTTTTAGAAAGCGTAGCTACCTCTTCCGACGTTGGTCCTACTGTTCTCTAGCAGACAGGCTTGTCTGCTACCATCCAGCATGCAACTAGAAATACATTTGCTCATTCATCCTCTCACACAGAAGGGAAGGGGGATGACAGTATCTTATCATATACAGTATATAAAAGAAAGCAGATATAGGTTCCATATGAGACTGTGTGACATGAATTACATATAAACTGTGTTTTAAAGTGTAGTAGTGTGACAGATCGTTCTTATTTATGTGTAAAAGTAACACGTTTCACTGCTCAGTCTCCTCCCAGATAGTCAGAAACACCACAGTAAATTTAGAGAGGAATTTATGCTGTAAATGACAACAGATTTAAGAAATTAATATGAAAGGAATCTAACAGAGACGTTTCATAACCCCAACGATCCGGGAAAAGACTGTGCAGGGAATTTTCTGGCCTAGCTAGGACATTCCCAAGCAGGTGAAAGGTCACCAGCTACTTGCTAAAACACAATAATTTCAACATGTCTATAGAATATACCAATTTCTGTGAGAAAAACAACACAATCTGTGACACCTATTTAAAAGATACTGTAGACCTAATTTGGTCAGCAAGTAAAAACAATGGTTCCTGTGTCATTAATATGAAAACAATTTCTGGTTGTTACACTTATGGAGTTCACCAGTATTTGCTCATTGCAAGAGCCAACTGATCACAGGAAAATTTATGACTGTTGATTAACAAGTATAATTTATGGAAATAGCAAAGTTGCCGCAGCAATTAAAAAAACATGACTTAACATCAGTATTATAAAGAAGACCATTACAATGCACAATCCGCAAAAGCAAAAAGAAGATAAGAGAAAAAACATGTTTTACAAAGTGGTTATCGCAAAAAAAATTCTATATCTTATAAAACTAATAATTTGTAGAATTAAAATAACTCTGTGGCACTAATTTAATCACTCTACTATATTTCACTTAGTTAGCAAACAATGATCACTGTGTCATTATACTGAAACTACAATTAATTATGTGATTGTTACTCTTATGGTGTTCCTCACTATAAATATTCCCCATGCAAAGGCTAATCGATCACAGTCCAATGAGAATGAATAGCTATCTGACTGATGAACGAAGCAATGCCACAGGAATGAATTTATGAAACAAAATATCACAAATCTAATACCTCACACAAGAACAAACATCGATCAATAAAACAGCTCTGAAAGTTCAATAGTTAATGTCTAAAAAAACAACAATAAATAAAACACCTGCAAAATACAAGAGTCAAAGTCTAAAAAAAACAATAAATAGAACACCTGCAAAATACAAGAGTCAGTCTAATAAACACCAATAAATCGAACCCCTGCAAAACACACGAGTCAGAGTTTCTCTGACAGAAACACACATATATGCATTGGACTAAGAACCATATAATCACTGTTCACTGACACACTCAGTAGTTCCACTGTTCCGAGGCACAATATAAGGGAAGGGGGGCGGGAGTTCGTCGCCGCAGCTGTCAGTAGGGATTTTTTGTCCATCTGTTACGTGCAATCCCGTCGTCTCTGCCCTCTCATGAAGTTTCTCTTGGTGGCCCGTGTCACGTATATCTCGATTTGGTTTCATGTTTGTGTTGACAAATTCGTGCTGTATCCTCGTTTGACACGCCAGGTTGATATTCCTGGCCAAGGATGACACTAAATGGCTCTTCTTTGTGACACCCTTAGCGACCAGAGAACATCGAACCATGATTTACTGTCCCTTGACAGTGGGCATCCGTCAGGAAATGTCGATAGGCGTATGCAAGTTTCTTTGGACAGTACCTGTCAAAAGGCTTCATGCCCCTTTATCCCCCGTCTTTTGTCGTTTCACCGCGGCCATCTCGTCACGTTCGCGTGCGTGTGGTGTGTTTCCAGCAGATGGATTTCCGCGCGGTGGACCGCTCTGCCATCTCAAGTCATCGCCTCCACGGAGGGTCGCACTGGTGCGGCCGGCCATTAGCTCCGGGTGCTAGGGAAAGTGTTTGCCACGTACCCTTCTTTTGTGGTCTACCGCGCTCCCGAAGTGGCCCCATTGACAGTGTGTCCTGCTGGGAAACCCACCAGTTTACAACTAGCCCTGCTCCTCGCTGCTCCTGCTGTCTCATAAGAGTTTAGCCGGTTCGCTTTCACGTTCCCAACTGCATTCACAGAAATTGTTCATCATAGTTATGTGATTACAAAATGTCATACTTAATACCACTTAGTATTGTATTTCACAATTTTTAAGAACAAAAGTGAGACTTAATTTTTTTTAATTAAAAAGTTAGATGAATCGACAATATAAAAATAAAAGTTAAATGACTTGACAATATAAAAAATAAAAGTGAAATGACTTGACACTATAAACATAAAAATTAAACGAACTGACAATATAGTATCTAAATCCACATCACTAATGTGGTTCACTTCCGTTTTAATAAATCAAATGCTACTTATTAATTCACTAAAATGACTAGGATTATGCCTTGTGCAAGTATCGTTCAGGGCAGCATGGGGTTCACGTTATTTACACACACACACACACACACACACACACACACACACACATGCACACCTGTTGTCTATACTACAAACTAACTAACCATAAACATGTATTACTCAAAATTCTACTTCTATCCACTACTAGTTAATCCAACAAGCTACTTCAATGTTACTTCAACAACAGTGTTTATACCACTTGCACATTGTTCTAATTCGTCCTCTTCCTGACGCTCGCCGCATATGTCTTGTCACATGATAAATATGGAGAAACTTTCCTTAAACATACACAGTAAAAAGAACAATGGTTATTTGCAAGCCAAATCATTTATACCAGTTGACACACCTGATAAGAGACTCGCAATTATACATTTATCATACTCATGTATTGACACATAAAACAGTAAGACAATTTCATCTAAAATTACGTTATCACAAGAATTAATCACACAGATAACTCTGAGAAGGCTAAAAATATTTTCATTATAAAGGTTATACTACATTTTCTTACCCATTTCGTTCCTTCTTTAAGTTATCTTTCGCTTCCAAATCAGTTATTTCGCCTGTGGTGGTCATTCTGGATTCATTTCTCATGAATTGCAAAATTGTAGTCACCTCTACTTTGTAAAACAGTATTATCTTAACATATTGAACTTACAACAGACACAAAAGATCCGAATCCTGTAGTTTAAATGACAAATGTTTTGCTTCATCCTTATTACCTTAAACCAAGCTTTCCTTCGGTCCCATAATCAAAATTATTTAATCTTCCTCTACCTTCAAGAGGGAAATTTCCTCAGTGCAAGTCATATAGGCTGCAGTGCATCCTGCACCAGCGGAAACAGTAAGCTGTAATGCTCACAGCATCAGCGAAACACATAAACGTCGCTTTTCTAGGACAAGTATTAACGCAGAATAATTTTTTTTAGGCTCTGGATCAACATCAATGAAGACTACAAAAAGTATCCATATTCCCGTTCCATTCTCCATTTGCTGAAAAACTGCTCGTACTTGACTACCGCATTAATATTTCAGGGCGACGTAAATTACACAAACCACAATTCTTCTTTCACCTTGAAGGGAATCAATATACTTACGAAATCCAGAGACAGTACTTTACGTACTCAGCTATAAAGAACAAAAAAGATATATCATCAATATTAACATATTAGCGCGTATTGCGAAGCCATTGGTTAAACAATCGTATTATCGCATCCTGTTTTCAAGATTCCAAACTTACGCATTCCTTTCTCAGAGTTCTCCTATCTTAAAATATTCATACAGCACGCATCCTATAGTAAGAGATCCTCATTTATAGTGACAGATATAGAATAGTAATAGTTAGATAGTAGCACTGAAATCAGAAAATCGGAAACAAGGCTACTAACAGCTGGGGACCTGGGTTTGCCAGACCCATAATACCCACAGATCGGATATTCCCCTGAGTTTTGCATTAATTCAACACAGATCTTGCTTCCCTCAGGAGCGACTCTTTTCAATTTACACAAAAAAACCATAAACATCACTTCAATCAATCACATAGAAACATCTTTATCATTATTTTTACCAACATGTTATTCAAAATGCATTTATCACAAATGTAAACTAATCAATTCTTTCTCCTCTCTATACACCCTATGTACTCATTTGTCATGTCACTCATTTGTTCCGATTGGGCGCCTTCTGCGCTGATCATTTGTCATTGTCGGATTTGTTCATTTCCATTTGCTGGGTTATGTTATGGGTTAGCCGGCCGAATTTCAACATCATGTGGTGCTCCACCTACAGTCCTATTCCCACCGTGTTCATCGTAGCACCGATTCTGGTTGCCGTACCTGTTGCGTTCACGATCTTGTCCACGTCCTCGATCATTTCCGTGTTCGCGACTGTTACCCCAGTTTCTATACGGCCGGTCCCGATTATTGTTCCGTTCGCGTCGTGACGACCAGTCACGCCGTTGATTAGTACTACGGCCACGATTGCGATCGCGCTGCTGTGCTCCGTAATAACTTTGTGCCTGATTAGGCAGGCATTCTCCTGTATTGTATTCCAACTCTTGGAGAAGTGTCTTAAACGTTTCCACGTCCTCTTTGCATCGTCCCGCAAGAATGACGTGGCGCAAGTGCATCGGCAATTTGGTGATGCATATCCTAATTAGTTCCGCAGGCCCGTATGGGTCGTATAGAAATTGATTTGCCTGCCGCATGTGGCCGAAGAGGCGTGCTGGGCTGCCGAAATCAGACTGGTTCAAATTTGGCAGCATAATTATGACATGCTTGAACCTATCTTGTGCCGCATCCGACCAATAGGCGGACAGAAAGGCTTGTCGAAACTCCCGGGTGGAGTTGCAGTGACGCGCTTCCGACCTCATGCAAATCGCCGGTTCGCCTTCCAAATAGCCACACATATATTCTATCTTATGTGAACTTGCCCAGTCGGGGGGAAGACAGAACTCAAATTGCTCGAGCCATGGTCGTTGATGTACTCCTTTTTGCGAATTTCGAAATATCTCAAACTTTCTCACCGTAAGGAAATGTTTAAAATCAAATCCCCGCATTTCCTCCTGGCGAGGCCCTTGAATGTTTCTATTTTTCTCATGTCTGCCCCTCAAAATGCATTCTTCCCTGTCGTCAAAATCTCCCTCGTGGCCGGAGTCCCGCTCTGCACTGATCGTATGGCTATTTTTAGTGCTATTGGCGAGTTCGGAATCACACGCCATGCGGTTTTCCAGATGCGCCACGCGTTCTTGTAATTCGGCTCTTACAGCTTTGTGTCACCTGTTCACTTCGAACTGTCCCTTCTGAAATCTAAGAAGCAAACGCAATTCTTCGGTCTCTGCGACCGCTGCCGGTGTAGTATCGTTATCGCTCTCCGTCACCTTAATTGTGCCTACAACGTCCGCTAATGCCGCAATCTTATCATGTATTTGTCTGTTGTCCTCCGCCCCAGTCTGCTTCAATTGTTCTACTTGCTGTTCGAGTGCGTGAATCACTTGACCGTTGTCCGCTACTGTGTTGCTAACGGACGCGGGACAATGCGTTTCCGCCTCCTCAACCCTAGAGAGTACCTGCTGGCGTTCCCTTTGGCATACTTCTCTCAGCACTTGGAAATTCCTAAGTAGCTGTTCTTCGCTCTCTTTCGATTCCGCATCGCGCCTCCGCTTGCCCTGTTCTAAGGCTTGCAGACGATCATCGATTTGTTCAAATGTACAGCCTAAAAAATGGCTGGCTCTGAGCACTATGGGACTTAACATCTGAGGTCATCAGTCCCCTAGAACTTAGAACTACTTAAACCTAACTAACCTAAGGACATCACACACATCCATGCCCAAGGCAGGATTCGAACCTGCGACCGCAGCGGTCGCGCGGTGTATGGCCTAATTCTTTCATAATATCAATTTTTATTTCACTTGCCAGATTGTTTATTCTTTGTGAGATATCATCGGACACTCTCTGCATCGACTTGTCGACTTTATTTGTTTGCTGGATCAGTTTTTCGTCTATTTGTTCGCCTAGCTCGCGGATCGATTTTTTAGATTTCTGCGTCATTTTTTCGCCTAGGTCTAGGATCGATTTTTCAGATTTCTCTGCGTTTTCTTTATTTTGTTGCAATAAGGCTTTCATGCGTTCTGCCAAAATCAATTTGGTTAGTTGGAGGCAAATTAATTTCTGGCTCTGATGTGAGCCCGTTCGTCCTGTTTTGCATTTCCTCTGAAGTATTCCCCATTGCATTTTCGGAACCGCCCGACACGTTAATATTCGAAATCCAATAATCCCCTTGGTCCATGTTGCTTAAGTTGTTGGACCGCCTATTTTTAGCTTGGTTATGTGTCTCCATTAGTTCAATTTATACCCTGTACGCAACACACTAATCAGAATAAATGTATCCCCCAAAAATCACGACAGTCACACGAAAGGTACCCAACCTAGTACGCATTTTTTCACATGCAAAACAAATTTATGTCTTTGACCGAAGTCAGTGCAATTTATAAGCAAAAAAAAAATACGCACACACATAAAACACACAAATATAGAAATGAAAACAAGACAAACAATACAAAGCCGCTCAACAACGCCGTGAATCTTTTGGAAGTCTGCTCAGAAACAACGCAGAAGTTGTTTGAGCGCTACAGGTAAAAAAAATTCAGATTATACAACGCTCGCAATCTAACGTTTCAGAGGTTCCAAAGTCTAGTGGAATCTCAGAACAGGGTCGCCATGTGTAACATTGTTGCATTAATTTGTTATGAATGCGGTGCTTATGGACAAGACCATAAAAGTGGGTTAAAAGCTGTGAGCTCTCTGGGGAAGTTAACCTTGCATTGTTGAGCAACTGTTTCACCAGTTATCCAGTCTATCTTATCAAATTCCCAACCAGACTAACATAAATTATAACTTTTTAATTGTCATATGACAACCGGTGATATATATATATATATATATATATATATATATAAAGAGAATTTAAATAAAAAGAAATAAATTAGTTCATATTTGGAAATTTATTTTAACATTGATCATTGAAATTTCAGCATATTAAACTTGATTCATAACTAAACTGGTGCCTTATTTAGGATTGTGAAAATGTGAGTTTGTACTCTTATGGAACACATCAAATATGGAGCCAAGATTTGGAGACTGCATACAACACTACATTCATAAAATAACACACAAGGAACGTTGAAACATATGCAAGAGGAAATTAACCACAACCAACCGATTCAATTTTCACCCAAAGAAGTTATGTTCGTAGCACAATCCTATCCGTCATGTAATTACCACACACTGGTATACTAAATTCATATTAACTCTGTGTGAAATCTGCCCGAAAAGAATAGCTGAGAGCTGCTTTGATGATTACACCACATGCTTCACGTGGTCAACTTGGTTTAGACAAAGAATGTAACTCCACAATAATTTTGATAATTAAAGTAAATTAGATCGAAAAGCTATTTACAAAATAAAAACCTCCAACTGGTTACTATCGTCTTACTATTAACCTGATGGGTTAAACAATTGTATAAGCACGTGGTACTGGTCTCACAATGTACACCCCACGTGGGTTCAACATAAAGAAAAGTTGCTATATTGAAAAATATTGTCAAGATGAGATGTTATAATCTCATGTACATTCTCATGTAAGATTGATGATCTTAGTTAGAGTTACTGATCAACACGCAGTTCCACGTTACTCACAAAGTAGTGACAAAGCAACTACTGGAAGATATTCTGAACTTCACACACGAATTATACTGCGTTGCAATTTAAGATAACATTAGATGTTTTAGAGATAAACCTGAAGTAAAGGTGATTAAATTTTCAGTTAGGCTGAACTTAAGAAATCCATTGTCCTACGGACTTAGCAGACACCCGCTTAGCCTGAGATCTCACCACTTCAGACGCTCGCCGCAGACAGACTGACCTGGGCTCCTACCAAGGGCGCTTCTGTATACAAAACGGAAGTGACCAGAGAGGCAGCTTCCTATACCAACATGACAAGGGACGGACAGGACCATACTAAGGATAGAAACCTCTTTGCTTTTAGAAAGCGTAGCTACCTCTTCCGACGTTGGTCCTACTGTTCTCTAGCAGACAGGCTTGTCTGCTACCATCCAGCATGCAACTAGAAATACATTTGCTCATTCATCCTTTCACACATAAGGGAAGGGGGATAACAGTATCTTATCATATACAGTATATAAAAGAAGGCGGATGTTGGTTCCATATGAGACTGTGTGACATGAATTACATATAAACCGTGTTTTAAAGTGTAGTAGTGTGACAGATCGTTCTTGTTTATGTGTAAAAGTAACACGTTTCACTGCTCAGTCCCCTCCCAGATAGTCAGAAACACCACAGTAAATTTAGAGAGGAATTAATGCCGTAAATGACAACAGATTTAAGAAATTAACATGAAAGGAATCCAACAGAGACCTTTCAACATATATATTAACTGTACATTTACTGACTCCTCTTCCGTCTTATTTCTACTACTACTACTAGCCTCTTTCACTATATTACTCATAATGGAGAAAGCATCTCCGTCTTTTCCCTCATCTCCATCTGAAATATATTCTGTTCCTGCAACCCTATACAAAGTGTTGACAGATTTACCAATATTACGCCTTTCCTCTTCCACTCCTGATTCCTAATCTTCACTTTCTGAAATAACTCCACTTACTTTATTCAAAAACTCCACCACTCCTGCCATTCTCTTACTTCTGCGTTTCCATGATATTAACTCCACAGTCTACAGGTAGCCTCCCATCTGTTCTGTGGTGCTGATCGACCCCCGCCTCCTGATCTACATATTTACTTTCTGAAATAAGTTCCTCTTTAAAATGGTTTGCTGATATCTGTCTTAACGTTCACTCTCACAAAATGCAACTTCCTTTTCTAAAGAAAAAAATTGTTTTGCAGTTTCACTCTCCTTAGCCCTCCTATTTTCAATAACATTATTTTCAAAATACTGTTTAGTAGGTTCCTTCTTAACAAATGGTTTTGTTAGCTGGTTTATTCGGTAATATTTACGTCTGAGGGCGCCAGCGTCCTCACAGACTTCTAACAGTTTAACTGCTGTACTCCGATTCTGAAGTTTCCACCACCTGACAGGTAACGCACATCCATTGTGTCATCGTCTGCCAGCTTATTGCAGTGGGCATGCTGGTCTGGATTAATGAGCCTGCACCTACTGTCACTTCCCCTTCTTCCCCTTCCTCTATAACCGTTCGCCTGCAGCACTGAAACCATGTTTATACTGACATCCGCTCGGTATCCACAGGGTCTAACGGGAGGCCTACACTCTCTCCTAGCACTTTCTTCTTCTTTTAACTGATTCTCAGCTCTTTCCAAATAATGAACTAAACGGTCAATGCTATCTCTGGGAGCTGAAATGATACTATTGCGCCATTATAACGGCAAATTGTTTTCGATCCCCATAATAATTTCTACTATGGCATTCAAATATTACAATGGAGTCACCCATTTTTGTACAAACATTTTGGTGCTCCCTCTCTTTGGATCGTATTTTTCCCCCAACCAAAATTTATTCAAAACTTCCATTCGTTATCTTTTTCCCCAATACTCATTGAAAAAGGCTTGTTTGAAACCTACTAAAGTGTAATATTTACCCGAAACTAAATTCACCCAGATTATAGATTTCTCCATTACATTAGAGGTTATGAATCCTATCTTTTGTTGGTCACTCTATACTATAGGTAACACATCTTCATAGTCACTCCACAATTCCTTAGGATGAACATTCTTATTTGGTTCAAATTTCAAAACCTGACGATGTGTACATAGTCAATTTCATACGACTCCAACGTACCATTAGACACCACATACACATTATTGTTGTTACTATTTTGTTCGACTTTTGTTAGTCTACTTTCATGCTCACACAATTTTTCATTCACACTGCTACTGAATTGCTGGATATTAGTTTCTATGTTAGTAATTGTACTACCCATATGCATACCAAGTTTTGCAACACATCTTTCCCTTCTTTGATTATATTTTCTCATACAAAGTGACTTTCCTGACAGCATCTCTCTACTTTGTGAACCTGTTCATTAACTTTGTTTAGTTCTAAATTTATTTTCTCTTTAATTTGTTCGCTATCATCAGCAACTTGTTCAATTCGGGAAAGTAATGCACTCTTCACCGTTATAATAGCAGAATCACATTCTCGCCTGACGTGATTAATGTCACTTTTAACACTGTTACTAAACAAAGTCACATCATTTTTTGAAGACATTTTATCGTCCATTTTAGATTCCAGTTCGACTGACAAGTTACTAAATCCCTGATGAGATTTAGAATCCAATTCATTTATTTCTGAGCTTAATTTACTCATTTTAGCATCAAGGTTAGTACCCATTTTATTTATTTTATCGTCAATACCCGAACTTAATAAAGATTTAATTTCGTTAACCATTCCACTTAATCTATCATTAAGATCTGACCTCATTTCCTTCATTTTCTTGTTAATATCACATCCCATTTCCTTTACATGTGTTAAAATATTTGTTAACATTTCGGAATCACTATCCTTTGGAACACTAGTAACAGATACTGGTTTCGGCTTTGTTTCAGTCACAGTCCCTGGCCTATGCTTAGCATCGGCTTCTACCGTGCTCTGTTCATTTTCTGTACCATGACTAGAACGAATTGAATCTGGCTAACCACTATCCTTTGTTTGTGACACATCAAACTGAAACCACTACTTACTGAATCATCTACATAGTCTGCATTACCTAAATCTACCTTCAGTTTTTCATCTATTAGTTCCTGACTACTTTCCGCCATGATGCAAAGTTTTTGGCGCGCGCGCACACACGCACACACACACACACACACACACACACACACACACACACACAACGAAGCAGAACAACACTTATCTTTTCTTCCTTGTGATCTTCATGGTGAGGCGATACAGCGGGTCCGTCCCCTAAACTTCGCCTTTGCCAGTTTATGGGTCCCCGGCCAGTGGTCCGCCGTAGTGTGATCTCAACTCCCATAGCTCTGCTGTCGCTGCCGAATTCTGCCGCCTCATCCCACTCGTTGCCGCGTTACACTCGTTGTATTTTCGACGCATATTTAATTGTACAGTTGCCTTTAGTCCCACATTTCAATTCCTTCTTTCACATGTGTGTGAACACTTTTCGACTTCAATTAAACACTGCTGCTTTTTCATACACAGTTCCTACTGTTCCAAACTGTATATTGTACTAGTTCATTTCTAGCCGATCAGCACCAATTGCGGCGGCGCGGGTTTTACAATACTTCGTTAGCACTGTGTGAAGCAAGCTGCAAAAATAATGTCCACCTACCTCAGTATAGCGTTTGTTCACCACCCGTTGCTCTGCATTCGATGGTACTATGTAGACGATGTTAAAAGCAGCGTTGGAGAAAACCACCGCCTATACTTACGATTGCAAAGTCCGCGTAACTCAGGTAACAAAATAAACCTGTAAATCTCTAGTACTAACGGACAGAAATGGATGCTTCATTCCTTCATTTAAAATGTCCACTTATCGATACTAACGTTTTTTGTTTTCTTTTTATTATTGTTCAACAAGCCCACATTTACGTCGATAGCACATCCACTACTTATATCACATGCTAGACAGCCAGAAAAGCACTAAGTCCAACCCGAAATATTACGTGATTAATAAGTCAATACTCTGCTACGAAATGAGTTTCACACTCTGTCCTTTTCAGTGGATTTTCCAAAAGAAGATGCTCGCCAAAAACGATCTGTAAATGCATACTGAGCACTCCATGCAGAATTCTTTACAAAGACCAATAGTTTCACATGCGGTTTTCTCTACAACAAACACTCCAAACTCTCCCGAACCTCACAGAACTGTCCGTAACTGCATCTGCTTGCACGGCAATACAAACAGAACGCGATGTAACAGTATTTTCTTCATTTTACAAATAACTTTTTCGGACACGTCTAACATGACCTTCTCGTCCGGCACCTAGTCCACGACTGGCTGAATGCCGTTGCTTTCAGGGCATATAACTCATCCCAATGCGCGGGAAAGACTTTACTCTTATTGGTTGCTCAAAACGAACAGCCAATCATATTAATCTTTCATAATCATATTCGCGCTCAAACTGCTTTACTCCAATCAATATTCGCAGATGTATCTACGTCATTTCATGCTGCAAGTATTAACAAAATGTTACACCAAACCCAACAAAACGAAAACTAAGAGAAAACTATGCTTGAAATATACTTTAGGACTGATTATCCTCTTACTACCTTTCTGGCTGTCTTATTACAAAAGTAAACACTCATAGACATACGCCATCCACCCGTTAGGGGAATTCACAGTTCTTTCACGATATTCTGGTGGCGTAACACTTCCTGGTTACGTAAGGTGTACTACAATATAGAACTGAAATTTGACGTATGTCCCACATACACACATTCAGTCTCATTTACACTCACCCTAACACAAGATTTAAATATTAACTTTTAAATTGTTATTTCCAATTCGAATGGATAATTTTCGAAAGATTATAATTGAAAACCTTTATACAATAAATCAGCAGTCTTAGAGTGCTACTACTGTTTTCAAATAACAAAAGAAATATAAACTGTTATTATTACTATCTTAATTTATTTTATTAAGTGTCAGTAAAGTACTTTTTAATACGTTTTTTGTATCTTCGAAACTATTAGAGGTAGCTGCATCAAATTTCGATACAAAGCTTGTCTAAATAGCAAAAGGCCATGTACCAAATTTGGAATAAAACAGCTAATATTTAACATAGTTATTTAGTCTCTTAGGTGAGATGAATAAATGATTTTAGTATGCACCACAGTGAGCATTCTCATGGTCCGCGACAGGTGTGGCTATGACGCATACGGCAGGCCACATGTCGGCCGCCACTGAACGCTCTATACTGCAGGCTTCCAAAACAACCTGCCATAACGTAACAAACTTACTACAAAAATCTGCAGTCGCTTAATAGCTGCGACGCTACAATGTGGTCTTGTAGTGATGTCAATTTCCTTTCTCCGATACATAAGTAACTACCTAATGTTAACAAATGAAATCTAAAAAAAGCATTGTAAAGAAACCTTGACAACAAACTAGTTTTTAATAATTACGCTATTAGAACGTAAAAGGATTTTAGTCCTTAAAATCGCTGAGAATGAGAAGTATTCTTCCTAGAAGAATAAAACCATAGGACGCTATGTTATGTGCTTAAACGGATCATATCCTAATGAAAATCTTGGCTACAAAATGGACTGATGAAAAAATATATAGTCACCTTGGCTGGATAATCTAACCTTTAGCCCCATATATAAGAAACTGATCAGTTAGTGTTAATGGTTCAAATGGTTCTGAGAACTATGGGACTCAACTTCTGAGGTCATTAGTCCCCTAGAACTTAGAACTAGTTAAACCTAACTAACCTACGGACATCACACACATCCATGCCCGAGGCAGGATTCGAACCTGCGAACGTAGAGGTCTCGCGGTTCCAGACTGCAGCGCTTAGAAGCGCACGGCCACTTCGTCCAGCTTAGTGTTAGTATATAACAATGTGGTGCTTTTTATGTTACACAGATGCTTCTAACCAAATTTTAAAACACATGCAGAGTTTTAAGTACCGCAAGATGCTACGCCTCTTTTTCTTATTTGGATGAAATTTTGTATTTATGTATAAACTATTTATAGTAGTAAGTCTCATACAAAATAGTTGTTAGGACATTGTATGTTATGAGAATAAGAAAAGTAACAAAGTTATGGCTCTAAAATTCCAGCTCAAGACAACCAGGTAAATAAGCTTACTTTTTTTCAAACTGGTGTTTCATTTACATACTGACAATTTATTTTCCTCTCTTTCCAGTGATTAGATGAGTGATGAGTTGTCTTCCTAAGTAAAACTGATGGACAATGTATGTACTAAACTGTGTTCCAGTCTGAGTGGAATTGAAACACGAAATGCTGATTTCCGTGCACTTGGATGATCTCTCCCATAGAAAAAGAGCTGTAAATGTATAGCGTTTCGGAACATAACGTAAAGCACTGGATGAACTCTTCGTTAAATAGTAGTCAACTACGTGGGATCGAGGCCTAAACACATATGAAATAAGTAAGGCATGCAGGACAGAACAAATTTGTTTTATTCATCCTTGAAAACCAATTTTTTTTTGTGCGTCTAAGACTGTTTGTGATGGGTAAAAATTGGAACGCTGATAGGCGGCGGTGGGGAGTAACTGTGTCAGACACCAAATAAACTGCGTGAGATGAAAGTACAGGTCATTGCGAAAGCACGTTGCGAAAGCGATCAGTAATTGCAGTAACAAAAGGAGTCTTTGGTTCTTAGAGTGAATAATGCCACGGACTGTGAACTGCTGGCGATACACACTTACCGAAGGTTCACTAAATCGATGGCATGTGTGCACGCGACTGGCACTGGGGTGCAATTCAAACAGACCGCTACCCGGTCTGGTGGTGTAAGCCTCAAATGTTGCCGGTGTTCTGATTCCTACGCCTACATTCTGAACCAGGAGTCCCCAAACATTTTAGCCTAGTTGCCACACTGGCTCTTCTATTGACCGCGTAGTACGTAAGCGACAGAAGCGACCGACAGTGCGCGATAGCTTTAGGCGACAAAACACAACCGCAGGTGTAGTTACGGAAGTGTCCTGCTTGAGCGACATCTGTGTCCCTGCCTGTCTCCCGCTGCAACTGGCGACGTTTGAATCCTGTCGCAGCGGCACACGCGACACAGAGCGACAGCCACGTGTCGTCTCGGCAAAGCAGTGGAGCGGACGCGACGGCAGCTATAAAATACTTATCATTCGATTTTAAGAAAACTATTTGGTGAAAAAAATTCATTCTTCCGCATTTTATAGCTTGATATCTTTAAACGACAAAGGTCTGAATTTATTTTCGTTATTCGTCATAGTTACTGTACTGCACGAATTTGAGTACACGGCTGCACGCAATTTTTAAGAATTTGCAGAGGTAAATTCACATTGTGTCGACTTTCCGTACAGTTCCTTTAAGGCCATACATTATTGCGTATGAAATGTAACAAATATATTTAAAATTGTGTTTCAATTTGAGAACGGAATGATATCTCCTTTCATTCTTGAGATATTGGTTGTTATATTCGCCAATCGGTCGCTCGCGGTGCGGCCGAACCTTTCCTCCTCTTCGGGAATCAAGTTGTCCTAAAAATCGTCGTTATCTTATAAACCGTTCAAGATATCGAAACGACGATTTTTGGAAATGACAGCACGCAGATAGGACTGTTTCGCCATATGATTAACACTGGATACGTTTTTGTAAACGCGTGAGCAGAGCGAAAGAAAGACTCCCTATAAATTACACTATGACGTTTTGTGCGAATATTCATAGCCAAACAAAGGGAGACGAACAGTGTAAGGTATAGTTTTGCATTAAAATATTTAACTCCTTGAAAGTCATCAGGGTAATTAACGAAAACTTAATTAATGAGTTGAGGAAAAATTGGAATATTTCACGAGAACTGCTGCCAGGCTATATAAATGGAGCATCAAAAATTTCACCTGTTCTAGAGGGAGTTATTTTGCCCATACAAAGGTACAATTAAATGTCAAAAAGCCTTCCTTCGAATGAAGAATGTCAGGAAGGAAAGCAAGGAGTCAATAAAGTCATGCTTTCAGAATAAATACTTATTTTGTAAATAAAACTGCGTTTCCTGTTGCCAGTTAATTTATTTACCCCATACACGTTTCACTTTTGAATTTTTTATGTAAAAAAGTAATTACTTAGGATGTACTGATCTGCATTTCCTCTCATCTAGTCTGGAGGTCGCACTACCACTTTATTACTGAATTATAGGCACAACTTTGCGTTCTGACCTACTTCACACTGTTCACCATGGTTCTTCTTGTTTTTTGTGGTGTACTATCGTTCTTTTGCTACTCACAACCTAAATATTGCAACTCCATTACGTTTAACTCCTCTTTGGCATGTTTACATACTTGTTGCCAACCTAACGAAGTATACGTTCCAGAGTAACTTCTATTCATGATGTTTATACCATGTGTGTGTATGAGGGAGAGAGAGAGAGAGAGAGAGAGAGAGAGAGAGAGAGAGAGGAAGAATTTTTTTTTGAGTGGTGGGGTAAGGGAGGGTGATGGTGTGAATGGGTGTTGAACCATCTGTTAGCGAGTGGTTGAAAGTAGTGCTACCAGGGCTTTGTCACCCCACTTTCCATTGTTGCCAGATGCATCCAAGATGGCGGTCATGACATCATCCAAGATGGCAAATTTTGGTTGGAAGATAGATCAATTGGGCTACCTCCACTAACATAACCCCCTCCACTCCCCTCCCACAGAGAATGGTGGTAAGTTCAAATTCCATCAGGAGAACACACCTCTACTAACCTAAAAAAATCGTGGGAAGATAGGTCATTTGGGCTGCCTCCACTAACCTAAGTCATCTGACTGCCACCTCTTCCTTGGAACTGATGGGAAGTTTGAGTTGTGGAGGGAAGATAGGTCAATGGGCTATCTCTTCTAACCTAAGAAAATGAAGGAAACAAAGGGCAGTTGGGCTACGTCCACTAACCTAAGTCATCCGATTGCCACCTCGTCCTAGGAAATGGGGTGAAGAGGACTCAATGCGTGCTGGACATAAGTCATTACTTTGCATGCTCTATTTATTTAAACAATTAGAGGCAGTACCACCATCAAGTGTAGTCGTCATGGGAATGGTACTGCTACCAGACGGCACTGTCATCCGTTCCATGACACAATCCAAGAAGGCGGCGGGAAATGGCGGGAAACAGTGAGGTCGCCAGGGGGCCCGGAGTCCAATTGACCTACTACGCAGTACCGCCACTAGAGGGCGCTGTCGTGCTTTCTGTGACGTAACCCAAGATGGCGGTCTGTTGTGGTAAATGACTCACCCTGCCCTAGGCTGGTGGAGAGAGGAAGGCCTGTATTTTGGAACAATTTATTTAGGAATGGATCTTAGTTAGTATATTTATCACACTGATACCAAACACACGCTCTTACATGCATGGGGTCACGCCACACGCCCTACAGACCTGTAAACTACTCCTAAATTACCGAAATAACGCTCTTCAGACACGCCAACAACTCCTAAATTACTGAAATAATTTCATTACCCAGCATCTCTGGAAAGATATGTTGTGCATGTATCACACAGAGCCACTGTCTTAAGCAAGTAGTTTTCTCGTCTTACGGTTTGATACTATAGTTTATCGTAGAGAAACCTGCAAGAAGGATGTATGTCATGCACTGGAAATATATTTCTTAGATTGGAATATTAACAGCACTGCATTCCACAAGACTGATATGTCGGAAACTAAAACGTTCTAATATTATAGCCTGTCTTAAGTGCGGAAAGTTGTAGCCTTAGGAATGAGTATGTTTATGTTTTCTCTTATCAATACCTTCCAGGTACTGATCCTAGACTCTAGAACCGTACTTTAGAGTTGGTAGCTTCGTTGATTTATCTAAAGTGCTTCGAACTCCATCCGTCTGGAGCTCTATCATGGATAAAAAATCTCCCGTTTCTTGTTCTTCTTAACAATCTGCTATTACATCACAACACTCAAATCTGTTACAATACACCGATAAGGGGTGCTAACCTCCTCGACATGGGAGCATCTGTTGTGTAATTGGATGGGCAAGGTCTGAGATAGCTCCATTCATTCACGAGATGTGTAATGTAGTGGTCTACTTCCGGTCTGCTGCAGATTAAATCAGTAATGGTGCTGCAGGGCGGGCTGGTCAAATACAGTGTGGGAAGGCATTTTAATCTCCAATTTTATCCTAAGACTGCAAAAAATTCTCTGTGAGCCGTGCGTGGCTCGTGTTCCCGCCATCATGTTTTGTACACCCTGTTTTTGACGTACTTCGACCTTACTACATTAATTTAAATTACTATTGTCACTGAGTTGCTGTTTTGCCTGACCATGACCGGCGCTAGCAGCGCGTATCGATATATCCCCTCTCATAGCATATTTGCTCGACTGCTGTTACTTCCCGGTCGTTTTCTGCCGTAGGCGAGTTCGGGTTGTGAGGTCGGGTCGCGAGTTCGGGCTGCCAGTCAGTTAGAACGTGTCTGGAGCGCAGTCCATACCTGCCAGTCGAGGAGTTGCGATGCAGCACTAGTGCAGTCGGGTCGGAGCAATGTCTCTGTCGACATGGCTCGCTCGACCATCACTTGAGCCAGGCCATGGCCTTGGTGGATCGTCAGTCAGTCGTCCTACCAGACGACGCGTTTTGGCTCGCCGATCGTTCATGAGTTGGCTGTGTGTATGTGCATTGACTCCCAATTTGTTTTCGTGCGTGCTTAGTTACTATTGGGTATCGTTCAGCTCTTCGTGCAAGTGTTTTTCAGGTTGTATGTGTATCTGGTGTTATTTCCGACTATTTTAGATGTTGTAGACATTCTGAGGGGAGTCAGTCGGTTGCTGTGGACCAGGGAAGTTATCTCCGCATGATGCAGTCATCTGGGTCTGTCGGTGTTCCCTGCACAGTGTCGGAGCGTGTGTGGAGCTGTCCAATCGCTACGAGCTCCGTGGTTCACCGACCCAGGATGTCAAAGCTGAGTAGTGGTTTCAACTACCCAAGCCACGTCCATTCATGTTGTGTGGTTCGTTTCGGTGGTTCGCTGTTGGGGAGGTTTTCCTGTAAGCAACACCGAGTGTTTCTATTGCTGAAATTTAGCCGCGATGCAGTGCAATTAACTGTACCGGTTGACTACTATTACAGTGCACCAGCGGAGTTTTCTACCTTTTGGCCGTTAGTGTTTTGGTTACCTGCCCTGGCCATAGACGTAATTTCAGGCAGTGTTCCTTTGGGAGGAAGTTAACTATATTACCATATTCCTAATTCAAGTGTACCAGCGGAATTTTCTGCCTTGTGGCCGTTAGTGTTCCGGTTACCTGCCCCGGCCACTAACGTAATCTCAGGTAACATCCTTTCATCACCTGTTGTCGCTGTCCAACATGGTGTGTGGTTTTGACAGCTAATACATATTTCACTGTGGATAATCACGTTCGTAACTTTTTGTGTTTGAGTTCTCATGTACCCATTGGCGGTAAGCAAGTTGTTTTGTCGGTCGGACCTGGGCTGTCCCCTGGTTGGTTTCCGATGGATCAAGTGTAGTTGGGCTCACCACCTGTCTCATTTAAGTCAACGAGGGCAGATCGACCTCCCTGGAGGCTTCTGAGTGCCGTTTTCCTTATTGTCCTTCTCACGGGTGTTTAATTGTCTTTATAATCTATCATAGCCAATGATTTAAAAAATTCTTGTTTTCATTGGACTTTATGTATTTTTTGAATTTTGGAAAATCAATTGTGTGCCTTCAGCCACTTAAATCCTCTTTCAAAAAAAAAATTGTGGCCTTCTCCCTTTTAAAGGTTATGGCATTTTTTTAAAAATCTTGAAAATTTTATTGTGGACCTTCAGCCATTTGTATTGCATCTTGTTTATATTTGTCTTTTCACCCTTGCCTTGAGGCTCTCAGCCTATATGTGTATATATATATATATATATATATATATATATATATATATATATATATATATATATATATATATATAACTTTATTTGCAATTTTAACTGCATGTTTTTACCACTTGAGATTTATCTTATTGCTTTAAGATTTCTTGTTTGGAGGCCTTCAGCCGTGAAATAATTACTTTTTTCAAACCCGTAGTTCAAAAGGTTCGGCTATGTGCCGTTTTGGTTTAAAGGTGTTATTAAATTACAATAAATTACAATTTTGAGGGAATCTGACCGACACCTTATTTGGCCCTTTCCACAATCCCAATCACCTGTTCAGCACAGCGGGTTTAGTGGGCGTTTCACACTGTGACTCCCATCCGCATGGAAATAGATAGTAAATTATGCACTATGCTCAAGGTGCTAGAAATATTTGGAGCACTGTCTGGTATACTTTGATGACGTGTGTGTTCAACAATTAACAATTAATGGACACACTGCAGAGTCATCTGTCTACATTAGCATAGATACTCGGAAAGTGGAGAAGTAGTGGTTTAGCTTTGATACTGAAATTGGGAAACATGCTGTCACATAATTGGTCGGTGTAGAAATTACTGTAAAATTCCTAAAATTTTTCTCACTGTCAGCTGTAATGCTTATTATTTCAGTACATCGACGGTGTCTTTTCTGTGTGGATGGGTGACACCTTCTTGGGATGGCTATCACCGAAACAGTGATCGCGTACGTGTGTGTAATATGAGTATCAGTCAAAACAGAACACAGAGCCATCAGCTATTCCGTCACTGTGACAGATGAGTTAAAATGTAGAGGTAGCCCACTTGGCCTATCTTCCCCCCAAAATTCAATCTTCGCACCAATGGACCAAAGGGGTAGGCAGGGAGGGGGGGGGGGGGAGGGGGCACTTTCCCGCCATCTTGGGTAACGGTACTCATGACATCAGCTGACATCACAGCAGCCCTCTTGAATGACGTCAATCGCGTCACAGTGCGAGGTCTAGTTTTCTGAGAGAGGTCGTGGATCAGAAGGTGTTAATATCAGTTTAGAACCTGACATAAACCTCGAAGTCATGGTAGAAAAACAAAATGTATGGCAGTGTACAAAGCGTATTAGAGCAGAAAAAAGCAATGTTTCAAACAATGACAGAGGGTCGCAGGGAGCGTCTCTTGCGACTTACAGTATAGTCTGTGGGATGCGGTCATGCTCCTGCAGTACAGGTAATAAAACTGGTGTGTGCAGTTGATCAATACCTGTATATTTAATAGAACTGTCACATGTGCTCGATCCCGGCATGCAGATGGTATTGGTATTTGTTTCCTATATATGGGAGGAGAGAGCCGATCATTGTGGCCAAGCAGTTCTACATCTACATTTATACTCCGCAAGCCACCCAACGGTGTGTGGCGGAGGCGGAGGCGCTTCAGTCTGGAACCGCACGACCGCTACGGTCGCAGGTTCGAATCCTGCCTGGGGCATGGATGTGTGTGATGACCTTAGGTTAGCTAGGTTTAAGTAGTTCTAAGTTGTAGGGGACTGATGACCTCAGATGTTAAGTCCCATAGGGCTCAGAGCCATTTGAACCATCTGGGAGCAGAGAGATGCGGTAAAAATCTTGTCGAATTCCATATCTGATGAACTTAGTGCAGCTTTTATATTTCGTAATTTTTCTCTGTTGGATGGTACAGAATAACGATGATAGCATTTGGGCTGATAGACGTGAATGAGACCTGAGGGATGTGGATCTGCTTCGGACAGTAGTATCTGTATGTAGTTTGTGGACGCACCACAATGCGTCCACCGATTGGCCAAAACATGGTCCTGTCACACTAACTCAGGTCGCTCTGTTTCTACACGGGTTACAGAAGGTGATGGATGTGGCTTTCTCCGACTTCTACCCAGTTCTGACTTAAATTAGAACGATCACATGCGCAAAGCTGCGGGAACGGCAGCAGTCACAAGATGCGTAGGGACTGACTAAAACCACGTTTGAATTTTGCTGTAGCATACAGGTTTGCGAAAGGTGACTCGTTTCGAGATATGAGAGTGCTTGAAATATAATTCACTTGTGGCTGTAAGTTGACTCGTTTCGAGATATGAGAGTGCCAGAAATATGATTCGCTTGTGGTTTTCATTAGAGGACTTCTCCATAGGATCCAACGTAGGTATGTGGTTGAATGGAAAGACTTGATTCCAAATCACAGACATTATTTCTAGCAGATAGCGTAACACTAGAGATCAGGAAAGCTGGTGTACATATTTTACGACCTCAGTCAGCACAGCATCTACTACTGTTTGTGATCCTTATCAATCAGTCATCGCCTATAACTCAGTGGATATATCACAGAACCTCTGACGTGGTATCGAGACAGAATACGTTACTAATACAGGAAAAATATTTAGTGGCGGCGGTGTGAGGGCGTTCCAAATAGCGGTTTCATACCACGTTCCTTAGCCGAATCACTTTAATACAGCGATCTTATGACGAGGTTGCTTCGTTGGCTATGTGTAACCGGACTGCTGGTCTGATAATATACACTCCTACGATCACCGTCTCGGTATTTGTCTGTCAAAACCAATTCATTCGGAGGTAATGCCATACTTGCAGTTATAAAGCCCATATAGCGTTTAACATGGATACTTATGTGCACATGTGGAACCAAGACAGCTTGTGACAGTAACATACAGTAGTTGTTGTGATTAGGTTTTCTTAACATCTGGCGGTTTGTAAGACGATTAAACATCTCTTTCTAAGACACGATGGTAGCAGTCACAAGAAAAACTTATGAGACATGTCCACCCATTGTTTATTTTCGGTCAGTATTATTTTGTATCACCAGTGATCAGTTATTGACGAAGTATTAGTAATAGGGGACACATGACAGTTTCGCCTCGAGCATGAGGCTTATAATGTATGTGTTTGTGTTCCGACATGTGCAAAGTAAATAACTATGTCCATTCGTAGGGAAGGTATAGATTTGACGTCGAGTACTGTGATACCAAAGGGAAGAGTATGTCAAGTCATAAGAATGGTACTGATTTCTATTTCCAGAGCTACAGCCGTCAACATGGTCGAATGTCGTTTAACTGAGACCGCGATCGTAGCATTTAGTTGTAAGTGCAGGGATAGAATATATAAGTGACCGATTTCTTAGGATGATGATTCTACCTGTGCGTGCTTGGCGTGCAGTTTCCCGTTAAAATAGGAGCTGTCTGAATGGAGAAGCCTCTTGGAGTGTAGGAATGTAGATGACTTTAGAGGACCACACAGTGGTTCAGGTGGAAAAAAAATCGATTTTTGGTTTTTATCATATTTCGATAGCTTAAGGTTTTATTTAAAAACTCTGAAAAGGATTTTTCTGAAAAAAAAAATTTCGACCATTTAAAGAACATTTTCCTACCGCGTGTGTTTAAGTGCCACGCCCACTTTTCTGCATGTATTTTAGATTTTTTTATATCCCTTACATTGCACGTTAGGGATTTGTTTTTACTCCCGAGTGTGTTGTCTATCCTTGGAATGCAACGGTCGGTATTTTTTTGCTTCTGCCGTTTGTAAACAACACGCTTCCAATTATGCGGTTAGTTTTATTCAAGTGTGATTGCGAGTAGTTGTTGCACTTAAGTTTGTAGTGCTTGTTTAGATGTGTTTTGTTGTGTTTATTGAAGATGACGAAACGTAAAGGCATTTTCAAGAAACGACAATTTAGAGGAAACAAGAGGCTATGTCGCCTGCCAAGGATATTTCTAGTTGTAATTCTTCAACAAATGCATCATCAAAAAAGCTCTCACCATTTCAAGAGAATTAGAACGAATTTACTGTAAGTGACAAGGAGCGCAGTAACATTATTATAAATTTGAGAATATTATCAGATGTAATTTTTAAATTTGTACAATGTAGACAGTATGGTGAGTCACAGAATGTGAAAATTTGTGAGAGTGCCAGTGGGAGAAATGGCCTAGCAATTGCTTTGGATTTAATTTGCACTAAATGCTTAGGTGTGATATCATTTATGAGTTCTTCGAAACAAGATGCAAGTAGCCCTTATGAAATCAGTACTATATTAGTTTATGCCTTACAATCCATTCGCAAGTTCATGGCTGCAGGGAGAACATTATGTTCAGTGATGAACTTTCATCAACCACCAAATAAATTTCAAAAACTGACTACAATATTAGAGAAAGCTATATGCGAAGTCAGTGAGGAAAGTATGAAACTGCCTGTTAGGGAAGCAGTGGAAGAAAATGATGGATGTTCGGATATTGCAGCTGCACTTGATGGAAGTTGGCAGAAAAGAACACATACTTCTCTGAATGGAGTAGTGACTGCCACGAGTGTAGACACCGGTAAAGTGCTAGATGTAGAGACAACGTCTAAATATTGCAAATGTTGTAAAGTCAATGAATATAAAGAACAAAACTGAGTGGCTAAATTTAGAGGAACAAGTAGTGTTATGAAAGTTCATGGAATACAAGAAATATTTCATCGCTCCATAGAAACAAGAGGCGATGGTGAAAGTAAGGCATACAACAATGTGGAGAACTCTAAGCCATATGGAGATGCCATTATTAGCAAAATAGAATGTGTAGGTCATGTTCAAAAACGTTTGGGGAGAAAACTAATTGTTGATATGAGAGGAAAAAAATTTGAAGATGGAAAATTGTTGACCGGACAGGATGAGTTAATTAAAACTAGAATAGAAAACTTGCAGGCAATTAGGAGAAATAAAGAAAATCTGGAGGCAATGAAGAGAGATGTTTGGCCCATATTCTTCCGTAAGTCCTCTACTGATGATAAGCCATATCATGGATTGTGTCCATCAGGAGAAAATTCATGGTTCAAATACAATATGGCTCAGGCAACTGGAGAATCTTATTCTCACCAGCGTTCTCTTCCTGCAGCTGTTATTACAGCAACTAAACCTATTTTCAGAGACTTGGCTACTCCTGACCTTGTAAGGAAATGTCTGCATGGGCAGACACAGAACCCAAATGAATGTTTCAACAACATAATTTGGAACCACCTTCCTAAAACTGCATTTGTAGGCATGCATACAACGAAACTATGAAAGTAGGAGTTCATGATGCTGTTATTACATTCAATTGTGGCAATATTGGAAAGTGTTGGGTACTGAAAAAGTTGGGAATTAATCCTGGAGAAAATATGATCACTGAGCTGCAATATTGCGATAAAATGAGGATAGCCTATGCAGACAATTCTGCATCTAATAGGGCCAAAAAGCAAGACAAACATCCAGGTAGGTGAAAAAGAAGCTGGAAGATCTGTTACAGGCCAAAGAAGGGCCATCATATGCAGCAGGACAGTTTTAATTATCTGTAAGTAACAAATTTCAAAAGTTTTTTCTTTAAAGTCAATTTCCCTCAAACTAATATTTTCAGTACATATGCCCCATTATAACAGAAACTATCATAGATAAATGAATGAAATTTTCAGAGACTCTGCATAACATAAAAAACTACCTCTGCTACTACATTTATTAGTATTCCCCCGTTAGGAAGTTCACAATAAAAAATATTCTCTGCAGAAAAACTTAATATTTTTGTTAATAAATTTTAAAAAGTATTTCTTAGAAACTATAATATGGATAAAGTAAGTTTTAGTACAGTTGACTCTATTAGCATTATGCAGCATACAGTAAAAATATTAACGTCCTGCATCAAAGAGATTTTTCAGAAATGGGTCAAATACTTGCCTGAATTAACATGGGTTAGATAGGCAGGGTGTGGTCCCCTTAGCCATATTGTCCCCTAGACGCCCAAATTGCGGACTAATACTTAGTATGTGAGGGATAACTTTCGTGATTGCGTGGAAATTAGTGTGATTGAATATGGAGGTGTGCTTGTGCTCGACCCTTATTCCCTCCCATGTAAATTGTTGCCGGCCGAAGTGGCCGTGTGGTTAAAGCCGCTGCAGTCTGGAACCGCAAGACCGCTACGGTCGCAGGTTCGAATCCTGCCTCGGGCATGGATGTTTGTGATGTCCTTAGGTTAGTTAGGTTTAACTAGTTCTAAGTTCTAGGGGACTAATGACCTCAGCAGTTGAGTCCCATAGTGCTCAGAGCCATTTGAACCATTTTTTTGTAAATTGTTTGGTTGTCTGCTTCTGCACATTTGACGCCTGTATTTATTTGAGACAAGATGGATTGTGTGTGCATCTAGCATGTATGAGACACGTTTGCCGGCTCTCTATACATGAGAAACACCTTAATTGACCTTGTAAATTATAGGGATGGTTTGGAATCTGCTACATCACCAGCACCGGTATTCGCGAGAGGAAATATCTGTTTCCTCTATTTATTCGAGTTTCCGCGGAAATGTCTTCCCAGACGTCACAAGTTTCGCGTTAGTCCGTGGTTTATAGCACGCCCCTCCTAGCTAAAGTTTCGTGTTTGTAGAGTAATAATTTCCAGTCTATGTCTTCGGAATTATGTTACACGAGCGATCGGTAGGACACTGCTTTGTGCTTGATATCGAGAAGTATCGCGAAAATCGTATAATATTGTGGCAAACCATGCGAAAGTACATGTGTTCCTATAATCCCGGAATCTGGAGATGAGAGTAGAAAAGTAAGCAAGCAAGCAGGTGTGGACCAGAAACAGTAATGCGTTTGTACCAAGGCGGAACGAGACCGAATTTGCAGAACAGTTCTGAGAGTGACTTCAGTCTGTTGAGGGCGCTCTGGTCACCCATGGGGGGTGGATGACTGACAACCTCGATGGGAAACATCTAGTGCTTCGAGGAGTCTATATGGTGCTGTTTGTCTTCGCGGTATATGTACGAATGATGTAAAAGGGCTGATTTTGTATGGGGCAGGATACATATTGTATGTTTACTACATCTACACGGTATGGGGTGATATACTTCTGGATAGGAGCTCTGTTTCCCACTCGAATATTCAGGCTCCTGTCCTCAGTGGAAGAGCAGTGTAATTAAGTAAGAATCCTTCCGTATTTGACGATCTGTAGGCCACTTTTCAGGGTTTAATTTTCAGTGCAATATGGTGATCTGTAAAAATACAACCATAATACTGTATTAATTCAGAAGACATCTTTTGTGCTGGGACGTGGGAGCCTCTACAAACTGATTCGAACAAGATGGAGGGGGGATATGTATGGAAAGTTCTGAGAAAGCAAGGGTTCAAAGACAAGTTGAAGCAGACCATCCATTTCTGGTGGGAATGCCATCATTCATCCCCCACTGTGGCATTAGGACATCTCCAGACCTTTAGCTGTAGGAACCGAAAATTTCAGCCATTTTTTTTTCTCTTCTGTAAGACAGTGCTTCGAATTCTGTTTGTGTAATTGTTCTGATTCCCCACATCTCTGTTTAGAGAGTACTCTCTTTTGAAACAACAAGAATGCTTTTATGTTTAACGATGTCTCCGCTCCTGAGAATAGGCTTTTAGCGGTAAGAACGTTTAACGTTTCTGAGATGTATATTGATAACGGGACGAACATTTCGCACCATGTGTCAGCCACACTGGGTATGCATGCATGGCAAGATGCAGCTTGGATGTCCCATCAGGATCGCTACGTCAATGCACCCTGTGATATTCTGGAACGGGTTCAAATGGCTCTGAGCACTATGGGACTTAACTTCTGAGGTCATCAGTCCCCTAGAACTTAGAACTACTTAAACCTATCTAACCTAAGGACATCACACACATCCATGCCCGAGGCAGGATTCGAACCTGTGACCGTAGCGGTCGCGCGGTTCCTGACTGTATCGCCTAGAACCGCTCGGCCAGCCCGGCCGGCTCTGGAACGGGTTTCAGCAGCATCTGCAAGGGTGAGTTGCTCGGCAATTAGGTCTTCGTTGCAGCAGGTAGACAGAGGGATCACACGAGCAATGGTAAACACATGTGCTGCCCAGAGGCGTCTCACGTATAGGACTGGTGTGAGCACGCCTTGGAATGCTGTGACCTCCGTATAACACTTGAAGAACTGTAACTATATACCCGAAAATAGACCCAAGTTTCACCTGCTCGCTGTAGGCAGCATGAGAGTGCTGGCTCATGCTGGCTTGCGTCTGGTGGTGGCTCGCGGTGTTGTCGATGCACGTGTGCCCTTGGAGCATCTGCACTCTGCAAATAGGTCTTCGCTCCCACCTGGTCGAGTCAGGAACAGTGCCTGGGCGATCACGTATTTCGTTAGGAATTCCTTAGGTGTCCAGTGTGAAAGGGATGCCGCCACCTCATGCTTGAGGGATCCGAATGGGCACCTGTACATGGCTTGGCAGCTGACGGCTGTGTCACTTCATGGTGGACTGCTGGTGCATCCCGAATGTGTGTGGTAGCCTCCTGTTTGGTCCAGTGGGCAGGGGGCAGTGGGCGGTGCCTGCGCACATTGTTTGTGTGTCTGTTGCATTATTTTGCAATCAGTTCTGCAGGCTGTGCTATGCTTTATTTGGACAGCTTACGAGTTGATTTAGTGTCTGCACATCAGTGTACTGTATTGTTTAGGGGGAGATTGCATGTCTGTGAGGTGAGTGCTGAAATTACTTCGGTAATTTAGTAGTTTTTTGCGTGTTTGCAGAGAGTTATTTCGGTAATTTACGAGAACTTTATAGGTCTGTAGGGTGTTTGGCGTGACCCCATGCATGTCAGAGCGTGTGACTTGCATCAGTGTGATAAATATAATATCTAAAACCTATCCCTAAACAAAATGTTCCAAAATAAACTAAGTACAGGCCTTCCTATCTCCAGCAGCCCAGCACAGGATGAATTATCTTGGGTTGTGTCAGGGAATGGACGACAGTGCCCTCTGGTGGTGGTACTGTGTACTAGGTCAGCTGGACTCCAGGCTCCATGGCGACCACACTTGATGGTGCTACTGCCTCTAATTTTTTAAATAAAAAGTGCATGCAAAATAAAGACTTATGTCCAGCACAGGTCGAGTCCACTTCCAACTATTTCCTAGGATGAGGTAGGGGTCAGATAACGTAGGTTAGTGGAGGTAGCTGAACTTACCTTTATTTCCTGCCATTTGTTTAGGTTAGTAGAGATAGCCCAAGTAAGCTATCTTCCCTCCAAAATTCAAACTTCCCACCAGTTCCTAGGAAGAGTTGGCGGTCGGATGACTTAGGTTAGTGGAGGTAGCCCAAGTGACCTATCTTCCTGCCATTTTCTTAGGTTAGTAGAGGTGTGTTATCCTGATGGAATTTGAACTTACAGCTATTTCCTGTGGGAGTGAAGGGGATAGATTAGCAGAGGTACCCCAATTTCCCTTTCTTCCCGCCAAAATCCGCCACCTTGGATGACTTTATGGCTGCCACCTTTCATGACATCACGTGCTGTTGCCAAGTATATAGGCTGGCAACTTAGATGGCGTCATCACCACCAACTTGGATACATCTTTCAACAATGGAAAGTGGGGTGACCTCTCCCTTGTTCTACTTCTGTTGAAGGGTTTGGTAACAGCTAATTTGACTTTTCGTTCCAGTATTCTGTAGAGCAGTTAATGGATTAGTGAGTGTAAAGATGTTGGGTGGTACTATTCTTATATTGGATAGTATTATGTGGTGACAGCTGATTTGACTTTTTGTTTCAATAATTTGTATAGCAGTTCATGGATAAGTAAGTGTAAAGATGTTGGTTTGTATTCTTATTATTATATAGTTGAAGCGTGGGACTTAGGGAAAGCAGGAAAAGGTATGGACGGGTCCTAATCTGTTACTGTTGACAGCACAGTAAACACATATACTTTATTTAGGGAAATAATTTATTAAAAACAATCATTTGTTGACTGTAACACAAGCTACACCGATGGCCGAAGGCTTTTTTAAGAAAGAATTCGAAATTATTTGTCAGCTGAAGGCCACGAGCAATACATCAGAACAGTCAATGGCCGAGGGCCTGAATCACAAATGAGGGAGACAATAACACATTAAAAATACCAGAATAATTTTTTAAACAATCATTTAAGAAAATGACTGTAACACAAGCTACACTGACGGCTGAAGGCTTTATTAGAAAGAATCGAAATTATTTTTCAGCTGAAGGCCACAAGCAATACTTCAGAACGATGATCGGCTGAAGGCCTCAATCACAAGTGAGGATGCCGCCCGGGATTGTCCGAGCGCTCTAAGGCGCTGCAGTCATGGACTGTGCGGCTGGTCCCGACGGAGGTTCGAGTCCTCCCTCGGGCATGGGTGTGTGTGTTTGTCCTTAGGACAATTTAGGTTAAGTAGTGTGTAAGCTTAGGGACTGATGACCTTAGCAGTTAAGTCCCATAAGATTTCACACAAATTTGATTTTTGACAAGTGAGGAAGACAACTACACGTTGAAAATACCAAAATAATTATTAAATCAATCAGTAAAACAGTGACTGGAACACAAGCTACACTGACGGCTTAAAGCCTTATTAAGAAAGAAATCAAAATTATTTGTTGGCTGAAGGCCAAAACCAATAGCAATAATGTAAACAAAATATTGTTTTTAAACAATTGACACAATCAGCTTAAATGAAAATGGAGTGATCCAGAGGTAGCGCTCCAAGGATCCACTCGGAAGGCCAAATACACGTCGTCCGATGAGACGACCGACCGAACGACCAAACAACGGTCGTCACCGCTCGAGTCAGGCAAGGAAAAGATGCCAGTATGAATCGTCGACTGACATCTTATTGCCATGAGGTAACTTCCACGGGTGGACACGCACGCACGCACGCACGAACACACACACACACACACACACACACACACACACACACACACACACACATACATACATACACACACACGAGTGAACGTTGCAGTACTCCAATATAACGATCCATTCAATTTAAACTCGCTGAATCCGGACCTCGACGTGGTCGTGCGACCACATCCTTCCATCATGCAGTGCATATATAGCCAGCTGACCCGTACTGGCGCTGTGCGGACCTTACTTCTCCTCCGTCCTGTTCCAACTGCCTGACACATGATGACCCGGAAATACTAGACGTCGCGCCAAAGACAGTACCGCAGTACTTGCTATCGATAAGCTCTGCTGCGGCCACTGATTGACAGCCAAAGCGAGCAAACGTAGTGGCGCCAGTGAACAGACAAAGAAAACGAGAGGTGACAATCCCAGTACAAGAGGCCAAACTGTCAATGGCACCAAGGCGAGCCGGAGCACGGCTCCAGTATTATATTTACTGTCTTTGGGAGCGTTATTCTATTATTTTTACTACTAGTGTAAAGAATGGAGGGCTTGGCATGTGTACTTGATCATTTAACAAGGTTGTTATTTCTGTTTTGGTTCTCTGTATGTGGTAATTTTCTTGCAGGGTTAGGAGGGTTTTTTGTTGTTGATTGGCAGCTCGTGGTCTCGTGGTAACATTCTCGGTCCCGACCACGGGGTCCCAGGTTCGATTCCTGTCGGGGTCAGGTATTTTCGCCTTCCTCGAGATAAATGGGTGTTGCTGTGTCGCCTTTATCATCATCATTCATTCCCTTACGGTTGGAGGAAGGCAATGACAAACCACCTCCACTAGGACCTTGCCTAGTACAGCGGTGCGGGGGCCTCCCGCATCGTTCCTCTACGCTCTGTCAAGAAGTATGGGACTTCATCATCATCATCTATTTATTGTCATATTCTCTAGTGGTTGGTTTGTGGTCATGTTCTCTTAGGTGTTCTACAAATGTGGAGTGTTTGTCCCGTATTTCCAGGCTCTCATGTGTTCTTTTTATCTGACATCAAACATTCTACCTGTTTGTCCTATATATCTGCCTTCACAAGTGTTACACTGTAGTTGTGTCGTTGATATACACCTTCATTCTAATATATGTCTGTTTTTTTTCAATTTTGGAATTTATATTTGTATAGAACTGTCTGTTGTGTATGCTATGTTTATTCCCTGTCTTTTGAAAATGCTGGTGATTTTATGGGTGAGTTTGTGTTTGTATGTCATCGTGTACCTTCTTGTGCTTTCTTTCTTATTTTTCTGGTTATGCTGTGTAGTTGTTATGGGAGAGCGTGTTTGTGTTTGCTTGTGTTGTGTTGTTTTCTGTGGTTTGGTGCTTTCTGCTTTTGTTTTTCTTTTAATTTTGTTGTTCAGCTTTGTGACTGTGTTATTATTGTAACCACTAGTTTGTGCTGTCTGCATTATCCATGAACCATGGACCTTGCCGTTGGTGAGGAGGCTTGCGTGCCTCAGCGATACAGATAGCCGTACCGTAGGAGCAACCACAACGGAGTGGAATCTGTCCTGAAGAGGGGCAGTAGCCTTTTCAGTAGCTGCGGGGTCTGGATGATTGACTGATCTGGCCTTGTAACACTAACCAAAACGGACTTGCTGTGCTGGTACCGCGAACGGCTGAAAGCAAGGGGAAACTACAGCTGTAATTTTTCACGAGGGTATGCAGCTTTACTGTATGGTTAAATGATGATGGCTTCCTATTGGGTAAAATATTCCGGAGATAAAATAGTGCCCCATTCGAATCTCCGGGCGGGGACTACTCAGGAGGACGTCGTCATCAGGAGAAAGAAAACTGGCGTTCTACGGATCCTAGCGTGGAATGTCAGATCCCTTAATCGGGAAGGTAGGTTAGAAAATTTGGAAAAGGAAATGAATAGCTTAAAGTTAGATATATTGGGAATTAGTGAAGTTCAGTGACAGTTGGAACGAGAATTCCGGTTAGGTGAGTACAAGGTTATAAATACAAAATCAAATAATGGTAATGCAGGAGTAGGTTTGAAAATAAAAAAAATAGGAGTGCGGGTAACTGAAAAAAATATTGAATTTAATTGATGAAAGGAGAAAATATAAAAATGCAGTAAATGAAGCAGGCAAAAAGGAACCGAAATGTCTAAAAAATGAGATCGATATGAAGAGCAAAATGGCTAATCAGCGACGGCTAGAACTCAAATGTAAGAATGTAGAGGGGTAAGATAGATACTGCCTAAAACAAAATTAAAGAGACCTTTGGAGAAAAGAGAACCACTTGTACGAATATCAAGAGCTATTTGGAAACTCTGTTCTAAGCAAAGAAGAGAAAGCGGAAAGTTGGAAGGAGTATATACGGGATCTATACACGGGCGATGTACTTGAGGGCAATATTATGGAAATGGAAAAGCATGTAGATGAAGATGAAATGGGAGATATGATACTGATTGAAAAGTTTGACAGAGCACTGAAAGACCTGATTCGAAACAAGGCCCCGGGAATAAACAACATTCCATTAGAACTAAGCCTTGGGAGAGCCATCCCTGACAAAACTCTACCATGCGGTGAGAAAGATGTAAAAGACAGACGAAATACCCTCAGACTTCAAGAAGCATATAATAATTCCAATCCCAAAGAAAGCAGGTGCTGGCAGGCGTGAAAATTACCGAAGTATCAGTTTAATAAGTCACGGCTGCAAAATACTAATACGAATTATTTACAGACGAATGGAAGAACTGGTAGAAGCCGACCTCTGGAAAGATCAGTTTGGTTTCCGTAGAAATTCTGGAACACGTGAGGCAATACTGACCCTACAGCTTATCTTTGAAGATAGATTAAGGAAAGGCAAATCTACGTTTCTAGCACTTGTAGACTTAGAGAAAGCTTTTGACATTGTTGACTGGAATACGCTCAAATTCTCAAGGTGGCAGGGGTAAAACACAGGGACTTAAGGCTGTTTACAATTTTACAGAAAGCGGATGGCAGTTATAAGAATCGAGGGACATGAAAGGGAAGCAATGGTTGGGAAGGGAGTGAGACAGGGTTGGAGCCTACTGGCAATGGTAAGGAAAGCATTTCTGAAGAAGAGAAATTTGTTAATATATTTAAATGTCAGGAAGTCGTTTCTGAAAGTATGGAAATGAAACATAGACTATAAATAGTTATACAAAAAGAGGATAGAAGCTTTGGAATTGTGGTGCTATAGAATAATACTGAAGATTTGAGGGGTAGACCACGCAACTAATAAGGAGGTATTGTATGGAATTGGGGAGAAGACAAATTTGTGGCACAGCTTGACTAGAAGAAGGGATCGGTTGGTAGGACACGTTCTGAGGCATCAAGGGATCACCAATTTAGTACTGGAGGGCAGCATTTAGGGTAAAAATCGTAGAGGAAGACCAAGAGATGAATACGCTAAACAGAGTCAGAAGGATGTAGGTTGCAGTATGTACTGGGAGATGAAGAAGCTTTCACAGGATAGAGTAGCATGGAGAGCTGCATCAGACCAGTCTCTGAACTGAAGACCACAACAACAACAACTACTACATCTGCATTATTATGTCCAGTTCTTTATGGTAGCTCTCTTTGGTGAGTGTCACTGTGTTGAGACTATGGAACATGTGTCGAAGTGCTGTTTGCCTTTGGACCACAAAAAAACGTGGAGAAACGTGGTGAACAGTAGGAAGAAGGTCAGAACGCTAGGTAAGCCAATATGCCAGTAATAAAGTGGTAGTGCGATTTCCAGACCAGATGCGAGCAAACGCAGATCAGAAAATCGTAAGTAATTACATATTTACGTTAAAAATAGCGACTTGAATTGTTTAATAATCTAAAACTAACAAACCTGCATCGTTATATATCCCTCTGATGATGCCTTGGAACAAGAGAAAGGCGAAACCCGTATGGGATAAATTAAGTGATAGCAGGAAAGCAGTTTTATTTACAAAACAAGTATTTATATGCTTGCTGCGCAGAAAGGCCACACAAACAAACTTGTTGTTTCTGAATAAAATTTGAAAATAAGAAATGAAAGAAATAAGTAGATCAGAGAATCGTTCTACGTGCCTTTGAATGATGCTGGAAATCATGAACAGAAAATGAGGTTTCGCTAATATTTTTTAGTTCATGCTTTTAGACAAATCATTACAGAAAACGTTTTACTTTCTTTTCAAAAATTTTGTATGCTTTACTATTACAGACAATTTAGATTAATTGAAATGATTGACATCAACACTGAATGCTGATGAATTACGTTCGCAACATCAAATATCTGTAACATTTCGTGGTTAATTGTAATTATTAGGACTTCAATGTATGTTATATGCTGGAATAGGTGAGTATACGCGCAAAGATCAAGTTCTTTGGCAAGACCCTAAAAATATACTTAGAGATGCACTGTAAACAGCATACATAAAACTTAGTGTACAACACTGTAACTGAGTCAGTTAAAATGTAAGACGAAGCCGGGACCTTTCGATGCATGTAATCACAAACTGTAACGTTATCACTACATCACAGCTATCTATAGTATGCGATTATCCACCTGTGTGTTTATGCGGGTATTTAGAGTAGTCAGTCATTCTTCTGCATTTTTTGGCTGTTAAAAGTTCTTGATCATGTACAAAACATTCGTATTTAATTTATTGATGAGATAGTCGAATGCTCATCAGCTCATTCGAGTATTTTCGAAGAATTTGCATGGTGATCTTCACGGTTAATGATATTTATAAAATTTTCCATGGAGATTCCCCCCCTCCGTAAATTTCATGCACAGCATTCCTTTTCGCTTTATTTTCTTAAGTAGACCTAATTTTGTAGCCTTACTCGGCAGCTACAGTATTCTACAGTTTAGGGGCGCCGTGTTATAGAAACAGTTGGTTGGTTCTAAGCAGCCATCTTGTAGCGCGACATGGTCGGTCGCACGCAGAACACCCCAGCTTTTCCCCCGATGCTGCTACATGTTGCTGGGGTGTCACGTATCCAGAAGTCGCTCGCTGTCACTCGCTTCTGTCGCTCACGTAGGACACGGCCGAAGTCCCAAAGGCCAATTGTTATACATTGTTGCAAATAAATACCACTAGTGAAGGTCGCTGTTACGCGCTTTCACGGAACCTTGTTAGTTTCATGCGTCTTTAACATCATATCAAGTAGTCAGAGCTTAGTGCGAGTTGCATACGGGATATTTCCCACCGCAGTATTTCTCGTCATGCGACGGCAATAATTCTCAGTAGCACTCCTTTTGCCTGAGATAGGATAGGATTAACGGAGTACATCGAGAAAGAACGGCTGCATATGTTGTATTATCCAGAAATAGAGGGAGAGTGTCACGGACATGAGGAGGAAAAGTGAAGAGGCAAGTAACAAATGAAGTTCCTCAGACTAAAGACGGATATTGTTTTAGAACGACAACATTTTCGAAACTGATTCCCACAGATTTTACGCATTGTTATTGCATGTTTGATATGCAAGTGTTTTTTCTTCATCGCTAACAACATATATGTAGTCACACTGTCATATTTGCTGTAAAATAAAAATGTTCTACTGAAACAAGCAAAAAGGAGAAAATGACTAATATCTCGTTACACAGCTCCCGTTGATTAACGTAAGGAATACATTATACACTCCTGGAAATGGAAAAAAGAACACATTGACACCGGTGTGTCAGACCCACCATACTTGCTCCGGACACTGCGAGAGGGCTGTACAAGCAATGATCACATGCACGGCACAGCGGACACACCAGGAACCGCGGTGTTGGCCGTCGAATGGCGCTAGCTGCGCAGCATTTGTGCACCGCCGCCGTCAGTGTCAACCAGTTTGCCGTGGCATACGGAGCTCCATCGCAGTCTTTAACACTGGTAGCATGCCGCGACAGCGTGGACGTGAACCGTATGTGCAATTGACGGACTTTGAGCGAGGGCGTATAGTGGGCATGCGGGAGGCCGGGTGGACGTACCGCCGAATTGCTCAACACGTGGGGCGTGAGGTCTCCACAGTACATCGATGTTGTCGCCAGTGGTCGGCGGAAGGTGCACGTGCCCGTCGACCTGGGACCGGACCGCAGCGACGCACGGATGCACGCCAAGACCGTAGGATCCTACGCAGTGCCGTAGGGGACCGCACCGCCACTTCCCAGCAAATTAGGGACACTGTTGCTCCTGGGGTATCGGCGAGGACCATTCGCAACCGTCTCCATGAAGCTGGGCTACGGTCCCGCACACCGTTAGGCCGTCTTCCGCTCACGCCCCAACATCGTGCAGCCCGCCTCCAGTGGTGTCGCGACAGGCGTGAATGGAGGGACGAATGGAGACGTGTCGTCTTCAGCGATGAGAGTCGCTTCTGCCTTGGTGCCAATGATGGTCGTATGCGTGTTTGGCGCCGTGGAGGTGAGCGCCACAATCAGGACTGCATACGACCGAGGCACACAGGGCGAACACCCGGCATCATGGTGTGGGGAGCGATCTCCTACACTGGCCGTACACCACTGGTGATCGTCGAGGGGACACTGAATGGTGCGCGGTACATCCAAACCGTCATCGAACCCATCGTTCTACCATTCCTAGACCGGCAAGCGAACTTGCTGTTCCAACAGGACAATGCACGTCCGCATGTATCCCGTGCCACCCAACGTGCTCTAGAAGGTGTAAGTCAACTACCCTGGCCAGCAAGATCTCCGGATCTGTCCCCCATTGAGCATGTTTGGGACTGGATGAAGCGTCGTCTCACGCGGTCTGCACGTCCAGCACGAACGCTGGTCCAACTGAGGCGCCAGGTGGAAATGGCATGGCAAGCCGTTCCACAGGACTACATCCAGCATCTCTACGATCGTCTCCATGGGTGAATAGCAGCCTGCATTGCTGCGAAAGGTGGATATACACTGTACTAGTGCCGACATTGTGCATGCTCTGTTGCCTGTGTCTATGTGCCTGTGGTTCTGTCAGTGTGATCATGTGATGTATCTGACCCCAGCAATGTGTCAATAAAGTTTCCCCTTCCTGGGACAATGAATTCACGGTGTTCTTATTTCAATTTCCAGGAGTGTATTTACTTGACGAAATCTATCTCAAAAGTCTTTCTCTAATTCCAAATGTCCTGAAATAATTAACTTTTAGTATCTTAAATAGACCAAACGTTCAAGTATATGTTTATCTTTGGGCAGAAATAAAGTCTTCCATTATCAGGAACACGCATTGTTCAAATATACACATATAAAAGATAATACTGTTCTTCATTATGTTGAGTAGTCAGTTGTCTTAATAGTTCTTATTTCTTCAAAAGTCGCATCATTTAGACAACTTTCACAAGTAATAGTTGTACACTATAGTATTCAGGGTCTAACACAAAAACGTAAGTTGCTGGGTTACTGTTATAGTCGTTTCTCTAAAAAGGTGGCATTCAAACTGATTAATCGTAACAGCCAAGCGAATTTGAAATAGGAGCTTCACCTGGATAGGGCGGCGCATTGCAGTGGTGTAACACGGGCGTAGAACTACGGACGTGATGGCGAGATGTCTCAGGATTAGAGGAAGGTAGTTCGCGACCTAGCGTGTCCAAAGGAACGGTTCACCAAGTTAAATGAAAGAAGCGAGAACGAATTCTATGGGACGATCTTTCATAATTCACTTGGGTCTCGGTTTTCTACTAATAGTTACCGGGAACGGGATACGGTCGGTCTCGTTCCTGCAACGGCACGTTGGCCGGTCTCGTTCCAACCTCGGTCCCGTTCCCGTTTGTCTCGATCTCGGTCTCCCTAGGCCGGACTCATCTTTTTTCGCGTGGCCATTCATCGCAGATCAACCGCCGACTGCTCCCAGTTAGTTCAGTATCAAGTTGTTGCTTGTTTCGTTCGCTGCGCACCACCGTTCTAGATATTTTCCAAACCTTTTTCCAACTCTGTACTTTGGTTCTTTTCATATTCTATTCACCGTCCACCATCGGTACTTAAAATACATTATACAATTACGTAAATTACATAAAATCTACGTGGTATGTAATAATACATTTTTTCATGTAACCAAATGGCATATCAGTTTACTTCACTATTTACATAAACAGCAGAAGACATAAGTATATTCAAGATTGTTTTTGTTATTGCAGATGCAAAGGAAGTCGGCACGGCACACACGAGTGGCCATTTTCCGTCTTTTTTTGATCCAAGGTAAAACAGCAGGTTCATTGTTATGGAAGGCAGACCGATTTACAACCGAATGAAGCCCGCGCTCCATAATCGAGTGTCTGGTGTCACATTTTGTAAAGAGAATATGATAACTTCTACAATATTATTTCAGTGGTACAGGGTGGCACAGGAAAAAACGGCCCCGAGCACTTGACTGCTCATTGTCACCCACCAGTCGTCATCTATTGTTTGGAAGTTGTTGCTTGCATTATCTTATTTGTTATTTATTTACGGCCTAATTATTACGTGTTTACCTGTTCTCCTCGTAGCGGTCAACAAATCGTGAGCAATTGGCGAGCAGTCTGTACTCGGGGCCGGTTTTTCGTGCGCCACCTTATGTTATGTCACTACGATCAGTCACACAACTCTGCAGATGGCTAAACGAGACGTTTTGCAGGATCACGAAAATTACTTCTACAAATGTGTGGGAATTCTGTTATGAATATAAACTCTGTACTCCAGAGGGAGTACAAACATGTTCCGGGAAAATCAGGAATACAGAAATACAAGTCGCTGAGGAATGAAATAAATAGAAAGTGCAGGGAAGCTAAGACGAAATGGCTGCAGGAAAAATGTGAAGACATCGAAAAAGATATGATTGTTGGAAGGACAGACTCAGCACACAGGAAAGTCAAAACAACCCTTGGTGACATTAAAAGCAACGGTGGTAACATTAAGAGTGCAACGGGAATTCCACTGTTAAATGCAGGGGAGAGAGCAGATAGGTGGAAAGAATACATTGAAAGCCTCTATGAGGGTGAAGATTTGTCTGATGTGATAGAAGAAGAAACAGGAGTCGATTTAGAAGAGATAGGCGATCCAGTATTAGAATCGGAATTTAAAAGAGCTTTCGAGGCAGAAGGGATAGATAACACTCCATCAGAATTTCTAAAATCATTTGGGGAAGTGGCAACAAAACGACTATTCACGTTGGTGTGTGGAATATATGAGTCTGGCGATATACCATCTGACTTTCGGAAAAGCATCATCCACACAATTCCGAAGACGGCAAGAGCTGACAAGTGCGAGAATTATCGCACAATCAGCTTAACAGCTCATGCATCGAAGCTGCTTACAAGAATAATATACAGAAGAAAGGAAAAGAAAATTGAGAATGTTCTAGGTGACGATCAGTTTGGCTTTAGGAAAAGTAAAGGGACGAGAGAGGCAATTCTGGCGTTACGCCTAATAATGGAAGCAAGGCTAAAGAAAAATCAAGACACTTTCATAGGATTTGTCGACCTGGAAAAAGCGTTCGATAATATAAAATGGTGCAAGCTGTTCGAGATTCTGAAAAAAGTAATGGTAAGCTATAGGGAGAGACGGGTCATATACAATATGTACAACAACCAAGAGGGAATAATAAGAGTGGACGATCAAGAAAGAAGTGCTCGTATTAAGAAGGGTGTAAGACAAGGCTGTAGCCTTTCGCCCCTACTCTTCAATCTGTACATCGAGGAAGCAATGATGGAAATAAAAGAAAGGTTCAGGAGTGGAATTAAAATACGAGGTGAAAGGATATCAATTATACTATTCGCTGATGACATTGCTATCCTGAGTGAAAGTGAAGAAGAATTAAATGATCTGCTGAACAGAATGAACAGTCTAATGAGTACACAGTACGGTTTGAGAGTAAATCGGAGCAAGACGAAGGTAATGAGAAGTAGTAGAAATGAGAACAGCGAGAAACTTAACATCAGGATTGATGGTCACGAAGTCAATGAAGTTAAGGAATTCTGCTACCTAGGCAGTAAAATAACCAATGACGGACGGAGCAAGGAGGAAATCAAAAGCAGACTCGCTATGGCAAAAAAGGCATTTCTGGCCAAGAGAAGTCTACTATAGTTCAATTCTTTTATCTTGGCGGCTCGCGCATGCCCGCCCAGACGCGGGAGATTGCTGCGTTGCCAGTTGCACACGATGCACGCGCCAATAGAAGCAGCGCCATAGTATAGCATAGTTCGCAAGCTTACGTTTAGGTGGGAGCGCGCAGTTCATGAAGTAAAGCCACCACGGCCGCATTAACCCTTTCGCTGCTACAAAGACGTGCTCCCTGCATTCCGCGCTGTGCGTGATTTTGTCACTGCACTGCTCGCATGTGCAGACACATCGTGTTCCGACTGCTTTGACACTCTTATCAATCGATTCCACAAAAACTCTTTGGCCCAAAAATTAGATTTTTACACATTTTCTTGACTGATATCTTCCCCCCATAAATGACTTAATTTTGTTTCGATGTTCAACGCAGTTATTATGCAGCATTAAATATAGTAAACCATTGCACGAAATTTTGAAGAGTTTGCAGAGGTAAAAATCCATAGAGTATGCTTTCCGTATGGTCGATTTTAGTTGCCACAATGCTGAGAATGAAATGTGGACAAGATACCTAAATTTCATAGAAAATTTACTGTATAACAATAGCTCATTTAAGTACCACATAGGTGTCGTATGTAATATTGAGAAATATTCCGTCTTTCGCGACTGTAACAAAAGTTTTATTTACACTGAGCACGTTTGGCTTTATTTTAAAGCACTTCAATCAATCAAAAGGAAGTAGACAAAATACATTAAGCAAAACTGTGGAGTTACAAAAACATTAGGACTTGAATATACCGTCTATCAGTGTAGTGCTCTGAGCTATGTCAAATATAATTTTTGTGTGTGGCACACACAAACATCATTTATTTGCTAAAACACTGATCTGCCAACACAAACGTTGAATATTGTGTTACCGCAGCACAAAACTACGAAAGGTGACTTGGCAATGGAGGAGACAAAATACTGTGCACTGAAGATGCTTCAAAAGAGAGAAACGCGTCTGGTCTAAATAAGCCCCTTATTACAGTTGCAGAAGAGGAATATATTTCAGTACCATTGGTAAAACTGCGACTATGGAACAAGAACAAGAAAGAGAACATGAGTACCATACCTTTCCTTGATTGAAGTGCTTTAAAATAAAGCCAAACGCGTCCGGTGTAAATAATACTTTTATTATCGTCGCGAAAGATGGAATATTTCTCAATATTACATACGACACCTATGTCGTACTTAAATTAAATGGGATATTGTTATACAGTAAATTTTATATGAAATTTAGGTATCTTGTCCACATTTCATTCTCAAGATTGTGGCAACTAAAAACGACCATACGGAAAGTATACGCTATGGGCTACCTCTGCAAACTCTTCAAAATTTCGTGCAATGGTTTACTACATTTAATGCTGCATAATAACTGCGTTGAACATAGAAACAAAATTAAGTCATTTATGAGGGGAGGGTATCAGTCAAGAAGACGTATAAAAATCAAATTTTGGGGCCAAATAGTTTTTGTGAAATCGAATGATAAGTGTGTCAAAGCAGTGGGAACACTATGTGTCTGCACAGGCGAGCAGTGCAGTGATGACAAAATCGCGCACAGCGCGGAATGCGGCGAGCACGTGTCTGCAGCAGCGAAAGGGTTAATGAAGAGACAAAGCACTAGAAATTTCAAAAAATTGCATTCAAACGAATATAATTCGTGAAGTAAGGCACTTCGATATTGTTTTTAAATAATGAAAATATTAAGCTCCGTATGAGATTTGATCTCATAACTTTTCGCGCAGCAGCCCAACACCTTAACCGTTACGCTAACACACAGCGTCTGACTATATAATGCCATGAGGACTATGACACATCACGCAAAATACCGACAAACACTGTTGGTATGACTATGAATTACTCACGCTCGTCGAAGTACAATAGGAAATAAACAATTACCGCTGTTCTTTATTGCGAAAAAGCGGTTCGTGAGAGTGATACAAACACCTTTCCTTGCTATCGCCTGAATTAGGATTCTTATTGCTTGTTTGGTTTAATTAATTAATAGAATATGAAGCAGTTGGTATAAAGAATGCTTTTTCCAAACTTTCTATAAAAGAATGTCTGCTATCAAGACATTACTTTTGTTCTATTACTTTATTTATGACTGAACGTTTCTAAAACTGAAGACACTCTTCCATGCTCTGCACTGCAATGGAGATGTGGCAACGTCCTTCTCTGTTCATTGGCTGACTGTGTTTTGTGACGTCAGATGCGCAGAACGAACCTAAACTCGGCCGCCAACATAAATGACGCGCACTTTAATATCAAATACCGGCCTTAATTTGAGGAAGAAATTTCTGAGGATGTACGTCTGGAGTACAGCATTGTATGGTAGTGAAACATGTACTGTGGGAAAATCGGAACAGAAAAAAAAAAAAACCTCCAGAGGGGAGGCAAGTGTAAGTACCCCCTCTTGGCGCCTTCCACCTTCAGACACCTACGCACTAGTTTTCTACTTTCCATAAGAACCATATACCATGCACAAATTAACGGTGAACGAGTAAAAATGAACGGTTCCCCAAAAAGACCGATCACCAGTGGACTAGTGCGCAAGGATGAAGGAGTTTGCCCATCTCTACTCAGGACCCATCTTCGGAAGGCAGGACCATACAGGAAGGGTCTTTTTGGAAGTAATGGACAGGGTACCTCGTGGCAGTTCGGCACAGGATTCCAAGAGATTATGGCGACGTCCACATTCGGTGGAGTACGTAAAAAATAGACAGACGCGTGTTAGATTACTTGCACGCAGGTATTTCATTGCGAAAAGAAAATTTATTTTAGGGTACAGTTAAATTGCTTTCTCTTTATCTCATAATGGTCTTATTTAATTGTATCAGCATTTATTTGTAAGGTATTTTCGTTGAGTATAAATCTCAAGACGTTGTGTTCTTGCGTGGCTATGTGAATCTTACTTCAGCACATGTCATTTACGAAACACTGTAGATAGTTCTTAGCTCCGATTCTTTAGCGAAGAGCAACTTAGTTGAATTTACGGCTCTTAGACTTGATTGATTTATCGTGTAGCCGAAATTTATCGGATTGCTTTTACCACTCACGTCGATGACCTAGCACTTTTCAGTATTTAGGATCAATTGCCAATTTTCGCATCATACAAACAATGTATCTAAATCGTTTTGCAAAATGTTTTTCATCTTCTGATGACTCTTCTAGACGATAAACGACAGCATCATCTGCAAACGACCAAAGATGGCTGCTAAGATTGTCTCCTAAATCATTTATAAGAATAAGGAATAGCAGATGGCCTGTAACACTGGCATCTGGAACGCCAGAAATCATTTCTGTTTTACTCGATGACTCTCCGGCAATTACTAGGAACTGTGACCTCTCTGACAGAAAATCATAAATCCAGTCACATTACTGAGACGATATTTCACAAGTACGCAATTGGGTTACAAGCCACTTGAGAGGTACGGTGTCAGAAGCCATCTGGAAATCTAGAAATACAGAATCAATTTGAAAACCCTTGGCAATAGCACTCAAGACTTTAGGTGAGTAAAGAGCTGGTTGTGTTTCACAACAACGATGTTTCCTAAATCCGTGTTGACTGTGTGTCTATAGACCGTTCTCTTCGAGGTAATTCATAATGTTCGATCACAATACATGTCCAAAATCGGTGTTAATGGCATTGGCTCTGTAATTTAGTGGATTACTCCTACTGCTTTTCTTGAATATTGGTGTGAACTGTACACCTTTCCGGCCTTTGGGTATGGATATTTCGTCGAGCGAGTGGTTGTATATGAGTGTTAAGTATGCAGCTAATGCATCTGCATCCTCTGAAAGGAACCTAACTCCTATATGTTCTGGCCTGGAAGACACGCTTTTATTATGTAATATAAATTGATTCATGACTTCTAAGTTACCCATATTGGCAGATGTTTTCGATTCTAATTCTGGGGAATTTCGAAACGCTGTCTTTAGTAACTCTGATTTAATATCACTGTCATCGATAGTATTTCCATTGGTATCACGCAGAGAAGGCTTGTTGTGTATTGCCGCTAACACGTTTTACATACGATCAGAATACCTTTGGATTTTCTGCCAGTTTTCGAGACAGTTGATTGTGGAAATTATATTAATCTTATAACACTGATGTCTGTGATCGTGAAAATAATAAAAAAATCGCCAGTTATTCTGACAACTTGGAATCTTCCTCGCGAAATTAACATTCCTATTCATCGTCAGTTTTACTCTCCATTTATAAAGTTTCCATGACTGCTGTACACAGCAGATGGGCGAAATTTTAAGGTATATTCCTTAAATCTCGTTGTTTAATAACCTTGAAAATTTGCTTGACACCTTTATCCGTTTCCGGGACACAGAGATTCAGCTTTACCCTTCTTCTACAAGTAAAACTGGTGTGGGGCTAAACGCAACAGTAATTAACCGCACAAAAATGCTCATATTTTAACTGTGAATTCTCTAGGCCTTTATTTAGAACAGCCGCTCGTGGTTTTAAGAAATATATGTCCATCATCGAGAAACACCTCAAACACTTGTGCTTTGGCTGTCAAGCCCAGCCGCGGATTTCAAGGCAGCTGTTCACAGCAAATTGTTGTAATTTTTACGACGTATTCCTAAGATCCGGCTCTCGAAAAATCTTGAACATTTTCCTCGTATCTTTATGTTTCTGAAATATATAGGTTCAAAGTTACGCTACTTGCACACGTAAAACCGCTTATAAATCCAGTGTGAGGCATCGACATCTATAGTGCAAAGTGTCGCCGTTATCATTTGGGAACCCCATGTCGTAGAATATGAAGAATTTTATCGCATGTAAAATCCGGTGTGAAGTCTAAAATAAGGTTTGGGTTTTTCACTTTCACACACATTAACTGCTTAAATTTTACTGGCCAGTACATTTCTTTTCATAGGAGTTACATGCCCTGCTGCAGCACAAAAATGTGAATATGTTACTGTTTATTTAAAAGACCTTGAATGAAAAGTGGGGTACCAGCTGCCTCATTCTATCTTCATCACCTTAAAAAATTTTGCCAACTATTTTGGCTTGGGAAAATATTGGTTCTTTTTTATGTTGTGGGAGAAGAAGGTAGTGACAGTGGCAAACAAACGGAAATGTAATAAATAATGGAAGACAGTACAGTTATTTGTGCTACAGAAAGACCGTAGGAGACAATGGCAGTGTGAGAGAATGAGAGGGACGTTGCGGGCATGGAGAATGGTTGACAGTAACAGAACAGTGCTAGGAAAAGAGTGAATGAGTCAGTGCCAGGGAGAAGGAATAAAGAGTAAGAGAAACTGAATGAGAGCCGATGATTGTGCGAAGCAGAGCATATGACAACAACAGTGGGGAAGAGAGGGATAGTGACAGAAGGGACAGCAGTAGTACGAAGGAAGGAACGAGATATTAGCAGAAAGAGAGAGCAAGAGGGAGTCAGTGACAGTGACAGGAAGCTGTAGTAGTAGTAGGATAAAACAAAGGAAACTGAGACTGAAACACGGCAGATAATGACAGAGAGACACAAGGAGATAATGTATCGGACTGATAAAGTGAGTAAGGAAGGCAACTGGTAGTGTTGGGTATGAGCGAAGTATAGTGACAGACTAGTGGGTGTCAGCGAGTTACAGTTAGGGGAGTTGGTGGGAGTCTGAGATGAGTTGCAAAAAACGTGTATATATTTTGGGTGCCTACGTTATTGCGAAAATTTTTAATGTTGCTGAGGAAGGCAGAATTCGACAGCTGGTAACCCACTTTTCGGAGTCGTGGTGCGCCTTTACTGGGACACCAGCTCTTTGGACGACTATTGATTACCTGGCTGTACGACGATCTTTGCACCTGTTGTGATCTGGCGGCGGGTATTTGCGCTCGGGCAGTTGGTCTTGGGCCTCGCTAGGAGGCGCTAGAACGTGCTTGAGGGGACGAAGGAGCAAAGCACACCGGCTCGGCCAGCAGCGGCGCGGCCGGTCTACCTTGCTGGACGGTCGCGAGTTTGTGGTGCGCCTGTCTGATGTCAACTCCGGGCGCTGCTCGTCGCATTGGTTTGGTGCCTGTTTCCTCGGACAAGACCATTCCCTCGAGACCATCTCGAGCAACGCTCTCCATCGGAGGTGTAGGTGGTTTTGGCGCCTTCGTTTCGAGGAACCATTTGCGTTGTAGCGATTGTCACTTGTTGCTTGGTTGGTTGCCCTAATGTACGCGTTGTTGAAGTAAGAGCATCCGGCGAGATGTGTGATCGCAAGGAGACCAGCAGTCACTACTTCATTTAAGGAAATTAGAGTCCCCAAAATATGTAGTAATTGTAATCTACTGAAGATAATAGGTCATAGTCTAGTTGTAATTTTCTGCAAACCAAGCTTACACTATTGGCAGTAAATTGCATACCTATGCAAGGAAATTAAAGTGCACAAAACTCAGTTTGCGATGAAGTTGTGGAGTTGAATAACGTAATATTATCTTGAAATTATTTCCGTTTCATCTTTGTACACATTGTCGGCCTTAATGATATGTGCAAATATTCCTTGCCTAACTGTGAGAGTGTAAAAATCTGATATTTTCGTCGTTTATTGAAAGCACTTATTGGTTTTCTTAAAATTATACACTCCTGGAAATGGAAAAAAGAACACATTGACACCGGTGTGTCAGACCCACCATACTTGCTCCGGACACTGCGAGAGGGCTGTACAAGCAATGATCACACGCACGGCACAGCAGACACACCAGGAACCGCGGTGTTGGCCGTCGAATGGCGCTAGCTGCGCAGCATTTGTGCACCGCCGCCGTCAGTGTCAGCCAGTTTGCCGTGGCATACGGAGCTCCATCGCAGTCTTTAACACTGGTAGCATGCCGCGACAGCGTGGACGTGAACCGTATGTGCAGTTGACGGACTTTGAGCGAGGGCGTATAGTGGGCATGCGGGAGGCCGGGTGGACGTACCGCCGAATTGCTCAACACGTGGGGCGTGAGGTCTCCACAGTACATCGATGTTTTCGCCAGTGGTCGGCGGAAGGTGCACGTGCCCGTCGACCTGGGACCGGACCGCAGCGACGCACGGATGCACGCCAAGACCGTAGGATCCTACGCAGTGCCGTAGGGGACCGCACCGCCACTTCCCAGCAAATTAGGGACACTGTTGCTCCTGGGGTATCGGCGAGGACCATTAGCAACCGTCTCCATGAAGCTGGGCTACGGTCCCGCACACCGTTAGGCCGTCTTCCGCTCACGCCCCAACATCGTGCAGCCCGCCTCCAGTGGTGTCGCGACAGGCGTGAATGGAGGGACGAATGGAGACGTGTCGTCTTCAGCGATGAGAGTCGCTTCTGCCTTGGTGCCAATGATGGTCGTATGCGTGTTTGGCGCCGTGCAGGTGAGCGCCACAATCAGGACTGCATACGACCGAGGCACACAGGGCCAACACCCGGCATCATGGTGTGGGGAGCGATCTCCTACACTGGCCGTACACCACTGGTGATCGTCGAGGGGACACTGAATAGTGCACGGTACATCCAAACCGTCATCGAACCCATCGTTCTACCATTCCTAGACCGGCAAGGGAACTTGCTGTTCCAACAGGACAATGCACGTCCGCATGTATCCCGTGCCACCCAACGTGCTCTAGAAGGTGTAAGTCAACTACCCTGGCCAGCAAGATCTCCGGATCTGTCCCCCATTGAGCATGTTTGGGACTGGATGAAGCGTCGTCTCACGCGGTCTGCACGTCCAGCACGAACGCTGGTCCAACTGAGGCGCCAGGTGGAAATGGCATGGCAAGCCGTTCCACAGGACTACATCCAGCATCTCTACGATCGTCTCCATGGGAGAATAGCAGCCTGCATTGCTGCGAAAGGTGGATATACACTGTACTAGTGCCGACATTGTGCATGCTCTGTTGCCTGTGTCTATGTGCCTGTGGTTCTGTCAGTGTGATCATGTGATGTATCTGACCCCAGGAATGTGTCAATAAAGTTTCCCCTCCCTGGGACAATGAATTCATGGTGTTCTTATTTCAATTTCCAGGAGTGTATTATTATTTATTGGTTCTTAACTTATATTAATTGATGTTAGGTTGGTATTTGCCGTGTCTTCTGCGGTCTGTTTGTTTTCCAGTTTTTCTGCTAGTTGGGGCGTGTGGGAGCGGCGCCACGTTCTGCTTCGGTGCACAGAAGCTGTGACGTGCCGTCTAGTGGGAAGTGACTCTCGGTTGGGCGGCGGCGTTTAGGTGTTGTTTTGGACGGCTGGTCTGCTGCTTCCGGCATTTTAAGTCAAGTCACCTTTTCCCCAGGGCAGCCTGGCGTCACTGCCCATTTGATAAAAATTTAACATCTCTCATGTATTTAAACAAAAATTAAATTGCCTGCCAATGTACTCGAATTGTATGAAGTGTAACGTATTGTGATGGTTGTGTTATTGCTAAATTTTCTTTTTTATTTGAGCCACCCTTTCAAATTACTTCAGATTTATTGTTCATTAAGTAATTCTAATTTTCTGCTTGCTTGAGATGGAAGGCATTGATCATTTTGGAGATTGTTTTAAGGTGGCTACGTGTTGATTGCATGTTAGCTGTTTTTATATATGTGGTCTTCAATAAATTATTGATCTACTAGTTGTTGTGTTTAAGGAGTGACATTATAGGGCCTTCACCTTCCAAGTTAATCCCGACTTCCTAAGTCACAATTGGTACCAGAGTGCGGTTATGTTCGGTTGGCAGGGAAGGGGGAGGGGGGGGCGATAGAAAAATGGTTCAAATGGCTCTGAGCACTATGGGACTTAACTTCTAAGGTCATCAGTGCCCTAGAACTTAGAACTACTTAAACCTAACTAACCAAAGGACATCACAGACATCCATGCCCGAGGCAGGATTCGAACCTGCGAGATTACGGTCGCGTGGTTCCACACTGTAGCGCCTAGAACCGTTCGGACACTCCGGCCGGCGGGGTGGGCGATAGACTTTTCTTCCTTTCAATGTGTGTCACTCCTTAATTGGTCACTTGTTGTTTAGTAAGAATTTATGGTTGTGATTTCATTGCATTTTCTATTCTCAGTTGGCCACTGGTCGACATGGTGTAGAGGGGGTGTCCCGGAATTGATTATCTCAAGAAGGAGTTCTTGCAGTATGAATTGAGCATTCGTGAACAACCTGTAACGGGCAGAGTTCCGGATGGTTCAAATGGCTCTGAGCACTATGGGACTTAACTTCTAAGGTCATCAGTCTCCTAGAACTTAGAACTACTTAAACCTAACTAACCTAAGGACATCACACACATCCATGCCCGAGGCAGGATTCGAACCTGCGACCGTAGCAGTCGCGCGGTTCCAGCCTGTAGCGCCTAGAACGGCTTGGCCACTCCGGCCGGCAGAGTTCCGGAGTTGGCAGCTCTGTTGCGGGGAGCCTTCCATCTACCAGTATCTTTTATGGCCGGTATGATTGGCGAGGAAGGTGACGCCTTGCAGTTTATTTTGAGTGTCGTTGATGAGACAGACAGGAACCTTGCCTTCCTACAGGATAGCCAGCCAACACATAGGCAAATATCTCGTATACAGTCCCAGTTAGTTTCCCAAATCAACCACTTAAGAGATTTTGATTGCGTGGAAGTTAAAGATGCGCAAGAGGCTGCAAATAAAACAGGTTACGAGTCGTGTGCGTGATTTCCAAACCAGAACCGCGGCCCTAAGTTTAAATATGGAAGGCGCTAGTTCGGAACAAGGGGACGTTGGTAGTCAGGGGCTTAGCGTCACTCAGATTTGTGACGTAAAGAATCGCGGTCAGGTGGCCTTCAATGGGTTTGCTAAACTGCCCAATCCCATTCTGTGTTTATTTACTGGATTGTTGGAATTATCTGTCAATAATTTGAGTCAGGTTGAAGAGCTTTTGTGGTTATTAGCCAAGTTGGAGGTTCAGGCTGGTATCTTGCGTGTCCCACACAAGGAGTGTTAAATGTATTAGTTTCGAAAGTTTTGACGAGTCAGCAGTCGATTAAATATCTCAGGACTTTAATTATAGCTAGGAAATTGTCAGCACGAATGCGAATCGAACTTGAGCGCAAGTTTTTCTGGCAAGTGCAGGGCTCTGCCGAAACATTAGAACAATACGAGGAGAGAGTCGGTAACGCAATGTTGGCTCTGGATACGTCTATGGCTCAGTCCGATGCCATACCTAACATTGTTGAGGGGATGCACCCTGATGATGTGTCATGGCTAGTTTTTGATGGCCGGCCGGGCGGCCAGCCTTTCGGGGTTGGACCAAGTGGTGGAGCCAAATCAGGCCCTCGCGTTTGCTGATTTCGAGCGTAGAAGTAAGTATTAGTTCCAGCGAATAGCAAGTTACGCGCTGGGTTTCTTGTGCACACTAGGAAGCATTGTTTTCGATGTGGCAACACTCGTCGTACGCTTTACCAATATTTCTTGTTCCTAAAGCCGGCGGTAAAGATTATAGACCTGTAGCTGATTATCGCTTATTGAACAAGATCATGTTGGAATCCGTTCCCTTACTGGATATTCATAATTGTTTTACGTGGTTTTCAGGGGCGAGATGGTTCACTGTTCTTGATCTTAATCAAGCTTATCATCAGATTCTGCACGGACTGGAGTCTCTCTGAATTTAACAGAGTTCCCTTTGGTTTGGCTACCGGCGCCGCAGTATTGTCGCGCTTGTTGGACCGTGTTTTGCTTTTTCATCTCGTAGTGGATGGACCGACCTACTGTCATGTCATCTATGTATTCTATCGTATTAATGTAGCTGTCCTGTAACGTCGCTGTGTGTGTCAAGGGCGGGATGAGATAATTTTCGTCGTAATCTTCTGACAGAAAACTCATTTATCTTCTTCAGGAAACTGCTCTAAGGTAGCTTCCAGTATTATTGACGGTGATTTGTATTTATGTGCCTTGGGTGATTGGACGTTCATGTCTATTGCGTGTGTGTTGGTTTCAGTTGCCGTAGTCTACGCTGTCCAGGAGCCAGTCGTGCAGCTGTTTATGGGTTTGGCAATCGCCTCTTTTCGTTGCGTAGCAGATACAGCCTGTATATTTGCAGGGGATGCAGATGCTAGCTTCGGTGGAATAGCACTTAGTGTGGTTGGATCCCGATTGCCACACGTAACAGACTTAACGTCGGCCTTTCTGCAATTTTTAATCATTTTTCCTAGGTAAAACAACTTAAAACGCTGATTTACTACTCTATAGTCTTTTACGGATTCGTTCTCTGTGTTTGTGTCTTTGTGTTAGGTCTCTGTGCAGGTGGGGAGTGACCAGCTGTAACTGATGGTAGAAATGTCTTCATTTATGTTCCATTTATTATTATTTTTCGACAGTCCTCCTGTGTGTTTCTATTATAACTATAGTCTGAGTGTTTCTGACTGACTTGATTTGTAGGTTCTCTTTCCTGGAGTTTGCGTTCTGTCATAGAGTTTCAGCGTCTTGACTTGTTGTCGATTTGATGTGTAATGTTGTGGCGCTCAGTATTTTGTCTGTGGCTGCGATCTTTTGAGTGTGTGACACGGGCACGAGTTCTTCCTCCACGTGTTCCATTCCGGGTGTGACGTTGATGGCGTGCTGCCCTCCTCCTTCCGTCGGAACGCCGTTGTGGCGGTGTCGCCGCTTCGTCTGCTGGAATCCAGGGCACAGGATGGCAATGCGCGATCTCGCGTATAACGCACAGGTGCAGCTCCAATAGTTTATCGGCAGCTGGGACCACGGCTGGTGGCCGCTGCAGCTGACGTGGTAGATGGCGCCGCTCGGAGCAGCTGGCGGCAGCTGCACGCGCGTCTGGTTCCACTGTGGCTGGCGGCGGCGAGGTCTGTGGTAAACGCACGGCGCGGCGCCTTGCGGCCTGCTGTTACGCGAGGATCGGCGCAGTTCACGCGAGAAACAGACAGATGATCAATCTGCGACGGCCACTCCGCTTCCCTATCGAAACAGTGCGAATGAGCGAACGCCCTACGAGCACTTAAGCGCTCTTTCTGTTTAATTTGCAATACGTAAACGAGAACGTACTGTGCCAGACAACACTCCCAGTAGCCGAGAAAGTATATACCATTCTCCATGATCAAATTTTAACCTAGCAAAGCGGCGTCCGAATGCAGAGCAGCATCACTCGAATCGGCAGCCATCTTGCCATGCACTGGGTAGAGAAGTGTGGCAGGAACATTCCAGGACAGGTGAGGCAGTCCGACCCGCGGATGAAATTCGTGAGTGAGAGAGCGAGGCAGTCACACTGTACTCCGCACGGGATTCGCTTTCGGATGCTTCAGCCAGCGCTGCGCTCGCCTCGGGTTTGAAGGTCGTGACGCACACCAGTGAAAATTTTACTTACCCTGCGCACGCGCAAAGCTATGTAGCAGGCGCTGGGTTTGGACAATGAAGAGAAACGTGTCCACGTTCTTAGGGCAAAGTTACGGCCGATGCGCTCATGGGCGTGCAGAGACGGTGGGAAACAGCTCGTTACCTTGAAGGAGTGCGGGGAGAAGGTATTTTCGCCTCTGGATCAGTGCTGACAACACAGACGGTATTTACTGCTTGCAGAAACAATACGATCACATATCAAATATATTTTTGGACAGACCTATCAAAAATGCTTGCTTCTTGTGTTTGCGGATATTAACACATTAAATACCAAACAATCTTATGGCCTGCATGTGACCACAAATCGCTAAGTTACTCCTTATCGACTCGCATTTTCTATCCCATTGCCGTATTTTGTTTTTCTGTTCTCGTATTATAAATAATCCGTCTCCACAAATAAGTAAATATTAAGCAACAGTTGCTTTATAGGCGTTTATTTCTCCGTGGTTACGTTTCAAGATGCCTTACATCCAATGTTCAGATGTTTGCATTTATTTCTGTTCTGTGAACATCCTAACATAACTTTACTAACCCTCGCATTATCAAACGGGGTATTCTGACTACCCCAGGTTGATGTTTTTACCTATAATAATGTTATCTGAAGGGCCACACGCCTGTGGTTTCATGACTTTGTACTACAATGATTGACGTTGAATTCACACTCACGACTGTCTAATTTTTTTGGCTGTATCGTTGTTATTCAAGTCATTTATTGGTGGGGTTGAGACTACCCAGCTTGCTATGAAACTTCTTATTTTCTTATTTGTATAAAAAGAAGATTTTTGGAAATATATCTGTCATTCATCTTCTTTGTTAAGTTTTGCCATAGATCCAATGTTTGTTATTGTTGCTGGTTACTATTGTTGAGTTGAATTTGACGTTCACTGTTGAGCTGACATTACACTAGTCAGTATTTCATCTGCAAGTAAGAATGTGCAAAGGACTTCTAGCGAAGAGATCATGGAAATTCTATACAATTCTAATGCCAGTGACGATGAAAATGGATGGGACATTGATAATGAACTGAATGAATATATGGAACCTCTTGACAAAGACCATATCATAGCATCAGATGAAGCCGATGATGAAATATCAGAAGATATTACACATTCACGTGAACAAGAACAAGAAGAAGAAGACACTGGAGATTTGTTTGTTTCTAGAAGTGGACTACAATTTTCTAGTGAGCCACCAAAAGGTGGGCGACGTCGACGTCGCAACATTTTGAACGTAACACCTCGCCCAGTTAATGATGGAAAAACAATCAAAACAACAACAGAGTCATTTTTATTATCTATCTCGCGGGAAATCGTGAGCATCATTGTAGAAGAAACGAACAGGGAAGCCAAACGAGTAATTTATTTGTGGAATGCAGCTCATTCTTCGAACAAAACGACATGGAGAGATATAAATGCAACAGAAGTGTACGCTGTATTAGCAGTTCTAATAGGAGCTGGTCTAACTCATGGACATCGCTTCCGATCTGTGGGGAGGTAATGTTGCCTTTCGGCAACCATTCTTTTCTGCTGCCATGTCAAGAAACCGATTTTTGTCTATACTGAAATTCTTGCGATTTGACAACAGGGACACAAGAGCACAGAAAATTGAAGAAACCAAGGACAAGCTACAAGCCACCAGGGTAGTGTTGCACAAATTTCAGTCTAACTTGTGCAAGAACTTCTATCATTATGAATACGTGACTATTGATGAACGATTAGCAACGTACCGAGAAAACTGCCCTTTTTGGGTTTATATGAAGAGCAAACCTGGCAAGTATGGCATTAAAATTTGGGTTTGTGCTGATGTGAAGACATCTTACTTATTACGGCTCCAAATTTGCACAGGAATGGTGGACAATACTCGGGAAGTGAATCAAGGACAGAGAGTTGTTTTGGATCTCATGGAACCATTTCTGAATAACGTTCATGGTGTAACAACTGATAATTTTTTCACCAGTTTTCCATCGGCTGCTGAACTACTTGGTTGGTACCTTGCGTTTCAATAAGAAAGATATTCCCAAGGAATTCTTGCCAAACAGAAAGAGAGAAGTTCACTCTTCAATATTTGGCTTCACAAATGCTTGACTCTAGTTTCCTATGTTACAAAGAAGGGAAAGGCAGTAATACTACTCTCTACTCAGCAGAATGAGAGACAAGTGAGTGGTGAAGAAAGTGAACACAAACCCGAAATCATACTGTACTACAACAAAACCAAAGGTGCTGTAAATAATGGGGACAAAATGACAAAGAGAATACAGTTGTGTTAGAGGAACGAGGCGGTGGGCGCTAAGAATCTTCATGGAAATGATAGATATTGCAGCACTGAATGCATATATTCTGTACACTCAAAGATTTCCTGGATGGCAGAAGAACAACCGAAGCCGACGTGAACTCTTCACGACTGGACTGACATTTGGACTCAGCAAAGGCAACATGGAAGAAAGAGCCAAAAATATCAACGGTCTTCATAAAGTTGTACAAGATGCTCTGAAAGCTTGTGGCATTGCCATTCCTACATCATTGTTCCAGACCCAGTGTTCCAAGCTACCAACGCCACAACGATGTGAAGATTGCAAGAGAAACGAAGATCGGAAAACAAGATTCTGTTGTGTAACACGCAAGAAACCTGTTTGTAACATACACAGAGAAGAAACTTACTCTGAAGTGCAGGCAGTGCAAAAATGTACTTGACTGAAAAGTTGAAAAAAGTCTTGTGTTGCTTTACTGCAGTGACTGTTCAGGTGCATAGATTATTTTCTGTTCGTTGAGTACTGAATGTAGTGAAAGATACAGAAATTTTTTTGTACTTTGCATCTGTGATCTGATTAAATACTTCTAATAACCTGAAAAGCTGTTTTTCAATACTAAATAAACCCATTCAACGGAAATAACGAAATCTGACAACAAATATTACAATGAAACACAAACTTCATTTGGGGTAGTCCAAATACCCCGCTTAGTAAAATAGAGGTGTGAAAAAGCTTGGTAACGGGAGGGCTAATGGCGTTGCAGAATTTGGTGACTGAAGTTTTTAATACAGCTATCGTAAAATGTTTATTGTAAAAAAATTATGTTCACGACGTGTAAACAAATGTAAGCATGTGAAGGTAGGGTCTACATAAAATGAATCTGCTCTCGAAAATGTGTTTTTGAGATATAATTTGTTGACGTCGAATGTCAAGAAAGGGAGTCATTCGTATTGGCTCATTACGTGACAGACGCTATAGTTTTGACCAGGAGAGCTGCTGTCGCGTCGCTGACGAGGTGACTCACGACTTTAAGGTATTTTTACACTGTCAAATTTTATCATATAAAGACACTTCGTCAAATAAATCAAATTTTATTTAGTAAAGACACTTCGTCAAATAAAATTTGATAGTGTAATAAGAAAAATTGTCCAATTTAGGCTAATGTCAAATTTTCTTTGACCAAATCTAGCGCCTCGCCTTAGTTTAGAGCAAAGAAAGCGTTTTTCTTATTTTTACTGCAAGGAGAAAAGTAACTGCTTGGAGCGTTAGCATCGGTGCAGCTGTCTGACATTAAAATATCACCAAAATGGCTTCGAAATTGATGTGTGCGTAGAATCTTCAACGAAATTGATAGAAATGTACGAAGCAGATGAAGCACTGTATGACTTGTGGTACCCCGAATACAGAAACACAATAAGAAGAAGCGAGAGCTATAAAAAACGGTCATTAGCCATGAAGTACACCAGGATGTATCCCGGAAGATGTAAAGAAATAAAAATATTTCCTCATGGCTATGGCATGTACTAAACTATTATCTGCTTCACATATTCCTCTTTAAGTGCTTCATAAATAGCGTCACATGTTTCTGGTATTATTTTCGTCAATGTACACACCGGTATTCGAGTGCTATACTATAAACAAGAGTATCTTCCTTTTGTTGCAAGAAATCGCAGTGTTACAGTAAGTCTGCCACCGATTTAGCATATCTGAGGTGAGTGTTCCGCTTCGTAGTAGCTGTGAGGAGCCACTTTCTAGAGCAAATACTGAAATTTATTCTTGCAAGTAATTTCCATGTGACTGTCCCCGTCTTGCAGCTACCGTTAACAGATTTTGTCGGATGATTTCAGTATTTCGCCGTGAGAACTACGACTACACCCAAGTACGTTTCCTTTTTATTTTCTTCTGTTCTTCTTCCAAATGTAAACAGAATGCAGTTATGGTACACATAACTGCAGAGCAAAGTAAAAATTGTTCGTTGGTCACTCTGATGGAACAGTGACGTTAAAGATACTTGTGGCAGATTATTTGCTGACAGTGTAATACCCCTATTAGCGCAATGTGAAATATTTCTGTCGAACAAATAATGATGAATATTTGATCGCATTTCTTTGTCAAAGTTAATAAGACAATGTAACACCGACCTGAGTACGAATGTCAGTGAGAGCCGCGGATCGCTAATGGTTGCCCACGCCTGGTTTAGGAGTATAATGGGCTGTCGGAAATTACGAAAATCACAGTTTTTCAGACTTGATATACACTGAAGATGTTTGCGTTAGGGAGGACAGTTTTCAGGCTATTTGACCTCATGTGGTTTCAATGAAACTGATCAGATAGCGACCACATAGCTGCACCCCTGGGTTCGATCTTGCAAATATCGCGTTTGATTAGTAAGCTACAAGCAAAGAAAAGTGATTCCTTGATCGAAAGAGAATTCTTGAGATACACCAGGTCACTAAGCGCAACTGAAAAAAAATGACACACATGAAGATACATGTAGTGGCTTCGTATTCTGAGCATCCTTCGAGTGACTTAAAAAATCGTTGTTGCTTTACACAGGAATTATGGCAGTCGATGCTGTTCCATATTGTTTTTAAATTACTAGTTTTCACATTTGATTTTTTTTCTTGCCACTATCATATTTACTGACATAAACTTTTCTTCTACGGATATCTGATCCTGGTATTGTGAATGAACTACAGTGCGTTCCTGAAAATCCATCCTGAAAGATGTTCCAGTTTATCCAGTATAGATTTGTCACATTGGTTAGGGGTGATTTAGAATAATTGCGCCTGGTTGAAACAGTTGTTATTCTTTGCTGGATTGTATCGTACGTATTCCGTAGGCAATTGTTAGTGTTTCAAGGAAAATATGATCGTTGTGTTTCTGAATAAGGTGATAGTTTTGTCTGTTCACTGTAAGGATGCGTTTGTATCGCTAAAACTTCCCCTCTCATTTTCTCCGGATAGGCAGACCTCACAGTTCAATCATGCTAATCTGTCTTCAGATTATGTTGCTACGTAGTCATCATAGGATTGATCCTTAAGATTTTACAGTATGTAGGTATGCTAGGGTCACTTTTCAAACAGGCCGTCGAGTGCTACAGATGTTCAGTTTACTCCGTGGGAATAGGAACTCAGTTATATTTGAATGTTGCAGTGTGATAAAAGTCGATTCTGGAAGTTGCTACATTTTATGACCCACCAATAGACTGTATGTTAACTTCCAAAATCGCTTGATAGTCGCTGTTATTTCACGGTTGGTGCTGTTTTCAGTCATTTGTCACCAATAGAGTAATTCGAAGGCAAAAAAAGTTTATGCCTATTTATTCATAGTACGTTACACCTATTTTCGTGGTATACCAAACAGCCTGATCCAGTACCGTTCGTCAACCCTCTGAAAATCTTACCGGATTTCGAAAATGACTTTCGCATTGCACCCTTCTGCAGGCAATAACAACGCCGGCGGACAACCCACGCAGCTTCCGTCAACGTCCAGTTTCGTGAATACTGAATTAGTATTCTAGTGTAAGAGATCCGTGTTCTGTGACGGCTCGTTAGTCAGTATTTGCGTTTCCTTTGATGTTTTACTCTTATTTATCTGTGTGTATTGCATTGAAAGGATTTGTATAAGAGTACGAACGTGGACAGTATTCACTGTGTGCCTTATCTGCAAACAGACTTCTTTCATTCACTCACGGTACCCGCTGTTGACAACAGCAATGGCCACTCTGCTCTTCGCCTCGAGCCTGCCTTCATTACCGCTCGGTTCTGTCTTGGAGTGTCTTTCCGGCAGTGTTACCTTCACGTTAACAGCGATACACAGCTGTTCTGACAATAGGTTTGCAAGACTACACCAGACTTGCCGTCACGCGGCGTCAAGCAACTCTTGAGTTATCGCCCTGACATAGTGTTGTTAGAATTTGTTGCTAGCAAACCGGGGTGTTTCTCTAGAATTAACTAAAAACGCCATAATCTGTGAATCATAGACCGAAACATATCGGGGCACTTTTCTATTTGGGCAAATTACTGCTGTATTCAATTGATTTACGAGTAAAATAAATTAATTAATTAACACTTTACACTGTAATTAATTTAATGATACGCAAGGGAGGGAATTGAAATGGTAATAACGTTTTACAAAATTAGTACTGGTAATACAAGAAATTTTTATTTTGAAACATTAAAATGATGTACAAAATAATCTTCTGAAGCTCTGTATGTTGAAGTGCAAAGTTCACATAAACTGTTAGCCTACGCGTCATATTCATTTGAATTCTGAGCTTTGGAGAGAAGTTCTTTCAGCTGTATGATGTATTCATAAAACTTAGAGCAACTCATTTGATAATTAAAAACACATTTAATTATTGCTTTGACTGTTGGTACGTGTAATTAAAATTAAAAACACGTTTAATTATTGCTTTGACTGTTGGTACATGTAATATGTTTCGTTCCTCAGTCCATCGCACATTCATGAGAGAAAATACTCGTTGCACGTTTGCATTATGCCCTGAAATACTGAAGACGGAGTCACTCAGATTCAAAAACTGAGAGTACTGTTCTTCGCGTCCAGTCTGTCGGAGGAAATAGGTCCATTTCTCATGACATGTTCTACTATCCCACTTATCGCTATTTTTGTTGATTTCTGATTCAGTAGTGACCTCCTTGAGTAAAGAAAGCTGCTTAATCAATAAACTACCTACTAACAATCCTCTACCTGGTACAAATGTTATTGTCCTTGTGGCATTGCTCCACTCAGCTTCTGCGTCCAGCAACATCCATTTAAAAATGGGAAACTCATTAAGATTTGTTGATCATTTTTCTAAATAAGCTGTACATGTTTCATAAAAGTGTTCTACATCAACATGGAATTTTTGAATTGCACTAGTTAATGCGAACTCCCTGTTCTGCAAGAGAGATGACTCTTTGAGTGGAATAAAACATTCTTCTTTATGGCGTTCTATGTTTCTGCTAGTATTTTCCAAAATCACAGCAGCTTCTATAACATTGCTGTCTGCTTTCTCAAATTTAAGTATATGTCTCTGAAACACGCTCAACTGACTGTGCAGGAACCACAGATGTGCTTCCGTTAACGGAGTCTGGAAGAGGGTTGTCGGAAGTTTACTTACCTTTTCTTCTAAGAGGAAGAATGATTTAACAGCATCATACAACATCAGTACTCCCTCTGCACCAACAAACGAAGACAACCACCTTGTTTTTGTATGTGACAACAATGCCCGATACCCTATGTCGACAAGCTCAGAAAACTCCTTTAGACGCTCCGTTCGTACTGTGTATATGGGAAGTAACTTAAAAGTTTAAGTATAAAAGTTTCCACGTGAACACTCATGACGTTAGCGGCTGTCTTGGCAGCATTGTGTAGTATCTGAGTTGGGCAGCCAACCCCTAAAAGATTTTCGTTTTCTTCACTTTTCAGTCTAGCAAATACATTGTTTGTATGTGCTTGTCGCTCTCCTCTAAAATTAGTGTTATCATTGTCACAGCAAAATGCAACACACTTACTTTTTTTTTTTTAATCCGAGACCTTAACTGTCCCGTAAAACCGTGACCTCTGGCAACCATACCCTGACAGCAGTCACTTTAACTAGTGAACCTTCCACTTGACTACCTGCCTCATGCGTCTGCTAAACTGATTTTGCCCGTTAATTGTGTTTGTTGTCGATACTCTGACTTAGAGATTAACACAGTTATCCAAACCTAAATGAATGTAAATGCTGAAATAGTATTAATAAAACGGTGGCCCTGTCATTATTTTTATCAATTATACATGTGTGATTAATATAGAAACACGGATGGATATTTTATAAAAGATATGGCACAAGTTCATTGATTAAAAATAGGACAAAATTATATATTAAGCTTGATGACAAAAATAAAACGTGATCTGAGGGCAGCACAAGAATCCAATGAACGATTAACTACACTGTGTAATAGCTGGATGACAGAGAATAAAGTTTGTGTGATTGAACTGTTTACTCTGGCTGAAAATACGGATAACGCAGTCTGAAATTATGTAACACTGAATAGATCTTGATGGATTCACTCTACAGTGAATTTATACCACGTTGGTGCAGCCGAGAACAAGTGGCGAGGTTGTGATCTTGTTTGGTCTAACAAGCCGGAGCATCGGTACAATACCCCTTTTCCAGATGAGCAGGGGCTGTCTCAGGTGATGGTTGTGGTTCAAGCGTCATCAGAGCAGCGATGTGCGGCTCCTGTCATTCCTTATCATGGGCGCGAAATATCCAGATTCACGGCTGGTAATCTGTTGGATCGCAATTAAACACTAATGGAGCCTGAAATCTCGGCAGGTTCCACTGTGTGACACTATTGCTCGCCGGTCATATCGAGGCCCAGTTTGACTCAATTATGTGGCAGTGCACACAAGAAGACCAAAAGTCAGAGCGGCAGACCTGTCACAAATAAGATTGCCCCCGACACAGCGAGTCAGCTGAGATGACTGAGGTCTAAGCTAAGTTCTTACCACTGGATCCCCAGTCAACGACAGTGCCAGTGTGAAGTCACGCCCAGGACAAACAAAAGCTAAGACCAGAACCCTCTTCACATGGGAGACTGAATCAGAAGTCCCACTCCAGCCCAGAGTCTGAATCGGAAGACCAAATTTTTCCTGCACACACCTCGCATCAGATCTCGTTAAACCGCCCAAAAGTAGTCATGCAGCCGCCCCCACTATGGTTTCATGCCAATTAAAAGACCCCTTGAGCTCCATGTCTCCCCTCTAACTCATTTGCTCCAGTCATTGGCCAATGCGAATCAAATTTAACGATATTTTTCTCTTTTCAGGAAAAGCAACCAATCCCTGACTCCAGACTTTTTTTCCTATGGCCACGCTAGGCAGCGTCTTAGTTTTCGCACAGCTCTACACTGAACGACACATTTATCATGCATTTCTTTATGTGGATGGCATCAAAGTTACTGCGTATCTGGCCAGGGGCCCTGGCTAAGCTAAGAGAAGTGCTTTTCTGTCCCAACATTGATATTTTCAGAGCCGCCAGCAACGTTGAGTTCTTTCTAAAATTGTTATGCAGACCTGAGGCTTTCAAAAAAACTCTGCAGGCTGAGGGACGACACCACCTGACGGCTCCCTCGATAGTGTCTGGTCTCCGGTGAACATGAAAACTCGTGAATTTTTATGACTACCACCCCTGTTCTCAAAGGACGTTTACGACGCTGTCATAACATGTTTTCTGGGCGTACATTTCTCTCAGTCCTCGTCCTCTGCTGTGGCAAGAGACGCCTAACCGGCAGGTCCAGGTAGGCAGTTTCCCTGCCTGTTTGGCCACGCGCATTACCTGTACACCGTTGGAGAAGTTCTTGGCATTGGCAATTTGCCTCCGGTAAGTGCTTCAGTGTGTTCCTGTCCCTAATAGCTGTACGTGACTATTGAGCCCCAAACATCCACTGCAAGATTTACTGTTAAATGACCTATTTGCTTGCTTGTTCTATACTCCAGAGAGCTACGATCAAGATCTTGCACGTTTCCATCAGCGCCTTATTATGCTGATAACTTGCTGTCACCTCAGAAACACGATCTCTTCGATGAAAAATCAGCATTAAATTGTACCCTGAGCATCGAGAATAGTGAGAGAATGACTCCCCCTCTCTCACCGCCTCCTGCCACAGTTGATTTCCGTACGTGCAGTGTCTCATTTCAAAATGTCATACTGTGACACACAATGGAAGAAATCATCAAATAGCACTGAGATCTCACAAAATGATGTAAGTGTAGGAGACGACTTTACAACCCTACACCATACATAAAAAAAACATCCTAACTTGATTTCATTCACCGAGGGGTCACTTTTTTTAACGCGCTTACACTATTTCTGAGGTCATTGGCGACTTATGTCCCTAATTATATTACAATTTCGAGGTTTTTTCACCATTCTCTACCTCAGTTATTTACCGCTGCTCAATCATACACATGGTTTTTGTTGTGGTTGGCAGGAGAGCCAACACCGTGTTACTAGAGGAAGCCGAAATGCAAGCGTTTTAGCTCACGCAGGCTGGCGTGAGGTCTGGAACAGGACAAGGAAATTAGACTTCAGAAAAAACGGACGTAGCTGGTGGAATACTTAACTTTAATCCACTAAGGATGAACGTCGCTCTTCACGGTACATGATTCACAATATCAATAGTAACTGAATATGGCGCCTTGCTCGGCCGTAGCAATTGTAGCTGAAGGCTATGCTAACTATCGTCTCGGCAAATGAGAGCGTAATTTGTCAGTGAACCATCGCTAGCAACGTCGGCTGTACAACTGGGACGAGTGCTAGGACGTCTCTCTAGACCTGCCGTGTGGCAGCGCTCGGTCTGCAATCACTGATAGTGGCGACACGCGGGTCCCTCATATACTACCGGACCGCGGCCGATTTAAATGCTACTGTGGTGTCGCCGCCAGACACCACACTTGCTAGGTGGTAGCCTTTAAATCGGCCGCGGTCCATTAGTATACGTCGGACCCGCGTGTCGCCACTGTCAGGATTGCAGACCGAGCGCCACCACACGGCAGGTCTAGAGAGACGTACTGGCACTCGCCCCAGTTGTACAGCCGACGTTCATAGCAATGGTTCACTGACAAATACGCTCTCATTTGCCGAGACGATAGTTAGCATAGCCTTCAGCTACGTCATTTGCTACGACCTAACAAGGCGCCATAGCAGTTGATAATTAATATTATGAAGCATGTACCGTAACGAGAGATGTTCTACAATTGTGGATTAACGTTAAGTATTACATCATCTACGTACTTTATTTGCAATTCTCAAGATATTGTCCTGTTCCAGACCTCACGCCAGTCAGCGTGTAATTAAACGCGTGCATTTCGGCCTCCTCTAGAAAAACAGTGTTGGCTCTTCTGCCAACACTACAGCTACCACCTAGCAAGTGTGGTGTCTGGCGGTGACACCACATTCCTCCCCAGCAAATCGGCGTGCGGTTGTGGTATAAGGCTTCTGCCCGGCGTGGGGAGGACCCCATGATGACGTATGCGACGAGGTGGGGCGGCTGTGCCACCCGCACCCTGCCATTCGGACCGCGGGGAGCTAGGAAACGCTTGAAAACCTGCTACAGGGTGCACGCCAACATGCGGTGTATGCGCCCGCAGAGAGACAGGAGGGGCCGAAGGGTCGACCTCCATCGGGCCGGGGCACCCGATGGGTGAAGACGACGCAAGGTCCGGAGCGGGCAAGAGTTCCATGTCGGAGGACAACTGGTCCCGGGAAGCGATCGGCGGCGCGTGACCCAGGGAGGCGCCCGGCGGCTGCAGCGAAGTGTCCACTGCGGGCGTCGCCGGCGGGAGAACAGGCGGCGGCGGCGGCGCGTTGCCGTGGGGCAAAATGGAAGGCAGCGTCGGTAACACCTGGGGCTGAGGCGAGCCAGTAGATGGGTCCCCAGGGCGCTGACCGGACGGCACCGTCGCTGAGAGCAAACGGGAAGCGGCAGATCCCGTGCGACGACAGAGTCGCAGCTGATTGAGATGCCGACGCACCTCACCAGAGGCCCCCAAAACCAAATACATAGCGCGGCCGAGGAAGCGAAGAATGCGCCCTTCGAGCCAACGCCGTGAACCTCGATAGTGCGATAGTAGACAGCGTCGCCTGGAGCAAAAGCAGGTGTTTGCCGCTGCACAGGAACCCAATGCGGCGGATGAAGCAAAGACATCAAGGTTCGATGATGACGACCGTGGAGCAACTCAGCCGGCGAGCGACCATCTCGGGGCTGAGGGCTATACGAGGACAAAAAGAGCAATAACGCGTCCTCCCGAGAATGCGACTCTTTCAGCTTCAACATCTGCAACTTGAAAGTCCTGACCAATTGTTCAGCGGCACCGTTTGACTGTGGCGAAAACGGCGTGGACGTCAGATGTTCAATGCCATTGGCCTTGCAGAATGACTGAAATTCTATGGACATGAATTGTGGGCCATTGTCGGAAACAATAGTCTGTAGAAGACCTTCAGTGCAAAAGATAGCAGATATCGCTTGGATGGTGGCAGATGACGTCGTGGAAGACATCCGGACAACAAAAGGAAAATTAATGAATCCACCACAACCAACCATCGAGCATTCCAGAATGGACCAGCAAAATCGATATGTAAGCGTTGCCAAGGGGAAGTGGCTTTTGGCCAGGGAAAGAATTTCCGCGGTGGTGCTGATTGTTGTTCGGCACACACCATGCAAGAAGAGCACACATTCGTAATCGCGGCATCGATTCCGAACCAAGTACAGTGCTGACGAGCAAGTTGTTTCGTTCACACTATACCTAATGTCCTTGGTGGAGAAGCTGTAAGACAGAGGACTGTAACGAACGTGGGACCACGATCCTGGACTGATCATTATCAGAACGCAACAGCAAAACACCACGTCGAACAAAGAGTCTCTCCTTGTGAGCAAAAAATCGGTGAACCAACGGGACCCCGATCCGTGATTTTGACAAGGGCAACTGCGTAGCAACAAAACGCAGAACGGTAGCAAGGACAGGCTGTAGCTACACGACGAAAATCAATCGGAAAAGATTCGGCTACATCATCGGTGTCCGAATCAATGAACGTGCAAGCAAGTTCGGAGGAATCGAATGCTCTATCCTGAGCAATAGGCAAACGGGACAACGCATCGGCGTTTCCGTGCTTAGCAGTGGACCGATACAAGATATCGTTGCGGTACTGCGAGAGGAAATTAGACCAGCGAATGAATTTCTGCGCTGCACGTGGAGGTACAGGCTTGGTCGGATGAAAATGCGATGGCAAAGGTTTGTGGTCTGTGATGATGGTAAAGTGACGACCATACAAGAAATCATGAAACCTTGTAACACCAAATACGAGAGCCAAAGCTTCTTTCTCGATCGGTGAATAATTTCTTTGCGCAGACGAGAGCAATTTGGACGCAAAGGCAATAGGGCGATCGTGCGGACCATCTCTGTGCGCAAGCACAGCACAGATCTCGAAATCCGATGCATCCACCATCAACAAAAGGGGTTTCTGGGGATCGAATGGCGTAAGCCAAGTATTGGAAAGCAACGCCGACTTCAACTGGCGAAAGGCGCGTTCGCACTCCGTCGTCCAGACGAACGGAACACTTTTACGGCGTAAGCGATGAAGCGGAGCTGAAATGGAAGAGGCGTGGCGCACATATTTATGGTAGTAATTGATTTTTCCCAGCACGCTCTGGAGCTGCTTCAAATTCTGCGGCGAAGGCAAGTCTTGTATGGCACGGAGGTGCTCTGGACTCGGATGTATGCCTTGGGCATTGAGTACATGGCCCAGATATGGTAAGTCACGAGCAAAAAACACACATTTGTCCTTCCGCAAGCGAAGACCATTTTGTCGCAAGACCTGAAATAATGTGTGAGATTGGCCAAATGTTCTTCTTCTGTCTTTCCGGAGATCACAATATCGTCCAGATAATTTGCTGCAGTAGGGACCGACGCACAAACAGTTTGTAGATACTGCTGAAACAATGCAGGGGCGGATGCACACCCGAATGGCAGTCGTTTGAATTGATACAACCCAAGATGCGTGTTAACCACCAAAACGCGCTGGGATTCTTCGTCCACCGGTATTTGCAAGTACGCATCGGCGAGGTCCAACTTCGAAAAATATTGACCCGGGCACAGTTTTTTCAAAAAGATCTTCCGGGCGGGGTAAAGGCAAAGTTGTAATCACTAGACTGTTGCTTGAAGTACACACAAAGTCTCAATTTTCCCGATGGTTTTGTCAAAATTACTAAGGGTGATGCCCAGAGAGAAGCCTGCATACGTTCAATTACACCTTGTGATTCTAAATCGTGTAATGTTTTTGTGACCTCATCACGCAATGCGTGGGGAAAATTGCGCGCTCTGAAAAATTTCGGTTGCGCGTTTACTTTCAGTTCCAAATGTGCTTTATAGTTCTTAGCGCAACCGAGGCCCGGTGCAAAAATGTCTGCAAATTCTTCACATAGACGAAAAACAGTGTCTGAAGGCACAGTCTGGTTCACTGATAGGACCTGATTTACTATAGACAAGTTGAACAACTGAAATAAATCGAAACCAAACAAGTTCACCGCAGAAGAAGAACGAAGGACGTAAAATGGCACAAGTTTTGTTTGTCCTTTGTATGTTGCAAGAAGGCAGCACTGTCCTAACGCGGGGATATCTTGACCTGAATAACTAGTGATCTTAACATTTGCGGCACGCAACGGAGGTGTGCCCAACTGTTTGAACGTGTCTTGATTGATCAGTGAAACTGCAGCTCCGGTATCGAGCTGGAATTGTATTAATTTGCCGTTAATGTCCAAGTCTACAAAAATTTTATTGTCCTGCTGACGAGAAGAGCGACTGTCTCGTGCAACGTGAACTGACACTGGTACAAAATCACTTGCAACTGCCCGGGATTTCCGGCGATGTCGACGCACACTGTTTGTGGGACGAGCACAGTCACTGTTGGAGAGAGTAGTACTGAGCGGAGTGGAATGAACTACATGAATTTCCATGGGCGAAGTTTCGCGAGCATGAGTATCCTTGGTTCGATTCCGATTCTGGCGCGAAGCAAAGGGCCTGGAATGGTTTTGAGCTGCCGATCTGAGCTTTTTCTGTCAAACACTCTGAACATGTCCTTTTTTATTACAGAAAAAGCAAATAGCTTGGCGTGATGGGCAATTCTCACGCGAATGTCTAGTAGCACACCGCGGGCATGATTTTAGCACTGCATTTGCTTGCTGGCGCGGTACACGTGGCTGAGAGCCTGGCGGCAGCAGCGCGACCAGGCACAAGGACTGTTTACTGTTCCGTGCAGCTTGCCTGGCGGGCCGGTTAACCTGACACACGGGTGGCCAAGTTTCCAATGATTCCTGAGCAATGTCAAGTGTGTCCTGCCGATCCAATATGTCCATCACTTGTTGAAGGGAGGGATTGACTAGTTTTAAAGTCTGTTCCCTTATACGAACATCAGAAACGTTCTGTGCAACTGCATCACGTATCATAGTATCTGAATAAGGGAGTCCACATTGACACTCAAAAGCACAATCCCTAGTAAGGCCTTGCAAGGTTGCAACCCACTCCCGATTAGTCTGACATGCCGTACGTTTTGTACGAAAGAAGGTATACCTTTTCGCAACTACATTGACTGATTCTTTGAAATATGCATCTAATGCAGACAAAATTTCTTCGTAGGACAGAGTTGCTACGTTGCGTCAGGGAAATAATTTGACTATCACATGGTACATGTTCACCCCGACTGATGATAACAAAAAAGGCTGCCGCTCGTTACCTTGAATTGTGTAGGCGGTGAGATGGAATCCAAATTGGTGTGACTACTCCAGCTTTCCAGTGCCGCATCAAAAGGTCGAAAAGTTGGTGCAACTGTGTGTTGTGGCTGCGTTAACGGTGGAGCGGCTGCTGCCGCATCGTTTTGCATCGCACGTTGACCCTGGACGAGCTGGCCTGCGTCTGCTGATTCTGTAAGCTTGCGGAACGAACGAACACCTATATCTCTCCGTACGAGCTCTGATTTCCCTTATTTTATCGTGGTGATCGTTTCTCCCTATATACGTCGGTGTCAACAAAATAATTTCGCATTCGGAGGAGAAAATTAGTGATTGGAATTTCGAGAGAAGATTCCGTCGCAACGAAAATCGCCATTCGTTTAATGATCACTACCCCAAATCCTGTATCATTTCTGAACACTCTCTCCCATATTTCGCGATAATAAAAAACGTGTCGCCCCTCTTTGAACTTTTTCTATGTACTCCGTCAGTCCTACCTGCTAAGGACCCCACACCACGCAGTAGTATTCTAAAAGAGGACGGACAAGCGTGGTGTAGGCACTCTCCTTAGTAGATCTGTTACATTTTGTACGTCTCCTGCCAATAAAACGCAGTCTTTGGTTAGCCTTCCCCACAACATTTTCTGTGTGTTCCTTCCAATTTAAGTTGCAATTGTAATACCTAGGTATTTAGGTGAATTTACTGCTTTTAGATTAGACTGATTTATCGAGTAACCGAAGTTTAACTAATCCCTTTTAGCACTCATGTGGATAACCTCACATTTTTCGATATTTAGGGTAAACTGCCAATTTTCGCATCATTCAGATATATTTTCCAAATCGCTTTGCAATTTGTTTTGATCTTCTGATGACTTTATTAGTCGATAAATTAGAGCGTCATCTGGAAAGAACCTGAGACGGTTGCTCAGATTGTCTCCCAGACAGTTTACATAGATAAGGAACAGCAAAGCGCTATAACACTACCTTCGGTAACGCCGGACATCACTTCTGTTTTACTCGATAACTTTACGTCATGTACTGCGAACTGTGACCTCTCTGACAGGAAATGACAAATCCAGTCACATAACAGAGACGATATTCCATAAGCAATTTAACTACGAGCCGCTTGTGTGGTACAGTGTCAAAAGCCTTCTGGAAATCCAGAAATACGGAATCGATCTGAAATCCCTTGTCAATAGCATTCAGCACTTCATGTGAATAAACAGCTAGTTGTGTTTCACAGGAACGATGTTTTATAAATCCATTTTGACTGTGTGTCAATAGACAGTTTTCTTCAAGGTAATTCATAATGTTTGAACACAATATATGTTGCAAATTCCTGCTACATATCGACGCTAATGACGTGGACCTGTAATTTAGTGGATTACTCCTACTGCCTGACCTGTGCAACTTTCCAGTCTTTGGGTACGGATCTTTCGTCGAGCGAACGGTTGTATATCAGTGTTAAGTATGGAGCTATTGCATCAGCATACTTCGAAAGGGACCTAATTGGTATGCAGTTTGGGCCAGAAGACTTGCTTTTATTAAGTGGTTTAAGTTGCTTCACTACTCCGAGGACTGGCAGCTGTTCTCGATTAGAATTCTGGAATATTTATTTCGTCTTCTTTTGTGAAGGCATTTCAGAAGGCTGTGTTTAGTAACTCTGCTTTGGCAACACTGTCTTCGATAGTATCTCCATTGCCATCGCGCAGAGAAGGTATCGATTGTTTCTTGCCGCTAACATACTTCACATACATCCAGAATCTCTTTGGATTTTCTGCCAGGTTTCGAGACAAAGTTTCGTAGTGGAAACTGTTATAAGCATCTCGCATTGAAGTACTCGCTAAATTTCGAGCTTCCGTAAAAGATCGCCAATCTTGGGGATTCTGCGTCTGTTTAAATTTGGCATGTTTGTTTTTTTGTTTCTGCAACAGTGTTCTAACCCGTTTTGTGTACCAAGGAGGACCAGCTACGTCGTTTGCTAATTTGTTTGGTTTAAATCTCTCAATTGCTGCCGCTAATATTTCTTTGAATTCAAGCCACATCTGGTCTACACGTATATTATTAATTTGGAATGAGTGAAGATTGTCTCTCAAGAAGGCAAATGAATTTTTATCTGCTTTTTTTCAATATGTTTGTTTTCCGCTTATTTTTTGAGGATTTTGTGATTACAGTATTGAGTCTCGCTGCGACAGCTCAGGATTATTTGTTGCTAAGAGGTCAAGTGTGTTTTCACAGCCGTTTGCTATTCGCGTGGGCTCATGAACTAACTGCTCGAAATAATTTTCAGAGAATGGGTTTATCACAGTTTCGGATGATATTTTATGCGTACCTCCGGAATTAAACATGTATTTTCGCGAACATATCGAGGGTAAATTAAAGTCACCACCAACTATTATCGTATGAATCGGGTACGTGTTTGAAATCACTCAAGTTTTCTTTGAACCTTTCAGGAACAGTATTATCTGAACTCGGAGGTCAGTAAAATGATCCATACCTGTACACGTCCGTCCGCTCGAGACTCATCCGATCAGGTAACATGTTTCCAGTTGTCCAACGTCGGTGTTGAAGGGCCGGGGTGAGGAGTAAAGCTTTGTGTCGTGCAATCATCAAGGGTACACGAGTGGGGCTTCGGCTCCGACAACCGATATCGATCATGTTTCGCTGAATGGTTCGCACTCTGACATACTCTGATGGCCCTGCATTGAAACCTGCAGCAATTTGCTCACGGTTTGCACTTCTGTCACCTTCAATGATGCTCTTCAATCGTCGTTGGTCCCGTTCTTGCAGGAGCTTTCCATGCAGCGATGTCGGAGATTTGTTGTTTTACCAGATTCTTGACATTCACGATACTCCCGTCAAATGGCGGTACAGTGAAAATGCCCACGTCATCGCTACCTCGGAGACGCTATGTCCCGTAACACTACGCTCAAACTCACTTAAATCTTGATAACCTGCTATTCTAGGAGCAGAAATCGATCTCACAACTGCCCCAGACACGTGTTGTCTTATATAGGCGTTGCTGACCACAGCGCCATATCGTACCTGTTTACATATCTCTGTATTTGAATACGTATGCCTATACCAGTTTCTTTAGCGCTTCAGTGTAGTTACATAATGGTAGTAATGGAGCTGACATCCAGGTATGTCACCTTAATCCTTGGAAACAGCAACAGCATAAACAGTGTGCTGAGCCTTCTGCAAAGATTTCCTCACCCATGTGGGCCACGTAGATAGGATGATCTCCGACAATGGAGAGTTATGTTAAGAAAACACAGGGCTGAACCGATATACGCATCCATCCGGCATCGCTAATCGTCTCCAGCAGAAACGATTATGAAAAGCCTGGGAAGCCTTTTCCGGGTAGAGTGCGTGAAACGACATGCCAGCTGGGATGTTCTCCGACGCGACTTCCAGGACGTGACAAACGAGCAGGAACAGGCAAGCCAGAGATCTAACCAGTGTAGTCGTAGACTTCTTCCCGAGAATCCGAAGGCAGTGCAAGAAAATTGTTGACTTGGCACTCAGGAGGCTGCGTGAGGCGAGAGTGAAAAGATCTGGGATAGAAAGGGGCGCGTAAGAGAATTCCGTATTGGCCGAAAGGTTCTGATAACCTCTGGACTTTGACTGAACTGAGCTCGACGCCCAACCAGCGTTTACTTTTGTTACAAATGACCTTTCTATCTTCGGTTAGCACTGCTGGTGTCATTTTATCACGCTCCAAGAAGTATAAGAATGTTTGTCAAGAAACAGCTGCATTATGAACATCAAATTCATCTGTATAGTTCTGTTAGTACTGTCTTCTGTAATATCACAACGGCTTGTGTGAGTATTTCTGTCCTTTTTCCGCTGTATGTTACGCACTGCCGAAGTGGCGGATGTGCATTGCTTTTCGCGATTTAGCGATCGCGAGGTTGCGGCCATGCTGCAGCGCATGTGTGAAGCGATTTTCGGATGTGTTATGAGTGCTATTAGCTATTCACACATTAGGTGCGTTGACGCGATAAGTTACTGGGATTCTCGGCCATAGCTAGTCATGCGATGGAGCCTTTTCCAAGGTCTTTGCGTTTTGCTGGCGCTCAGAGAGCGCCATAGGCAAAGCAGTCTATGAGGAATGAGCACATACAGTGGAGTCACGATGGTGCGGCGTACCTGAGGCTCAGGAAAAGGGGGGCGGCAGTCAGAAGGTGACCTCTGGTAAGGATGAGGACCGACTAACATCGGAGATCAAAATTTACTGCTTTTTTATTTTACTGCAGCGGTGGTTCAACAAGAGGAAATTGAAAGCGTTTTTGTAACATGTAGAGCAACAAGTAAAGGGGAACTAATGAAATTTTTTTCAGTTTCAGATGCGCAAATCCAAAAGAAGGTGTCAAGAGAAGGAGCATCTGTTCAGACAAATAGGAGAATGTTGTCAGGTCACTCCGTCACTGGTTGACTATACTACAAGAAGTACCAAAAACAGGAGTATGCACAGCATAGAGTTTAGAGGTAAAGTTGACAGGTGCTGGGTAAAGAGTTAATAATCAGTGTTGTGGTGATGAGTGGATGCATTGCCAGCCTATCATAGGGGTAATGCATGAAGGAAACGGTACTAACACAACTCTCAGGTACAGACCAGAAACACTTCAGACCATACATTTAGAACAAGTATAAATGTTAAGGATACCATGTTTAGTCTTTACGATAGTACATACTTTTTTGTTATTCCAGGCACACAACTAATTAAATGAGAGCTCTCAATGTGTTTATTCTAAGGACTTTTGTTTTTAGCTGTTATCTTAGACATAAAAACTACTTGTATAGCGACTGTGCAGATTTTGGGAGCTCTCAAACCCACTATCAGTGAATCCTGTGGGACGTAGCGAGGCAACATCGTGTGACCGCCAACAAGGACTGCGTCGTAGCCTAACGAAGAACGAAAACAATGGCTCTGAGTACTATGGTACTTAACATCTGTGGTCATCAGTCCCCTAGAACTTAGAACTACTTAAACCTAACTAACCTGAGGACATCACACACATCCATGCCCGAGGCAGGATTCTAACCTACGACCGTAGCGGTAGCGCGGTTCCAGACTGTAGCGCCTAGAACCTCTCGGCCATACCGGCTGGCTAAGGAAAGAAGAACGCCTGAGGCAGCACAGACCAGAGTCTTGCCAAGTGGAGAGCTGGAGAGTAGGTAATCAGCACTGAATAAGTGCCGGGACAGCAGGCAGTCTGTCTGCCGCCTTAGCAAACAAACGTAAATGAAAGCAGAGGGAGAGCTACAAAGCCCTGCTGCTGTAAGCCAACCAGCCCTTGGTGACTGTGAAAGGAGGCAGCCCATCGGATAAGGGTGGTCCACTATTGATGCCATGTCAGTTCCTCTACAGTCTAGCAGACGGACCGGTCATCGAGTAAATGAGAGCCAACAACAACAATCCATTGAGCGGTTGTGAAAGAGACCACCGGACTAATGGCTCGTCTCTGACGTCCCGACACGTCTTTGCATGACCCACAGACGAGCCAGGGCCCCAATGGGACCAAGGGGGTTACCCAGGTAGACACACTCCTCTACAGGCAGTGTGCAAAACCATTCCTCCTGTACAGGAGTGCCGGGAATCAAAGATGGTTCCTCCTCAGAACACAAGTAGTGTGACAACCTTCATTCTGGATCTGTTTGTTAGTCTGGATTGCATACATGGAAGGGCAAGCATACACTCAGAGGCAAACTTGATTCATTTATGGCTCTCCCCTTACCTTAACCTATTTTTGTTTTAGTTGGTTTATGACCCCCTGGGGATAATCCATCCAAAGAAAGCCTCCAGCCCTCCCATCCCTCTCGATATACCCAGTCTGGGAAACCCATCACAAAACAAGCACACCATTTATAACAAATTAATTGACTAATTAATTAAATCTGAAAACTATTAACCCCTCCCCCTCACCTCCCCACCTGGAAATTGGCAGAAAAAAGTCAGCTGTGCTGGAGAGGATTAATGTCATGATGGGAAATTCCGATCAATGTCAATGACATGCCAAAAGATACAGTGTTTATTTATAAAATTCATTTCATAGGGATTGGGTATCTCTTTTATTTGGTGGTAAAGACTCATCACTCTCTGCTGTTTTGGAAGATACAGGTATTGTAAAACATATCAAAGAGAGGTAATTAAAAAGAGTGCTTTCTGTCTGATTGTGCAAGGTATCCACCACGAAATCGACTTCAACATAATGCATCGAATGAAATTACACTCTTGAAAATCTTCCAATCCCTTCTTTGCAATGACTGCAGGGCAGATGTGCTATCTGCTTCATGTATTCTTATGCACGCAGGTCAGGCCCCCACAGCGAGCCAGACCGGAAGTCACACTAATCTACAAACAAACATGTAAGAGGTTTTAGGAAGCACAAGCTTTCTGCTGCCACAAACATCAGATGTGATGTCCTGATCCAACTACAGTGGTACAGATTCACAGTGCCATAGCAGGGGAATAACATATCACAAAAACAACGATAATAAAAACATGAATATTCCATGAAGATCGCGAAAAAACCTCAGCCTAACCTATATACTGCAAATAGACTCTATAAAACATGCAGCTGGAAACAGTTCTGAACAAATGCACAGTGCTATAAAAATAACTCATTCAGTGCACTTTGCTGGAACCGCTGCAATAACACATCTGCTTCCATGATGTCTGGAAGCCTTGCACCAAGGTATGCAGACAACTAGTGAGCTGTCCCAGCACTGCCAAGCGACATCGGTGGGAACTATGGACTGGTGACCACATCACAAAGGGTGACATGGTCCATCCCCACGTGTATAGACAGACAAAGGCAAATGAAGTAACTAAATTTCAAGAACACCATATAACGGGAGTCTCGTATGAAGAGATGTTTGAGATCACACGCACACTCCTCCATGCACTCATAACCAACACAATCACGAATGGAGTCAAGTGCTACTAAGCAATAGTTCACTATTCCCGCCGGTCGGTGTGGCCGAGCGGTTCTAGGCGCTAGTCTGCGGTCGCAGGTTCGAATCCTGCCTTGGGCATGAATGTGTGTGATGTCCTTAGGTTAGTTAGGTTTAAGTAGTTCTAAGTTCTAGGGGACTGATGATCTCAGAAGTTAAGTCCCATAGTGCTCAGAGCCATTTTTTTTTAGTATTCTCCTGCCTAGTGAATGCCTCGAGTGTCACCACCAGAACACTCCAGCAACTACACAGCATAAGTTGGCGTCCTTTTTAAATGTGATATCTGAGGGAAAAAACCAGAGTGTCCTTCCCATTCCTCCTCCCTTCCATCACTATCCCCTGCCTCTTGAAACACATACAGGCCAGGCACTGGTAGGTGGTCGGTATATCCATTTGGTCTCACACTTCTATTTCTATCGAAACCTGTAACGTATGGAACAGACACATTCGAGAAGAAGCGTAGACAGTGTCTTTCGAGTCCTGAAAAAAGCGAAAGATACCTGGGGAACCCATAACCCATTTGAAAATTCAAGGCAGAGAATGTCTTGGAAATATTCTCACGCAGTATCAGTTGACTGACTTGTTAATTGAATCAGTGCCCTTGTGTGCAGACAGTTTTTCCTTTCATCATATTGGTGGGTACTGGAAATGGTATATTTTATGAGATTCGATCCTGCAACGACTCAGTTTCGAAACACTTCTGGATTTCTTTTCTCTTTCCTCCAATGGTGGATACCGACACAATAATGTCATTTCGTAAGAAGTCCATTACGTTGGAGGTAGCTGAAAGATTCAAATTTCACCGGCCGCGGTGGACGAGCGGTTCTAGGCGCTTCAGTCCTGAACCACATGACTGCTAAAGCCGCAGGTTCGAATCCTGCCTCGGGCATGGATGTGTGTGATGTCCTTAGGTTAGTAAGGTTGAAGTAGTTCTAAGTTCTACGGGACTGATGACCTCCGATGTTAAGTCCCATAGTGCTCCGACCCATTTGAACCATTTGATTCAAATTTGAACACAGTTCATGCTATGTTCTTAAAAAGTCTGCGGAAGGGTGAACTGGTGTTTGAGTGCTCATAATACCACTATCAGAAACAAATTGATCAGTCATGGATTTGATGTTGCAACTGGATTTTTCAAGCACTATAAAATCCGTAATTGATTCTCTCAGCTGCTCTAGGACGAAGAATGAGGACGAGCAGAAGGAGGAGGAGGAGGAGGAGGGGGAGCAACAGGAAGCGTCTACAACATGACTGGATAGTAACAACAATAAATACCATTCCCAAGTTAACGCTGCAAGACAGAGTCTCCCAGAGTGTATTGCGAAGCAGCAAACACCACGCACTTAAACCACGTTCCATTCCGCAGTAACAGTTGTCACGGTTAGACTGTCGAGATCGCTAAAATACTGGCACATCCCGCACGTTCATATCCCGATGTCCACTAACACGGCACCTAGCCAGATGCCACGAACCACTATTTGCCGCTGTGGCCGCATGTCTCAGCAATCGTGCCCGGTCTGCAGCCGGACTCGGTCCGTCTGTGAGGATCACCTGGTTGTGGATGGTATCCAGGATGACGGGATTGACAAGATTTCGGATGTTATCTTATCTGTCCGTCCAGCCCCAACTTTGATACTGAATCTTCTCAAATATCCACGAAAAACTCGGAGAATTCTCGCAGCACACCATCCCGCAAAGCTGCCCAACATATACGGAGTATTAGTTTCGTATTCCCCAACACAGAGGGTGATCAGGGTAGGTCAGCTACATCCCCATTCGCCGCTTTGCCATTTCGGAAAGTGCAGCGACTCCTCACGCCTTAAGGTGGAAATGTCAATTTTGTTCTGGTCTCCGGCTACCTGTGGCACACGCCCGTATGGCCGGCAGGGTCGTCCTAGGAGACCAGTCACATATCTATCACTCTAATCACAATTGAATATTACGATTGCAGCCCTACTCCCTTGACATTCGACAGTGAGTGAAATATGAGAAATACCTCGTCGGACGGCTGTGACTCGAGAATATATACCCAAGTAAATCTATATCCTTCTTATGACAGGACATAATTCTCCTCATGGAATTATTCATTACTCTTATGGCTATCGATGCGTTCAAATCGCTGATTTCCACGTCAAATCCATACATCATACGACCAGACGTAATCATTTGCTTTGCACACATAGGAACACTGGCCACACAACTACAGAGTGGACCGTATGCTTGTCCCTATTCGAGACTGTTTACGTGTTTTAACCTGTAACATTATTTACAGCGTATCCCAGTGTACTCTATACCGATCACATCCATGTAATGTCAGCTAATGACTACCTTGCCGAACAGCTGGTTTTTGGTGTTTAACGAAAGTTCTGCAGTTTTTCTTCTGGGATAATAAGTAGACCGAAAATTGTCTGGTGTCCAATTAAACCTCCCAATCCCTGAACACAGATACTTTACAGGAAAAAATTAGGTGCTTACAGCAATAAATTAAGCTTTCAAAAAATGGCTCTGAACACTATGGGACTTAACTTCTGAGGTCATCAGTCCCCTAGAACTTAGAACTACGTAAATCCAACTAACCTAAGGACATCACGCACATCCAGGCCCGAGGCAGAATTCGAACCTGCGAGCGTAGCGGTCGCGCGGCTCCAGACTGTAGCGCCTAGAACCGCTCGGCCACTCCGGCTGGCAATTAAGCTTTCAGTTGTAATTATCTACCTATAAACTACTGGAGATTCTTAATACCGACTCCCGCAAAGAGGATATAAGTATTACGCAGAAGTGCTACATTAAATTAGAAGAAACATATATCTCCCAATCCAGAACAGCGTTCTCAACAATAGAGTGAGCTATAGACGGCGACGAATTGGGACGTAGCCACGAAAGATGCTATTATACTGGTGCTAAGAAAAAGAGTAGATGTATCGTACAGACTTTAGCCATTCGCCATCAAAGAAATTATGCCACTGAATGGAGTTAATATTATGTGTGTACGAAAAAGAAAGCTGGAAAGCCGGCCGAAGTGGCCGAGCGGTTAAAGGCGCTACAGTCTAAAACCGCACGACCGTTACGGTCGCAGGTTCAAATCCTGCCTCGGGCATGGATGTGTGTGATGTCCTTAGGGTAGTTAGGTTTAAGTAGTTCTAAGTTCTATGGGACTTATGACCACAGCAGTTGAGTCCCATAGTGCTCAGAGCCATTTGAACCATTTTTTTGAAAGCTGGAAGTGGAAGAGATGGAGGTCAAGAAACTTAAACTGGAGTATATGGCGTAGAAATTTGCCAGAAAGTACGAATATAAAGCACAATTGGAAAATAGAATAGTCTATTGCAGGTGTGCAGATATGCAAGCAAGAGTACTGTTTTAAACACTGTGTGTGACGAAATCTGGCAACAACTGGAGAAAATAAAACGTCTTCATTTACTATTAATAGCACTAGTAAGTGGCCATGTGTTGGAGTTCTGACCGAAAAGGACAGATTGGAGCACGTTAACAACATTAAAGGATACAGGAAAAACTAGTTTATAGAGCTCCATCGTCACCTAGATCGCTTTAAAAAGGATGGATACATTGTATCTAAGTGTGCTGGACTGCATGTTGTGCACGTAGCAAAAAAAATAACTGTTTGAAGTGCTTAAAACCTACGGAATAACAACTTTTAATGGTAATTGGTTTGTAAATGTTGTAACATTAAATATCTATACGGATATTTCACAAGATAGTGGATCAGAAAAGTTGGTAGTGTACATCCAGGAAGTGTGAGTCTCAACCGCAATAAATTTTCTAGTCAAATTCACTTCTTCTGCAGAATTTGGTGCTAACTACAGTACAATTAATTTTAATTTGTAGCAGTTTGGGGAACCATAGACACAGTATCAGTTATTTTTTGATTCTCATAATGAGCATTTTATCATACTTTAATGGTGCCCTGAACTTATAGATTAAACTGATAGCGGGCTACTTTCAATTTAGAGAAAATAATGACGTCTGTTTCGTGTGTTTATTAGTACTGAACATAAAAAGTTGTGTCGAACCTCAGTTTGAAACTTGTGCTTCGGCTGAAACTGACAACGGCTCATTCTACCTCCTCTTGCCTTCTTTAAAGCTGCATATATTTGTTTTTGTTGTTAACATTTTTGATTATCCGCTCTTTTACATCACTTCACCTCGATACTTCTTCGTGCTTTGCATACACATTTTTTTCTTTTTGTTTATCACTTATGATTGATTTTCATACGATAGTGTTGGCAGTACGTCAGTGTTTCAGTCCTCAACCTCGGATGTTGCTGACAGTTGTCTGCGAAATACCCAAAAGGAATGATTCTGGTAAATAATAGTAATAATAATGACTGTTGCTCTATTAACACTGTTGTCTCTTCTTAAAATGTCAGTATTTAGAAAAATTAAAAAATATGTTCGTCACACCTGTTGTTTTCTTAGGACGCCACTTTCACCCCCTTGAAATACAAATACGGCTAAACACATTAAAATAATTTGCGATTGCCAAATATATTTCTATATAAGGAGTCTAGACAATTTTATGAAACGAATATGTAAAACTGACAATAAATAATAATTAATGCCTGTGTTTCAAGAAGTGTCTGAGTATTACAATAAAATTAAATACCGCATCCTGTCCCGTAATACACTGTGGTGTGTCAACAGCGCAGAAGCGGATGGCGTGTGAGGCTTCAGCGTTAACGTTCCGGTTCTGCTGAACACCACGAACGGTACTTTCTTAATCGAATTCTGACTGTAGCAGGTTCTCGCCCACCAATTTGAATACTACGAAGTTGGGGTCGCCGCCGCGTAGCAATTCTCGAGAGCGGTATTCATTAAGCTGATTTCTACAGCCTGCTTGCCGGGGCGCTAAAGGGTCTCATTTGGCGCTGGCCTGCAATTCTCCTCGTCCACCTCCCATCCGATCATTACGGACGTAACAAAATCAGAGGAACGGTGGACGACGAAACGGGAGAGACAGAAAATGGCGGCTACGTTACTCGCGAACGCATTGCGATAAGGTGCGGTGAAAAATAAGAGTAGGAGGAGAGGTGAATGAAGTACAGAAAGGGCTGAAAAGGTGGGTTGTGATCTGTAGGCAGAGTGGGGATGGGTGAGCAGGGGAAGGTGGGGGGAGGAGTGGGGTTGAGCTAGCTATAGGTGAGGCGATCGATGGTTGAGTGAGGGCCGAGGCCGGCTTAGAGCTTCTTCAAAAAGGGAATTCCCGGGTTTCTCTTTGTCGTACTCGATAATTCCCGGTAATCGGATTGCAGTGAAGCCCATTCTGGGCCGTCAAGGCGCCCTCGCCTCGGAACCGCCGCGCCAGCCAGTCGCACGCTGGGAACGGCAGAAAACTTTTCTGTCTGGGCCAGAAACGGCGTCCACATCAGTTGAGTTTTGCTTCTGTTTTACTTCAACTGATTGGTCATTAAACTGATTGAAGCGTAAATATGATTCGTATACGGACAATCGTGGTATATTTTTACCACTTTCCTCCATTTTTTGAGAATACTGCACACGAAGTAAATTGCACATGACAACGAACATTGTAACATTATACATTTACTAAGTGCTTGGGAAAACGGGAACGAATACTAATTGTGCCCTGGCACAGTATATTTCAGTTTTACTACAGGAAAAAATTTACAATGGCATTCAGGTTAGTTTTAGAACAGTCCTAAAAAACGTAGTTTCTCCCCTAGATCTAATGATCTAGGTAAAGTCAGATCATAACAGACAGCGTTAATTGACTATTGCAGATTAACTTTGAAATATCAGGACATATGTATCGACCTGTCATTACTGAATTTAAATTATTGTTTCCAAAAGCCCTCTCAAAGTCGATGCAATTAGATGATAATTACAAGCTTAAAAGCTTGTAGAAAGGCTGAAAGACAACTGAAGTACTAACTAAAAATCACAGAGGTAATAAACATCTCACTTTTTGTGCAAAATAATGCAAGTAGGTGGAGCAGTAGCGATTTGAAACAAAAGTGGTAAGTGGTATAAAGATACCCTGACTGGCAAAAAGTTACTCTGACTGATTGCAAAGTATTTCATTATATAGAACGAATCACCTAAAACTGGTAGCTCTTTTATTCCTTGAACAGTTGAAGCTATGGAAACGAAATATTATGCAAAAGACTGTAGACGAAGGGCGCACGTAAATTGGTTACGTGGCTAATACACTTCACTCACGTTTTCAGCCTTTTTTCGTTTCGGGCACACGTTTCAAACTTTCGTGACCCATCTACATGCCATTTTCTTCCTACATGGAAATAAGCAAACACATAAAGTACATATAATACATCTTTTTTTATGGACCGTATATGACATACAAATTTTATAAAATTTGGCACTCTAAGGAATGATTTGGCAATAGTTTTTTATGTTCAAGCTATGTTTACTGCGGAAGATTAGACAATATTACAAATCTCCTGACGTACCAGAAATGTATTCGTGACACACCGATATGCTGCAACACGGCAGCTGAGAAACGGTGCTATTAACTCCTGTATCAACAGAGATACTGAAGCAAGTAAGGTAGTCACAATGGAGTGATGTACTTTTTTAGGGACTTCCTAAAGCTCTTGAAAACAATAGTGCAGTGATATAAAGCTCTAATGTTGGCATTGAAACTTTTCGAATAAACAGCCGAGATGTGTTGTAAAGTTCGTGAGGTAACTACCCTTTGTTTGTTATACAGATACGTGCAGGTAGGTGTTCAGAAGCATGCTCTGAATATCTGGCCTTTTGTACATAAGTTTTTGTGACGGGCGTCGACAGGAAGTTGCGGGCGAGTGGCGCCCTCCTGTAGGTCGCTGGACGCGTAGAACATGTGGGCGCCACGTGCCTGCCCGCACTCTCCTGTATGCTGAGTTCTGATTACCAGTGTAGCCAACGTTCCGCGCTTCACGGAAAAGGCATCGATTCGGAAGAACTGTCCTAACCAAAGAATGCAAGCAAGATTATAATTTCATGGCCACCTTACAGATGATTCTCATGTTCGAGAACGATGGGAAAGAAATTTAATAATGCATTATAGTTAGGTATAATTTTGAATGCATAAGTGGAATGGTACTCATATGATTACAGTATAACTAATTACGGTCACCCGCTCAGAACTGAGCAAAAGTTAACATACGTTAATTATTAGCTGAAAACGAAATTACATAATAATGTAAATTACATAATAAAGTGCGCAACTCGGTAGTATACGAACAGAGCCCACGTCTGCTACTTGAGTGCAAAACTCTCGAATGTAGCAGTAGTAGTAGTAGCTTTATTCATCGTTTCTCGTTTTACAGGGATATACGACATGTCAAAGTATTTACAAGTTTAGATCAATTTAAAATAAACTAATTCGTATACATATATATTTGCAGACTTCTAGTTAGACATAATCATCAGATTTACCCGTGATGTACAATACTTTCTTTTTTTACAAATAATTTATTAAAATAATCTAATGCCATACCGTTCACTCATATCTCACTATCAGTCACTGCACACACTACACACACATAACACTTCACTCACTACACACACAAACACACAGACACACACACAGACACACACACACACACACACACACACACACACACACACACACTGGTGATTTGTGGGCCATTTCCTGTACCTCAACTTCCCATTTGCTATCCTGAAAAACTGAGCCAGCATCCCTCCATAATGAGTGAGTAAGATGTTGAGCTGAGAAAGAGGAAAAGTTGTTAGTATTGTGCTACGCATAGCTTGGGAGTAAGTATTTCTAGAAAGGAAAAAAGAACGAAAAAAGTATATACTGAAGGTGTTATGTGTAATGTTGCATGTTTTATAATAATCATTATTATTATTATTTATCTGTACAACACTTTTTTATCAAACCCCTACTCTTTTTTATCTAAGTAATCCTTCAATATATAAAATGTATTGCATAACAGGTACTTTTTAGCTGCCTTTTTTAAATAAGTGTGTTTTTGCAATTTCTTTAATCTCTTTTGGTAATTTATTGTACAGTTTTATTCCTTGGTACAAAATGCTGTTTTGAGTTTTATGTTAATTTTTTCTTGTTAAATGTAAGTTGAGTCTATCTCTTGTTGCGTGGTCATGGACAGATCCGTTTGTGCAGTAATTACTAATGTTATTCTTGATGTATATAACTGACTGGTAAATGTATTCACATGGAGCAGATAAAATCCCCAGTGTTTTGAACAGATCTTTGCAATGAGCTCGACTAGTATTTTTGGTTATTATTCTTAGGGCTCTTTTCTGGAGTTTGAAAACTGTGTTCATGTTTTGTGCGTTTATTTCCCAAAAAAGAATGCCATAGCTAAGAACTGAGTGTACATACGAATAATATGTAACTAAAAGACACTGAATGTTACACACTGATGACAGGATTCTAAGGGCATAATATGCAGATGACATTCTGTTTGCAAGTTCTTTTGTGTGTTCACACCACTTCAACTGAGAATCAATATTCATTCCCAGAAATTTTGCATTTGTTACACGGTCTATAGAGGTGTCAAATACATTTAATTTAACATTGACAATTTTCCTCTTCAAACTGAAAGTCATGGCATTAGTTTTCTTTATGTTCAATGTCACGTTATTGCTTATTGACCAATCATAAACTTCCTTGAAAGTTTCGTTTGCTTTCTCGGCAAGGAGTTCTCTTGTTTTTTCAGTGATCATAATATTGCTGTCATCAGCGAACAGAATTTTTCCAGCAGTGGGAAAGTCATTGATGCGTATCAGGAATACTATTGGTCGTAATATGCTACCTTGCGGAATCCCTATATTAATGTTTTTTGGCTCTGATAAGTGTTTTACTAAATGTTTAGATCTATTTGAAATATGTGTAATCTCTACTCTTTGTACCCTATCTGCCAGGTATGATCAAAACCAGTCATTAGCTATCCCTCTTATTCCTAATGCTTCTAATTTATTTAATAGACTCTTGTGGTCGACTGTATCAAACGCCTTAGAAAGATCCAAAAATCTGCCTGTGACACACTCTTCTTTATCAAGAGCATCAAGTACAACTTTTGTGGATTCTATTAGGGCTGACTCCGTATCATTACTTCGGAACCAAACTGTGATTCGCTTAAAACACTGTATTTATTCAGGTAGTTCATTAACCTGTCTTTCATAATTGCTTCTATTATTTTTGAGAATACTGACAGCAGGGAAATGGGCCGGTAATTTTCTATGTCTTCTGCATTACTTTTCTTAAACAAAGGTACAACTATTGTCTGTTTTAACTGCTCTGGAAATGTCCCTGATGTGAAGGATTCATTTATTATATTTGTTAAGGGGCCTTCTATAATCCCTATGCATTATTTCAGTACACACAATGGTACTTCACGTAAGCCTACTGAATTTTTATTTCTTAGTTTTTGAACAGTTTTATTGACTTCATTCTCTGTGGTGTTATACAACGAATTTAAGTTGACTAGTATTACATTGCAACTCCTTGTATTTAACGAAACCCAATATCGATTGATCAAAGGCGACCCAGTGGAATACCCCAGGTAATTGAGCTACTGATACTTAAGATCATGTCGTCATGTGACATAAAAATGTTGACAACCCCTCCCCTTCCCTCTGGACCAATGAGAATCGTGCACCCTTCCACACCTTCACTATACATAACTGGGGCACTTTTGTGGGAGAGGTTACTCTGTACCTGATTTATAGCATAGGCAGAGGGTCAAGTTGTGTCTGTTTGTCAATGAAAAATTATCTTGAGTCAAATCACTTCATCTCTGTTTGTTAATACCAATGTGAAGTGACGCCAGGATCTCACTATTCCATGTTTTTTACAGTTTTCCTGTTTTATAACAGAAGGCACACTTAAGTTTAGGGTGTGGTTGTGTCCATCTGTTTATAACAAATTACGTCACTCCAGGCCTATTTGATTACTATTTCGAGGCACCAACCAGCAGACGGCTCAGCCAGACAGACAGTACTCTCAGTGAAACTTCCTGGCAGATTAAAACTGTGTGCCCGACCGAGACTCGAACTCGGGACCTTTGCCTTTCGCGGGCAAGTGCTCTACCATCTGAGCTACCGAAGCACGACCCACGCCCGGTAAAGCTTCTGTAAAGTTTGGAGGGTAGGAGACGAGATACTGGCAGAAGTAGAGCTGTGAGTACCGGGCGTGAGTCGTGCTTCGGTAGCTCAGATGGTAGAGCACTTGCCCGCGAAAGGCAAAGGTCCCGAGTTCGAGTCTCGGTCGGGCACACAGTTTTAATCTGACAGGAAGTTTCATATCAGCGCACACTCCGCTGCAGAGAGAAAATCTCATTCTGGAAACATCCCCCCGGCTGTGGATAAGCCATGTCTCCGCTATATCCTTTCTTTCAGGAGTGCTAGTTCTGCAAGTTTCGCAGGAGAGCTTCTGTAATGTTTGGAAGGTAGGAGACGAGATACTGGCAGAAGTAGAGCTGTGAGTACCGGGCGTGGGTCGTGCTTCGGTAGCTCAGATGGTAGAGCACTTGCCCGCGAAAGGCAAAGGTCCCGAGTTCGAGTCTCGGTCGGGCGCACAGTTTTAATCTGACAGGAAGTTTCATATCAGCGCACACTCCGCTGCAGAGAGAAAATCTCATTCTGGAAACATCCCCCCGGCTGTGGATAAGCCATGTCTCCGCAGTATCCTTTCCTTCAGGAGTGCTAGTTCTGCAAGGTTCGCAGGAGAGCTTCTGTAAAGTTTGGAATGTAGGAGACGATATACTGGCAGAAGTAAAAGCTGTAAGGACCGGGCGTGAGTCGTGCTTCGGTAGCTCAGATGGTAGAGCACTTGCCCGCGAAAGGCAAAGATCCCGAGTTCGAGTCTCAGTCGAGCACACAGTTTTAATCTGCCAGGAAGTTATATATCAGCGCACACTCCGCTGCAGAGTGAAAATCTCATTATGTTGATTGTTGATTGAAACAGTGACGCCATACATATTTCTATTTACCAAAGATATTGTGTAAGAAACACCACACTACGTTTCTAGCTCAAGTAACATCATCATGAAATTCTGGAACCTCCAACGAAAGATACAGCGTTTGTGGAATACCCCTAAAGAGAGACAAGTAGTATCACCGGCAGCCACAGGGAAAGTCATGTCTCCCGCTGGAGAGTGGATCACCTCAATGTGTGGCTGTGTAGATACGACCGCGAAAACAGTGGCCAGAAATTGCCGGGAAGGTTTCGGTTAGAGCCAAACGCTGCTGGCCGAGAGATCTACCGCTTGTGGTAATAACGACAAACTGATCCCAAGACGTAGGTTACGGCATGGAAATCCTCGTACGATGGTGACAACCAGATTACGAACAGCAGTCCTCCAAATGTCTGCCAGACCATCTCCCAAGGCGTGGTAGGGAAATTTGCACAATGTATGTGTACTCACTTCCGACCTATCAGCTGGCACAAACGGCGCTCAATCGTCCAGGGAGGAGGCATCCAGCCGCAGCGAAGACTGTCGTAACTTCTCGACGCCTTTGCAGATGAACACTGTTAATAGTTCAAGTGCCAAGCACTCCCTTTCCCCACTCCTCGGTAATTTCTCTATGGAACACCTAGACCAACCAGTCTTGTAGGCACTTAAACGCTCAGGAGGGAAAATCTGTGGACTAATTTGCTGACAACCGCTGCTAACAGTTTAATCGCCAAGCACATTTCTCCCCACCATCCTTTTTTTTTCGGACCAAGCAGTTCTCCCAATCTCCTCCCTTCAGCTGTCATTTTTTTGAAACTAGCGTAAGTGACTCCATTCTCCGATATGCGGCCTCCCGGGTTGAATGAAGACTTGCAACAAAATAAACCGTGCTATTATATACGGCACTACTATTAGACTTGAATAATAACCACGGGAAAATGAGGGTACGGTATCTAATTTTGACTGTTCCACAGAATTCCAAAGACACGCGCTGCATAATCAAAACACAGCTGCATTTGCAACGAAAATTTATTTGTAGATTAATAATCAGTATCCCTCAAAAGTGAGCACAATTGTTGCGAAAGATGCATCTCACCACTGCTCGCGATCCATACCTGGTACAGCGGGGAAAATAATTTAGCGAACAAATGCCATCCTAGGGCGACCTCGACGATAGACTAGATCTGCCAGACATGTAACTCTAGGAACATTACATCACTATAAGAATCATAAATACGTGCGGAAATAATCATATACGCCTTCGATACACCCAAAGGAAACTGAGAAATGGTCACAGTACAGCAATAAAGAAACATAAACCTTTCATACATACAAATTCAGTCTCACAGAGGTCACGATACTATAAGATGCGGCCTGAGAGACGAAGCACAGTATACCGATAAGTGTATCCTCCAAACAACAATTACGAACATGATTCAAAAATGTGAACAACACATGCACAACGATCGCTCGGAATGCTAGTTGCATATACCTGAAAAGAATGCAGTCAGCACCATATTTATAACGAGATGAAGTTTATGTCTGCCAGCGGTACAGGTTGAGGGAACACGAGCGATAATATCGCCATTGTGGGTCTTCATTCGTTCAATACTTCCCTCGCTCGTCCCAGAGGAAGATCCGTCTCATTGGATCCAAGTAGCAACGACAAAAATTATGCACGAACTAAGAGATCGTGTCATTCGCTGACCTGTGTGTAGATAGGAGTAACGGTGAAAAATTCTTTCCCGACGGCTTTCGTGTGATAACTAGCACCATTTCTATCACAGTTCAGCAGTTGAAACGGCAGCCAAGATTCGCCAAGAATCTCAAGAGGCCTACTTGATGAATTTACTAGCGTGTCGCATGTAGAACGCGAATCAGACAGCCAAGACTGTCAGAATAAAAACGGTCCACAATTAATTTATATTACAAGTCTGTTAGCGGCTACATATTGTCTTATTACTAAAACAAGCATTATGTAGCAAAAAAAGATCGTTGTGTGATTGTACTGGTTACAATAACACAACAGGTCTTGCACGTTAACATCCTACACGAATCGTGCTTCGTATATCGTTAGAGCTCCGACAATTCAATGTCGTTGATAATTAAGCGTAAATCGGGAAATATCGGAGCCTAAAACTTCTGAGAAGAGCGGTAACAGTCTGCTTGCACAGTGAGATTTTATTATATCGATTGTACTAGGAGAAAAGGTTCTGAGATAGATATACAGTAACTTGCGTCATGTTTGCCATCATTCAGAAAAGCGTTCTGATGACGTACGTAATGTTATATTACCATCGATGTATTAGAAGACAGACTCACGTAGTGTCTGGTACGAAGAAGCTATGATCAATCAATGTGTTTTTTAATGTTGCTGGCAAAGTTCACAGCAGTGACTCTTTTGTCACTGTATCATACTGCTTAAGCTATGTTCACACTGAGGGATTTATTGTTGAGATTTGTGCTCGGTACAACCCGCGGAGAGGAGTACCTCGGTATATGTAGTATATCGCATTGCGACTTACTTCAGGAGCCGGCCGGCGTGGCCGAGCGGTTCTAGGCGCTAGAGTCCGGAACCGCGCGACTGCTACGGTCGCAGGTTCGAATCCTGCCTCGGGCATGGATGTGTGTGATGTCCTTAGGTTAGTTAGGTTTAAGTAGTTCTAAGTTCTAGGGGACTGATGAGCTCAGAAGTTAAGTCCCATGGTGCTCAGAGTCATTTGACTTACTTCAGAGACGTGTGCCCGACACAAGTGGTTAGCGCTGGCGTTCCCACTGGCGACGTGCGGCCCGTCAATTTCAGGGAACATGGCGTCCCGTACAGAACTTCTGTTTATTAACATTAACGCTGTGCATACAACTGTGAAAAGGCAGAATAATAGGAGAAAGGAACGTAGGTGGTGGGTGTGCAACTTTCTCAGCAAACGGTGTAGTGACGGAGTTTACAGTTCAGTGATGAGTGACCTAAAAGTTCAAGACACACAAGGTTTCAAAAATTTTGTTCGTGTGTCTACGACGGACTTTGAAGTATTATTGAATATGACAGGGCAATGCTACACATTGACGGATACAAATTTTCGAGAAGCTGTAAGCCCTGCTGAACAACTTAGCGTTACATTACGCTTTGTAGCTACTGGAGATCCGTGCAGCTCCTTGATGTACATGCACAGGATTTCCAAATCCAAAAATCAATGAAATAGTACGAAAAGTATGTCAGGCTATAATGGAGGCTCTTCAGAGAGAAATTAAGGTAGGAGCTGTTATCTTTATCGATCTTTTATTCAGAATAAAAGATATCACAGACTGCATTACTTAGCATTATTATACTCTGTTAAAATATAAACATTTTCTGACTGCCCCTCATTAAAGAATAATTCAACCATTGTACTTCAAGACTCGCTTTTAAATTCATCACGCTGCTCAGTCTTAGGTGCAGAAATTAAGTTTTGACTCTTCTTTTGTAGAATAGCAAGACGTCTTTTGTTGCGAACTTCTCGAAGTTCCCTTTCTACATACTTCGAGAGCGACTTGAACTTGTCTTACTTTTTCCCAAGAATGTCACTACTACGTTTCAAAACTGCGAATGCGTCATCGACTGAATTTGGTTTGTATCTTCATCCTTCTTCCTCCAGGGTGGATTGGTAGAATGCTGAGAATTAGTATTTGAAGCACATCGATCCTCTTCCATTAATGTTGACGGCTTTCGCATCTCTCTTCCGTTCTACACTAAAAAAGAAGGGAAAAACATTCTTCAAATTTTTTTTTTATCTTCGTGTAGGTACGGAAATCTGCAACACAGTGGGAGGAAATTGCACGAGAATTTGAGATTCACTGGAGCTTTCTTCACTGCATGTAAAACACGTGCAAATTGTTAATCCTGCTCGGGCTGGAAGCACTTACTACAACTACAAAGACACTTCTAGCATCATGTTAATGGCATTAGTGGATTCTGTTTACCAAGTTGTGTATGTGGGTGTGGGGTGCAAAGACGTATTTCAGATGGAGGTGAATTTAATAGTACAACCTTCATCAAAGCTCTTCAAGCAGTCGAGTTGCACATACCAGAACCGGAACCTCTGTCAGGAAGGAATGTGCCCACTCCCTACTTCATTGTTGCTGAGGGTGGCTTTGCGCTACAGAAACATATCATCAAACCCTTGACAGGTGATTATAACAAAGGTAGCAAAGAAAGAATATTTAATTACAGGATCAGAAGAGCCCAACGAATTATTGAAAATGCCATTGGCATTGTATTGTAAGTTAACCGGGGGCGTGAAAACGACGGAGAGACTCCGTCCCCGCCGCAGCCGCAGTGGTCCACAACCCCACGACGACTACCGCAGTCCACTTCACCCCGCCGCCGCCCCACACCGAACCCAGGATTATTGTGCGGTTCGAGCTCCAGTGCCCCCCCCCCCCCCCCCCCCCCCAGGGAGTATAACCTCTATGTATGCGTGGTAGAATAATGGTTGTGTACGCGTACGTGGAGAACTTGTTTGCGCAGCAATCGCCGACATCGTGTAGCTGAGGCGGAATAGGGGGGCACCAGGCGCTCCTTCCCAATCCGGAAAGCCGTGCGTTAGACCGCACGGCTAACCAGACGGGCTGCCTTTGGCATACTATCGTCTCTTTTTCGTATTCTACGAATACCTATTCACCTTGACCCGCATAAAGCATCTGCTGTGGCTTTGTGCTGCCTTTACCTCCACAATTACCTAAGAATAAATCGAAAAGCTCGCCTGGTTTATTCACCACCAGACAGTTTTGATTCTGAAAACGTAGAAAGAGCGACTGTAGAACTTGGGAGACGGAGAGACCATATACCACTTCCATCGCAAAAATTGACAGAAATGCTGCCGAAGACGCTAAGAAAGTGACAAATGAAGATACAGCATATTTTGTCACCGTCTAAAGACAAGTGGAGTGGCAATATTTGTTTGCTTTGGTTCGAAGATAGTTCAGTCATAATTATACACTATGTTTTGTTTTCTCATTTCCATGCGCAACTGTAAACAACATATTTACATCATTCATTCTTATGTAAATAAATATTTGTGTTAAAAATAATGTAAAATAAATATGGTCCATCTTTCCTCAAACGTGGACAAAGTCATTCTTGGTTTGTTTACATCCTTCAGGCAGAGGAACGATTCGTACGCATATTATTAAAAATGTATACCTCTTTTCTTCCCGAGCGTGATGTCTTCGAGGAAGAACATTTATTGAATTCACGGAGGAATTGTGACCTGAGGTTACGAAATTTTCTGTCCAATTCTTTATCAGAAAGGCTGAATAAACATGCCACTGGGTGAACTGTATCGCGTTTCGCATTCCGGTTTTTATAATGGGGGAACTTGGGATTCCACATCGAACGCATATTGCGAAATTCAATTAATTTTATGGTGTTATTTTTTGACTACTCCATTTTCGCAGTCTGCTACTAAACGGACTGCTGGCCTGCTACGGAACGAACACAACCACTATAACATCCTTGTACACTGCTGCTCGCTTGTTCCCTAGATGCAGCATGAGTTGGCTCGTGAACGGCGTATGCGCAGTAGAAAATGTATGTGGGATATGTAGCGTGTTTTCGATGAGGGAACGGGTACTGGCAGATGTGTCAGAAGAAAGTATTTCTTGGAATACTAGCATAGATGTTGCAGGTTCATGTCGCAGGAACTTGCAACTTGTGGCATACGGCGTCGGCTGCGTGTGCCAGGCACAAATCGCCGAGGCAAATCCGTGTGAACGTAGCACTACTAAGCAGATGACTTCTCCAAATAACCAGTAGCGTAATGTTGCACTTGTCACTGCTACGATCAACCAATATGCTCAAAGACACCAGCGACGTATATAAGGGAAAACAGACCTTGTACCGATAGATGTTTCCCTGTCTCTCGAGTTCTGTCTGACGCCACTGCCTACAACGACGCCTTCTGCGTCGATGGAGGGAGGCACGTGGTGTTACTGCCGGAAGTCCACATCTGAAATAGGAGAAGTGTCTGTTTACAGAAGAATAATGTCAACACTCTACCTCCAACAGCAATCGATGTACGTGTGTATATGTTTTAGCTTTTGTTTTGGCACTTTGCGTTGCCAATGGAGGAATAAGTATATACTGTGGATGCGTTGGGGCTCTGCATTAGTTGGTTCAAATGGTTCAAATGGCTCTGAGCACTATGGGACTTAACATCTATGGTCATCAGTGCCCTAGAACTTAGAACTACTTAAACCTAACTAACCTAAGGACAGCACACAACACCCAGCCATCACGAGGCAGAGAAAATCTCTGACCCCGCCGGGAATAGAACCCGGGAACCCGTGCGTGGGAAGTGAGAACGCTACCATTAGTGGGATGGTATAAAAAAAGTAACTAGCTAGGTCTGGTCGTGTAAGCAATCACAGCTACTTATAATCGTACATATGGAGAAAATGGACGAATATCAAAAATGTTGGAAATGTCGAAGAATTCGATAAAAAAGGTACGATATGGTCATAATAAACGTCTGTGTTTATCTTAGAATGTGGTCGGAATGTGACACAAACTCTGACCACTTTAGTAGAAACCTATGAGTATGAGAGATGTATTAGGAACACTGCGCAATTTATCTGCTAATTGACTGACATCTGTGTTGAAGGTTGAGAGAGAGAGGTCGTCATACACTCCCTGGAAACAACATATGTATTTCGATGTTATCTATACAGAATAACTGACAGAAAAAAACAAAAAAAACATATGTGGCAGTCAGTTGAGAGGAGCTCTAACAGTTAGGTATAGGAGCAGTAGTCAGTAGTGGTATAATGTTCATTCTGGCGCAGTCTGCATTTTTGTCAACTTTATACAAGATCACAGCTATGTCTGAAAAGTCCCCACCTCCTGTCTGTGGTGGGTGGATATGGCAACTTCACATTGTTGAAATCACCATCTGCACTCATCCCCTGTCCCCCACTCTCACTTCCTCCCCCACTTCCCCTTTCTTCTCCTCCATTTTCTGTCCCCTAGTCGTCTTTGAAATTGTTGGGAAAAAGCTCTGTGTGAGCTGCTGGAGTGGAAGAATGTAAGGTACCGTATTTATTTATTTTTGAATGTGTTTTCATGCTGCTTGATTGCCCTATAGATGCCTCCATACTCCGCCATCTCCACCGCCACTTTTTCTGATCACACATGAGTATGTTCATCTCAAAGTTTGAAGGCTGCTCTAGTCCACAATACTGCCACCGGAAGGTACAGCCACCCACCATCCGCCTCCACTTACCACCACCCCCACACTACTTTTGCTGATTGTAAGTATATACAGCGTGGTCCATTGGGCCAAATATCACACGAAATAAACATCAAACGATAAAACTACAAAGAACGAAACTCGTCTAGCTTGAAGGGAGAAACCAGATGGCACTATGGTTGGCCCGCTAGATGGAGCTGCCATACGTCAAACGGATATCAACTGCGTTTTTTAAAATAACAACCCCTCTTTTTTAATTACATATTCGTGTGGTACGTAAAGAAATATGAATGTTTTATTTTGGCCACTTCTTTCGCTTTGTGACAGATGGCGCTGTAATAGTCACAAACGTATAAGTACTTCGCATCACGTAACATTACGCCAGTGCGGATGGTATTTTCTTCGTGATACATTACCCATGTTAAAATGGACTGTTTACCAACTGCAGAAAAGGTCGATATCGTGTTGATCTATGGCTGTTGTAATCAAAAAGTACAACGGGCGTGTGCTATGTATGCTGCTCGGTATCCTGCATGACATCATCCAAGTGTCCGCACCGTTCGCCGGATAGTTACGTTATTTAAGGAAACAGGAAGTGTTCAGCCACGTGTGAAACGTCAATCACGACCTGCAACAAACGATGATGCCTAAGGAGGTGTTTCAGCTGCTGTCCCTGCTAATCTGCACATCAGTAACAGACAAATTGGGCGAGAATCTTGAATCTTAAAAACGTCGGCGTTGAGAATGCTACATCAACATCGATTGCACCCATACCATATTTCTATGCACCACAAATTGCATGGCGACGACTTTGAACGTCGTGTACAGTTCTGCCATTGGGCACAAGAGAAATTACGGGATGATGACAGATTTTTTGCACTCATTCTATTTAGCTACGAAGCGTCATTCACCAACAGCGGTAACGTAAACCGGCATAATATGCACTATTGGGCAACGGAAAATCCACTATGGCTGCGACAAGTGGAACATCAGCGACCTTGGCGGGTTAATGTATGGTGCGGCATTATGAGAGGAAGGACAATTGGCCCCCATTTTATCGATGGGAATCTAAATCGTGCAATGTATGCCGATTTCCTACGTAATGTTCTACCAATTTTCCTACAAGATGTTTCACTGCATGACAGAATGGCGATGTACTTCCAACATGATGGATGGCAGGCACATTGCTCGCGTACGGTTGAAGCGGTATTGAATAGCATATTTCACGACAGCTGGATTGGTCGTCGAAGCACCATACCATGGCCACCACATTCACTGGATCTGATGTCCCCGGATATCTTTCTGTGGGGAAATTTGAAGGATATTTAATATCGTGATCCACCGAAATCGCCTGACAACATGTGTCAGCGCATTGTCAATGCATGTGCGAACATTACGGAAGGCGAACTACTCGCTGTTGAGAGGAATGTAGTTACATGTATTGCCAAATGCTTTGAGGTTAACGGACATCATTTTGAGCATTTATTGCAATAATGTGGTATTTACTGGTAATCACTCTGTAACAGTAAGCGTTCTAAAAAAAAATGTTCAAATGCGTGTGAAATCTGATGGGGATTACCTGCTAAGGCCACCAGTCCCTAAGCCTACACACAACATAATTTATCCTAAGGACGAACACACACATCCATGCCTGAGGGACGAGTCGAACCTCCGCCTGGACCAGCCACACAGTCCATGACTGCAGCGCCTTAGACCGGTCGGCTAATCCCACAGGGCATGCATTCTCAAATGTTCAAACGTACCTACGTTCTGTATTTCAATTTAAAAAACCTGCCTGTTACCAACTGTTCGTTTAAAATTGTGAGCCATATGTTTGTGACTATTACAGCGCCATCTATCACAAAGCGAAAAATGTGGTCCAAGTAAAACATTCATATTTCTTTACGTACTACACGAATATGTAATAAAAAATGCGGGTTCCTATTTGAAAAAAACGCAATTCATATCCGTTTGACCTATGGCAGCGCCATCTAGCGGGGCAACCATAGCGCCATCTGGTTTCCCCCATCCATCTACACAAGTTACGTCCTTTGTAGTTTTTTCGTTTGACGCTTATTTCGTGAGATATTTGGCCCAGTCACGATCAATGGACCACCCCGTAAAAGTTCATCTTACTTGTGATCTACTACACAATATCACTCGAAATTGGAGGACACGTTCCTGCAGCCACTGCTGGAAGAATTGTCTCGTACCAATCCACAAGTGTGTATCAGATGAGGAAGCTGAAAAGAAATACATGGTAAGAAAGGAATAAGACAGCAAAAAATCATTGAAGCGTAGGAAGAGATCCCTTCCACCAATCTACAAGTGCATACCTGCCGAGGAAATTATGCACAGTTATGTGGAAAGAAGGGATAGGGCAACAAACTATCACCAAATGGTAGGAAGGTCAGTGCACACATACGAAGGCCAATACACGCTACAACATTTGATAGAAAATGCTTCACTGCTCTAATTATGCATCTAAAATTGGAAAAAATTATCACTTATAACCAACATACCATAATGCAACACATTACCTGGGAATTGAGAAAAATCATTGTAATAACACAAATACTGCAAGCAATGACCCAAGAAGATCTTTCGAGGAGGAGTGGAAGTAACTGCGTGTGTGTTTACCTCGATGTGTGGACACAGACGAAGCAGCTTAGAATTAGTCTTATCTCCTACTACCTCCCTCCCAACCTCCCTCTCCGCGCCACTGTAGGTAAGGATAGTGGTTTTCCAGACCTGTTCAAACATGTCGCTGATGGTACACAAATAGATCCATCTGCTGCTACTGATATAATGTTTCCTGTCAGAAACTAGTCACAGAGGGACAAAAGACTCGAGAACAGAATGTTTCCTCCATTATATTTATTTCTTGGAAAGTGTCTCCCCCCCCCCCCCCCCCGCCCCTCATATCAACAGCGAAATACCTGACTGTCTACCACAAATCAAAATCTGAATGGTCGACAGCACCATGCTTCCCCACATTCGGATTATGCCAGCGCTGTCTGAAAGCGATCCTTGGCTAATCAATCTCATATAGGAAAAACATTGAAATAACACCAATACTTCCTGCGACATGTGGAGAAAGTGGCCACGCTCGCTGGTCTCCGCCGTTGTATGCAGTAATAGCCGATTATCGCTCAAGTTTATTCAGCTTTTTTAGGTGAATTTTTCATAGCAGGTTTCAGATGCTCCACTGTACCAAAGAGCAGCATTGTTTCTGTGTGTGTGTGTTTTCTCTTATACTGTGGAAGGATGAGATTCCTGTTGTACAGATGGTGGAGGAATTTTACCCAGATCATTTGCTCTTTGTGGAGTAACACGCAGGGTATCTGCCTAGTGTTGCCATTCTTAACAGCTCAACTGATGTAATGTCAGATAATTATTTAAGAAAGTGACTGAATAAATATGGACACTCATCTTCTGCATGATATCCAGGTGTGATTCATATGCTTGCGACAAAGAATATTAACTGACAGATCTCACTTCACATCTTGTAAACGGTGTAGTCTTATACTATAAAACAAATACTCTGACAGTGCACATAGCGGATATAGTACTGAAGTCAGTGATTTTTGGAGCTAAATATGTGCAAACTCACTCTCCTATTATTGACTTATGCCTCCTATAATGAATACTGATCCGAGAACATTGAATCTTTCGTTGAAAATACTCCAAAGTAAGCACTTAACACCGTTGACAATCCTTATACAGACATTCACCCAGCAAGTTCCACATACTAATGGTGAGTAGAATACTTCATCAATTACGTAATTCTTGTAGGAACAAAGAACAACATCATAACCAATAATGAGTGAACATTCAGGAATGGATAGACATGTCTTTCTTGTGAATGATACCTGTGTATCTTAGGAGGACAGAGACGTAATACTCTTACAAGCGAGCAACTATTAGGAAAACCAAAAAACAAAACAAAAAAATCAGCAACGAATATGCTGTGCTGCAAGTGCATCCACGCCTTTGTTCTACAGGAAGACGAAACACTGTAATAACATCACAGAACTATAGGGAAAAATCTTCCACCAGAACAGTACATTGGCATCACATCGATATGTGTTTACAGACTAAGCAACTCAGAACCAGTCTCTCATCCCCTTCTTCCTCCCTTTCCTCCCACCCACAGAGGAGGGGTACTGGCTTTCCAGTCCTGTTCAAACCAGTTGCTGACGATACACAAAGAGGCCTATCCGCTGCAGGTGCCCTGCTTCGGTTATGTTGGGTTGGCGACGAAATACTGTTTCAGGTGTGCAGAAATCAAACATGTTTCTAGGAAATGCTGACCCCCAGAACAACTGCGAAATGGGCAAAGAAAACTCTTCGGGAGAATAATGGTCAACACCATGCTGTGTCCCTCGTCTATGCCTCACAATGATACAAAAGCAGTCTTGGTTCCACGAGAACGCATACAACCGATTTCAGTTCGTTCGACAAAAATTGACAGAGTTGATAGCGTTCCTCACGTTCTACATTAGTGTGTGTGTGTGTGTGTGTGTGTGTGTGTAAGTCTTGCAAATAAACTGTTATGCACGTTTGTATTATATACATTTCAGATGCATGAGTTACCAGCACTGAACAGTAACCTTCATGCTATCTATTCTGATGCGAGAAAAAAAAAAACATTCATTTTTATGTTCAACAGCTTGCTACAATTAGCAACTCTCTTTCTCTCACCGTGTTATTGTGTAATATTCGATGGAGTAACACCGTGAACTATAATAGCTTTGCTAGTGTGACGTGATAGAGAACTCGATAAGATCTTTAATATGTCATGTATTGGCCTCTTACATTTCAGCGATAGTTTGTCATCCTATCCCTTCTTACCATGTATCTGGGCACAAGTTGCTCAACCACTATTTCACTTGTAGATTGGTTTTGAGCCAACGCTTACTACACTCATGTGATATTTGCTGCGCTATCCCTTCATACTATATATTTGTCTACAACTTCCTCAGCAACCATACACTTGTGTGTTAGTGGGAGACAGTTCTTATAGCAGCGGCTGTAGGACAGTTTCCCCACCAAATTTGAGTGGTATTGTGGACTAGGCACACATACACACACACATAATCGGCAACAGTGGGGATGGGAGGCAATGAGATGTGTGGGTGTTTGGAACGGTGGCTGTAGGACAGTTTTGCGCACGCTCTGGTGATGGTATTGCGGATTAAAGCAGTTGGTGTTCAAACGTCAAGATGGAGATATACACACAATGGTTCGGCAGGAGTGTGGGAAAGTGGTGGTGGGGGCGGCGGAGTGTGGAGGAAGATTTAGGGCAATCCAGCATCAGATAACATCCTCAAAAATAAAGAAAATAAATAAAGACAATACCTTCCATCCTTCCTCTACAGTGGCCCAGCAGAGACTGAGCGTTTTCCCACCAATATCCAAGTGGGCTAAGGAGGTGGAGTGGGGGATGGGAGAGGGAGGGAAAAGAGTGAGGCTCGAGATGTCAACAACGTGATGGCTCAAAAATGGCTCTGAGCACTATGGGACTTAACATCCATGGTCATCAGTCCCCTAGAACTTAGAACTACTTAAACCTAACTAACCTAAGGACAGCACACAACACCCAGCCATCACGAGGCAGAGAAAATCCCTGACCCCGCCGGGAATCGAACCCGGGAACCCGGGCGTGGGAAGCAAGAACGCTACCGCACGACCATCTCCTCTCTCGAAAGGGCAGCCGTCCGGTCCATTAGAGAAGACGAAGATCTGATAGTTCTACCAGCAGACAAAGGCAACGCAACGGTTCTTCTGTCACGTGATGACTATCTGGGAAAGATGGATCTCTTACTTGAAGACTCTGCATACAGAATATTGCAGGACGACCCAACTGAACGGATAAAACGGAAGACGCTTTCACTGCTGAAGAAGAGTTCTTTACCTGACGACGTTCTCAAAAAACTTCGTCCTGGTGCTGCCGTGCCACCGAGATTATACGGTCTACCCAAGATTCATAAGAAAGGGGTCCCGCTTCGTCCGATCGTGAGTAATTTGGGTGCTCCTACCTACAATCTAGCCAAGTATTTAGCATCTGTTCTTGGCCCTCGCGTCGGTAAATGCGAACATCACATTTCCAATTCTATGGTGTTTATTCAGAGATTGAAGTCCTTGTCTCTTAGTCCCTCGGATTTACTTGTGAGCTTTGATGTCGTGTCGCTTTTTACCCGGGTTCCTCTGGAAGAATCCTTGCAATTAATTGGTGAGAAACTGGATGAGGAAACAACCAGGCTTTGTCGCCACGTGCTGACGCCGACTTACTTTTTATTTAATGACAAATATTTTGAACAGACTGACGGAGTGGCTATGGGGAGCCCATTGTCCCCAATAGTCGCCAACCTTTTTATAGAAGATTTTGAGGACATGGCGCTGAAGACGACGTCCTTAAAACCAACTTGTTTTTGGAGGTACGTTGACGATACGTTTACGGTGTGGCCTCATGGGAGAGAAGCTCTTGACCGCCTCCTAGATCATTTTAATTCCCTGCATCCTAACATCAAGTTTACCATGGAGGTGGAAAGTGATGGGAAGCTTCCGTTTCTGGATGTTCTGGTGTACAGAAAGGATGATGGGACAACGGGACACAGTGTTTATCGAAAGCCTACGCACACGGACCGTTACCTGCATGCTTCTAGCTGTCATCCATCGTTCCAGCGTACGGGGGTCCCGCGGACGTTGGCGAGAAGAGCTTATGCCACTTCAGATGGAGAAAGCTTGACACAAGAATTGGACCATCTTAAGGTTGTGTTCAAGCAGAATGGCTATACAGATAAACAGATCCGTCGTGCTTTCCCATATGGACCTTCGCCTGAACCACCAGAAGATACCTGCAAATCGGTGGCATTTCTGCCTTTTGCTGGGAGCATTTCCTCGAAGATAGGAAGAATTCTGAAAAGATACCATATCAAAAGTATTTTTCGTCCGCCAGCCAAGATTAGAGCGCTCCTTGGCTCTATAAAGGATGACTTGGGTTTGAGGAAGCCCAGTGTGTACAAGATCCCTTGCCACTGTGGGAAGGCTTATATTGGGCAGACAATCCGGACCATTCAGGACCGATGTGTTGGGCATCAGCGGCACACACGGCTGCTTCAACCTGAGAAATCCGCAGTGGCGGAGCACTATCTCACCGAGGGACACAGAACGCTATATGATGCGACACAAATGGTTGCCCCTGCATCTCGCTATTGGGACTGTGTTTTAAAAGAATCCATAGAGATTAGTTTATCTGACAATCTTATTAATAGAGACAAGGGTTAACTTTTAAGTAAGACTTGGGACCCGGTGTTATCCGACATCAAAAAACAACGGTCTGTGTTTCGATCGTCGGAATAAAAATTTTTTTAATCTGACAGCGATATCTCGATTTCGCCTATTTCCACCACTGGCGGCGCGGTATGTTTACTGCGCTAGAGGGCAGTTACGGCACCTTCTCGCGCACGCGTTGTGGGTCTTCTGCGGCCTATATAGGGGCTGCCGCTTGCGCTAGGGAAGTCAGTTCCGGCGAGTTCGTGCACCAGCACTCTCACCTGAAGATGGCGGCCAGATGGACCGCGGAAATATTGTGTCATGATGACGTTATGATCCGGCTGCATATCCGAGAAGAATATTATCAATTATTACGCCGGGAAAGCCTTCGTAGCCACAACAATAAGGCAGCTGGAATAGCCTGTTTAAGGTGGATGACCTGTTGTACTATATAGATGTGTAATAAATTTGTATGTTAAATCACATGCCCAGGCAAGAACAATCTTACAGGCAATCCTCTTATAAATTTTATGTGTCCAGACATTTGACTATGAGGAGCTTTTGTAAACTCCTTGGCAACAGACCATTGTATTACCAGGGTGGAGGGTACAACAAACAACTACGGAATGAATGGTGTGTTTGATCCAGTGCAAGATTGTTTAAGCTTTTTTGAACTGTAACAAACATCATTTATAAAGAACTCCACCAAACTATGTGCCAAGTACCGGGTTATTACAAATGATTGAAGCGATTTCACAGCTCTACAATAACTTTATTATTTGGGATATTTTCACAATGCTTTGCACACACATACAAAAACTCAAAAAGTTTTTTTAGGCATTCACAAATGTTCGATATGTGCCCCTTTAGTGATTCGGCAGACATCAAGCCGATAATCAAGTTCCTCCCACACTCGGCGCAGCATGTCTCCATCAATGAGTTCGAAAGCATCGTTGATGCTAGCTCGCAGTTCTGGCACGTTTTTTGGTAGAGGAGGTTTAAACACTGAATCTTTCACATAACCCCACAGAAAGAAATCGCATGGGGTTAAGTCGGGAGAGCGTGGAGGTCATGACATGAATTGCTGATCATGATCTCCACCACGACCGATCCATCGGTTTTCCAATCTCCTGTTTAAGAAATGCCGAACATCATGATGAAAGTGCGGTGGAGCACCATCCTGTTGAAAGATGAAGTCGGCGCTGTCGGTCTCCAGTTGTGGCATGAGCCAATTTTCCAGCATGTCCAGATACACGTGTCCCGTAACGTTTTTTTCGCAGAAGAAAAAGGGGCCGTAAACTTTAAACCGTGAGATTGCACAAAACACGTTAACTTTTGGTGAATTGCGAATTTGCTGCACGAATGCGTGAGGATTCTCTACCGCCCAGATTCGCACATTATGTCTGTTCACTTCACCATTAAGAAAAAATCTTGCTTCATCACTGAAAACAAGTTTCGCACTGAACACATCCTCTTCCATGACCTGTTGCAAGCGCGCCGAAAATTCAAAGCGTTTGACTTTGTTATCGGGTGTCAGGGCTTGTAGCAATTGTAAACGGTAAGGCTTCTGCTTTAGCCTTTTCCGTAATATTTTCCAAACCGTCGGCTGTGGTACGTTTAGCTCCATGCTTGCTTTATTCGTCGACTTCCGCGGGCTACGCGTGAAACTTGCCCGCACGCGCTCAACCGTTTCTTCGCTCACTGCAGGCCGACCCGTTGATTTCCCCTTACAGAGGCATCCAGAAGCTTTAAACTGCGCATACCATCGCCGAATGGAGTTAGCAGTCGGTGGATCTTTGTTGAACTTCGTCCAGAAGTGTCGTCACAGTGTTATGACTGACTGATGTGAGTGCATTTCAAGCACGACATACGCTTTCTCGGCTCCTGTCGCCATTTTGTCTCACTGCGCTCTCGAGCGCTCTGGCGGCAGAAACCTGAAGTGCGGCTTCAGTCGAACAAAACTTTATGAGATTTTCTAAGTATCTGTAGTATGTCGTGACCATATGTCAATGAATGGAGCTACAGTGAATTTATGAAACCGCTTCAATCATTTGTAATAGCCCTGTATGTCAATGTGATGTCTGCAAACAGATAGCTATCAGAACGGCAGCAGTTTGTCTCCTGGAAGTAGTAAGAGTTCTCGAAAATTGCATTAAAATGCCTTGAGACTCAGGAATGATGAAAGCTTATTAATTTTCTACTACATGGAGATTCTTAACACTGACTCCAATAAAGACAATATAAGTACTACTCAGTAGTGCTATATTAAAGCGTGGGAATCATATTTCCCTCAATCCAGGACTCCAGGACACTGTTCGCCCCAATACTGTCGGATAATAATATCGCTGAATTAAGAGTGGTACCTACAAACAATACTGACCAGACTAGGAAATCTGTGTGCAAGGTCAGGGGTGCTGTAGTGACTGAATCACCAGGGTCGCCATAATCATTCTCCACCCACTGGTCAATGTATCATCGCTACTGTCTGTGGAAGGTCATGTTCATCACTGCGGAATCGTCCATGGTCGATGACAGTTCTGTCTACCATCCTGTGAGCTCGTCCCGTCATAGTCCACTGGCTGAAAAATATTTGAAAGAAGAATAATGCTTATAAACCAGATTTCTTTTTTCCAATCCATGCTGTATATTCCTTGTGAGTAAATTAGTGTGCCGTAAAAACATGTTTTTCCCCCTCTCTCAATACGAATGAGAGGTTTTTATTAGTGTATTAAGAATATAGCAAAAATTTACTGAGAGTAATTCTGATAAGGCAAAGTTCTGGCCGGTTTGGCTGTTGTGTGGATCTCTAAACGAGGTAATGTGTTGAGCAGGTGTATATTAGGTTCAAATGGCTCTGAGCACTATGCGACTTAACTGCTGAGGTCATCAGTCGCCTAGAACTTAGAACTAATTAAACTTAAGTAACCTAAGGACATCACACACATCCATGCCCGAGGCAGTGAATATTACGTAGTTGGAAGCCTAGCGACTCTATATAACCGAAAATTCTTGCATTTTTACTTAGATGTTTTCTGACATCGGTATGAATAATCCTCATCTTATGTTTACCATACAGAAACATAAGATTACACATCAGAGAGAAAGGTGGAGAGTAGAGAGATAGCCGGCCAGTGTGGCCGTGCGGTTCTAGGCGATTCAGTCTGGAACCGCGTGACCGCTACGGTCGCAGGTTCGAATCATGCCTCGGGCATGGATGTGTGTGATGTTCTTAGGTTAGTTAGGTTTAAGTAGTTCTAAGTTCTAGGGGACTGATGACCACAGATGTTAAGTCCCATAGTGCTCAGAGCCATTTTTTAGCAGAGTGATAAGTCAGTGTGAGATCTGAAACACAACATTCTGGGGAGTTGCAGTAGATACAGGTGACATGTAAGAGCCCCGCGATTTCCTGACAGCCGGGGCGAATAATCTGTTACAGAACTGTATCCCTATAGTTTTAATTATTTAACATCGAAATATGCATTCCAGGGGATGACCTACACAATACTAGTGATGTGACAGATGTACAAAACTCGTGAGGTTGACTGATTGACATGATATCAACCCACCACCATATGAGAATTTATCTAAATACGACTGGGTGGAATCACATCCACCCCTACCAAACTGAACTGATAAATGGTTCCAGAAAACACCAAACACCGTATTATTGTGGTCTATATCTTGATGGTATTCTTTGTTGCACATCCAAATGACTGTCTCGTTATCGTAAACAAATCATTACGAAAAATTCTAGTGAGCGTAAATCTGATACTGCGGAGAACAACTATTCAGCTGCTCTTGAGGTTATGGTGGATTGTGATATAGAATAAATTACACCCTCCTGATATGTGTAGGAGATATTGTTTGTTAAAAAGGACTATTAAAATTACCGACATATTCTGGCAATTTGTTACTGGTCGTGACGCCTTTCCTGGTTATGGATACACGTTGTATATTGAGCTAGATGATTGCAAGTTGTGGAAGACTGTAGTTTTAATGGATTATTCTATAATGGTGTGGTGCAATACCTTGATACTCTACTTCAAAAAGACAATCAGGTCCTATAATGGTTTATAAATAATGTGATGTATGCCTTAATTTTAACTTGGAAATCGATTACACAAAACAACTATAGTGGCAGTCGAACTAATGGTGAAATTCAAAATTACACTGCCGGGTGATTAAAAGCCGCTTCGTCTGATCTGTTACTTCCTACAGACCCAAAACAAGGAAACATACTTTATTGTGCCCTCATATCTTTCCAGATGGGTTGCCATCATGATTTTTTAGTGATTGTCCGAACTTCAGATCACTTATAAGAAGATAATTCGATGACGGTGTAGCCTTCTGTATGTTTAGAGCACAGACAGACAAATATGTGCTACTCAAGAGCTAGAGAGAGAGGAACACATCTATTTGTACAAGATCTATTTTAGCTTATGTTACGTTGGCTGTGAACATTGGCTATCAATAGCACTTTCGAAAATGTTGGTTAATCTTACCAATGACAAGTCCACCATTGCGCTACTTGGTGTATGAAGTCATCTGCTTAGTAAAGAGTGTGTTACAGTGACAATAGAGTCACTTCTCTTAAGTTTGTTAGCAGTTTTATAAAACAGCTCTTTCTTCTTCTTTGTAGGAAGCAGCGTTTGAATCTAATCAGGGTTACATCGTTAATAATGTGACACTGCACACGTTATAAGAGCGCTTTTTTTACTAAGTACCATCACAATCGCAAACATGACACAAATTACTGCGTATTTATCTCAGAACACACTTTCCTAGTACAGCCAACAATAAAATCTATTGAGGTAGACTGTTACAAATGGAGGACCTTTGGTAGGAGGCATCATAATTTTACAATGACGTCTCGTAGTCTAGAAATATAGTGTGGTATTTCTTACAGTTTATCTTTGGCCAAGAGAATTCTCCGTGGCGTTACTATTTCTACCGATGTGTTCATCTCTAACAGTATGACGTCTCACAGGGAGTGGTGACTTAGCAATAACACATAATTTAGGATCGAAGCTGACATCATGATCTCCATGCGATTTGATGCGACGTCGTGACGCGATGCACTACAACACTGATGTTATGTTGTGGCATTACGCAATGTGATATTAACACATAACTCGAGTAATTGCTTACAGTGCGACATATTGTGTAAAACGCGTAAAACTGAGAGCACTTACATGTTATCTGCCTGGGTGTGGTGTGTGCTGGTTTGTGCTTCGAAACATTAATCAAATAGGCCTACAGTGACGTAATTTGTTATTAACACACATACTCGTCCTATACCTACGGAATCCAGCTACAGAGGGCCCAAATTTTAAAAGAAAGAGTTGAGGAGGTGTTCCTTAGTGTCAGAGAAACCTAATTATGCATTTTCATTGTCTGAGAGCATCATGACGTGAAGAACCGACATGCAAAATTGGACAAAATGCACACAATTGTGGAGGAACCTGGTAAAAATACGAAAATGGATGAAAAATGTGTAAAATTGGGGAGAATACGGAAAGAAATACGTTAAAATGAAAGTACTTGCATATCTGCTTAGGTGAGGTCTGTGCTGGTACCAAGTAATACTGTTAATTACAAATTTACCTACAGTGGCGTAATTTGCTGTAAACAGGTATGCTCTAGAGTTCCTCCTGTTGCAAAATACGAAAATATGGAATAATGACCGTACTTTCATAACTGTCTAGCAGTGGCCTCTGCTGTTGTAACGTAATATCGGTATAAAAGAATGTAACTCAAGTGATGTAACATAATTTGTTACTGGCAGATTGACACAGAGTGATCCTCTCTCTATAGTGTCCAGCTGCAAAGTAACTCCTCCCACACAAATGTCCAAGTTATAAAATATGAAGGTGTGGAAGGGTGCATGATTCTCATTTCTCCAGAGGTGTGGGAGGGGTCGCCCCCATTTTTATGTCACACGACGACATGACCTTGAATATGAGTGGTGTAATTGCATGGGTGATATCCCTCAGTGACCTTCATCAATTCCCAGTGCTTCCCCAGGGGAGACAGAGAGCAGGAAACAGGGAGCCCAAGTACAACCTGACAATGGTTGCCCTGGTCAGTAATCTTGAGATAAGATTGTTATCTCATCCAGAATTCTCCCTGGTACCCTACTAGCGACGTAACTCTCTGTAATACTATATGTCGTCAGGTATTGTGAAGGAAACACCTAAGACTGATCTGTGTTTTATAGTAGTTATCACTTCATATCGTAAAACAGCACAGTCTGTACATGCACATGTTCATTCCACCATAACTAGTAAATTTTGCACTTTTGTCTTTTCCACTTTTGAGAGCAAAAATTACTAGTGATGGTGGAACGAGCATTTGCATGTACAGACTGTGCTGTTTTACGATATATGGAGATGTGTGCTCGCACTACTTAGCAGCGCTACGAATGTATATAACAGCAAATTACAACGACATATAAATGTGTCAGCCCATATAAAGTTTGCATGGCTTAAAACCAAAACATCTGGACTTGATAATCCACAAAGGCCGAAACTGCAATAGTGGAAATAAAAAGTTCAACAGTCACTGCCGTTAACATGATGCCTTTCAAAAAACAGTGAAACTGTAACATCCAACTGGCCAGAGAGCTGAATTTCACAAATCTGAATGTGGAAGGCAATCTACAAAATCTTAAAAAGGCAATGTAAAGGCTCAATCTAAATATAATTACAGTAATGAAGTGGTATGCACATAGGGTAAAGATTTATGTTCATATGCATACAGCCGGCCGGTGTGGCCGAGAGGTTCTAGGCGCTTCAGTCTGGAACCTCGCGACCGCTACGGTCTCAGGTTCGAATCCTGCCTCTGGCATGGCTGTGTGTGATATTCTTAGGTTAGTTACGTTTAAGTAGTTCTAAGTTCTGGGGGACTGATGACCTCAGATGTTAAGTCTCACAGTGCTCAGAGCCATTTGAACCATTTCATATGCATACAAAATAATATCATCAACAGATTACCCTATACTGGGAGTAGAATTTGTTGTGAAGAGGCGGTAAACCAAAGAGTGAGTTACCGTCATCAGATTCGACAGCAAACCAATGTCACTGAGGCACACATGCCGACTCCAGAAGCAGAATATGAAACGACAGAGAAAGCATTTGACGATATTTGACGTGTAACACTGTACAGGTAGACGAAAATCTAATAATCATGGGGTATTGGAGCACCATAGTTTGGAAGGGAATAGAAGGAAGAGTTAATGAAAAATGCGGGCTTGGTAGTACGGATGAGGGAAAAAACTCCTAGAGGTCTGCAACAGATTTCATATAGGAATGACTGTGCTACCAGACAGTAATAGCGTGTACATTATATGAAAATCGTAGCTGAAGGAGGTATACTTGCAAGAGGACTGGAGACACAGGGAGATACCATCTGGAATACATCGAAATGAGATAGAGATTTCGAAATCACATGTTGGAGTGAAAAGTGTACCTAGCAACAGATGCAGACCCGGATCGCAGTTTAGCAGTCAACAAGAGTAGGTTGAAGTTTAAATTCTCAGGAAGAATCAACGTGGACAGAAGTAGAACACTGAAGTATGGAGGAATGATAATGTACCTTTGATGTTGTCTGAGGATGCACATACTCTGATAATAAATACCACAACAAGTTGGAGAGAAATGAACAGCTACAAAAAGGGAAAATGCTCAGTCAGATAAATGCACGAGGTAGATAATTGCAAAGAAACGTAGTAAATATTCCTATTGATCGATGAAAGAAGAACGTACTCAGGCAAAATATGGATACTGAAGTATAAGTCACTTTAGAATAAAATAAAAAGGAAGTGGAGATAAGCTAAAGCAAAATGGATCCAGGGAAAACCTGACGAAATTTAAAAGGAAATAGTCGTCAGAAGCACTGTTTGAGCAAACACGAAAGTCAAAACACATATCTAATACGTTAATCGTCTCTACGAGAACAAAGACCTGTCTGCTGACTTTGAAGATGAAGAGCTGGAAGCCGCTTTGGAAGACACAGACAGTTCAGAATTATAGGCAGAGTTTGACAGAGCTTTGGAAGACCCACGAACAAGCAGTGCAGAAGATGCAAACGCCTGCAGATTTAATCGTGTGTACTTCCTACTGAACTGTTTACACTCAGTAAATAAAGTTTATTAATTTTCTATCGTTCGTACTGTTTTAACGGCCACAAGTGTAACGTCAAACGTTAAGTCCCGCAGGCCAATAGGGCACTAAACGGCGTCTAGTTCTGAGGAGCAGTTTCGAGTGCAACACACAGTGTAGGATGATGAAAACTAAGTCGAAATTCTAACATCAGAAACCACTCAAGCTAAATCTACCATCTTGTTCCTCTTTGTCGATATGCCAGCTGTAGTAGCTAACTGATTCAAATAAAAACACTTAGGTTGAGAATGAAATAGACACAGTGAAATGCTACATCAGATGACGAACCTAAAGTTTTGATGACTACCATCGTGTAGCAGCCAGCAAACACCGGAGTCTACCACTGGCGATTACCGCGGCGTCAGTCAGAGGAAGCTTGGATTACACTCACCATTTATCGTGGCTTGTAGGCACGAAAGATTTCACTCATAATATGAACTGCAGAAACACACGAGCTTGGTAAATTTTGATTAGTCGTTACGACCATTTGGTTCTTTTGTAATTCTTCGGAGGAATAATTTAATAATGAAATTCAGAAGTACGAGTAGAGTCCTGCAGCTGACGTGTTGATAGGGTGAAGTAGAATGTAACAAAGTTTAAGAAATTGTAGTCGTATCAGTGCAATGCGTACTAGGACTGATGATTGTAAAACAGAAGAAACCTGAAAATATAACAAAATTTCTGGTTGGTCAATAACACTAGCACAAAGTGTCACTAAAATTTTGTCGTCGTTTTCAGATAAGTTTTAAATTGCATTTTGCGGACCACTAAATTTTCTTCATAGAGTTACAGCAAATAATTATTGAGAGTTGTTAATCGTGTTGCTTTCGTAACCCAAAATAATAGCTTGTAAGTTAAAAATGTTTCGTAGAGCATGGTAATTAGTTGATTCTATTTATAAAAACGAGTCTCTTTCGTCCATCGTTAACAGCGGCCATCGCCATCACTAATCTTTTTTTCTCGAAGTGTTTGTATCTGCATATAGGACACAGTACTGAAGGGAAGTTAGAAAGAGGAATCTGATGTCCAACTGCGAGTGCCTAGAGACAACAGTATAATTACGGAAGTTAATTAATTTTGCCTCCGGTAGCAGCGAGACAAAAGCTGCGCCACACTTCAAAGCACACGCTCCCCGTGACTGCGCAGACTCCACAGTTTACGTGGAGACATTGTCGTGTTTGAATGCCACACCGCAGATGACAAAAACTGGGCCGTTACAATTCAGAGAACAAATGGACTGCTGTACTGCTTCCGTCTTTATGAGAAAAATATACGTCCCCGCGCCTCTGTAGTCAAAACCGCGGCTGTTTCACCAGCAGAAAATGAGGCAACAACAAAAAAACCTTTCTGTTGTATAGAGTTCAAAAAAGGATGGAACGGTACCGGCGTATATAATTTAGCAATGCCCAGAAAGGCGACCAATAACCCTGTCCAGAATTGTAATCCACATTATCGAGTATATGTCACTTTACTTCAAATGTGACTAAACACGCAAGTTGCTGCAAGTTATGAATGAGAAGCCTTTAGACGGCATGAACGGGTTAAGTTTTGTTGAAAACTACACGTAAGGAGGCAGAGCGGTCTCCTGTGTTACAAAATGGTTTTCAGATCGCGATCGAAGCAAGAAAGGAATTGAACTACGAGTAAATAAACCTGCAAGAAACGATTTCTTCGTCCAAGTAAATTTTTGTCAAATGTTGACCTGCAAATGAGAAATGGTTTGAAATACATATTTTCTGAATTACTCGTTTCAGCCATAAATACTGCGAACGTCAGCAAAGGTATAAGATAAAAGATGAAAAATTGGTTGTTAGATGAAGACACAAATTACACATAAAAGGGGAGGAAAGGTGTGTGAAATAAAGGAGTAGCATGGTAGAAAATACAGTAAGCTATGCAGGAATAGCTAAATCAAACTACAGCAATAGAAGGTGGATAAGATATGAGATGATAAAGAAAGACCATCTTATTATGGTTGTAGAGGACACGTATGAAGTGATACGTATGAACATCAATGTTTTGGAACAGGGTAGTAGAAATAGAGGAAGCTGACACATGTGTGGTACTAACTATTACACCCCTCGTTAGGGGAGAGTAGGAGGGACAAGCCGACACATGTACAGTTTCCGTCGTTGCCAAATGTCCCCTTCCCCCCCCCCCCCCCTTCCCTCAGCCTGGCAGACTGTTGCAGTGGTACATGTGACAACATCGCAATTTCATTATGCAAATTAATCAACTTAATTACCCCTCATCATCAGCTCCCTTCTCCCCCTCCCATTCCCCCGCTTGCCACACTGTCGATAAATTCTATTTTTGGCGGTAATTTCGAATTTTGGTGGGGAATTCAAAATGGAGGGAATTTCAAAAATGGTGGGGTTTTGTCTCAAGCCTGTGCTGACATCCCACCTGCATCCCCACCTGGAAACTGGTAAGAAATTGAAAACGGCGGGTGGCCTTTCCGGGGATTGAACCATGGTCCTTCTAGTTAAAAAACCGAAATGCACCCCATTGCACAGGAAAACAGTCAATCTCTATCCAGCTGCAGGAGAGCAAGGTTAGGTTAGAGTACTTCATTTATTTTCGCTTGGAAACTGAAGTAAAGTTTGGTCATGTGTTTTCAGAGTCTCGTGGTGCCATGTCTGAATAAAATCTTCTTGGTTTTCAAACTGCATCAAATCGAAGAAAATTCTCGAGCTTTCAATCGCTACCTTAGCCATCGTCATCAGGAGTAAAACTACTGTATACCTACGATAGCTCTGGCCCGCCGTGGGACTGAGTGACGTCAGTTGCCGCGGTGGGTTGCGCCACGTTTGAACCTGCCTCTCTCGCCCCCTAGAGGCGTTAAGCATCCGTTGTTGCTAGTTTATACTCCTGGTCTCTGTTGAAAAGGATGCTCTTCATTATAATCTCAGCCGCCTCTTTTGTAACGGAATTGTGGTATGTAGACACATGAGCGAAGACTCTCGTGTTCTTAAGCTCGAGAATTTTATTCGAATTGGCTTGAAAAGCGAGAAGATTTTATTCAACTATCGGTCCTGATTACATAATTAAAGATTGTTCCTAATTACACAACTGTATACTTAGAGCTACACAAGACTATTTAAAATCGTAATACAGCTAAAAAATAGGCCATGTCATACAATAGATGCTCTCCTGATGGGAAAAAAATTCACAGTACCACTCGACACTAGTAGCAGATGTATTCAGATAATAACTGTACATAGAATGATCCCTTTACCCATTCCACTGCGCCCAAGAGATCACCTCCGTATAGCTGCCACAACTGTTGAAAAGAACTAATTAAACATCGAAATTTCCATGAGAGAAAGAACAGCACTCGTAAGCAACGGATCATAATGAAGTATCGATAATTGAGAAAATCGTTATAATAACACAACAACCACAAAAACTGACCCCAAACGATAGCACGAGGAGTGAGGGATGGCACCCGCATGTGTGTTCTCCTCGATGTACGGCTACAGACTAATCAGCTTAAAGCCAGTCTTACCGCCCTCTTACCACTCCTCATGCCTCACTCTCCTCGCTGTAGGTAGGGGTACAGGTTTGTTCTCTCCTCTCGTGATGGTCCACAAAGAGATCCATCTGGTGGCAGTGATTTACTGTCTCTGCCCTGCGGAAATAAGTTACTGATGGACAAAGACTCAAGAAGAGAACTCTCCAGAATGCTTTTTCTAATATTCGCTGGTGGCCACACAGGAAGCTCCGGCCACAGCCTATCGCCGCCAAACCGCCCCAGCAAGCACAGCAACCGTAGCCAGAGGTTCAGACTCTCCAGCCGAGCATATGGTCCGGGTGGTCAATGGGCCACAGAACAAAGCGAGATAAATCACGTCTATTCCAAACAAAGACGACCGCATGTTGTTTGTCTAAACGTGCAGCTGCGCCACTCTCCCCCTGCCGCTATGGATTGCTTCCACTGGAGCCCAACGTTCTGCGAGAAACATTTCGGTGTAACAGTTGTATTTAACTTCAATGCACCTCTTATCAACAGTATCTGTTAAAAAAAAAGCGACTGCGACGACAGTAGAAAACAGTCTTGTTTCCACGAGAAAGGCCCAGTCCATTGTCTTTTAGTTTTATGAGCAAAATATTGTTTGAGAACTTTAATCATTTTCAGATCATAAATTGTTGTTCACAAAGGCATTACATCCTTTTCAAATGATTGAATTATCATAACAGAATTGCATCTATACAGTCATTGTTTAACGTTTGCTGCAGGCTACAGTTCAGATCTCTGTCCCTCTCTCCCCCGCCCCCTTTCTCTGTCTGTCTGTCTGTCTGTCTCTTTCTCTCTCTCTCTCTCTCTCTCTCTCTCTCTTTTCCCCCTACTCACTTAGCTTGTGACATCCAGCGACGTGAAGAAGAAAATACAGCATTACCACCGATTTCACGTGACCAAACTGCAGAGCTTGGACTTCTATATCGACACATCTGACAGATGAATTAACTTATCTCACAACTGCTGTACATGTCCACCTTGAGTAAAATCGAAAAACCTTCACTGTTTTTCTGCGAAAACCACCGAACACTGGAAAGAGTGTCATCATAATTTCGTAACTTTCAAACGGCTCAAATGGCCCTAAGTACTATGAGACTTAACATCTGAGGTCATCAGTCCCCTAGACTTAGAACTACTTAAACCTAACTAAGGACATCACACACATCCATGCCATAGGCGGGATTCGAACCTGCGAGCGTAGGAGCAGCACGGTTCCGGACTGAAGCACCTAGAACCGCTCGGCCACAGCGAACGGCCCGAAACTTTCTTCGTTGTGAAGAAGAAGCGATAATTTAAACTCCAAAGAAAAAAAATAGATACCTTCTAACCAAATATGTTAAAAGATTTCTTTCACTTTGATAGACAAAAATGCATGGTTTGAGAGCGTCCCTGACCTTCAAATCAGACTCCATAAATTGTCATGCATGTGTATTACATACATTTAAGACGTATTACAGAAATCAACCATACACGATATCCGTTCACATGTGAGGGAAAACACAATAATTTTATGTTTGGTAATAACAAGTTATAATTCGAGAGAACATTGCTGATTTTTACACTTCGGCAGGTCCCACTTTACCAGTGCATTGGCACAGCAAGCTGGTGTTTACAAACCAAAAAAAAAGTTATCAGTGTATGCCTCGTAATAGGATCTCCTAACGTCACCTAGTAGAGAATCCTATAAGATTCCATGCATACATCCAAATCAAATACCGTCTGCATGCTGACATTTGACATATTTGCTCTATAACTCGCCTCTACCGACATGTGTCTAAAATTTCTGTTACTCATACTTGAAGAACAAGACCACACCAAGCAGACCACCGTTCGCAGTAGCAGCAGATTCTTGTGCTGTAGTTTCGTCACAGAACAATCTGTTTCATCCAGTCTACTCACACGTCGAAAAAATACTATAAATTTCAAGATTCCACAACAAGCTAACATTCAAGTGGAGGGCTACTTTACAATTAGAGGTTATGAAGTATGAAATAACACACAATCATGTAGATGATACTAAAAAGGGTCATGATTCCACAAGAATAGGTACAGTAGATTTCTATTAGTGTCATGAGCAAAATCAGTATAGTTTGGGAGCATCCCATGTGATCAAGTTACAAATCGTCATGCACGAGGGCATTACATTCACTTCAGACCTATGAAATACTGATACAGATCAGCATCTGTACAGTCATTTCTTACATTTGAGAGCATTCCTCTTCGTTACTTTGTAAGATCCAGATAGGAAGAAAAAGGCCTACGAACTATCTGTATCCAGACTTTAACCTGCCATGCCTCTATTTGTTATAGAATCTCCGAACGTTACCCTAGTTACCCTACAACATTTTACCGTATCTCTCTTCCGACATACCGATAAACAAATCATCCCCCATAGTCCTTCCGTTGCTCACTTTCACCCATCTACGCTTGTATGTGTGTGTGTGTGTGTGTGTGTGTGTGTGCAAAGTTTTGTCACCTGTGCAAGAAAGAAGACTATATCCAGCAGAATGTCATTCACAGTGGCAACGGCCTTGCCGCAGTAGTACCACCGGTTCCAGTCAGACCATCGAAGTTAAGCACTGTCGGGCTGGGCTAGCACTTGGATGGGTGACCATCCGTTCTGCCGAGCGCTGTTGGCAAGCAGGGTGCACTCAGCCCTTGTGAGACAAACTAAGGAGCTTCTTGATTGAGAAATAGCGGCTCCGGTCTCGGAAACTGACATACGGCTGCGAGAGCGGTGTGCTGACCACATGCCGTTCCATATCCGCATCCAGTGGATGGGCTGTGGATGACATGGCGGCCGGTCGGTGCCGTTTTGCCTTCATGACCTGTTCGGGAGGAGTGATAAAGCAACAGGTTACAGATATCCAGGTGTTCCGAGTCGAAGAGGCCAAGAGCATACGTCCTCCTATGAGATATGTACATCATCTCTGTTAAAGCATTGACAGTTCCCAGACGGTGCTGTTTACAACATGCACTGGATAGTGGAAATAAAACGAGATACTGTTATCTTGTTGGCGGAAAAAAAGGTGGCAGCAATCGCAGCATATGGCAACAACACAAGTCTGCAGCGTTAAGGTACGTCTCCAAAAAACTGTCTGAAAGTTATGACCTCTACATTTAGTCCCGAGTTCCAAAGTGACAAGTAGCAGATGTCCAGCGTTCCGCCGAGGCTCTGTCTGTGGTGTCAGTCAGCCATTATGTGGTAGTCAACAGAGTACCAGGGGATGAATGTGATGGAAAAAGACACCGTCTGTATGGGATCATGTACTCTAATCAGCACCCATTCAATTTTAGCAATTTCACCAATTTTTCCATAGTTTTAACGCCGACCAATAACACAGCAGAATGCTTCCCAATTTCTGTATCATTGCCAAACTGCGCCTCCACTGCTCTGCGAGTACTATATTTTTTCTACCACTCCGTTTTCAGGCCACAAGTGGCCCATCGGGACCATCCGACCGCCGTGTCAGCCTTAGCTGAAGATGCGGATAGGAGGGGCGTGGGGTCAGCACACCGCTCTCCCGGTCGTTATGATTGTTGTCTTTGACCGGAGCCGCTACTATTCGGTCGAGTAGCTCCTCAATTGGCATCACGAGTCCGAGTGCACTCCAAAAAATGGCAACAGTGCATGGTGGCCCAGATGGTCATCCATACAAGTGCCGGCCACGCCCGACAGCGCTTAAATTCGGTGATGTGACGGGAAGCGGTGTATCCACTGCGGCAAGGCCGTTGCCCGAGTACCATATAATAGACTGCAAATGCAGATAGATGACTGTGTAGAACGTCCGTTCGGACATATACCTCAAAGAATACCAGACAGTGTTCTATGCCGATGCAGTTAGGTTTCCTACATATCTCTAGCACATTGATCACAGTGCGGCATTTATGATTACGACTGGCTATCTTTCACTTTGTGGGTAAGAGTAACAGATTATTGTCGCATTGAAAGATCTCCCCAGACTGTCCTTGACCGTCCCTCCCTGCAATAGTGTCACCAATTTAATCTGCAACTGACCAGAAATTTGAGGGCGCTAAACCTGCTACATTCTACGTTTCGTGGAGGAACAGAGCTAGGTGAGTCCGTAGGTGCTGTTCTGCGAAGGCTGTCCATCACCAGTCTTACTGACGGAAATCATCCAATACACATTATCCCTCCACATGAGTATGTGTTGAGGAGGTCATCCCCCATTATCGGTCCAAAGTAGATATGACAGTGATGTGGTGATATAATAGACAGTTAAGAAGAATCCTGTGGTTTATGCGTGATGGAGCTCCAGACGCATGGAATTTGGGACATTTTACGTAAATCAACTAGTGCTATCAATTCTGGAGTATTATTCCAGTACCCAGAGTCAGTACCAAGAAAGATCCACCAACAGAAAAATGATCGTAGAGCATAAACACGTGCACTTCTGACGCTCACAGTTCTCCACTTAAAAACACTGTAATGTTAAAGCCATATTGTTTCTACACTTCAGTGACAAACTTTAAGATGATGAAAGTACTTCTTTCTATACTATTCCGGTGTCCTAGGAAGCTACTAATCTGCTCCTCACTATGAGTATATCGTCGGTGTATATCCGTCTTCCAGAATGCTTATAAGGCAAACAGAACAAAGTCAGGGGATTTCTGTTCTGTCTCTTACGAGACTGACGGATTTTATACGCCTTATTAAGTCGGAAACGTACATACCCTCAATCTCATACAGGCAGACATGCTTAGTAGTTGTAGTAGTGGTGGTGGTTTTGAAGGATGCAGCCATGCCTCACTAGGAAATAGAGCGAGGAGTAACGGCATGAAAAGTTTCGTTAGTTGATACATTGAGTTACCACCCACGCCCAGCTCCATGAAAATGCCTACAAACAAACAGCGACTATTTATGAAGTAGTGACCACCATTATCAGTAGCCAAATGAGATGTAACAGTCTTATTGATGTCTACGTTACATCACCACGGCCCTGGCAGGCTCTCTCTTGCAGACAAAAGCCATGGTCTGATGTTAGGTAGTTTTGCTTACGTGTAGGATACCATAGCAGTTTCGTCCTAATATCACGACTCTAGAGTATCGCTCCCTCACACCATTAGTGCATATGTATGTTGTAACAGTCCACTCTTCTACAGAAAATTCTAGAAAATGTCTTAAGTCTGATAAACACATTGATTTTTCTCCTTAATACTTGTGGAATAACATTACTTGTGATAAAAACCGTAATTCGGTTATATCTATATCATCTGGATTGGGATACATACGTTTTCTTGCTTTGGTATAGCGCTTCTGTTTTACACCGCCTTTAAAAAAGTATGTGTTATGAAAATCTATGTTGTTTACTGGGGGAAGTTTAAAACTGAATGCCGACAGAGCATAATTTTAAGCTTTTCTAGATCGTGATTGTCCAGGTACCCCCAACGAACTTCAGTTTCATGGTATTTTTTTCTAATTTTATGTATTCTCAGCCAATTTAGGTGTTTTTGCTAGGTTTTCGCGACTTTGAGTATTTCAACGAATTTCCCTCAATTTTACGTTATTTCCATCAATCTGTCGTAATTATCTCAGGTTTTCATCGTTTCTTCCGATTTTAAGTAATTTTAATATATTTTTCTATAGTTTTCCATATGTATATGGTCATATTGCTGACACATTCATGCAACACATGTACTATTTGATTGTATACGTGGATATTTGCGAGTCTTATACACCAACCTACTAAAAGATCCTAAGGATTATCGAGTTCCTGATTATCGATATGCATGAATTTTGGATAGCACGATTATGGAAAGTATAGTAAGACTCGTTTTGTATCTAGATGAGGTTCAACAAGCGGTACAAATGATGGATGCAACGGGAACTCAAAGTAAGGAAACAGCTCCGTGTACTGCTACGACACATCTGAGAGCTTCATTGCAGACTCATGCAGTGAAGCACTTGATGGAATCTCAAAAGTCTGGAAAGAGTTCTATATATTCATTTGACTTTCACTATGTCGTGTAGGGATCTGCAACAGCGAGTTGATATGTGTACAGAGCTGATTTCTGTTGCTTCTGGGATAGTTTTCCCATACGTAAATGCTCTTATTGCTTACCAGATGATCATTTCTACTTCTATTTTTACCTTCCAAGTCCTATACGTTCTCACAACCTTGGCAGGACATTTAAAAACTGTACATTTCTTGTTTTTTCCCCCCTAGTAATGAGTTATTCGCTAGCTGACAGTGTGTCGACTGCACTTAGCATCCTGGACCTAAGAGTTCCCCTCTCCATACCTACAGAGTGAATCTACCAGGCAACGTGATTTATGGACGAACAGTCAGCAAGTTATGCGTTCGAACAGCAACCGCCCTACGCTGACGGAGACTCTGCAGGCATATTACACCAATAACGAAGTCTCGATTTCAACCACATGTACGTTATTTCAGACGGCGCTACAGCCCGGGAAATAACTAAATACTCTTTGCAAAACGATTCTGTAGGGCATGTAAGCACATTTCAGTTCCTCCTGCCAAGGAACCTAACATCAGCGATGCTAGTTATACTGCAACTAGTTTGTTAGAAGATTTTCTGGATTCTCCAGTTATAACGACGATCCAAGGCAGCCTGCTGCGCCTATCACATCTCTTTTTATACTCACAAATATCCACGATGGCACAAGTTCAACCCGGTTCGACTATTTTCTGTGCTAGATGTCTGTTGGATGTGTGGTATCGATATCTACGATGCCACTGCTTAGGTTGGCACTACGACGGACACCGGCAACAGCACCCTCTAGCCGGCATTTTCATCAGGTGCTGCCAGCTAAGACACTTCGCTTTAGTTCCGCACCTCATTTCAAGTTATGTATTCTTATTACAATTTTGGTAAACGTTTTTGGATGCAGTGATCAATAGATTATTATATTTTAACTAAAGTTCAGTCTTGATCGCAACACTTATGTCTCAATAACATAGGTGAGCGGTTTCGGTTATATTTATATAACCATCTTCAGACCTGTGAATTAATTTTAGAAAATACTAGAAACCAATCTTAGAATAAAATGTAAAGTGTCTAATGACGTCAAAATTTTAACAAGATAAAATAAAACTTGTTATAACCATGGCTTCCTTGGAGGATGGTAGGCGGAGCTCTCCTCAGCTGTTACGAAGTCAACTGATGGTCATGAGTGCTGAGCATGAGCTTAAATATGCAAAGGCTCCGCGTAATTCCTCTCACACTACTTCACAACTGCCAATCAACGTTCATAATATGACGCCATCGTCAAAGTATAAAAATACGAAATACACTAATAACATAAAATTCATTCATTTAAAATGTCTGATTAACAGATAGTTAGTATTTGTAATACTTATTTATATTTTAGATAAAAACGGTAAACTGTGCTATACAACATATAAAATTTTTATTAAATTGAAATTGATTATTATAAAAACTATTAGATCGATGAGTTCTAAATATTTAATCAGTGGTCTCATCAGTTATTCAGACATACGTAATGCGGAACGTGCTCTTGGCTGCTACCCTACTGCTATAAAGAATGTTACTATGAAAACTACAGTTAAAGTAAGACGATTGTGCAACATCCATCAAAGATGCAACTATTATGTAGGCGACTCGGTATAATCAATATATACCACAACTCCCAGGACTTTTACATCTTAGGTTTAACTGACATTGTAATAGTATTAAGGTTGCCCATAGAGGTCACAGCTATTACACATCGTAGTTTACCGTTTTTATCTAAAATATAAAAAAGTTTTACACATACTAACTATCTGTTAATGAGACATTTTAAATGAATGAATTTTATGTTATTAGTGTATTTCGTATTTTTATACTTTGACGATAGCGTCATATTGTTGTCGTGGTTGTTGTGGTCTTCAGTCCTGAGACTGGTTAGATGCAGCTCTACATGCTACTCTATCCTGTGCAGCTTCTTCATCTATGAACGCTCATTGGCAGTTGTCAGGTAGTGTGAGAGGAAGTAGGTGGAGCCTCTACATATTTAAGCTCATGCTCAGCACTCATAACCATCAGTTAACTTCGTAACAGCTGAGGAGAGCCCCGCCTACCATCCTCCAAGGAAGCCATGGGTGTAATAAGTTTTATTTTATGTTGTTAAAATTTTGTCGTCATTAGACACTTTTCATTTTATTTTAAGATTAGTTTCTAGTATTTTCTAAAATTAATTCACAGGTCTAAAGATGGTTGTATAAATATAACCAAAACCGGTCACCTATGTTATTGAGACATAAATGTTGTGATCAAGACTGAACATCAGTTAAAATGTATTCTTATTGCTTGAGTAAAGGGGATTCAAATTCATACTGCAGTATCGACGTGTTTTACCTTTTCCTGATCCAACCCACGCGCAGCCTTCCAGGCGGGATACAAAAGGATGGATGGAGGTAGTCCTTCCTCAGTATTATGCTTATTTACGGGACAGAAAAGCGCATTAGTCGAACGGGGTAGTATAGCACTGCGCTCGAATGCACCCACTGTCTTCCAATCATAGATTCTACAGAAGCAGCACATTTGCTCTATTTTCTGTACGTTATGTCCATACATGTAGTTGATGGCTCCTATGGCCCAGGCTAGGCCTGACATAGAGTTGGATCACGCAGCGTTGTATCCGGAACGGTATCTAGAGATGGATCCACAATGCGTTACGTCATGGATAGGGTTTGAAGGTGAATCCACCATGCACTAAATTCAGAACAGTGTCTAGAGGAGGATCCGCAGTATGCTGCGCCTGGGATTGGGTTCGAAGGTGGGTGATAGGTCTGCGTCAGGTTTATCTTAGCCATCCACAACACACACACACACACACACACACACACACACACACACACATACAGAAAATAGAGCAAAAGCACTGCGTCTGTAGAATTTATGGTTGTAAGTGACAGGGTGCATTCGAGTACATTGCTATATTATACAGTCCGACGTACAGAATTATATTTTGGGGTAACTCTTTCCTCTGGCAAAGGATATCTTTGGCTCAGAAACAGGCGGTTCGGATAATAAGTGCTGTAAGTTTGCGAGCCTCTTGTCGACCCCTGTTCATTAGTCTGGGTATTCTTACGTTGACGTCTCAATAGATATGTACTCTTAACTGTCGTTTCTTGTTAACAATATCAGCTTATTCCCCAAAATTAGCAGCTTGCGCTCAGTTATTACTAGGCAGAAATCCAGTCTGCATTTGGATGGCACTTTCTTGACTTGTGCACAAAGGGGTGCAGTGTACTGCTGCACCCATTTTCAATAAACTACCACAAGGATTCAAAAATCTTAGCAGTAGTTACGAGCTTTTATCTAAAATTTTGAGTTTCCTCGTGGGACACTCCTATTCTATGGAGGAGTTCCTTGAATAATTAAGCTGATTTCTCTGTTATATTGTTGATTGCCTTTACGTAAGCTGACGGCTTCCCTTTTTTGGTTTCTAAGGATGTATTTTACCTGTTATTACCTCTTTAATGTAATTTCATGTACTGACACGTTCCAGAACCTTGGAGACTTGTTCCTCAATTTGGTCCTACAGAACTAGACGTGTATGATAAAATAAAGTAAATAAAATAATGCACTGTTCGATATGGTACTTAAGAGTAATACTCACGAAGGACTGTTTCCCTCCATCTAAAGGACATCTAGCAGACGAAACAGTAGAATTTATATAATTATGTGTCGTCATCATGGGTTTTTAAGAGTATAAAAAGAGGTGTGATAGGCGCAGCAGGATTTTTTGGTTGTTGTTGTTACTGAAGAATGTAGACAATTCTGTTACAAAATATTAGTAATATAACTTGCATCACTGGTGTTATGCTCTTTAGCAGGAGGAATGTAAATGTGCTTACACCCCCGTCAGAACCGTTTCGCGAGGAGTATTTCGCCATTTACCGGGATGTAGCACTGTCGAAAATATTATACAAGTGGTTGAAATCGAGGCTTCGCGATTGGTAATATGTATGCAGAATCTCTGTGTGTATGTGTTGTGCTGTCAGCGGCGGACGGTTGTGGTTCGAACGCATAACTAACTGTTTGTCTATACTTACGCTGCCTGGGAGACGCACTCTGTAGATAAAGAGAAGGAAAACTCTTAAGGTCCAGGATGCGAAGTGCAGTCGACAAACTGTCAACAGACGAATAACGTATTGCTAAGGTAAACAAAAATACCCGAAATTTACACGTTGTAGATATCCTGACAGAGTTATGAGAATGTATCAGAGTTGGACAGTATAAACAGAAGTAGCGAAGCTCATCTGGCAAGCAATAAGAGTACACACTTACGGGAAAAATATTCGAGCAACAACATAAATCAACTCTGTACACACGTCAACACCCTGTTACAGATGCCTACACGACAAAATGGAAGTCAAATGGACATGTAGAACTCTTTCCAGACTTTCCATTAAGTGCATCACTACATGAGTCTCTAGGCAAGTTCTTTGATATGTCGTAGCATTACACAGAGCTGTTTCCACATTTCGGGTTTCCATTGTATCCATCATCTGCACCACTCGTTCAACCTCGTGTAGGAGCGCAGCCAGCGTTACTGCACTTTCCATAGAGGTACGAAAAAGCGGTTGCTGCGCTTTTAATAGCCTCGTTTCAATTACATTTCAAGGACATTCAACCATCCACTTTCCCCATCCCAAACACATGCACATACACACATCAAAAAACCTTTTTCATCACCTTGGTTCCGGGAGTTCCGGAACCTGTACCGAAATTTGAAATAGAGATTAACATAAATATCATTTCCGCCCTTTTTATTGCTCATGAAAACCACACCTTGCATGTTGTACCACCATACAGCGAGACCTTCAGAGGTGGTGGTCCAGATCGCTGCCCACATATATACCTCTAATACCCCTCTTGCATTGATGTGGCATACTATCCACAAGTTCATCAAGGCACTGTTGGTCCAAATTGTACCACTCCTCAACGGACATTCGGCGTAGATCCCAGAGAGTTGTTGATGGATCACGTAGTCCATAAACAGGCATTTTAAATCTATCCATGTTCGAGAGGGTGCATTACTGGGGGACATGCTGGCTACTCTAGTCGTGCGATGTCGTTATACTGAAGGAAGTCATTCACATGATGTGCACGATGGTTGCGCGAATTGTCGTCCATGAAGGCGAATGCCTCACTTATATACAGCCGATATGGTTGTACTACGGTGATCACTTGGCGGCAGTGGAATGGGTAAAAATGTCATGCTATGTAGAGTTACTATCTGAATACATGTGCCGCTAGTTTCGAGTGGTATTACGTATTTTTTTTCCTAGATGGATAAGACGAGTTCTATGGCACCATCAACTTTTTTAGGCTATTTTGCTATTTTAACCACTCCTTAAGTAGTGCTGTGCATATAGTTATGTGATTAGGACCTATGTTTATGATCAATTGCATAATTAGGACCGATCTTTAGTTCAGTTTCCCACCCAAAATAAATACACAACCTAACCTCCCTCTCCTGCAGCTGGACAGACATTGACCGTCTACCTGTGTGTTTGGGTTTACTAAGACTTTCCGCCCAGAAGGACCAGCGTTTGAACCCCGGAAAGGGCACCTGCTCTATTGAATTTCCTACCAATTGGTGGGTGGGTGGTGAGGGATGTCATATCAGCACGGCTGTGAGACAAAGAAATTCCAGCCATTTTTGGATTTCCATCGTTCTTTGAATTTCCCACAAGTATCCGAAATTCCTCCGCTCCCCTTCCCCCCCCCCCCCCCCCCCCAAAAAAAAAAAGATTGAAATTCCCGTGAAAAGCCGAGACTGCAGCCGAGAGGGCAGGAGGGGGAGCAGGAGGGGTTATTGGACGGAAAGAATGACATCTAATTTCCATAATTAAATAGCGATTTTGCCACATCTATCACTACACCACTGTACTAGGCTGGAGGATGGGCGAGGGGGGGGGAGTAATTTTGCAAAATGCAATCTCTGATTGTATCGGCTTTGCCCTCACACTGTCAAGGACACACAAATGGACGCGAATGCCTCGAAAGTACGATTTTCTAGTTGTGGTGAGAAAAAATTTTCGTCAGATTTCTGTCTACATCAAATGCATGACAGAGGGTACATCTCACTGTACCATCATTCAAGTACAGAGCAGAGGCAGCACTTGCATAAACGGTTCTGTGCGCGATGTCACCAGTCCCTTTTGAATTTCACGGTACCTGTACGCGGTCTGTAATTTTTTCCTGGATTTATCTCTTAGATATGGTTCTGGAAACGCTGTATGTTGGCTTTCACAGAATAAGTGACGTCTGTCTTGATGAGCCAATAGTCAAGGAGCAGCACAAACAATATCATTAATGTGGATAGCCCAAAAATATAAAAAATATAAATAAATTTTTTAATAATTTTAACTTTAATTTGTGCAAATTGACGTCTCTAATGCCCCTAGAGAAGCTGGAATGCGGACATTTGCTGTGGCCGACTTGTCTAACGCTCAGCGAGTGTGCATGCTGTTGCAACTTGCACCTGTAGTTTCAGGGTCTTATTGGTGATATTGGAACTAGTTATAATGGATACGCTGAAGTTTACCCTTGACAGAAATCTCGCAAGACTGATCAATTTTGCTGTGTAAACGCTTCTAAAAGAAGTAATGAAAATGAGTTCTGAAGATATTGTTGATATCTGCATACCAGTTGTATCCAGTATGGTATTCTTTAAACTGAAAACGTCCGATTTATGTGATAAAGTTGTTGAATCTTGTGTGGAATCATTTAAGTTCAAGCACAGTGATGACAACATTTGCAATGTGAACGTTACGCTTGGAGGTTTTTGTATTTGGGTATACAGAATTTTGGAACTGACCTTGAAAGTGCCCAGGTGAGATAATAAATTCAGTAGTATCCATGTAGTGGCAAGACATAAGTGATATAGCAGAGCACAGTCCAATTGCACCGAGCGAGATGGCACAGTGGTTCGCACACTGGACTCGAGTTCGGGAGGACGATAGTTAAAACTAACATCCCGTCATCCAGATTTAGGTTTTCCTTTATTTCCCTAAATCGCCCCAAGCACATGCCGGGATGGTTCCTTTGAAAGCCCACAGCTGATTTTCTTCCTCATCCTTGACACAGTGTGAGCTTGTGCTCTCTAATGACCTCGATGACGCCAGGACGTTTAATCCAGTCTTCCTTCCTTCCTTCCTTCCTCCGCACCCCAGTTCCTTCAAATACCAGGTTCTAAATGGTGTCTGACAACTAAAGGTCGATCTCCAGGAGACACTCCCACCTTAGACTGCTTTGACGATCCACATCGAAACTTCTGGGTGTCAAATAATCTGTTTCCTAGACATAGTTGCTAACTTACTGTAACTCCCGTCTCATCTTACTGTTGCTGGGACACTAAAATTGCTTTGCCTTTGCTCTACTACAGGCATTCTGCAAATGTCCCTCAATGACACTCCTGAGGCCATTCCAGAAATGCTTGCCCATCTCACCACTTCGGGGCAACTGAAAATGTCAGTCCATCACACGGCTGAAGTCTGCGACGGCTCCTATCATTTTGCAACGTTTTCACCATCGAACGACTTGTGGGTGCCCAGTAGTTTGTAGCCGAGGCACAGATGCTGGCTTACTGTAATCCTCACTCTCTCACACTGACGCTCGGATACAGAAATTGCTTCGCCATCAGACTACTACACTCATTCTGCAGACGCCTCACCATGACACCATTGCTGGCCTTCAGGAGTTGTCTCTTCATCACACGTGTGCTGCCCTACAGCAAGTGTCTCTATGACACTGTTGGAGTCATTCTGCAAGAGCATTTCTCCGAGACCAATGAGGGTGCTCTGGTCACACGTCAGGTCAGTGTGTGCGGGGAGCAAGTCACTTATGACGGTTGGCTGTGATGGGTGGCTGCCTGACCTCATGGTAAATATCTAATGCTGCGAGGGCTATGTATATGGTCCATTTGGTTATGCTGTCTGTCTTCACAGTACATACAGGGTGGTCCGTCCATTGATAGTGACCGGGCCAAATATCTCACGAAATAAGCATCAAACGAAAAAAAATTACAAAGACTTAAACTCGTCTAGCTTGAAAGGGGAACCCAGATGGCGCTATGGTTGGTCCGCTAGATGGCGCTGCCATACGTCAAACGGATATCAACTGCGGTTTTTTTTTCAAATAGGAAACCCCATTTTTCATTACATATTCGTGTAGTACGTATGAATGTTTCAGTTGGACCGCTTTTTTCGCTTTGTCATAAATGGCGCTGTAATAGTCACAAACGTATAAGTACGTGGTATCACGTAACATTACGCCAGTGCGGACAGTATTTGCTTCGTGATACATTACCCGTGTTAAAATGGACCGTTTACCAATTGCGGAAAAAGGTGGATATCGTGTTGATGTATGGTTATTGTGATCAAAATTCCCAACGGGCGTGTGCTATGTATGCTGCTCGGTATCCAGGATGACATCATCCAAGTGTCCGGACCATTCGCCGGATAGTTACGTTATGTAAGGAAACAGGAAGAGTTCAGCAACATGTGAAACGTCAACCACGACCTGCAACAAATGATGATGCCCAAGTAGGTGTTTTAGCTGCTGTCGCGACTAATCCGCACGTCAGTAGCAGACAAACTGCGCCAGAATCGGGAATCTCAAAATCGTCGGTGCTGAGAATGCTATACCGATTGCACCCGTACCGTATTTGTATGCACCAGGAATTGCATGGCGACGGCTTTGAACGTCGTGTACAGTTCTGCCACTGGCACAAGAGAATTTACGGGACGATGACAGATTTTTTACACGCGTTCTATTTAGCGACGAATCGTCATTCACCAACAGCGGTAACGTAAACCGGGAAAATAGCCACTATTGGGCATAGGAAAATCTACGATGGCTGCGACAAGTGGAACATCAGCGACCTTGGCGGATTACTGCATGGTGCGGCGTTATGGGAGGAAAGATATTTGTCCCTAATTTTATCGATGGCAATCTAAATGGTGCAATGTATGTTGATTTCCTACGTAATGTTCTACCGATGTTACTACAAGATGATTCACTGCATGACAGAATGGCGATGTACTTCCAACATGACAGATGTGTGGCACATAGCTCGTGTGCGGTTGAAGCGGTATTGAACAGCATATTTCATGACAGGTGGATTGGGCGTCGAAGCACCATACCATGGTCCTCACGTTCACAGGATCTGACGTCCCCGGATTTCTTTCTGTGGGGAAAGTTGAAGGATATTTGCCATCGTGATCCACCGACAACGCCTGACAACATGCGTCAGCGCATTGTCAATGCTTGTGCGAACATTACGGAAGGCGAACTACTCGCTGTTGAGAGGAATGTCGTTACACGTGTTGCCAAATGCATTGAGGTTGACGGACATCATTTAGAGCATTTATTGCATTAATGTGGTATTTGCAGGTAATCACGCTGTAACAGCATGCGTTCTGAGAAATGATAAGTTCACAAAGGTACATGTATGACATTGGAACAACCGAAATAAAATGTTCAAACATACCTAAGTTCTGTATTTTAATTTAAAAAACCTGCCTGTTACCAACTGTTCGTCTAAAATTGTGAGCCGTATGTTTGTGACTATTAAAGCGCCATCTGTCACGTACCGAAAATAGTGGTCCAACTAAAACATTCATATTTCTTTACGTACTACACGAATATGTAATAAAAATGGGGGTTCCTATTAAAAAAAAAACGCAGTTAACAACCGTTTGACCTATGGCAGCGCCATCCAGCGGGACAACCATAGCCCCATCTGGTTTCCCCCTTCAAGCTAGACAAGTTTCGTCCTTTGTAGTTTTTTCGTTTGATGTTTATTTCATGAGATATTTGGCCCCGTCACGAACAATGGACCACCCTGCATATGAGTGTCTGATGGTCGATAGCTATTTACAGGATGCAGAAGTGATGACATTGTTTGGTGCAGGATACGAATTGTTTGTTTACTACTTCGATATGGCATTTGGTGATATAACAGTGTTGGAGATCGGTTTCATGCTGAAGTCTTCAAGGTTTCTTCCACAGTAGCAGAGCAGTGTAATTGAGGAAGTGTCTTCCCGTGTTCCATGAGCTGTAGGCTACTATCGCTAGGTTTAACTGTGAGTGCAATATGCCAATCTGTGCAAAATAGTTTTGCTGCTGAAAGCCTTGTCAGCAGCAAAAAAAAAAAAAATTGTGGACAATGCTCCCACACTGGCGGCATCAGTAATTTGGCATGTAAATTCAGTAAGAGTCATTCGTCCACAAAAACATCATTTTGTGTTGGAACATAGGAGAGTGCACAGACTGGTTCGAGCAAGAGAGGGCAACGTATCGATGGAAAGTTCAGAGAGTAATGTGATATCTTCTTTGTTGAAGTGTTCAAAGACAAGTTGAAGCAGACGATCCATCTCTGGCATGATGCTGTCCCTCATCCACCATTGTGACATTACATCATCTCCAGATCAGCAGCTGTAGGGCACTGAAAATTCCATCTATTTGCCTCTCTTGTAAGACAGTGCTTCGAATTCTGTTTGCATAATTGTTCTGGTTTTCCCGTCTGTGCTTAGAGAGTGCTCTCTTTCCAAAGAACAAGAATGCTTTCATGATTAACGGTGTTATCTGAAGCATGCACAGACATGTTGAAGGCTTTTAGCAGTGAGAACATAAGCTAACTTTTACCGTTTCTGAGATGAATGTTGAAAGCAGGACGTCACGATTTCTTGGAATGGTAACACGTGATGGACGAGGTGCCCAATTATGCCCATCAGGAAGAATGCATTCGGTGTCCTATCCTATTTACGTAAAAAAGTCGTGTTATGACAAGAATTTCCTTGCAGACAAGCTGAGACATCACGAAAGCTCCTACAACAACAAAAGCCACCCTTAAGTATTTGTGCAGCACTTTGCGATTTCCAGGAAGGGGCTGATATGTAATGGACGGGCTGTCCCATTAGGATCTCTAGCAAGAATGCATCATGTGTCATTCTGGGATATTTCCATAAAAAGATTCTGGAAGCATTGTGAGCCGTGCTGCAGATCGCGTCGGTGCCGTGCTAGGTTGGCATTGTTTATTTGGTATAGTTGACGTCACTCTGTTTGCAAGCCTTGTCTGTCCGCTACTGGCAGCAGCGGCGGTTATCGATATCTAGTACAGGTGATACTATCTTTGGGGCGACGTTGTGGTGTTCCCGTGTGGTCTGAGTCGGCAGTTCGGTTGGGGATGGACGAGCAGCCAGGTCCGCGCAGAGCGCGAACACGCCAGGACCACTGGCAGCACGCATGCACTGCCGGATAGAAGGGCTGTAGGCGCGAGGGGTGCAACCTCGTTGTCAACCGGACCCAGGAAGTTTAAGGTGAGTGGGCCTTAATTCAAGTAGTGAAACCTGCACCATTGTGAGATCTCGCCATTTGCTCGCGTGTTGCTGCTAGCAGTGTTGCCGAGACGAAGAGCAGAGAGTGGAGCATTTGGGGAAGGTAAACCTAATTACCCTTCCTCCACTTCATATTATTAATTGTTGCATTTTATATGTTATTATTTGTGAAATTCAACCAGTGGTATTTTTCCTACCTAGTGGCCGCTAACATCTCAGTTACCTGCCCTGGAGCTAAGTGTATGTTACGGCAGTGGACTTTTCCTCAACATGCCGCTGCTGTCCAGTAAGGCGTGTAGTTCGACAGCTTCCTTGATTTGTGGGCCTGGTGGTGCCCTTTTTTTTTTCGTACTCTCGTAGTAGTGGTTACTTTCTGCTTTCGGATCTTGTATACACCGGAGTCTGAAGACGTAGTGCTGACCACCATTTCCAGCCAGGCTATGTTATTCCATCGTTGCATTGGTCATCGCACGTTAGGTAGATTCGGAAAATAATTATCGGTCATGCGTTTAAACTGCACTAATCTGAGTTACCATCTCGTGAAGTGAATGCAACTCTTGGCTTCCTGTCTCATTGCTTGCGAAGCTTTGATGGACTTTCCCAGGTCGGTCCTTGGAGCAACATCCGCGTCCCTCCCCCTCCCCCTTGGTTTGGTCAGATTTGATGACTGGTCTTTTTCAAAAAAAATATTTCAGTGGCTGTAATTTCAAGTTTGAAGATGTTTAAATGGTTCTTAAAAGATTGCTATTCAGGCCTTCAGCCGTGAAACAGTTTTTAAATTATTACTGTTGGGGCCTTCAGCCGAGAAATAGTAGAATTTGTTGTCAGTAAGGCCTTCAGCAGTGGGCATTACTTGTCTTAAAATTTTAATTAGACAATTGTATTCTAGCAGTGACATTACGATGAGTGTTCTTTTAAAAAAAATTGATAACTGTAATTACTAGTTGAAGGAGTTTAACTGCTTCTTAAGATTGCTATTCAGGCCTTCAGCCATGAAACAGATTTTATTTTCACTATTGGGGCCTTCAGCCGAGAAATAGTTTGAATTTGTTGTCATTAAGGCCTTTAGCCACGTAACACTTATTAATTTATTGTCACCTTTTATTTGTTGTTGTTTCCAAATAAAGCGTACATGATTGAAAAAATAATCTAACCAACAGTAATTGATTACAGCCCCGTCCATAATCGCAAACCGCCTTCCTTGGCACCAGGTCTCTCATTGCAAAGGTTCATGTAGCATATCCAGAGGGTGACTTGGCAGTCATTTACATAGACATGAGACGTCAGTATAACACTGACAATCTTTTAGCTGCACCTGCCAGGTTGAGTGGCTAGGCAAACATCTCACTGGACCCGCAGGCATGAAGTCTATGGGTCATCGCACCATGAACGGTGCCTAGGTAAACACATGCGCGGCCAGAATAGTCTCGCAGACTGGACCGGTGTGCGCATGCAACAGATCCAGTCATCATTTCGCCTTCGAACAGTTCGCTGTTATGTCTCAGTCGAATTTCTTAACGGTAGTTCGAAAGTATTTTTACATGGAATGAATGTTTGTGCATTGCATTATTTCGGCTGTTTGATGATTGTGAGCGTGTTCCTGAGCGTTATACATGCAGTATTTTGACAGTTTTATGCGTAGTAAAAGCGTCTGTACATCAGTGTACTGCATTGTTTGTGGACATGTCTGTAGGCTATAAAATGCATTATTTCTGCAGTTTGCCGACCGGAGTGGCCGTGCGGTTCTAGGCGCTACAGTCTGGATCCGAGCGACCGCTACGGTCGCAGGTTCGAATCCTGCCTCGGGCATGGATGTGTGTGATGTCCTTAGGTTGGTTAGGTTTAATTAGTTCTAAGTTCTATGCGACTGATGACCTCAGAAGTTCAGTCGCATAGTGCTCAAAGCCATTTTAGCCATTTCTGCAGTTTACAATTAGTAATCGTGCTTGCATTATTTTGACAATTTGACATGTAGTGAACGAGTAGTTTACAGGTCTGTAGGCTATGAACTGAGACCCAGGCACATCAGCCCGAGTGGTTTGTATAAGTAAATAAACTACGTGAAGTCCACCCCTAAATAAATTGCTTCAGCTTCCTACTGAAAATGAATAAAGTACATTATTTCCTGCACACCAACTGGACACAGACTGTGCCCTTTTCCCGCCATCGTCCTCCAGGCTGCCATCTTGGATTAGGGGAAGGGCGAGGGACGACAGCGCTCTCTGGTGGCAGTAATGTGTACTGGTCAGTCGGACTCCGGACCTCATGGTGAACACACTGGATGGAGCTACTACCTATGACAACTCAAATTGTTTAAATAAACACTGCACGAAAAATAAAGATTTACAGTATGTCCATCCTATCCAGCAGTACAGCACACACTGAGTCCTTTTCCTGCCAATTCCAAGGAAGAGGTGGTGGTTGGAGGACTTAAGTTAGTGAAGGTAGACCAAGTAATCTTTTTCCCTCCATTTTCTTGGGGAGGGGAGGGGGGATGTGAGAGAGTTAGGTTAGTGGAGGTAACCCAATCGACCAATTTTCCCGCCAAGATTTTAACTTCCCACAATGACGTCATTCTGATATGGCCACATCCATCACAGCCATACTGAATCCGCTATCTTGAATAAATTTGACAACAATGCAGAGTGGCATGACACCTGTCTAGTCCCACTCACCCTGTTGTCAGAGAACCGGCAAAGAGCCTAGATGGTAATTTGTGGTAAGGTCTAATGGGACCACACTGCTTAGGTCATCGGTCCCTAGGCTTACACCCTACTTAATTTAACTTAAACTAACTTACGCTAAGGACAACACACACACCGATGCCCGAGGGAGGACTGGAAGCTCCGACAGGGGGAGCCGTGTGAACTGTGACAAGGCGCCCTAGACCGGTCGGCTACCCCTTGAAGCAAAGAGCCAAGATGTCAAGATGCATAGCAGCAGCATGTGAGGTGGAGAGGCCACAAGACATGGTAGCCATGTTGCTTAACTTTAGCTGCAGTTCAAGCAACACAGGCTGTAAACGTGTCAGTGTTGGTGTGCTATCTGCCCAAGTGTCCTATCTGGTGGTCGTATTGGAAAATCCCCAATTATGTGATGCTATCGTGACATTAGCCGTGGATGAATGGTGTACACTAGGCGATATGACAGTGAAAATATCTGCCCTGTTTCACACCAACGTTCATTCGCCGTCAGTAATACTGAGAGATACTTTAGTCACAGTACGAAACTTGCATGGAACAACTGAAACACTTAACAGCAGACAGTGCATACTTCAACAGGAACGGACGTTCAAGAATCTAATGCACACGAGTCATAATATAGCATATGCTCTAGACTGCCGAGTAAGATAAGTAATGTGTGTTTATTAAAAAATACGAAACATCCCCTTCTCATGAGCCTTATGGTTACTGACTGGTCCCGCATTGATGATTCTGTAAACTGTAGAAAGAAGAACAAGAATGGATCATTAGTTCATGATAACACATGTGCTTTAATTGTGTGAAGAAACTCGTTAAAACATCCTGAAGGGGTCCACTTCGAGCATGTATAGATTTTGCATGGCACAGGTTGTGTGACATAGCAGACATTCAACGAAAGCAGCGATGTTCCACCATATGGAAAAGTGAAAACGACAATGAATTAAAATATATTTCTGGTTTGGTCGTCATATGTCAGTCGATAAATTTTATTAGCCACACGTACTCAAGGATCTCGAAGCAGTTTATCTGCGATAATGCCAGCCTTATGACACCCTACAAGCACAGTAATCAAAATTTAAATCACATTTACCAACCTCATGTGGGAACCGACACGTAGTACGAATTCGTAGCCATTTGTGGGAACTGATGGAATAACATGCAGTATAGTTTCCTGGTTATTGATCGCAAGGTTGCAATGTGATCATCCCAATGGGATGAAAGATGAGCCGAACATTCCTTTATACGTTGACAGAAAAATGGAGAGCATAAATGCAAGATTAACGGAAATGAATACCTGCTCAAGGAGGTGGCCGTGAAAGGGGAACCTCAGTTCAATGACAGAATCTAGCGAAGTGAGCAGGCGGTCAACGCCAGAAAGCATTGTCAATGTTGCGGCTACAAAAGGTGAGTCTCAGGTGAAAGACGGAGTATATTCATACATCGAGACGTCAAACGCAAAGATCAACTAGGCACTTACCGCGACTGTAATGCTTCAAAAACCATTGGAAAAGGGTAACAAATTCAGTACTGTTAATACTGTAGAAAGAAAAGTTACGTAGAGGCCAATGAAACCCTTCTCGGTTCACTCGCTGTAATAAATGCAAAGGTTGATGAGCTTGAGGGAACTGTGTACAATACTGTGTAAGACGTCTGCTACTTCCAAGTGTGATTAGTGAGAATATGATAAAGAAGGGGGACAGTCTTTCTCTGACAGTGCCAGGGAATTAAATATGGATTCAGCCTAGATCAGCCATATATTCTGGGAAAGCTAACGATTGCTTAACGAAGGAGTTCGAATGGGCACCCATTTTACTACACCTAATTTCCTAAAAATCATTGAACGTACAACAGAATTTGCCGAGAGAGGAGAAATATTACGTATGACTAACCTGCACGGCGAAACCGCTCTCCAAAAGGACTATTAAAAACACAAACAGTAGACAATACATTAATATTATTAGAGTGGTGCTAAGCGGTGAACTTAGTGAAGGCTATTGCGCTGACTTTCAAGATAAAAAAACTGAACACACAACCCCTTGATTATATACTGTCGCCAGCCGGTGTGCCCGAGCGGTTCTAGGCGCGTCAGACTGGAACCGCACGGCCGCTACGGTCGCAGGTTCGAATCCTGCCTCGGGCATGGATGTGTGTGATGTCCTTAGGTTAGTTAGGTTTAAGTAGTTCTAAGTTCTAGGGGACTGATGACCTCAGATCTTAAGTCCCATAGTGCTCAGAGCCATTTGAACCATTTTATATACTGTCAGTTACACAAGAAAGTGTACGCTACAATTTTAAATATAACGTCCGCAGAGACATCTGTGGGGTGGTCTCGAATCTGTAATCGGTACACTTTTCCACAGGGTATAGATGAACAGTGTGAGATTTGAATGTTTTGTTTTGTCGGGTGCAGTTTAAAATGAGTGCAAAGTATCTCAAGCGCCAGTTACTTATTTTTGTATTTATATATCATCAAAAATGCCTTCTAAGCACCGTTAAGAAGCTATTTGGTTCGAACGAGACGAACTGGGTGCTTCACGAGGATAATGCTCAGAAATATCACAGCCGTCTCCGTACAAATGTCACGATGTATTGGCCTGTAATGTCTCCGTATGCAAATCTGATCGGAAATATTTGGTCGTGCATTAAGATTGAGCTTAAAGGAAAGCCAATATGTACTTTGAAGGAGCTGTCACATCAAATCAGGACGATATGGAGATCGTTGCCGAGAGAATATGCGGAAAATCTCGTGAAGAGCAGGTCAGAAAGGTGTCAAGCTACAATCGATAATGGCGGCGATTGGATTAAGTATTAGGTAATTGCGCAATTAGTAATGAGGCGTAATTTTAATTTCTAATAGCGTATTTTATTTCATACTGATAACGCCACACACTTTCTTGTGGAACTGAGAGTATTACGATGATCCTAAAGAAGTCACAGACCGTCTACGGCTACTGATAGCATTAGCCGCAGCAGGGAATGCAGTGCACACTAACGAAATAATATTAGTCATCTCGGAGCTTCGAGAAAGACGCGTTATTGATTTGTAACAATTGAGATGTAAGTAGTACTTACATGGACACTAGTAAATGCGTAATGCAGATGGCTCAGTTTAGATGCCAATAACACTTGCGCTACTGCATCGTTGATGTCAAACTGTTTGCATTAATCACCTTCATAAAATATAAAAAAATGGTTCAAATGGCTCTGAGCACTATGGGACGTAACATCTATGGTCATCAGTCCCCTAGAACTTAGAACTACTTAAACCTAACTAACCTAAGGACAGCACACAACACCCAGCCATCACGAGGCAGAGAAAATCCCTGACCCCGCCGGGAATCGAACCCGGGAACCCGGGCGTGGGAAGCGAGAACGCTACCGCACGACCACGAGATGCGGGCATAAAATATAAACTCTCAACCCTGTGATTAAGCAACTGCCAGCAAAAAGTTATTGGCAGGGCCACAGAACGACGCCACACATTTCCACAACATAACAGTTCACGAGAAAACAAATGAATCACAAAACACTGAGTTTGCAGTTACGTAATCTCAAATACTAAATTTGGAAAGCAAAGTTAAAACAAGTTGCTGGTTAAATAAATGACTAATTGTAACTGAAACTTTCTTACATAACACTTGACTTTCAGTAACCTCAGCATAGAGTAATGCAAAATTTGGGAATAATTACTGAAAAATTGAATTTAAGCAAATGAGAAACTGATTTTAATTTTAACATATGAACAATAAAGCATATACAGAGCCAGACGAAGTCACTCGCTAAACTAAATGCAGAATAGATCAAATTCTGCACTCTTACTTTGTGCTGTACCTTTAGTTATTAGTTCTACCAGTGAAATCTTAGGTTACTTTAAGTGAGTGAAATTAATATAAAAAATTGCCTCCGTTACGCAATACAAAAATGAACAACTACTGAAAATTTAGACTGAAACTGGTCATTAGCAAACAAACAAGACTGACAGTAAATAATTAACCAGTTTTATATGTTTTCACGACACTCGGTGATTACGCGGGTAGGAAAGGGGCTGTACTTCGTAATAATGTCCGAGGACAATGTCACCACAGGTTCCCCTACAAGTCTTAACTAGTGCAGTTTATTATTCAAGAAAGTTCACCAAAATTTGTGAAAGAAATGCCACTGGGTAATAATGCCTGTATAACATTGGCTATCTCTCGTCCGTTAACTCTCTTACGATGTTGTAGCTGTGCGGACGACGAGGAATGTAACCGACGACAGCGCTGAGCAGCTGCTGTTGCTGCTGCTGGTTGAGAATCACGAGTCGTCTCGAGAGCCACGGATAATTGTGGGACAGGCAATAGTTGGAATTGCAGCTTCATCCGCCTGGCCACTCCCACGTGCTCTCAATACTCGCGGGCTAACGAAGTCGGTGCGCCTAGAATGACGGAATCCTAGCTGCACATCGAGTCTGCGGGAGCACCCAACGAACACTTTCGCACTCTTTCATGTCTCATGCTGGTCTGGTTCCTGTCTGCTCGCAGCGCGTCGGAGACTCTTCGTAGGCAAAGATAAACAACGGCGCAGCTACTGCCATTTCGTCGTTGTTTTCGATACCTTTAAATAAAGTTTCCTTGGCTATTATCCAGCCACATAAATATTTACATCATAATTATAATCAATTATATACATTCTAAAATAAATACACTATTATATCCATTTCATATTAGATATAGTTTCTGTAGTAAAGGGTACATATTCAGAATTAGAAAAACAGATCAAGTTATAAACATATATTAAACTGTGAAAAGTTTTGGATGATGCAGAAGGTATTTTATCTGCATTTTCGGTGTTACATGTGCTCCACGTTCCACGATTTTTTCCTGAAGAGAAACAGAGTCAGGGGATATGGGAAGGAATACGAACGGAAATGCAGATGCGTAAATACATTGAGTTTTGTCTAGATAAAATTTTGTTAATCACTCTTTCTGCTTCTCATTAGTTACCATACTTATGTGTGGGCACGTAATTAGCATGAGAACACTTTGTCATTATAGCTCAAAACATCATAGTGCGCCATCACATATTTTAAACAACGAGATTACATCTTTCAAAAAACCATTACATTTAAATTGGTTCATGTGTTACGATAATTTAATGTCAGTACTGTACAAAAAAACGTAAGTAACATAGTTAAAGATACGCAAAAGGATAAGAAAGAAGATAAGTAGTCACTAATTACAAGTTTTACTTTACATAATTTCTCATAAATATCATAATCAGTAACAGAATGCGTTTCTCATTACTGGAATTCATTTGTTTCAAGCGTGCATAGAGATAAAAATTGAATGTTTACAAAAAAGCTTTACACTGGTTGTGCTGAAAAGGAAAACGCTGGGTTCCACACACGTCCAGACAATTGCTACGTGTACAACAACAGTACGCCTGATCCCTTTATTTGTTTGTGCAGCGGCATTCCAGAACGTGCACCTGCCTTTCCTAGAAAACTCACTCCGCAGTAATCTCAAGGCGATCTTATATTTATATCACAGTGGATAACTCAACATTGTCCATATTCACACGCATGTACAGACCTCGTATTTACACAGTGTCTAAGCGCATCGGCATTCATTTGCATAATACACTGTGTATTATTATTTACAAAATTAAAAATGATACGTATACCAGAGCGACGTTTATACAAATTGGTTATGGCTTTGGTTATTCTCTAATTCCGTTGCTTTCAGAACATTTCCTCTTTAAGCTAAATTTCTCATTACACTCTTTGCAAATTCGTTGACGACCGTCTGGTCCAAGAAAACAAATTTGGAATAAATTTTGAAAGTTTCATTAATAATTGTGTGTTTACTGGAAATTATTTTTCAGATTAATCAGTTCTTGACTGATACAATTTCAAGTCAACAATGTTACATACACCTAAGAGCTTGACAGAACTAGGAAAAGCTAAACAGTAAATATTATTGTGAGATATAATTTGAACTAATTTCAATTCTGAAATCTCATTATCAGTCCCGGTCGATTTCTCTTTCGCTTTAACGAGAAAGAGGTCACCAATTGCAGAATTAGCAAACCGCGCTTTCGCTTCACGACGCTGTATTCGCGCCTCGGCTTTCTTTCCCCTTACCTTTCCTAAACTTTCTTTCTTCACCTCAATGTCAATACTAACTCGCGACGGGAAACCAGCTGCCTCGTCCACCGAACCCTTAGACTAATGGATTTCCTCCGGAGTGAATTCTGTAGATTCGTGTGTTTGACCCAAGACCTATGACTGTGGTGACAATACATTCGGAAAAATCGACCCAGCTCACGCATGTCTCGTTCCGCTGGATTTCTGGCCAGGAAATAGACCGAGATATGTATTACTTCAACCCCATTGCATTCCATACCTTCATTCCACAGTTTGAAAGTAACTGTGCCCCATTATCGGATAAAATCGCTTTTGGTTTGCCGATATGCACAAAGTAATCGTTTACAAGGTTGTTGTAAACCGCTTTAGCTGTTGAATTTCTTATCGGATATAACGTATGAAGGCTACCAGCACTGCTAATATGTAGGCGAAATTACATGTGGTCTTTGGAGGGGCGCCATAGAGGTCCGTGCATACTAGCTCTAGCACAGGGCTAAATCTTATGCAGTGTATAGGGCCACGATTTGTGCAGTTAGTCACTTTCATCCTCTGACACTTATCGCATGTCCTTACCTATCTGTTATTCTCTTTAATATGTTGTTAAAATTCACAACTTAAGCCATTTTCTCTGTACATTTCTTTCGTACGCAATTGTAAGTAGGCTGTTTATGTTTTCTTATTGGCAACGTTACGTAGCGCTCTGTATGAAAATCACTGACTGTGCTGTGTGCAGTCTGTGGCTGGTTTGCATTGTTGTCCGCCATTGTAGTGTTGGGCAGTTGGATGCGAACAGCGCGTAGTGCTGCGCAGTTGGAGGTGAGCCGCCAGCAGTGGTGGATGTGGGGAGAGAGATGGCGGAGTTTTGAAATTTGTAAGACTGGATGTCATGAACTGCTATATATATATTATGACTATTAAGGTAAATACATTGTTTGTTCTCTATTAAAATCTTTCATTTACTAACTATGCCTATCAGTAGTTAGTGCCTTCAGTAGTTTGAATCTTTTATTTAGCTGGCAATAGTGGCGCTCGCTGTATTGCAGTAGTTCGAGTAACGAAGATTTTTGGTGAGGTAAGTGATTTGTGAAAGGTATAGATTAAGGTTAGTCAGGGCCATTCTTTTGTAGGGATTTTTGAAACACAGATTGCGTTGCGCTAAAAAATATTGTGTGTCAGGATAAGCACAGTCTTGTATAATTTTTTCAAAAGGGGACGTTTCATTTGTCGACCCTTAGCCGAGGATACCTCACTGTAATCTTCTAATTTGTTTCTTGTAGTTTGTGTAATTAGTGTAGCCTTTGTTTATTGCTAGCGCGTAATCATAGAGAGAATTTCCTTCGTAATTGTAGTTTTTCATTGTTGTACAGTAAAACAGTTGTGACATGCATCTAGATTTGCACCAAGTATTTCGCAGCTGCGCTTGCAATTAACTAGACATTATTTTCAGTGCTATGTTAATGTGTTCTCTTATTTTTGCTCTTCAAATTGTGTTTTTCTGTGTTGTCGTGTGAAATATTGTGACAATAATGGCGTGTGAAAAACGTAATACTAGGCTCCTAAGTAAACTGAGAAATGACAGTAAAGACGAAAGCAGTGTGTTAGCGCCACCATGTAATGAATTAACTAATGTTCAAAGTAGTAATTTGGTAATTGTGCATAGGGAAATGGAGCGGGCTGCAAATAATGGTGTAGGCAGAGAAACAATTAGTGAACAGGGAAGCATTATCGATCGATCGGTCAGCAACAGCTCGCCTCAGGATTCCGAAATGACAGGACATAATCTTGCAAATACTGTAGATTCGGGTTTTGCGCCCTCACCGTTGTCTCAAATAAATCAAGACACATTTTCTGCTTTTCAAAATGCGAATATTGCCGGTTCAAATGCACTGCCGAATAGCACTGAGGAACATGTTTCAGACACCAGTGCACTGTTATTACAGTTAATGCAACAAATGGGACAAAGGCTACAAAAGTTAGACACAACGCTTGAACAAAATCAGAAACAAATGGGACAAAATCTTCAAAAGTTAGACGCAATAGAACAAAATCTTCAAAAGTTAGACACAATGGAACAAAATCTTCAAATGTTAGACACAATGGAACAACACCAGAGACAAACACAGCAACAGTTAGACACAACGGAACAAAATCTTCGGAAGTTAGACACCACACTTGAACAAACACGTGAAGATTTAACTACTGAGTTACATAACATTGAATCGAAATGTCAAAAAGTCTGTAATGACGAAAAAACACAAATTTGTGAGCATTTCCAACCTATTTTTTCGCGTCATGAAAATGCATTACAGAATCACGAAGCAGCCATAAAAGAAATGCAAACTATTGTTCATGAAAATCACGACATCTTGCAAGCTAAAATTGACTCAGTTGCATCTACCGATTCGGTTACGGAACTTGCAAAAACTCAGGAAAACTTAAAGGACTCAGTAGATACGATTTCAACATAAATGGAAACTCTGAAATCACAACTTAAGCCATTTTCTCTGTACATTTCTTTCGTACGCAATGAACATAGGCTACGTGGTAATAGTGTACTATTATTTATTTCAAGTTTCTGCTACCAGTCACTTTTTATTTTATGCTTAATCTAACATAATGCAACTCGTTTCGAACATGTTCTGTTCATCTTCAGGCGTTTATACATACATACATAGAGAAATGTTACTTAAAAAGTCTTAAACTAGATTAATCTAGAACACTTTCTCCATTGTTTTCTACTGTATCTGTTGGTGTGGCATTTGGGAGGAAGGAGGGGGGCAGTGTATGAGTAGAAATCGAAATCAGTGATGTTTTCTGCTGGTTTTATTTTTTGTGGTTGACTATGTACATCACTACCTGTATAGGACGCACATAGATTTGCATCAGTTATGTGTAACACATAACTTTATACGGCACTTTGTGATATATACAAATCCAGGGCCGGTTCATGGCACAAGGCACTCAAATGGCCGCTTGCTTGGATGAGCTGAGATAGAAGACAGAGGCAAAAACTTTAGCTTTCCAAGTTCCTGCCCGATTATTGTGAGTGGCAAAAGACGTAGGTGGCTTACATGACGCCAATGATAGATTGGCACGGGCAAGAATCAGCGGGTTTAGGATACAGCTGGCTGCTACAGGTTCTAATGGAGAGCCCCGCCCAAATCTTATTGGACCTGATAGTAGCAAGACAGAGAAATCATTGCGGTCTGAAGTATCACCTTTTAACATGAGCTGGAGGAGTAGAACGCAGAAAAAACAATTGCCAGAGGCAAACAAAATTTGTTTAGTCTTGAAAGAAAGTGAACCATTAGCGACGAAGTAACGGATAGGCTGGTAATGTACTCTGCTCACCTGTAGACGAATTCATAAGGGCGGCACTACGTGAACGAGCTGACGTATACAACGCACACTTTATACGGCACTTTATGATGCATACAAATCCAGGACTGGTTTAAGACCCAAGCCACTCAAATGGTCGCTTGCATGGCCGAGCTGAGATAGAAGCCAGAGGCAAAGCCTTTAGCCTGGTGTATGGTATACAGTACCGAGAGCGGACATGGGTGAATGTGTAACATAAGCGAAACAAGAAACCTTCCAGTTCTCGTGGGTCCTCTAACCACTGGTTTGAGAAATAATTGCGAATACTTGACCATCTATTTTATCAAACAAAGCGTTTTTTGCCGATGTCAGTCTATTTCTGGCCTCTTCCTTGCTTTACCACTTTTGTTTAATCTTGATCCCTAGATCCGAGAATCCTTTCATGTCTTCCTCTACTGTGCCACTTCCATTTCTCATCATAATCAAATCGTTACTCTTCTTTCTACTGTTTTTTATCATCTTTCTCCTCACATTGTTTATCCTTATGTCGTATTCCTGCTAAGTATTTTCAACATTCCTTTGAACAGATATTCTGTCCAAGTCCTCCTTACATCTTGTCGTATGGGCTTCGTCGTCTGAGAATCTCAGAGATCTCTCCTTCTTGAATGTTTATTCGTCTTACGAAATTTCTTTGTAGTAGTCCTCTATACTTTTTTGACTTTCGATTCAACTTAAGAGTTTAAAAACAATGGAAAACCTTGGTGTAAGCTGCAACCGCGCCTTACGGACTGGTTTTTACTGCCTGTCAACCTTTCTCAGTCCCTTTTGGGATTTGTAAACGTTGTACGAGGGTTGACTGAAAAGTAATGCCTCCAGCTTCGTAACTCTTCAACAGTTGGCAGCATTGGTCTGCGGCAGGTACTGGCTTCTTCCGTAGACTCTCCTCAACAGCTCCAGCTCTCGGGAAGCCTAATAATTAAACGGTTGTGTTTTTACAGTGTAAAGTATGGAACCCTGCACAGACGGTCGATGAATGCGATTTAAGCAACGTGCAGTCATTGAATTCTTGACAGCAGAAGGTGTCACCCCAAAGGAGATTCATCAGAGAATGAAAGCCGGTTATGGTGATTCAGGGATCACTTTTCCTGCAAAGGAAATCCAATGCGTTTCCATTTGGTGTAGGACTACTTGTTTCCATTCTCCGTTCTGTCACGGGATTCGCTTTCTTGTTAGAGATGCTGGAGAGCTGTTATGATCTGCCCGACTCAGCTTTTACGCACGCGTCTTTTCGGACCTCTCTGATTGGTACCAGAGGCTCCAACCGAGCCTTCGCAAGTGGAAACCCGTGCCAGCTCCGGGCGAGTGGCGTTCGTCCCTCCTTCTCAGCTGATGATCAACTCCTGCATTTCACCCACCTCCTATCCCAAAATCGCAACGACCGAAACTCCGCCATCTTTGCCCCCGTGACTAGCTACTAATAAATCGATCACTACAAAAGCAGATAAAGGTAATACTCTAGTTGTTATTACTAAAGATAATTATATGTCAAAAATTGAAGAATTTTGTCAAGAAAATGACATTAATGTAATTAATAAAGACCCTTTATTGAAAATTCAATCCAGAATTCGTAAAATGGTGGACGAAAGTGAAACTTTGTTCTCCCCTAAGGAGAAATTATTTCTCAAAGTGATGAACCCACAAATACCTAGGCTCAAGGCCAAAATAAAATTACATAAGCAAGGTTGGCCTGTACAGCCAATAGTTAATAACGTAGGCTGCCCTTATTAGAATCTTAATAAGAAACTGAATATGCTGTTCTATGCACATGACGAGAATTTTTCAGTGAAAAATACCTATGAGTTAGTAACAGCTGGCTGTTACCGGTATGGTAGTATTATGTACTCATTTGCCACATTAGACACTAAAAACGTGTATACCGATGTTCCGCTGGCAGAAACAATCGACATTATTAGAGAAACCCTTATACCCCATAAGGTCAATGAATACAATGAAATAACTGAAGTAATGAATCTTCTTGAGACAACCTTAAGTTTCAAATTTTTTCGTTTAATGATCAGATATATCTGCAGAAAGACGGCCTAGCTATGGGCAATTCACTGGCAGGAACGACAACCGACATTTTCGTCGATAATAAAGAAGTTATGTTTTTGATAGATCATCCGTGCATTCGCCAGAAAATTATATGCTATAAGCGATATGTTGATGACATTCTAATATTATTTGACGGTACAACAGAGGAGATAAATAATTTGACGGAAATGTTGAACAGCATACTTTGAAAACTTACTTTCACGGTTGAACATGAACAACATAAATCTATAAATTATTTAGACCTAACTATTTTTAACGATAATGGATACCACAACTTTGACATCTATCTGAAACCTACCACTACAGATACCATTATCCCTGCAAAGTCATGCCACCCAAATAGATATGAAAAATCATTCTTCTTATCAGTGATAGATAGGTTGAATATAATACCACTAACACGGGAACAGAGACAGAAGGAGATTAACATTTTAAAAGCAAATTGCGGTATCTAATGGATATAACGCAAATATAGTAGAGACGGTACACCAGAAAATACACGTCAGACAGCCGAAAATACCCGAGAAGAGAATTTATGCGAAGATGCTGTATATGGGGACTATATCAGATAAGATAAATAAACTGTTCAAGAATTCGGATGTTACAATTGCTTTCTCTACAAATTCCGTAGCTAATAGTCTTAGGCCTAGTATTGGAGATGTTAAAAACAAGATGCTTGCTAAATTAGGAATATATAAATTGACTTGTAAAGGATGTAGCAAAATTTACATCGGACAAACAGGGACAAGCTTTAATTCCAGATGTAAAGAACATACTACTGGGACAGCTCGTAATAAATCACTCTTCGGACAGCATTTAGATATAGAGGATAATGGAGAACTCAGTGTAGGGGAAAATCTGAAGATAGTGCATGTAACTCAAAAGGACCTATGATGGGTATTCTAGAAAGCCTGGAAATTTTTATTCATAATAAACGGAATCCGGCAGCGATGCTGAATGAACAAATAGAGCGTCAGGATGAAAATAATTTTCGAGCTATTCGAAAATATTATTTGTACACGATGTTGCTACTTTTCCCTTTATTATTTTAATTCCTTTAATGGGTACTACAAACGTGTCGTAAACTTTGATCCCATTTTTAGATTTTTTAGGTTATTCTTGATTGTCGATATTTCCCCAACCTCAAATAAGTGACAAGTTCTCTGCGGATGAAGAGCCATGACATACCGCTACCACGCCAATGGATGCTGTGGCCAGGGCAAAGGTAACACCATATGAACACATCAGCTGCTACCATGACGACAGCGTGCACGCTATACAGACTGGAGGGCGCCTGATATACGCTTTGTAATCCATGGCAACGGCGTCCTTACCACAAGGAGTAGAGGGCGATTTAGTCCTTCAATATTAAACCGTTTTAGTAAATTGGCTCAAATGTTTTCCACATAAATGTACGAATAGATATATTATAATACAAGACGACACCAATTTTTGTGTGTCACGGATTGTTTTACTTTATATTATGGCACATAATGTAATATAGTTTTACGAATTTTACGAGTTGACTTAGGAACATTTGCTATTATTTTATATTTAACACTATAATTGTAACTCTTTTTAAATGGAATGGTTCCGTTTTCTGTTAATTACTGTCTCCTAAATTTATATTAAACCAAGGTGACTAGTAATTACATATAATAAACTGTATTAAATGCCGTTGATCCGCGCTGGGGGTGTTGCCGTCTATTCACGCGATCTCAGTACGCTATTTAAGTCCATACGAAGGGTTAGAATCGCATATTTTCCTGCCGTTATGTACACAGGAGTGACACCACCAGCAGTCGACCAATGGGTAACATATTTTAAATTTACGTAATTTTAGCTGTTGTATAATAGTATCTTTCTGGCGGATATCTATAGTTTCACAGTGTAAACGCCCAGAAGATGACCCCTACGTCGGGTTGAAACCGGTTGGCGGTATAGTAATAGTAATAAATTCGATTAAGACTGTTTTTGAATTATTGATTAATCAGACTAATCACTGCTTCTCTCTACAACCATGTTGTCTAAAAATTATAGTACAGACTAACCACACCCTCTATTTCCATGACTTCCACTTCACCATTTATGACCCTCCCATCCAGCCAACTAACACACTAAAACACCTAGGACCAACCTTCTGTTCAACAGAGAGCCCACAATAGTTTAAAACTGCTTACCAATCCCTAATCTGCCCCGTCCTTTGCTTTGCAAACGTTGCATTGATCTTCACACCTGAGTTCTTAAGTCCCTCCTCATCCTTGAACGACATTCTCTCCCCTCCCCTCCCCCTCGCTTTCCACATCCACTCACTTTCCCCTATAGGGATCCTTCACCAACTTATCAGATTCCAACCTCTTCTCACTCACACTGAACACCTCCTAATAACGTACACCATCGGAAATTTAATTTCAACAATCCTATTACCTCCTTCCTCTTCCAAGCCCTAGTGTGCTGCCACACCTCCATCTACACACCCCACCAACCGTTCACCTGCACACCCTCCACATCCTCTGCCAAAGAAATTTCAGCTGTCACTGTCTCCCGGACGGCAAACTCCACCCCAACATATTCCCATCTAATCCTATCCACCCCTTACCAGCAGTTCCCTGCTCCTACTGCCCTGTACCACACATCACAATTTTACTTTTCCCTGCCCCCCCCCCCCCATCCTCTTTTACTCTCCAATTTACAGCTTCCAACAGCACCTGTTCCTCCATACTAGTGCCGCACGCCCACCGCTATCTTATCACCACTTCTTCCCAGTACACCATCCTCATCACAACCAGTCTCCTATCTCATTTCATACCCACCCCTCTTTTCATCTATAGCCCACTGTCTCAAGGCAGGTCCTTTTCCATTTACAGTGGAAGTGTACAGTGCTCTGCTTATAATGGTCAGTGTATCTTTTGTTGTGTTAATTGTTTTTCAAGTCTTTATTGTTCAAGTGTTTGTCACATGTTTTTAACTGTTCTGTCTATCCTAATTTTAATGACTGTTTTTAAATAATACATGCCGACGGCATTATATCATTTACATTCTCGATTTCATGTCACTTTTCCAATTATTTTAAATTATAGTACATGTGTTCCCTTGTTTTTTTAGAACCCATGTTAGTGTTCAGTTCTACTGGCTGAAGAGCGGGTTATTTGTGCCACTGTCAGCCCACACTGCCTCGTGCGTGGGACGAGGGGGATAAAATAAAAATGAAAAAAAAAAGAATTACAGCCCAGCAGTCAGTGGTTTTACTCCTGACGACGATGGTGGATATAGATACAGAAACCTCGAGACTTTTTTTCGAATTGACGCAGCTTGAAAAACGAGAAGATGTTATTCAGAAAATGCCATTGCGGAGCACTCGAGGACTCATCTCAACACCAGTTCGTTATACAGGGTGTTACAAAAAGGTACAGCCAAACTTTCAGGAAACATTCCTCACACACAAAGAAAGAAAATATGTTATGTGGACATGTATCCGCAAACGCTTACTTTCCATGTTAGAGATCATTTTATTACTTCTCTTCAAATCACATTAATCATGGAATGGAAACACACAGCAACAGAACGTACCAGCGTCACTTCAAACACTTTGTTACAGGAAATGTTCAAAATGTCCTCCGTTAGCGAGGATACATGCATCCACCCTACGTCACATGGAATCCCTGATGCGCTGATGCAGCCCTGGAGAATGGCGTATTGTATCACAGCCGTCCGCAATACGGGCACGAAGAGTCTCTACATTTGGTACCGGGGTTGCGTACACAAGAGCTTTCAAATGCCCCCATAAATGAAAGTCAAGAGGGTTGAGGTCAGGAGAGCGTGGAGGCCATGGAATTGGTCCGCCTCTACCAATCCATCGGTCACCGAATGTGTTGTTGAGAAGCGTACGAACACTTTGACTGAAATGTGCAGGAGCTCCATCGTGCATGAACCACATGTTGTGTCGTACTTGTAAAGGCACATGTTCTAGCAGCACACGTAGAATATCCCGTATGAAATCATGAGAACGGGCTCCATTGAGCGTAGGTGGAAGAACATGGGGCCCAATCAAGACATCACCAACAATGCCTCCCCAAACGTTCACAGAAAATCTGTTTTGATGACGTGATTGCACAATTGCGAGCGGTTTCTCGTCAACCCACAGATGTTGATTGTGAAAATTTACAATTTGATCACGTTGGAATGAAGCCTCATCCGTAAAGAGAACATTTGCACTGAAATGAGGATTGACACATTGTTGGATGAACCATTAGCAGAAGTGTACCCGTGGAGGCCAATCTGCTGCTGATAGTGCCTGCACACGCTGTTAATGGTACGGAAACAACAGGTTCTCCCGTAGCATCCATACAGTGACGTGGTCAACGTTACCTTGTACAGCATCAACTTCTCTGACGCTGACATTAGGGTTATCATCAACTGCACGAAGAATTGCCTCGTCCATTGCAGGTGTCCTCGTCGTTCTAGGTCTTCCCCAATCGCGAGTCATAGGCTGGAATGTTCCATGCTCCCAAAGACGCCGATCAATTGCTTCGAACGTCTTCCTGTCGGGACACCTTCGTTCTGGAAATCTGTCTCGATACAAACGTACCGCGCCACGGCTATTGCCCCGTGCTAATCCATACATCAAATGGGCATCTGCCAACTCCGCATTTGTAAACATTGCACTGACTGCAAAACCACGTTCGTGATGAACACTAACCGGTTGATACTATGTACTTATGTGCTTGATGCTAGTACTGTAGAGCCGTGAGTCGCATGTCAACACAAGCACCGAAGTCAATATTACCTTCCATCAATTGGGCCAACTGGCGGTGAATCGAGGAAGTACAGTACATACTGGCGAAACTAAAATGAGCTCTAACATGGAAATTAAGCGTTTCCGGACACATGCCCACATAACATCTTTTCTTTATTTGTGTGTGAGGAATGTTTCCTGAAAGTTTGGCCGTACCTTTTTGTAACACCCTATATATATATATATATATATATATATATATATATATATATATATATATATATATATATATATATATATGTATATATATATGTATATATTAGCACTGTCCATACATCCCAGATAGTTTTAATACTTGCTTTGAGTCATAATGCAACAATTGCGGCAGCTATCTTCGCACAGAACTCTCTTATAGTTATTGCATGGTGTAAAATGTAACGAGCTCCCTCCACTGATACGCATATTCCGTCAGTAACATTGTTCACCAGCAGTGGAATGTAGTCCAGTAACATACCACATTTTGTCCCTATGTTTTCATCTGGAGTTTGCCGTCTCGCGGCATCATTCACCAAGTACGATCACCTTTGAATCCAGTCGCCAATGTATTAAGTGCTGAAACGATTTACTCTTTATAGGCCTTCATGAGCCGTTCAAATAAAATAATTTTGTTGCTGCTAGAATACTACTGTATTTATACGAATGAAACGTGATCAGTGCAACAGATTTAAAAATCCGTGCTGACAAATTTACTCCGCATATCACGTTGACTCTTGCTCGCGTTTCTACAGTAACACAACATCATAAATAAATATAGAGCTATATCTGTATCCTATTTGTCTTAGGTGGAAATGTTTCTGGCGGGAGTTATAGTTCAAAAGCCAGTGCCACATTATTCTGGTTGCGGCGTATGTGATCAAAATAGCTTAAAACTGTTGCTTCTTGGGAAGTTGTACAGGACGTACAGTACTAATGCATCTGCACAATATGTCGTGGTTGTATTTTGCTAGGAGGCCCTGTGTATTATGCGTGTAGCCTCACCGACCCCCGGAAAATACTGTATGCAGCAAACATTTATGCATATATTCATGGCAACGCAGGCCCGGAAAAAAAACGAAAACATGGGGCGAGCTTCTCGGGGAACATAGTCAACAATTCTGACAAAATCTTTCGTCGAATAGATTGGCAGAGTATCAGAAGTAAAACTGGCATCTGTTAAGTAGATAGCACCTTACGTTCATTAATAATTATGACTACATGAACACTCACTTTGAATTTCAACTCATTGTCATTGCTTTGTTCGTAGTGATAAAATAACTGATATACATAGATATTGCAAGTAAAACAGAATGATGTAGCTTAATTAAACGTAAGAGATTCCTTTAAATACCACTGCTTGTTGCTGACGCACACGCTACGCTCTTACCAAAGACGATGGGAGTATTGCGAAGTGACTGATCATTTTTAGAAGACTACCAGCAACATCGATTAATCACGGCCGTCTCAGAAGCAAATGCGTCTAGTGTCCATTGTCCATATACGGTGCAGAGGCGTTTACATACGCGGAATCTGGTTGTTTTGTCTTATGGCAGAAGTATTCTGTGTCTGACATTAAGTTTTTCTGTAGTTTTGCACACCGGTGTAAAATAAGTACAGGAAAGCCTGCAACACTGACAGCTGGACGAGATCTGCAGTGATAATTAAATCGTGAAAATTCGTGATAACTGTACCACTAAAACTGGAATATGTCAGAGAGAGGGCTAGAGTTTCTAGAGGTGATACAGAATAGAAACTTGCCGAAATTTTGAATCATAATAGGCTCTACAAAGACTACTGTTTCGAGATGGATCTCACAACAGCTTGCTGTTTAGCACTCCTACAATGAATCTCTGGATAAAGTGCAGTTCATAGTTTCATAACGGTAAGGCTAACTCCTTCTGTCACGGTACCACTATTCAAATCTGACGTAAAATTAGGTCCAGTAAACTCGTCTGTACTTCGGTTTCAACATAGGTTTTCAGCAGGTTTTCCCTTCTTTGAAGGGTAAAAGGGAAGGTCGTCTACAAAATATTCCTATATCTGAATTCCTATGTCTCACTTTTGCATAACTAGATATTGATTGGTAAATAAATAAATGAAAATAAATGAACAGCTAAAATTAGTATTATATTCTTCCGTATGCACAGCTCTAAACAGCAGACCAAGATTACTTGTGCAGAAACAAATGTAGAAAATACTTTGTTTAATGTATCTCTATTACAAAGACAACTAAAAGGAAAATTGCTCCTCACCTGAAGCATGAGGTATGAAGTAACTCAAAACATGTGTTCCGCCGAACGATAGCGGATAAGTTCACCGGAAAATCCATTCGTGCAGAAAACGCATTTACATATCCTAGCCTAACACTTCTTGGAGGAGTTCTGGCACTTCATAAAATATTACAGTAGATGCTGGCGTATCTTCTCAGTAAGCAGGCACTGATGTTTCTTCACTGAGAAAAACGTGCTCTGTTATCTACATTAAAATGAAATAAAATAAAAATCTGTGCTAAAATGGTGCACGTTACTTTTGTAGCTTGATGGGACCTGAGCGAATCACAGACGTCCGAAGACATTTCTTTTTCACTGCCGCCTTTCATCATGTGGTCTCGTTCCCCTACAATAGCAGCTGAACGCCTGCATAGAGGGAATTTCAGTCTGCAAAACGCTTTGAAAGACAAACGAACATCACGCTCTCCTCCGCAACACCAGCACTCTAGGGACAATCTTTTGTTTGTCAAAACGTCTCACAGAAAACAAAAGAGCTGTTTGGAACTGTAATAAGTAAAATAAGGTGCTGTTAATATAAGTAAGTTTTAGAGTGAAGTTGCGTATTTGAGAGTAAACCAGGAAATAACAGAACACTTAGGTCGGGTACGGTATTTCTAAACTCCTTACAAAATGGTTCAAATGGCTCTGAGCACTATGGGACTTAACATCAATGGTCATCAGTCCCCTAGAACTTAGAACTACTTAAACCTAACTAACCTAAGGACATCACACAACACCCAGTCATCACGAGGCAGAGAAAATCCCTGACCCCGCCGGGAATCGAACCCGGGAACCCGGGCGCGGAAAGCGAGAACGCTACCACACGACCACGGGCTGCGGACAAACTCCTTACAGTTAAAGGTAATATTTTGAAAGTCTTTTTAAGTATAGTCCAAGATTCTTATATTGAAAGCTGTCCCTACCCATTTCAAATTTCAATTGCCCTGACACATCTTTCTTTCATAGTCAGGCTCGGTCATGTGCGTCACATTCACCCCCTGTATGCTAGTCGGATGAATGACGTATCAAACAACGCAATCCGCCCAGCAAAGTGAATGATAAGAAGTCTTTTTCTACCACACAGATAATTTGTAGTTTTTCCTTACTGGCAGAATAAAATTTGGAAGAAATCCAGTCTATATGACTAAAGCTTAAGTAGTGCGTTTAAGAATGGCTTACTTCGGGAAAAGTACGTCACGAGTGCTATGGCACGATGAAATTATCACAGTAACGAACGTCATAGACTTACATCATCACGTATTTTGGCTTCTTACCAATAACGTGTCTTCGCGGAGTATATCAGACTATGGCGGCTATCGAACATCTTCATTGTTTAGGAGCGGGACGACTGAATGCTATATCGTGTCGTGTTGTCCAAGTATTGCTTGCAAACACAGTCGAAACTGCAATTCCTTTCTTGAAGTCCGCATTAATATTTGTAACCACATTTTTAGCAGGGAAACTAACACAATATTACCACGGCATAAAAGCTTTCAAAGAATGATGGTGGGCAGTAGCTGCCAGGGTCTGATACATTGCACTATGGCATTGTGTTGTTAAGAAGCAAAAATACATAATGATGTATGTGTGTATTGTATGTTATTCTGATAACTGCATCGTGCCATAGCAGTTATGATGTACTTATCCCCTAGGCGAACCATTCTTAAAACCACTGCACGCGCTTCTGTCATATCTAAATTCTTTTTCCGAATTTTATTCTGCCTGTAAGGAAAAGTTACATTACAAACAGTGATAGTAATTTACTGATTACTCTATCAGCATAAGGAGATAGCGAAAATAAAGTCGTGAGCAGTGCAATATCTTTTTGTGTTTCACTAATTTAATTGCGACAACGGCCGACTTAATTTATTATAGGGTATAGTCAAGGCTCATAATCAATTTAGATTCCCTGCGAGTTTAGAGAGTGAGTGCAAGGAGGAAGCAGAAATTTGTCTTTCATAAATTCAGAAACTGCGTAATAAATAAAGAATATACACATATGTTGATACACCTTATACTCAGGGGATTCAGATCCATTGTTTAAACAGAACCACAGGTCGATGATCCTGCACTGGAAGCTGTGTGGTAGGCTGAGGGCCAGAATTAAGTCTGCCTTACGTAAATTCAAAATTTGTCAAATACATAAGACCAACACCCAGGCAAAAGTACTCATCAGACTCAGGGATTGAGATCTGTCGTTTAAGTTTGCCCATGGATTGATAATTCTCTGTTTCAGAAGCACGTCATTGATTCATGGTCAGAACCCAGTTTATTATTCACAAATGAAATCACACTAAAAGTAAGAAAAATCCAACACATAGAGCACAGTATGGGAGTAGCAAGAACACAGAAATAGAATGAGATTTTCACTCTGCAGCGGAGTGTGCGCTGATATGAATCTTCCTGGCAGATAAAAACTGTGTGCCCGATCGAGACTCGAACTCGGGACCTTTGCCTTTCGTGGGCAAGTGCTCTACCATCAGAGCTACCGAAGCACGACTCACGCCCGCTACCCACAGCTTTACTTCTGCCAGTATCTCGTCTCCTACCTTCCAAACTTTATACAGCTCTCCTGCGAACCTTGCAGAACTAGCACTCCTGAAAGAAAGGATACTGCGGAGACATGGCTTAGCCACAGCCTGGGGGATGTTTCCAGAATGAGATTTTCTCTCTGCAGCGGAGTGTGCGCTGATATGGTAGAGCACTTGCCCGCGAAAGGCAAAGGTCCCGAGTTCGAGTCTCGGTCGGGCACACAGTTTTAATCTAGCAGGAAGTTTTAACACAGAAATATGTTGCAAATAGAATCACCCATTTTGCACTTTCATTATCACCAGAAGACTGCATCCTCTCGGAAGAAAGTAAGGCTCAAAGAAGAACTGCATTTCACGCACGAATTTAACCAAAAAAAATTTAGAATAAATAAGAATCACAAAACCTTTCCATTATATCTCCAAATTAACTGCAAACTATACCAAAGAACTCTAACCGTAAGCTTTGTCCACGATGATAGGCGTGTGCTCGCGGAAGTGCGTCCATAACTTAGCAGCTCTCGCCGAAAAGTTCATGACTTCCTTGTTAGGAGACGCTTCGAGCCAACCCTACGGGTTGGGGAAAGAACCGTTGCCAACCAGCCACCTGTAAATGAAAGCCGGTGTGGCCGAGCGGTTCTGGGCGCTACAGTCTGGAACCGTGTGACCGCTACGGTCGCAGGTTCGAAACCTGCCTCAGGCACGGATGTGTGTGATGTCCTTAGGTTAGTTAGTTTTAAGTAGTTCTAAGTTCTATGGGAGTGATGACCTCAGATGTTAAGTCCCATAGTGCTCAGAGCCATTTGAACCATTTTTTATTGTAAATGAAAGATGAGACCACAGACCAGTTTCTCTGGTTTTAGCAGTTGCTGTCTAGCGGTTAGATTCACACTATGAAACTACGTCTGTAAGAATGGCTGTGGATACACTGGAGCTGAGTTCACACTACTCGTATTCTCCCAATTACATACGAAACACCCACCCACATGTCCGCCAACACACCATCCCACCCACCCACTCTCTGGAATCAGGGCGTAAAGATGGGAAAGAAAGTTGACTGTATTAGGGTAAATAGAAACACCTTCCTTACGAAATAGGTCTTTTTGGCCCCTTTCGACATAAATTTTGCCATTTATGCGTAGGCAGAAAAATAAGTGAGTAGTGCATGTGCTTCACTGAGAACAAATAAATCCTACATTAAATGTATTAAGTTATCCGAATACAATTAACTTGTGTTTTCCTATTTATATACAGGACCTGCACTGTTACATAGATTTTGACAATGTTAGGGAAAGTTGGTAGTCAGATGACATGCTGAAGCCGTTTCTTATAACTGCAAAATTCTCCCTTCAATATTAAATGATGGTGAAAAAAAAAGGTCATTTATTGTAACTTGTGCTACATTTGGCTATCCGAAAACACACTCTATTTCTTCATAGGTGCCTTATTTCCGTCATTTAGGTACATTTACACACTGTAATAGCGTCACTGTGTAGTGGATCCTACCTCTTATTAACTAATTAACTTATTAGGATGAGATGTCACACATCACTGCAGCTGACTTGCTAATAACACAAATTGTTCTTGCGAATTAATGTGGAGGGTATTGAATGTGGAGGGCTACATTTGCCAACTCTTAACGAGAAGGTCAAGCAAACTTCTTGCAACTTCCTTAGCTGGACAGGAGGACCTTTGCTTACCTCGTTTCTCGTGTAGCCGTCTCGATGTCCTCAAGGCATATCTTCATCGTCGGCCGCAGCTTCTAACATACAGACAGTCAACAGTAAGTGATGAAATGGAAAGTCTCATCGCCGCTGCAATGTCAATCTGGAAATAATAAGATGTCATACTATTTTATTGAAATTAAGGACAAGATAGGTTTCAGGGGCAGTTTAACAACAATGTTTCAAACATATTCTAAACTCCATTTATAAGATGTCATACTATATTATTGAAATTAAGGACAAGATAGGTTTCAGAGGCAGTTTAACAACAATGTTTGAAACAAATTCTAAACTTCATTAATCGAGCACCATTTCACGTCCCCAAAAAATTCCCACACGATTTTAACTAGCATACATGATTGAACACCTGCGAGATAGCATATAAAGGTTTTCCAAGGCACTTTCAATCACCAATTCATTTGTAGATAGAAATACAATCAGTTCACAGCACATACATGTTTTCTTTCCAAAAATTTGTCTGTGCCATAATCGGTTCCCAAGTATTAGTACTTAATTTGAATAACGTAACATTTCCACTTACGTTAAGTACATGTCGTCGGCATGAAAGCAGTAGGTTATTAAGAAGAGAACCAACACAGATAACGATCTGACAAGGGCTCTGATAACGACCTCTGGTGTCACGTTACTCAGTTGTGCTAATTGTAATCAAGTTCAACACCCACTTCTGTCTCCCTGGGAAATTACCATTAATTGATCATGGCCATCCAGAGAAACACCCTCTCCACCCTTTTCCCCTGTCATCAGTCTTATGTCTGGTTTGATGCGGCCTGTCATGAATTCCTCTCCTGTGCCAACCTCTTCATCTCAGAATATCACTTGACACCTACATCCTCAATTATGTGTTGTATGTATGCCAACCTCATGATTTCTACCTCACCATTTACGGGCGTCCTATCCACCTCACTCCTACCCTCAAATACCTTGGCCTCACACTCGACCGCCACCTCACCGGGACTCCCCATCTCCTTACCATCCAAAACAAAGCTCACAACCGCCTCCGCCTCCTGAAACTCCGGCCGGACGTGGGGTCGGCATCCTTCCACCATCCTTCACACCTACAAATCCATGATCCGCCCCTTTGTTATGCCAGCATCGCTTGGATTTCCGTCCCTCCCCGGTTCTATAAAGCCCTCCAAATCCTCGAACGCCATGCACTCCGCCTTGCCTTCCACATCTGCCTTCCGTCCCCCACGTGCATCCTCTATGACCTCATCCCCTTCCCCCACCTTCTCCTTTTCCTTGAACACATCCGCAAACTATATATTGTCCGCCGCCTTGATCCCCCTCACCCCCTGGTGTCTCCCTTCCTCTCCCAACCAGTTGCCGCACCTTTACCGTTGTGTCCCTCCCTCTCTCTATCTCCACACCCTCCATCTCCTTTCCCAACACAACTTCCACCGTCTACCACTCCCGGATGATGAACTTCGCCCTGACATCTACCCTTCCTACCAACTCTAACCCCCTCTTCCTGCCTCCTCCTCAGGGCTCCCTCTCCTCCCCCTCCCTCCTTCTGAGCGGATTTCCCCTCCTACCCCCCGTCCATCTCTTGTGCCTTCTTTCAGTGTCTCTGCGCTCCCTCCTGCCCTGTCTTCCCTTTTCCTCTCCCGCCCCATGTGTCTCCTCCTCTTCGTGAACCCACGGTTGCCCCTCCTCTCTTCATCCCGCCGCTTCCCCAGCTGCCCCATGCCCTCCCCTCCTTTTCCATCTTCTCTGACCTTTCCCTCGTCAGGTCCCACCTGGTAGTTTTATTCTTCATCGTGTGTGCTCCAAGTGGGTTTTCAGTGTGTTGTTTCGGAGTGCTTTTAATACTGTGGCCAACTTTTAACCTGTGTATGTGCATCCAGTGTCTTCTCTGTGTTTTAAGAATCGCCAACTGTGTTTTTTAACTTTCTGGTGACTTTTTTTTAACTGTCCCCAATGAACGTCTACATGTCAGTGTATTTTTACCTCCATTTTCTCCCCTTACTCTGTTTTATGTTCCCCTTTCTTACCTCCTTATGTATGTATTATTTTATTCTTGTTTTAGTTGTCATGTCACTCGGCTGAAGAGCGGCGGATTGTGCTGCTGACAGCCCTCCCCTGCCCATATGGGGCAGGGGCATGAAGTCACAATAAAGAAAAAAAAAAGAAATATGCCAACCTCTGTCTTCCTCTACAGATTTTGCCCTCTTCAGTTCCCTCTACTACCATGGCAGTCATTGCCAGATGTCTTACCGGATGTCCTACTATCCTGCCCCTTCTCCTTGTTAGTGCTTTCCGCATATTTCCTCCTTCTCTGATTCTGCGTAGAACCTCCTCATTCCTTACCTTATCAGTCCACCTAACAACATTCGTCTGTAGCACCACATCTCAAATGCTTCTATTCTCTTCTGTTTCGGTTTTCCCACAGTCCATGTTTCACTACCATACAACGTTGTGCCGTAGACGTAAATTCTCAGAAATGTCTTCCTCAAATTAAGGCTTATGTTTGATACTAGTAGACTTCTCTTGGCCTGGAATGCCCTTTTTGCCAGTGCTAGTCTGCTTTTGATGTTCTCCTTGCTCCATCCGTAATTGGTTATTTTGCTGCCTACATAGAAGAATTCCTTAACTTCATCTGCTTCCTGACCATCAATCCTGATGTTAAGTTTCTCACTGTTCTCATTTCTGCTACTTCTCATTACTTCCGCCTTTCTTCGTTTTACTCTCAATCCATATTCTGTACTCATTACACTGTTCATTCCATTCGTCAGATCCTGTGATTCTTCTTCATTTTCACTGAGGATAGCAATGTCATCAGCAAATCGTATCATTTGTATCCTCTCAGCTTGAATCTTAATTCCACTTCAGAACATTTCTTTCACTTCCATCCTTGCTTCTTCGATATACAGATTGTACAGTAGGGGAGAAAGACTACATGTCTGTCTTACACGCTTTATAGTTCGAATACTTCGTTCTTGGCCGTCCACTTTTATTTCTCCTTCTTGGCTCTTGTACATCTGTCCCACCCTACAATTTTTCCCACAATTTCGAACACCTTGCAGCATTTTACATTGGTGAACGCTTCTTCCAGGTCGACAAATCCTATGAACGTGCCTTGATACTTCTTTAGTCCTGCTTCCATTATCAACCGCAACGCCACAGTTGCCTCTCTCGTGCCTTCACCTTTCCTAAAGCCAAACTGATCGTCATCTAACACATCCTTAAAATTTTTTCCATTCTTCTGTGTATCATCCTTGTCAGCAACTCGGATGCACAAGCCGCTAAGCCGATTGTGCGATAAATCTCACACTTGTCGGCTCTTGCAGTCTTCGTAGTTGTGTGGATGATATTTTTCCGGAAGTCAGATGGGTTGTCGCCAGACACATACATTCTACCCACCTACGTGAATGTTCGTTTTGTTGTCACTTTCCCCAATGAACTTAATAATTCTGGTGGAATGTTATCTATCCCTTCTGCCTTATTTGTTCGTAAGTCTGAAACGTCACCTTCGAAAAATTATAAATGCCTGTGCTTAAAGTGACACACAATATTTTTAGCGCAACGCAATCTGACTTTCAAAAATCCCTACTGCCATATGAAACGTCCCCTTAGAAAAATTAAAATGACTGTGCTTCAACTGACACACAATATTTTTAGCGCAACGCAATCTGACTTTCAAAAATCCCTACAAAGAATGGTCCTGACTAACAATAACCTATACCTTTCATGAATCACTTATCTCACAAAAATCTTCGTTATTCAAACTACTGCAATACAGCATGCGCCAATACTGCCAGCTGAATAAAACATTCTAACTACTGAAGGCACTAATTACTGATAGGCATAGTTAGCAGATGAAAGAGTTTGATAGAGAACAAACAATGTATATACCTTAATAGTGTTCAAAAAGGCATAATATATATAGCAGTTCATGACATCCAGTCTTACAAATTTCCTTTTTCTGACGGATACACGTCCAGATCGTCCGCACTCAAAATCCTGCCATCTCTTTCCCCACATCCACCACTGCTGGCGCCTCACCTCCAACTGCGCAACGCTATGCGCAGTTCACATCCAACTGCCCAGCACTACAATAGCGAATATTTCAACATTGCCAACCAGCCACAGACTGCACACAGCACAGTCAGTGATTTTCATACAGAGCGCTACATGGCGTTACCAACATAAAAACCTAAACAGCCTACTTACAAGTACTCCAAAGCCATCTTAAACTCTGATTCTAAAACTGGATCCCCTGAGTCCTCTAAATCGACTCCTGTTACTTATTATACCACATCAGACAAATCTCTCCTCTCATAGCGGCCTTCAGTGTACTCTTCTTACATATAGGTTCTCTCCTCTTCATTTAACTGTGGAATTCCCATTACACTCTTAATGTTACCATCTTTGCTTTCAGTTTCATCAATGGTAGATTTGACTTTCCTATATGCTGAGTCAGTCCTTCCTATAATCATTTCTTTTTCGATTTCTTCACATTTTTCATGCAGCCATTTCGTCTTAACTTCCCTGCACTTCCCATTTATTTCGTTCCTCAGTGACTTTTATTTCTGTAGTCCTGAGACTTGTACTTCTGTATTCCTGAATTTCCATGAAAATGTTTGTACTTACTTCTTCCATCGATCAGCTGAAGTATTTCTTCCGTTACTCACAGTTTCTACGCATTTGCCGTCCTTGTACCCATGTTCTTCATTTTAACTTCTGTGATTGCCCTTTTTAGAGATGTCTGTTCCTCTTCAACTTTACTGCTACTGATCTATTCCTTACTGCTGTATCTATAGTTTTAGAGAACTTCGGTCGTTTCTTGTATTTCCTTAGTACTTCCATATTCCACTTCCTTGTGTATTGATTCTTCCTTAATAATGTCTTAAAGAGTAGTCTGCTCTTCAGCACTAACACAATGTGATCTTAGTCTGTATCTGCTCCTGTGTACGCGTTATAATCCCGTATCTGATTTCTTAATCTGTGTAGGACCATGGTGTAATCTAACTGAAATCTTCCATATCACCCGCCCTTTTTCCAAGTATACCTCCTCCTCTTGTCATTCTTGAACAGAGTATTCGCTGTTCTGAGCTGAATTTATTACAGAACTCAATTAGTCTCATTCCTTGTCCCGAGCCTATGTTCTCCTATAACCTTTTCTTTTACTCCTTCCCCTGCAACAGCATTTCAGTCTCCCATGTCTATTAGATTTTCGTCTCCCTTTAGATTCTGTATTACCCTTTCAATATCCTCATAAAAACTTCCTCTATCTCTTCATTTTCACTTTAACGAGCTTTATAACTACTTCAGTCGTGTAGGCCTCTACATTTGAGGTCTCGGTACTGTGGAGAGAGTTGGTGTTTGTTACGAACAATAATTCTGTAGTGCCAATGTTTTTAAATAGTAACAACAATGTAACAAATTAATTAACATTTTATTCTACACAATTTCTTTTCTCAAACACATTTTTTAAAATTATTTGTTGTTTATTAATGATTAATCATTAGAATTAGAGTAATTTTTCCTGATAATTATTTACCGTCGTTTCTTTATTAATACATTTTTTACAAATTTGTTTTTCACAAAGCTATTTTTATGTACATTTTTTTATACACGGAATGTATTTATATTTATAATCGTTTGCTTACTAACAAATTTTCTACAAGTTACTCTGTTATACACACTGTCTTTTTTTACAAAAATATTTTCTGATCCATAATATAAATAAAGCAAAGATTATGTGTGTATGTTGGAGCTCTCCTGAACCTACCAATCGACTTTAGTTGAATTTTAGTTTAACACAGAAACAGCAGGCCTTATGCATAACAGCACTGTGGGCTTTACAACCTCGTACCTCCAATATAAACAGTGATATTGGCAGAAAACGTATTGTATCCAGCTGCTGTCGTACAGGGAGCCATTTGCGAAATGCATGTTGTGTGGGAACACTATCCGTCTGCCAAATCAACCCCATTTTCAGTGCAGCCTATATATCATGGTCAAAAACGGTTTTCTGTGCCTCAACACGTAGTCTGCCCTGCATGACAGGCGTATTGTTGGAGTAGTATTAATCTAATTTATTGTGCTGTTTCAGGGGCTGATGACAATGGCTTGGGACTGGCTGAGATATATAGTGTGGCGGATGTTCAGAGTAAAGGTGAGGAGGAAATAGACAGAGAGGAGAGGAAGCGGAGGTGAATGAGACAGGTGGAGGGTGCAGTGGGGTAGTAAGTAGGTGTAAAAGGAAGAGGGCGAGACAGAGATGAAGAGAGTGGGAGTAGGTTAAAGGAGATAATGATATGGACCTTGGGAGGGGTGAGAGAAGGGGGGGAGTAAATGGACAAGGTAAAGGGGGAGGAAGAACTGAAGAGACAGAGAGTGGGGAGGAGGATATAAAATAGACAGAGGCGAGATGATGAAGTGGGCAGAGGAAGGAAGTGGTGGATACAGAGTGAGGGAGGAGGAGGAACTGTTTTAAGTATGGGTGTCAAAGGTGTACATAAGTGAAGCCAGGGGAAAGGACTAATATACCATAATTATCAATTTTTTGGTGTATTCAGAGACATATATGTTTGGGTTCATTTAGAAAGTAAATTTTTCTGAGACTTATGATTATCAGGTACAAGAATATCTTAAATATTGTGTTTCACATTATCTGTCTGTGTATTTCATTTTAATCACTGTCTATCTGGCAGGTTTTATCATTTTCCGTGTGGTATTTGCATTTCAGTCTTTTGTTTCTATTTAGATATGAATCATGTCTTACTGTGAAGGATATATACATGACAACCGAGGACTAGTAAGATCAGGTGAAGAAAAAAAAAAACAGCACGCAATCAAAAACACAGACAGCCACACACACACACACACACACACACACACTCACACACACACGCACACACACACGCACACACACACACACACACACACACACACACACACACACACACATCCACACCCACAAACAAAGATATACAATATTTGCAAGAACACATAGTATGCACACAATATACAGTTTGTTTGTTTTAACTTGTGACCACTAAATATCTCGAAAACGATGCATAGTACGAAAATCACGTAGCTTATATACCAGAAATACGAATGTCAATCCATATTGTTTGTACTGTACAATCATATCTGCGACGCTCCTTAAGTAACATATTAACATCAGTATCAACTGTTAGAACATAATGGTTTACAGTTACATCCTAAATGAAATGTAGAATCTAATGCATCACTTCCTAACTGCAAAGACAGACACATTTGATATTTGTCAATTACAGCGCCTTCTATCACGAATGGAAACCAATGGTTTCAGTAGACCGTACTTAGTTTTTGGCGTAGATACCAAATAAACAATAAAACAGGGTGTTCCCATTTGAAAATACGCTCAGAACGGGTCGTTAGGATGTGGTCAGTTGTAGCATAAACAGTTTTCCACGTTACTAACAGTAACTGTTTACTTAGAACTTTTTCTCTTCGTACAATGCGTCGCTTTCGAGATATTTAGTTGCCTCTAGTTAAAACACTTAGCCTGTATGTCGACACACTTTGTGTGCAGTCAGGCATGTATATACTCACTCACACATACACACACACACACACACACACACACACACACACACACAAAACTGTGCCAAGCAGTTTATCCAACTATTCCACACACACTAGTACATTCATCAACTACTTATAAGTAAGAAAGTACACAGATCCACATTCAGTTAGTCCTACGAATAGTTGTCACGACAGCTGCAGCGCAGTATGTACTTCATGATATGTACTTCATGCCCTCTTGTTCAGTGTTTCACACTATATGCAGAGTGACACCCACACCCTCTAGTGCGCACCGCTAGTGATCTTCAACGGTGACAGCCTTTGAGGCTGCACAGTGCACACCCTCAGCCTGCTCTGGTGACACATGCGTCTATACAGTATGTATACGTATCTGATCAGAGCCTCAGAAACTCAACATTCTGTCAACTATACAACTCGTTTCTCAACAGGCCGTTAATTTATTATTTTGAGGCTTTATTCCAAAGGGATTATCGGCCGCATATCCAAACATGTCGAATGCCTTGCGATTGTACCTAATAACTTTATATGGATCGTACCTTTCACTCAACCGGTGAAACTGTCTGTTTCTATACAAAGTATTTTGGGATTCGCGAAGTTTAGCTTCAACAAATCACAGTAAAATCTGTACATATGGAGTTTGGTGAGGTCCATGGCACATGAACCGACATACTGTGTGCTACAGAAACGTTTACAAGCTGACCCAGCACACTGGACATACAACAAGGATTAGTAATCACATAGGAACTGGAATCGCAAAGGCCACCCGGAGCTACTTAATGGTGCTGCAGTTATTTAGTCAAACGCTACATAGGGATACCCACTACAGGAGATGCTGAAAGGTTTTTCCGGATGAATCGAGACACGGATGCCATCGACACTCCACTGAACGGCGCAGTCTCTCAAAGACACCTGATGAATCTCGAATACGTCCTGCTGCAACAGCAATCCCAACCATTAGATCCTCCATCGATGTAACGGATGTTTCATACACAAGGACCTTCAGAGACCCCCACAGGAAAAAATATTTGCGTCAGATCGGATCGTAGTGGCCTTACGACTGGCCCGTTGCGACCAATCTATCGGCCAGGAAAGGTTGCCTGAAGATGTGCCCTCACCTGCCTGCTGAAATGCGTAGGGTCTCCGTCGTGCTGAAATCAAATGCGGCAACGAATAGGCGCGGGAACATCATTCAGTGTGTCTGGCAGAACGTCTCCTAAGAATACGAGATATGTGCGTCTTTCTAGTCAGCCTGGGAGAATGTGCGGCCCATTTAAAAATAGATAGACGGTGCCAGGCCGTATGTCAAGGGTAAATTTATGTTGTGAAGCATGTGGGTTCACAGCCTTGAGTGAGAGACCCGCCGTTCCTTTGTGGTGTTTGTGAACTCCGGTATCTATGTGACTGCTGATACTTGCATGCGCAATGTGCCATATCAGTTCGTAAACGTTTTTCGAATCACCATGTATACAAGATTTGTTAATTGCAATGAAACATTACCCATCCCCACAGCGACTATTCTGTCATGGAAGATGGTCACCTGGACTGGAGTCATGCGAGTGTACAAGTTGATACGCTGTCATGTATGGTACATGTAGTTCCATGATGATTGTATGGGAGTCAGTCGGATCGCCCCTACAGAGCGCCACAGCAGCTAGGAGACACTCGAAGTAGGCGAACAAAACGAACATGCAGCGCTATTGGCGATGGGTGTTCTTAAATTTTAAGAACCTTTAATCCTCTGTAGGCATTGCACATGTATCTTTTCCTGACTGCAGCAGTCAGTTACATGTTTTTCTAGATATTCAATATTTATAAAAGAGTTGAGGCGTCTGTTACAATAATACCTTGAACAAATTCGTCCACTCAATTGCGGGAAAAGTAGGCAGGAAATGTTTTTGATCCACATACAACAAATCAGTATGTCTGAGGAGCTGGATAGCTCATTTTGGGAAGTAGAGGGGGCCAACTACTTTATGCTTGTCTTCTTTATTCTGCGAAGTATGCAGTATGATCAACATCTGGCTTGTTATCAACATTCAAGGTGTATACGTGAATGGTTGAAACATAGTTCTGGCTCTAAAAGTTTGATAGGTCCTCAAGTTTTATGGGAAATGACATGCTTCTGATATTTCAATGCCAATGGATATCAGAACTTTCATGTTTATTTGTAAGCTCAGTACTAGCACTATAATTTCTTTCGCTAACCAGAACAGACATTGCAAAGCAATACTGACCGTTGTTCTCTAGAATCTGGACATTAATGCATGTTTCTTAGCGGAAATATCTTTCGGAAGAGGATGAAACTGGATCCTCCATTAAGTGTACCACAGAGACGCTAGTATACATCGCTATAGCATAGAAGACTGACTGCCTTACGCGACCCCCTTTCCCGTACATCGGAAAAATGGTAATGTGTGACACTCTTGACAATGGGTCTGAACCATTCTGTGTCTGCATAGCACTGCAATATCACACCAGTTCTCCCCAAAATTTGGATGATGCTCTTCTCCACCTCATCATCACTCCCCTTTTTTGGGGGCTGCATGACTTCACAGCACAGAGCTTACACTCAACGGCAGGATACAATGGGTCACTGGCAGTTTCAGAGAGTAAGGTTTACAAAACGCTTTGACACACATCTAAAACTGTTGCAAGATCTCGATAGATTACTTTCGAATTATCGTATTATCGAACCGGTCTTGTGATACCCTGTCACCAAAAGCGCCAGAAACCTCAGAGTAGTTCAATGCGACTGTAGGATTTACTTGGTGATGCATAACAGAGCACGCTGTGATACTGCTCTAGCTAGGACCAGGGTGATGTCTATGTCATGTCTACTGCTCTGAAGGTCCATGACAATTACAAAATGGTCCAGAGCTCTGCTGCATCGATAAACGAGCTTATGTCATCAGCCTATACTATGTTGATGACGATGAGAGACCCAATTGCAGTGGTATTTGTGTGTGTGCAGAATCTATAGTTGAAAAACTGGACAGGGGCGACGAAAGCATCATAGGTGGGTCAAGTGCTGGATTAGTAATTGCGGGAGCAACTCTGTATCTGCAAAGAAAGAAAAAACTGATAAAAAAATAATATATGGAGGCGTCTATAGTACTCTTACCTTCTAAAATGCAATGTCTAATAAAGTACACGAGCTCCCCGTTGTATCATAATTTGAAGCAGTTGCTTGCAATATTGTATCCTCCTGATCTATCATAATATTATCATCGAGTGCATCTACAAATGAAGGTCCATGCTGATTGTGAGATGTCATCAACCCATACAGTGGTGATGACGACGGGGTGGTTTAAGGCGGTGGTTGTAGGTGCAGCAGATACATTGTAGATGAATTGGGCTGGGGTGATGAATGCACCATCATCTTTCCAGGTCGTGCAGTAGTCTGCACACATCCATCACATCTGCAACAGAAGAAAAAGAAGAAGAAGAAACTAAACACCAGACTGCGGTTATAATGAGCAAACACAAACATGGAAAAATAATAGAAGAATTATCTTAAGTACATACTTGTGGGATCAGTTGAGTCAGATCAGTCGCACTTATTCGCCCCCGATGAATCACCTTTTCCACTACAGCGTTTCACCTCTAATGATTCTGTCAGCGCTTCTGTAAGCCTCAGACTTCTGCCGAGTCTCAGACTAGAATAACTTCTCGCACCGGAAGGACTGGTATTTACAGCCAAAAACCGTATTACTTTGCTTGTTTCAGCCAGCAGGAAACACGTATTCTTATGCCTAGTCACATGCCATCAGGCTGGACGGTACCTATTAATGACTGTACATTCACCGCAACTCCTCATCGATCTTATCTACGGGATTGTATGTCAGTGTAGGTGCGTGCCTGGTCGATCTCGCAGATGTCATATCCAGTGTACAAAGATGCTTTGAGACTCACTGCGCACAATGACTGGTATCTGTAGCACACGGTTCCCACGCATATGACACCTCTGTCAAAGAATACCAATATTTTAGTAACGTAAAATTTGGAAGCGCCCATTATTGCAGAGTCCATCGATTTCTGAGAGTACGGTAGCTATCACACTAAGCACCACCTGTGCAATAATAATAATAATAGTAATAGTAATAATAGCCCCGTGGAGGCCCGGGAAAAGAATAGGCCTCCGGTATGTTATGCCAGTCGTAAAAGGCGACGAAAAGAACAAACCACTAATGGGGCTACCCCAACTTTTATTGTGATTAGTTGGTTCAGGACAGAACTAATGAAGCCTCGGACAAGCGCTGTCATGTTCAGGGACAACACGTGAACCCTATGCCCGTCCACAATGGTAACGACACTGATAGCCACACGGAAATTGATTTAAATCCAAATAGAGGTGTTTTGCAACCACTCTAGAAGGAAAACAAAGACAGAGGATGAGATAGTCAGATGAAGTTAACCGACACCTCATGTTCTGTTATTGCCAAGCAACAAACTTAGGAACCAACAGAACTGGATACAGATCACAAGTATACACAACATTTATTACCAGATACCCAGAATTAAAATTTTTAACAGAACAACGACTAGCTGATCAGATCCGTGTAATAATCAAAAATAACGGGATACCCCCGACAGAATTAGAAAACATCAAACAACAAGTACAACAAATATTGGAACAAAATAATGTGCAATCAGAAGAAGAAGAAAATACAGTAATGGACTCAAACATCCCAGAGCAAACAAATAAAGAACAACACGCATCAATTAAACAATCAGAGGAAAACTAAATCTTAAGACAGCCACCAGAACAAGCACAAATAGAACACAAAGTGACACAGTGTTGGATGTAGAAGAAAAATTTCAGCTGACATACATATAATACAAAGTCACAAATACGGACATTAGACCATTCTTGCATAGACCAGCAAATAACCCACAAGTCGAAACAACAATAACAACTATCAACAGAATCATACACAACAAAATAAATGAAAATACAACTGCAGAAGAGTTACAACTACTGGTTTATATAGGAGCACTCACTACGCTAAATATACACACTCAGAACCAACCAACACACAGAAGAAACCCACAAAACCAGCATGGCAACACAGGCTTCAGATCAGAATAGAAAAACTTAGAAAAGACATCGGACAGCTAACACAATTTATAAGAAACAAAATATCAGACAAAAAACGAAAAAGGTAAGGTAAAATCTCACAACAAGTAGCGATAGAGCAATCAGATGGAATGAAGCAAAAGTTACAAGCATTGGCCAACGACTTCGAAGATACAAAAAAGTGAAAATAGAAGGAAACAAAACCAAACATTCAACACAAACCAAAAGAAATTTTACCAGACAATAGATAACACACATTAAAATAGACAATCCACCAAACGTGACAGTCATGGAACACTTCTGGAGCAACATATGGTCAAACCTGGTACAACATAACAGACATGCATGTTGGAGACAACCGAAAACTGACACATACAAGATGATACCACAAATGCCTGAAGTGGTAATTTTGGAACATAAAGTCACCCAAGCAATTAACTCTACGCACAATTGGAAAGCCCCTGGAAAAGATAAAATAGCAAATTTCTAGCTAAAGCAGTTCACCTCAACACATTCACATCTAACTAAATTATTTAACAGTTACATTGCAGATTCATACACATTCTCTGATACACTTACACATGGAATAACCTATCTGAAACCTAAAGATCGAACAGACACAGCAAACCCATCTAAATATTGCCCAATAACATGCCTACCAACAATATACAAAATATTTACTTCAGTCATTACACAGAAATTAATGACACATACAACACAGAACAAAATTATAAATGAAGAACAAAAAGCTGTTGCAAAGCAGCACGAGGATGTAAAGAGCAACTGATAATAGATGCAGAAGTGACATATCAAGCTAAAACTAAACAAAGGTCGCTACACTACGCATATATTGATTACCAAAAAGTTTTTGATAGTGTACCCCATTCAAGGTTTATACAAATATTGGAAATATACAAAGTAGATCCTAAATTGATACAGTTCCTAAACATAGTAATGAAAAATTGGAAAACCGCACTTAATATCCAAACAAATTCAAATAATATCACATCACAGCCAATACAGATTAAGCGTCGAATATACCAAGGAGACTCATTAAGTCCTTTCTGGTTCTGCCTTGCTCTGAACCCACTATCCAAGATGCAAAAAAAATCAAATTATGGATAAAATATTACTGGAACGTACCCACACAAAATCACATATTTGCTATACATGGATGATCTAAAACTACTGGCATCAACAAATCAACAACTCAACCAATTACTAAAGATAGCAGAAGCATTCAGCAATGATATAAATATGGCTTTTGGAACAGACAAATGTAAGAAAAATAGCATAGTCTAGGGAAAACGCACTAAACAAGAAGATTACGTATTGGATAACCACAGCGACTGCAGATAAGCTATGGAAAAGACAGATGCCTATAAATATCTAGGATACAGACAAAAAATAGGAATATTAAAGAATATTAAAGAAGAACTAAAAGAAAAATATAGACAAGGACTAACAAAAATCCTGAAAACAGAACTGACAGCAAGAAACAAGACGAACGCTGTAAATACCTATGCTATACCAATATTGACCTACTCATTTGGAGTAGTGAAATGGAGTAACACAGACCTAGAAACACCCAATACACTTACACGATCACAGTGCCACAAATATAGAATTTATCACATACATTCAGCAACAGAAAGATTCACATTAAGCAGAACGGAAGGAGGAAGGGGATTAATAGACAGAAAAAAACACAGCCACACATTGATCAAGACGCATCCATTACATGGCTAAGAAATGGCAATATATACAGTGAGACAGAAGGATTCATGATTGCAATACAGGATCAAACAATAAACACCAGATATTACAGCAAGCACATTATTAAAGATCCCAATACCACAACAGATAAATGCAGACTTTGCAAACAACAAATAGAAACAGTAGATCACATCACAAGCGGATGTACAATAGTAGCAAATACAGAATACACCAGAAGACATGAGAATGTAGGAAAAATAATACATCAACAACTCGCCATACAACATAAACTAATAAAACAACATGTTCCTTCATACAAGTATGCAACACAAAATGTACTGGAGAATGATGAATACAAATTATACTGGAACAGAACTATTATAACAGATAAAACAACACCACATAACAAACCTGAAATCATACTCACCAATAAAAAGAAGAAATTAACACAACTAAGCGAGATATCCATACCCAATACAACAAATATACAGAAGAAAACGGGAGAAAACATTGATAAATACATCCAACTGGCTGAGGAAGTCAGGGACATGTGGCATCAGGATAAAGTTGACATTATACCAATTGTACTATCAACTACAGGAGTCATACCACGCAATATACATCAGTACATCAACGCAATACAGCTACATCCTAACGTATATATACAACTACAGAAATCTGTAATTATTGATACATGTTCAATTACCTGATAGTTCCTAAATGCAATGTAACATATACTGTACAGTTGAAAGGAGGTGACGCTTGATCAAGGTTCGCGTCACTTTCCATTTTTAACCAGACATAACGTCTGAGAAAGTAAAGAAATAGTAATAATGGCAGTGGTAAGTAGTGGGAACAATTTTTTACTTTTCCAGTGAGGGATGACGAGCAGAACAGCATCGGGCACCTGAAACTGTGCAGTATCCATCTATGACCCTGCCAGAGCTACCTAGTGCTAGTGTTGCAAAAAATATTACCGATAGAACACTTCGAGGAGTATTTATAAACTGTTTTGTAGTATTTTATACACTATGTGATCAAAAGAATCTGGACACCACCAAAAACATACGTTTTTCGTATTAGGTGCTATTGTGTTGCCACCTACTGCCAGGTACTCCATATCAGCGACCTCCGTAGTCATTAGACATAGTGAGAGAGCAGAATTGGGCGCACCGCGGAACCACAAGCACTTCGAACGTCGTCAGGTGATAGGGTGTCACTTGTGTCATACGTCTGTACACGTCACTTCTTCACCCCTCAACATCCCTAGGTCCACTGTTTACGATGCGATAGTAAAGTGGAAACGTGAAGGGGCACGTACAGCACAAAAGGGTACAGACCGATCTCGTCTGTAGATATACAGAGATCGCCGACAGTTGAAGAGGGTTGTAATGTGTAATAGGCAGACAACTATCCACGTCATCACACAGGAATTCCTTACTGTACCAGGATCCACTGCAAGTACTATGACCGGAGGTGAGAAAACTAGGATTTCATGGTCGAGGGGATGCTCATAATCCACACATCACGCTCGTAAATGCTAAACGACGCCTCGCGTGTTGTAAGGAGCGTAAACATTAGACGACTGGACAGAGAAAAACCGTTGTGTGGAGTGACGGATCACGTTACACAATGTGGCGATCCGATGGCAGGATGTGGGTATGGCGAATGACCAGTGAACGTCATCTGCCAGCGTGTGTAGTGCCAACAGTAAAATTACGAGGCGTTGGTGCTAAGCTGTAGTCATGTTTCTCATGGAGGGGCTTGCACCCCTTGTTGTTTTGCGTCGCATTATCATATCACAGGCCTACATTGATGTTTTAAGCACGTTCTTGCTTCCCACTGTTGAAGTACAATTCAGGGATGGCGACTGAATCTTTAAACACGATTGAGCACCTGTTCATAATGCACGGCCTGTGGCGGAGTAGTTACACGATAATAACATCCATGTAACGTATTCGCCTGCACAGATTCCTGACCTGTATCCTACAGAACACCTTTTGGATGTTTTGGAACGCCGACTTCGTGCCAGGCCTCACCGACCGACATCGATACCTCTCCCCAGCGCAGCAGTCCGTGAAGAATGGGCTGCCATTCCCCCAGAAACATTCCGGCACCTAATCGAACGTATGCCTGCGAGAGTGAAAGCTGTCTTCAAGGCTAAGAGTGGGCCAACACCATATTGAATTCCAAGATTGCCGATGGAGGGCGCCACGAACTCGTTAATCACTTCCAGCCAAGTGTACGGATACTTTTGATCACATGCGTATGAGCATGAGTTTGTGTATTCGATTTCCATGTTAAATAATTAAAATTTATAGACTGATGGATAACATTTTGCGTGATACCCCCCTTGTCAAACATAGCTTAGTCGATGATCAATAGCAGTAGTAAAACACTGTCTGGGTAAAGAATAAAGAAGGCGTCGAGGATATCCCATCATCAGAGGTAAGGTGGACTTGATTTTTCTTATCTATTCATTGCGCTACCCAAAGCTCAGACTGCAGGAGGAATTTACTTTAAAGAGGCCCAGGAGGACTTATGACATGGGTGTAATTGATTACATTTTATAATAATAATAGCAATAATAATAGTAATATATGACGATAAAATATTAAATACTAAAAGCAGTGGATGGCGACAGGAGGTCACACTCTTGGAAAGCTATCGAATGACCCTGTTGAATCAGCAGTTTTTGGCAGACCTATCATATAGTGACGTTGACATATGAGCAGTATATGCACTGACTGTGTATCTGGCTGTCTCTCTCAAATGCATGTCCACTTCCCTCCGTATCACTCAGATGATGAAAGCAATAAATTTTCCACAGCTGATACTGCTGGAGAAAATAATCGAAAACTATGATTAAAGGTAGGATAAATGGTTTTAAAAAATTAGACAAAAGCCAAGAAATAGAATTAGGTGCTATTCTAAGTCATGAAGAGAAATGTATGACATCTTGGATCAGGAAACATCTCGCAATAATTTAGTTTGTAGCAACACCAATATGCGACCCATGGTTTTTACTTCACACTGCATCCAAATATTTTTGTAATTCCAAATACATATTTATATATGAAGATGGTATCTGTTCTTTCTGACATGTCTGAAGGAACAGATACCATCAGTGACCATGCAGTTCGTTAGAATGAAATTACAGTGAAATGAATACCCCTAGCTGCATATAGGCCTTGATATACGCCAACGGGAACAGTTAGAAATGTGTGACCCGATTGGCACTCGAACCAGGGCCTCCTGTTTACATAGCACACGCTCTACCCATCTGAGCCACCGAGGACACAGTGCATAGTGCTACTGCAGGGACTTATCTCTGGCACGCCTCCTGTGAGGCCCACATTCCCAACTTATCGTCCTGCACTATATGGTGCCCTGCCCATTATACTCATTACTCGCCGATTTTTGCCAATTCCCGTAAGAAAAGATTCGGAAAGTACAGATACCACCTTCATATATGTAGTTAAGGCTCACCGCCGATTTGACCATCTTATTCTGTGCAAATGCACAAACAGTGCTAGAATTCTTACGGGAATCGACAAAAAGCCGCAAGTAATGAGTATAATAAGCAGGGGCACTATGAATATAGTGCGGGACGATAAGTTGGGAATGTGGGTTTCACGGGAGGCGTGCCAGACATAAGTCCCTGCTGTCGCCCTATGCTCTCCGTCGTCGGTGGCTCAGATGGGTAGGGCGTTTGCCATGTAAGCAGGAGATCCCGGGTTCGAGTCCTGGTCGGGCACACATTTTCAACTGCCCCGTTGACGTATATCAACCCCTGTATCCAGCTGTGGTATTCATTTAATTGTAATTCCAAATACATATTACTTGCATTTCTAAGTGTATGTGTGCCGCATATCACTTCTTTCCTCCCCCTATGTAACAAACCCCACACATTTATTCCAAGGAGTCTGTGGGGTCTCTTAACATTTATTGCAGATATCTCAGTCATTTTTTGTGGCAGATAGTGCTGTCAATCTAATAGTTTTCTGTCCCTCGGTAAAAGCTTTTAGCTTTCTAGGAAAGTATCCTAGATACTTCCAGGCACTTCGATCTAATGAATATGTCACAAAAAGTTATGGGTACCTCCCGAGTGTAAACGCAGATAGCACATATAATCATGAGCTATCGAGATTTTACAGTATTTTTAACAATTTTTTACATATTTTCCAGGTATCTTATCTAGATGTTCAAGTGTATGTTGCTGTTTCGCTTATATTACCGATAAGGGCTGACATGTTTACAATGCAACTGTAATACAGACTCCCAAGCTAGACATGGTAACTACAGACAATACGTCTTCCAAATGTCAGCACACACAATACTAAGTATCAAAGCGAATGCTAAATCACACACACACACATACATGGGTTGTGTCGATGGTTGAGTGTTTATTTTATTGTGTTGTAAACACACACACATCTCAGTTACACTGTTTTGTGTGATAGCATTCCTGTGGGACCTCCACTCTCCCTCTGGGACCCACATCTGCCTATAATTTCATTTATTTACTGTGGAAATCGAGTACTACATAATACTTCATAAGAAATCTGCACAAAGTACTATTAGTCAAAACATCCAGGTTTTATAATTTTTTTTTAAAACATGCCTCAGTCTATTAGTATGGCGATACATTCAACAATGGAAAATCCAGGATGGAATGTAACAATATTGTGAAAAGGAAAATTACTACTCACCATGTAGCAGAGATACTGAATTGCAGTAATACACAACAAAAAGACTGTCACAAATATAGTTTGTGGCCTGTAAGGCCTTCGTCAAATTCAGATGAGAAACACACACACACACACACACACACACACACACACACACACACATGACTGCGGTCTCATGCAACTGAGGCCACACTGCAGCATCAGTGTATGATGGGAGTGGCTACTGGGTGGGGGTAAGGAGGAGGCTGGGGCAGGGAGGGATAGTAGGTTAGGGAGATGGACAGTGATGTGCTACTGGAGGCATGCAGGGACAAGGTGGAATGAGGGTATGGCAGCTAGTGCAGTCGAGTGTTTAGACAGAGGGCAGTGGAGAGGTGGGGAGGGGGAGAGAGACAGCAGAAGAAGACAGAAATAAAAAGACTGAGTTCGAGGGAGGAATGTGGGAAAGACAAGGGGCTCGATGGGAGAGGACAACGACTAATGAAAGTTGAGGCCGTGAGGTTACAGGAATGTAGGATATATTGCAGCGAAAGTTCCCACCTGCACAATTCAGAAAAGATGGTGTTGATGGGGACGACCCATATGTCACAGGCTGTGAAGCAGTCATTGAAATGAAGGATGTCATGTTTGATGTTTGACAATGTGCTCAGCAACAGGATGGTCCACTTCTTGTTTCTTGGCCACAGTTTGTCAGTGGCCATTCATGTGGGCTGACAGTTTGTTGGTTGTCATGCCCTCATAGAATGCAGCACAGTGCTTGCAGTTTCGGTTGTAGATCACGTCACTGGTTTTACAGGTAGGCCTTCCTTTGATGGGATGGCTGATTTTGTGACCGGACTGGACTAATTGGTGTTGGGATGATATATAGGACAGGTCTTGCATCTAGGTCTATTACAGGGGTATGAGCAGGGTTTGTGTGGCGATGAACTAGAATATTGTGTAAGTGTGGTGGATGGAGGAATACCACTGTGGGAGGGTTGGGAAGGATAGTGGTGGGACATTTCTTATTTCAGGGCACGACGAGAGGTAGTCCTGGTTGTAATCTTATGTGAGTCTCACTGCCGTTTTCTTAACTAATCTGTGCCTAATTTTATTCTGAGAAGCGCAGTAATGTACGTACATACCAAGTGAAGCGCAGCTGAACAGCAAGAAACTCTTTAGCTCGCAATCTCCGCAACGATAGTAGTTGTGAATCTTTGAGTTTGGACTCCAAAAAAAATATAAAAAAGTAGGACTGTTAATCTGTATCTTGTGGAAAGTGGGCTTGTTTCTAGGCCGTCGCTCAGAACGTATTGTTACATTTAATGAAACTGATATTTTAGTGATAAAACCTGATCCTCAAAAGATTAGTGCCATTACAAATTTTCCAAGACTTGCTACCTTGGCATGTGCACATTTTTTCGAAAATTTTTGTCGAGAAAATTTTTAAATAGTACACCTTTGTTATCATTGCTAAAGAGAAGTGTCCATTGGAACTGGACCGACGATTGTCAACAAGCTTTTGATTCCCATCTTACATCACGATGATATGAACAAGGAATTTTGTATCGCTTCAGATGCCTGTTGCTAGGGCAACGGTTCAGTCTTGTTACAGCTCGAGAAAAGGAACGAACAAAAAGAAATCCGAATTATCAGTTTTACAAGTAGAGTCCTCACTGAAGCAGAACAATCTTACTCTGTGAGAGAATTGGAAAAGGTTTTTTCCTGATCATCAAGCTTTAAAATTTCTATTGCCATGCAAACTATTTCACCCTCGATTGACACGATGGTGTCTATTTCTTCAGGAGTAAAACTCCGAAATTGTGCATATAAAGGGCAAAGACAATATAATAGCTGACACCTTATGGAGAATGCCTGAAGGATCTTCTAATACCAATGAATTAATTGAGCAAATGTCCAACTACAGAATTCTGCTCATGAAGGACCCGATGCATCGCAAGTACTTTTTGCAGCTATGCAAACAAATAGTCCCCTTCTAAGATACCGATCCTAAGTGGAAGGTAGACAACCAACTCACAACCGTTAATATTCAACATTCTCTGTGCCAATTTTACAAATTATTTACTAATGTGCTATTTCATGGCACATCACCGCAAAAGGAAAGTTGGTTAGTTTGTATTCCAAGTGAATATGAAGAGCGTTTATTGTGGCACACCCATATTGCATGGGGTCACTGTAGTCCTTTAAGTGTAAGCGGAAGATCGCACAATATTGCTATGTTCCAAGTCTTCATGCAAAAATACACAAGCTACAGGTAAACTACGTGATTTGTCAAAAGGCCAAACCTTATAATTCATCCAATGCATTACCTTTGAATCCGATTTTAACCATGAAACCCTTAGAGATCGTAGGAATTGATTTTGCCGGTCCGCATCCTCGAGGAAGCGAAGGCTTACAGTATGTACTATTGCTCCCTTCACAAAATACATAATAATATATGCAATGAAAACTGCAAACACCAAGCAACTTATTAAGCGTATAGAAAGCGACTACTTTACAAGTTTTGGCATTCCTAAGAAAATGTTGTCAGATAGTTGTGCCAACTTCGTTACTAAACATGGGAGATATTTTTTAAGCAACCAAAATTCAGGTACCAGTTACGACTTAAAGTTTCAATCAAAAGTAATCTCTCTCTCTCTCTCTCCAAAAACATATATAAATATTCATATTATTAAGATAAAATTCATTTTATATTGACGCCCGAATAGTGACGTGAAACGAAATTAAAAATATTTCATGCTGTTGTTCGAAACGCCTCTGTAATTATCTTGTGTTTGTTAGACTTGAAATTTTTAAGATCTCGTAAAAAAAAATTCTTTTTCATTGTTGCTAATTGATGTCAATTATTTTCATGTACCACAACAAAATTATGCCGGAAAGAATACTCATTTGCTGAGCTGGTAAATAAAAAGATGATAAATTTGGCCGTGAAAAGAACATTTTGGACTTTGAAAAATTCGTCAGCAGTTGCAGACACGCAAGAGTGAGTAACTTTTTATTTCCGTTGAAAAGCTTCATTAATGCCCTTCAACGTATCCAAATGATAATACATCACCAACTGATGCAGAATCTGATCATTCAAGGATGCAGCAACCAAAATTCAGGTACCAGTTACGACTTAGAGTAAAAATCGCAGTCAAAAATCAGTCTCTCTCTCTCCAGTCACATATATAAATACTGATATTATTAAGACAAAAGTCATTTTATATGGTGGAGAATATAATTCAGTTGCTCCAGTCCTGGGTGGTACTAAGTTACGAGAGGAATACTCATCTGTGGGCAGACCTTGGGAGACTGGAAAGATAAGGCACGGGACATACGTTTTTTGTACAAGGATGGGAGGTGAGACGCCCTGCTAAACCTGCAGGACAGGACAGTAGTTTAAGATATGGAAAGGGGCTAAAATAAGCGGCTGTCATTTTGCACTTGAACATAAAACCTCTCTTTTGATCAAACATTACAAGAGCGAAGAAAAAGTTTTTCTCTAAAATCTCATGCATTAGGGGCATGACACTTTAATTTAGAAATGGCTGAAAGCCGATAACTTAAAGCTGAAACAAAATCTTAAAACAGTTCCTTAATTACGCTGAAAGCCCAAACCGTCTGACGCCTTAAGGGTAAAACAACCTTAATCTAAAACTCGGCTGGAAGCCATACAAGTACAAACAAAAGAATAATCAAGAAAAGACAGTACACCCAAGGGCGCTCAGAAGTTCAAAGCGTCGGCCTGGGATTCAAGCACTAACGCTCCCTTAGGTGAGACAGGCAGTCGGACCAACCATTGTCGATCCGACGACAGTCAATGGAGCCACCGACAAAATAACCTCCGCTTCACCCTACCAGCACACAAAAGAGAGTTCAATGGAACAACGTAAAAGTTATTGGAGCCCACAACCAGTTATACATTGAGTTGTCAAACTACACACCGTGCTGGACAGCGACAACACGATGAGGAAAATACACTGCATGAATTTACGTCAACGGCCAGGGCAGGTAACCAGAACGTTAACGGTCACAAGGCAGAAGATTCCGCTGGTGCACTTCAATTAAAATAACCAAGCACAGTTAACTCCACTGGAGGGTGACTAAAATTTGCCAACTTGAAAACACTCATTGTTGCTCGGGGGAATATCCCAACAGCCGACAAGGAACTCCTAACGACACTATGAGAACAGTCGTGACTTGCTCGTAGATTAAGTCGAAACTCAACTTTCATGTCCAGGATCGGTGAGCCACGAACCTCATAGCAATGGGAACAGCACCACACACTCCGACACCACATAGAGGCTGCCAATGGGCCCGGCCAAACTATGCGCCTCGCTGCTCCACGTCAACCGACCAACTGCCCAGGCTCGGAAACCGTCAAAGGACCAAATATACGTCGGCGATGAGATGACCAACCGAACGGCCAACCAACGGTCGTCCCACTCCAATCTTCCTCCGGCGGACAGCTCATGTGTGTCGCCAGCGGTCAGTGAGCACTGGCTGTCGGCGTCTCACCGGCGCTCTGTCCCCCGACTTCACTGCTGCTGCGTCCCGACTGCATTGCTGGTCAGTCCCAAACTGACTGCCACACACATGAGGAGCTGGAAATACTATCGGTTGGTCTAGAGATGGTACGACAGTGCACTTCTCGAAACGCGCTGCTGCTGCCTCTCACGGGCAAGTAAGGCAGGAAGTTAGTGACGCCAGTAAATGGAATAAGAAAACGAGGTGGCAGTACCGTAATAGAAGAATGGGAGGATAAATACGGTTTATGGAGGCTTCAATGAGACGCTCTGTATATTTCGAGAGGGACTGCTCGTCACTGCAGATGCGTCGACCAAAGGTGGCTAGGCTGTATGGAAGCGACTTATTGGTATGGAATTGGTGGCAGCTGTCAAAGCGGAAATCTTAAACGGCCTGCCGCATGGAAGTAGGTGGTCAGTTCTCTGACTGAGTCGGGGTGGAGGTTACAGACGTCCTACGTTCAGCAATGATGAAATTTTTCATTAGGGTACACAGGTGAAAGCACTGGATCCATAGCGCAGCAACTGGCTCTCTATCTTCAATTTCCTTCAGTAGTTTCGTGAATTTAACTTTCACAGCATGCGATGCTGGATGCCCAGAATATGTCTTGGATTGGTGAGAAGAGTGGGTCATTGTACCCAGTGTGTACAACTCTTATTCTTTCACCTCCAAGAGCTCAGATGTTAGCCCACACGAAGCAGTTTAAGCAAGACTATGCTCACATAAAGCCCTCTCTTAAGAATGTCCAGATAATATTTTATCAACACAATTGGCAACAAAAATCTCTTTCAAACCAGTCCCGGCCATAATCATCGCTATGGCACCCAAGAATGACATTGAGGCAAGGATACCTTCTAGCCTCATAATGATGTTATTCGAGGCGACCACATCACGAGCCTTCTAATAAAATGGCTTATCGAAACTGACATGTTTCTTAGTTAATTGGCTAGTAGAAAACCAGACTCACAATTAGAATGTGTAGTAAACGAATCTGTCACAGCTGCAGTGTCTGACAAGACGATTCCAGTGATTCAATAAAGTCAAAATTAGTACTGCAAGCAGTTTTACGGGAATGGCGTCACCAAGTTACAATGCAAATCCCAAGGATACAACAGCAGTTGCATGTATTTAGGGTAATAGTTCAAGGCATCTCACTAACTGCTAATAAAACAACTGATAGTTACAATAACCCTGAATATAATATCATTTATGGCAGCGAAGAAAATTCCAGTAATTTATTGCTAAAAGGTATACCATATCAAGTAGTGGTTGAACCTTTGTTATCCTCTATTCTACTTGAAGAAAGTTTACTTAAGCGCAGACACTTCCAGATTTTCACGCTCGAACGCTGCAATTGGATGTCCAAGTTACAGTGCAGAACCACAATATGGGTCAGTCGACTAGTTATCACACTGCTCACATGACGTCAGATCCTATGTCACCTAAGTATGATGCACAATGTACGACACACTGAACTTGATTATTAAGAACAAAAGAAGTTGCAAAAATCGATATCTCCCTGGTCACCAAGGAAACAGAGAAAAGGAATATGAATAAAGAAAAGGTGCTGGAATTCACACAATGCAAACCAGAATCCAAGGGTTATGAATAATACTGAACCACTGTTTGTTCGATACCAGCCGGCAAAATCAAGACTCATAGGTAAATAATACGAAAGTGACTAATGAACCATGGCCGACTACCAACAACGAATCTTTGTCGAATTAATTCCAGCCTCATTAAGCCCTTCGATGATGTTTGTTTCACGGGATGGGGGGACATCGAGGCAATCACATTAACCTGTTAATATACAGGGTGTAAATATAAAGTTGACAAACCAGAATAACTCGAAAAATAAGCTTCACACGTAAAAATGTGTAGAATAAAAAGTTGATTATTTTCGAGGGGGACATCTGCTGGTGCTAAAATTAGCCCTCCACCCAGCCCCATGGGGGTGGGGCGGGAGGCAACTTTAAAATTTCAAACTGTAACCCCTATTTTTTATTGCTGAGTCAGATTCTACATACATACTACTATGTACATTTCGTCTTAAACATTTGTTTTGATTCTTGGTAGCTGGCGCTGTAATTCAAGATAATCCATGTTCTCATTTTTGCGCAGAAAATGGTTACAGGTAAGTAAAAAATGAGTTCACTCGTCAGTAAGTAGATGTTTGCTTAGTCAGTAAGCTAGAGAGATGATTTGTTTGATAATCAAAAGTTGTGAGGCCTCATGATCACGAAACAATCAAAACTTAGCCGAATCTGCGGAAAAAATTAATATTTGGGTCAACATTCGTAAAACTCTAATTCCTCTCTCTCAAACCCCACCCTATGGGGAGAGAGGAAGAATTTTAGTTTTAGCGAATCAAAATTTACGACGTAAATAAGTATTTTTTATTTATCTGTAACCATTTTCCACGCAAAAATGAGAACATTGATTTTCTTGAATTACAGCGCCAACTACCAAGAACCAAAACAAATGTTTAAGACGAAATGCACGTAGCTTTTTACGTAGAATCTGATTCTGCAACAAAAAATTGAAGTTCCCATTTGAAATTTTAAAGTTGCCTCCCTCCCCACCCCCAGGGGGCTGGGGGTGACCGGCTAATATGGCAACTTTGGGTTATACACATGTTTCCGTGTGAAGGTTATTTTTCGAGTTATTCTGGTTTGTCAACGTAAAATGTACACCCAGTTTATTGATGGAACTGATGTAAGAGATAGATTGACACATATGAACACATGTGTTCTAATATCCCATAAGTAACAGTTCGCCCTCCAATTCATGTCACAGTTAGCAAAATTCCTATTATTATAAATAAATTATTAAAAAATAAAATAAATTATTAAAAACGTAGGTGCCTTTGGTAATGTTATATCGCCGAATTTGCTTAACAATATTAAAGAAATAAACAATGCCCCAACTTACCCAGTGCAAGACTGCGATATAACTATAGCTGCAGGTGTAAAATCGCTCTTGCCAAGAGGCAGATACGGGTGGCTATTACAATAGGAAAAGGAGTTATGTTATGCCCATCCCTTATTTCGAGGTGTTTAGTAGTCGAATGTTCACTTGGCGTGGAGTTCTTCCACTAAAAGGATGTAAAATTAGACTTTTCGTTGGGAAAATGCTATTTCCACACTGAGGGAAAATGTAATGAAGATTGCAATAAAGCATGGTAAACACCAGCAGGGTGTTAAGACAAAATTCGTTACAACAGTGCAAATAAATATCCGTGGTAAGACTGAAAACCAAAGTTGATCTCATTGATAAAGTAATGGAATCATCCTGCCTCAGTTCAGAGCAACAACTAAAGCTAAAAAAATACTTACCGATCACTTGCATTTGTGGACCAAAAAGCCATTTATAATAAATCTGTATGTGTACCAGATGGATGTGATGCCACGTGACACATTTTGCAGAAAACCTTATTGCATACTGTAGGTGAAACAAGAGGCTGTTGCCCAAGAACTAAAACGAATGCTTCGTTTTCACGTCATCCCAGTTCCAAAAGTGTTGAGTGCTTGTGACATCGACAAGATAACTGTACCAGTATGTACACAATCTGAAAATTTAGAGGATCTACTACGAAGGTTTCGTGGTGCATACTTTCTAACTAGTATCCATATCAGATCTTAACACTGGCAGCTCCTATTGTCTAAATAACCTAGAAAGTATACTTTTGTCCATGCTGGCAGAAGTTACCAATTCTGTGTATTATCCAGTGGTCTCAGTGAAAGTTCCATTGTGTTTATTGCTTCACTACGAACACTGCTAGGACCTGACTCTCTAGGCAGTTGGCACTGTATACAGACATCTTAATAGTTACTGTTACATAGGAGAAACATCATTTGCTTGATTGAACGGGATGCAAATTTCTACAGACTCGAGTGGCAGACAACCTACAAAAATCAAAATTTGGTCGGTGAGAAATAGATTTATTAGGACATATTATGTTTTCTTCAGGAATAACACCTGATACTAGCAAAATACCATTAGCGCATCTACATCTACATCTACATGGATACTCTGCAAATCACATTTAAGTGCCTGGCAGAGGGTTCACCGAACCACCTTCACAATTCACTATTATTCCAATCTCGTATAGCGCGCGGAAAGAACGCACCCCTATATCTTTCCGTACTAGCTCCGATTTACCTTATTTTATTGTGATGATCGTTTCTCCTTATGTAAATGGGTGTCAACAAAATATTTTCGTATTCGGAGCAGAAAGCTGGTGACTGAAATTTCGTGAGAAGATTCCGTCGCAACGAAAAACGCCTTTCTTTTAATGAAGTCCAGCCCAAATCCTGTGTCATTTCAGTGACACTCTCTCACATATTTCTATATCTACATCTACATCCATATTCCACAAGCCACCTGACGGTGTGTGGCGGAGGCTACTTTGAGTACCTCTATCGGTTCTCCCTTCTATTCTAGTCTCGTATTGTTCGTAGAAAGAAGGATTGTCGGTATGCCTCTGTGTGGGCTCTAATCTCTCTGATTTTATCCTCATGGTTTCTTCGCGAGATATACGTAGGAGGGAGCAATGTACTGCTTGACTCCTCGGTGAAGGTATGTTCTCGAAACTTCAACAAAAGTCTATACCGAGCTACTGAGCGTCCCTGCTGCAGAGTCTTCCACTGGAGTTTATCTATCATTTCCGTAACGATTTCGCGATTCCTAAATGATCCTGTAACGAAGCGCGCTGCTCGCCGTTGGATCTTCTCTATTTCTTCTATCAACCCTATCTGGTACGGATCCCACACTGGTGAGCAATATTCAAGCAGTGGGCGAACAAGTGTACTGTAAACTACTTCCTTTGTTTTCGGATTGCATTTCCTTAGGATTCTTCCAATGAATCTCACTCAGTCTGGCATCTGTTTTACCGACGATCAAATTTATATGATCATTTCATTTTAAATCACTCCTAACGCCTACTCCCAGATAATTTATCGAATTAACTACTTCTAGTTGCTGACTTGCTATATTGTAGCTAAATGATAAAGATTCTTTCTTCCTATGTATTCGCAGCGCATTACACTTGTCTACATTGAGATTTAATTGCCATTCCCTGCAACATGCGTCAATTCGTTGCAGATCCTCCTGCATTTCAGTACAATTTTCCACTATTACAACCTCTCGATATATCACAGCATCATCCGCTAAAACCCTCAGGGAACTTCCGATATTATCCACAAGGTCATTTATGTACATTGTTAATATCAACGGTCCTACGACACTCCCCTGCGGCACACCTGAAATCACTCTTACTTCGGAAGACTTCTCTCCATTGAGAATGATATGCTGCGTTCTGTTATCTAGGAACTCTTCAATCACACAATGGGTCTGATAGTATATATGCTCTCTTTGTTCGTTAAACGTATGTGGGGAACTGTATCGAACGCCTTGCGGTAGCCAAGAAACGCGGCATCTACCTGAGAACCCGTGTCTATGGCCCTCTGAGTCTCGTGGACGAATAGCGAGAGCTGGGTTTCACACGATCGTTTTTTCCGAAACCCATGCTGATTCCTACAGAGTAGATTTCTAGTCTCCAGAAAAGTCATTATACTCGAACATAATACGTGTTCCAAAATTCTACAGCAGATCGACGTTAGAGATATAGGTCTATATTTACGCACATCTTTTCGACGTCCCTTCTTGAAAACGGGGATGACCTCTGCATCTTTCCAATCCCTTGGAACGCTACGCTGCAAGTTCCTTCGCGTACTCTGTGTAAGCCAGCCGCGGTGGTCTAGCGGTTCTAGGCGCTCAGTCCGCAACCGCGCGACTGCTACGGTCGCAGGTTCGAATCCTGCCTCGGGCATGGATGTGTGTGATGTCCTTAGGTTAGTTAGGTTTAAGTAGTTCTAAGTTCTAGGGGACTGATGACCACAGATGTTAAGTCCCATAGTGCTCAGAGCCATTTGAACCATTTTGAACTCTGTGTAAAATCGAACTGGTATCCCATCAGGTCCAGCGGCCTTTCCTTTTTTGAGCGATTTTAATTGTTTCTCTATCCCTCTGTCGTCTATTTCGATATCTACCATTTTGTCATCTGTGCGACAATCTAAAGAAGGAATTACAGTACAGTCTTCCTCTGTGAAACAGCTCTGGAAAAAGACATTTAGTATTTCGGCCTTTAGTCTGTCATCCTCTGTTTCAGTACCATTTTGGCCACAGAGTGTCTGGACATTTTGTTTTGATCCACCTACCACTTTGACATAAAACGAAAATTTCCTAGGATTTTCTGCCAAGTCAGTACATAGAACTTTACTTTCGAATTCATTGAACGCCTCTCGCATAGCCCTCCTCACACTACATTTCGCTTCGCGTAATTTTTGTTTGTCTGGACGGCTTTGGCCATGTTTATGTTTGCTGTGAAGTTCCCTTTGCTTCCGCAGCAGTTTCTAACTCGGTTGTTGTATCACGGTGGCTCTTTTCCATCTCTTTCGCTCTTGCTTGGCTAATACTCATCTAATGCATATTGTACGATGGTTTTGAACTTTGTCCACTGATCCTCAACACTATCTGTACATGAGACAAAACTTTTGTGTTGAGCCGTCAAGTACTCTGAAATCTGCTTTTTGTCACTTTTGTAAACAGTAATATCTTGCTCTCTTTTTTAATATTTCTATTTGCGCCTGAAATCATCATTGCAGTAACCGCTTTATAAGCGCTGATACAAAACGTGTTGCCCTTCGTTGAACTTTTTCGAAGTACTCCGTCAGTCCTATCTGGTAAGGATCCCACACCGCGCAGCAATATTCTAAAAGAGGACGGACAAGCGTAGTGTAGACAGACTCCTTAGTAGATCTGTTACATTTTCTGAGAGTCCTGCCAATGAAACGCAGTCCTTGGCAAGCCTTCCCCACAACATTTTCTGTTTGTTCCTCCCAATTTAAGTTGTTTGTAATTGTAATTCCCAGGTATTTAATTGAATTTGCGGCCTTTATATTTTACTGTTTTATCGTGTAATCGAAGTTTAATGGATTCCTTTTAGCACTGCTGTGGATGACCTCACACTTTTCGTTATTTAGTGTCAACTGCCAATTTTCGCACCATTCAGATATCTTTTCTAAATTGTATTGGATTTTCTTTTGATCTTCTGATGACTTTATTAGTAGATAAACGACAGCGTCAACTGCAAACAACCTAAGACATCTGCTCAGATTGTCTCCCAAATCGTTTATATAGATAAGGAACAGCAAAGTGCCTATAACTCTACTCTGGGTAACGCCAGATATCATATCTGTTTTACTCGATGACTTTCCGTCAATTAGTACGAACAGTGATATCTCTGACAGGAAGTCACTAATCCAGTCACATAACTGAGACGGTATTTCATAATCACGCAATTTCACTATAAGCCGTTCGTGTTGTAGTGTCAAAAGCCTTCTGGAAAAAAAAAAAATGGTTCAAATGGCTCTGAGCACTATGGGACTTAACTTCTGAGGTCATCAGTCCCCTAGAACTTAGAACTACTTAAACCTAACTAACCTAAGGACATCACACACATCCATGCCCGAGGCAGGATTCGAACCAGCGACCGTAACGGTCGCGCGGTTCCAAACTGTAGGGCCTAGAACCGCTCGGCCACCCTGGCCGGCAACATTCGTAAACACGGAATCGATCTGAAATCACTTGTCAATAGCATTCAACATTTGATGCGAATAAAGAGTTAGTTGTGTTTCAAAGAACGGTGTTTTCTATACCCATGTTGACTGTGTGTCAGTAGATCGTTTTCTTCGAGGTAATTCATAATGTTCGAATGCAATATATGTTACAGAATCCTGCTGCGTATCGATATTAATTATATCGGCCTGTAATCTAGTGGATTACTCCTAGTACCTTTCTTGAATATTGGTGTGACCTGTGAAACTTTCCAGTCTCTGGGTACGGATCTTTCGTCGAGCGAACGGTTGTATATGGTTGTCAAGTGTGAAGGTAATGCATCAGCGTACTCCGGAAGGAGCCTAATTGGTATACAATCTGGATCAGAAGACTTGATTTTACTGATTTAAGTTGCTTCACCACTGCGAGGATATTTGCTTGTACGTTACTCATGTTGGTAGCTGTTCTTGATTCGAATTCTGGAATATTTACTTCGTCTTCTTTTGTGAAGGCATTTCGGAAGGCTGTGTTTAATAACTCAGCTTTGGCAGCGCTGGCTTCCATAGTATCTTCACTGTTATCACGCAGAGAAAGCATTGATTGTTTCTTGCCGCTAACATACTTCACATGCGACGAGAATCTCTTTGGAATTTCCGCTAGTTTTCGAGACAAAATTTCATTGTGGAAACTGTTATAAGCATCTCGCATTGAAGTCCGCGCTAAATTTCGAGCTTCTGTAAAAGATCGCCAATATTGGGGATTTTGCGTCTTTTTATATTTGGCATGTTTGTTTCGTTGTTTCTGCAAAAGTGCTCTGACCCGTTTTGTGTACCAAGGAGGATTAGCTCCGTCGTTTATTAATTTATTTTATATAAATCTCTCAATTCCCGCCGATACTACTTCCCTGAATTCAAGCCACATGTCCGGCCGAAGTGGCCGTGCGGTTAAAGGCGCTGCAGTCTGGAACCGCAAGACCGCTACGGTCGCAGGATGGAATCCTGCCTCGGGCATGGATGTTTGTGATGTCCTTAGGTTAGTTAGGTTCTAAGTTCTAGGGGACTAATGACCTCAGCAGTTGAGTCCCATAGTGCTCAGAGCCATTTCAAGCCACATCTGGTCTACACCTCCATAATTAATATGGAATGAGTGGAGATTGTCTCTCACGGAGGCGTGAAGTAAAGTTTTATCTGTTTTTTAAACGGGTATATTTTACGTTTATTTTTGGAGGATTTGGGGTTACAAAATTTAATCTCGCTACGACAACCCTGTGTTCGCTAATCCCTGTATCCGTTTTGATGCTCGTTATTAACTCAGGATTATTTGCTGCTAAGAGACCAAGTGTGTTTTCACAACCGTCTACTATTCGCGTGGGTTCATGAACTAACTGCTCGAAATAATTTTCAGAGAATAAGTTTAGCACAATTTCGGATGATTTTTAAGCGTAACTCCGGAGTTAAACATGTATTTTAGGGTGAACACGAAGCAGTACCTTTTTACCCCCATGTATCTAGTGACTTTATGTAAGTTGCTGTCTTTTTTATTTTTATTTTACGTTGTTCTGCGCTCTCTTTTACCTTTTCTATTGCTAATTTTAGTTTTTACTCTTTATTAATGTTCTGATCGGCTAACTCCAGAACTGTGTGCACCCATTTATTCAATTCTTCTCATTTAGCAGCACCTCGGCCGGTGTATAACCAGTCGAAGAATGGGGCAAGCTACTAAAAATACTCTCGAAAATGGACACATACTACATCCATTTAGTCTGTCTTCTTGATTCGTATGACCTCATGAACCGATTTAGTTCAGGAAATATCCTTACCACGGGACTTGCTTCTGGGTGGAATCTGGGTATTAAAATTTGTGTAATTCCTAGCATTCTCAAAAATTCTTTCCAGTTCTGTCCAGTAAAGTACGAAATATTATCAGAAAGAATGAAATGTGGGGTTGATAATTTTGGAATATAGTCCAGCTCGAATTTGCGAACAAGAGTCGCTGCTCTTGTAGACCGAGTGGGATATAAGATATTCACTGAACAAATCGTGTACAGCTAACATGTATTTTATTCCGCCGCTAGCAGTGGGAAGAGGTTCTGTAACAACACAAGAGACTAAGTGGAGAGGTTTGGTGGTACTATCGGACGAAAGTCAGTCTTATTGTACCTGTTAATCGTTTTAACAGTCTGACATGACGTACAGGTTTTCAACAATTGTTGAACTTTCCTTTTCATATGAGGGAAGTAGGAATACTGCTTTATTTTGTTGTTGCATTTGTCAATGCCGAAATGGGTAAACCGTATGAAGTTCATGGCACACTGAAAGGGGATTTAAATTCGCCACATCTTATCTGACCTACCATTACCACAATAAAGCATGTCATCATGTAAATGATTCTTTCAAACTCTCTTTCCTCATTACCTTGCCTTAATTCTTGCTTTGTACGATACCACTGCCAGTCATCGTCATGACATTTGGCCACATTACGGCACAAATGTATACAATACTGCTCAACAAGACTTTAAATTGTGAATTTTCCTCATTCACTTACTGACAATTAGAAAGCCCTTGGAGAAGCCAAGATAAGGCATCTGCAGTCATACTGTCAAGTCTTTGACATGATTAGCTCAGTGTCATAAGACTGCAGCACCAGAGCCCACCTGGCAACCCTAGCATGCAACAGACTTCACGATAAAAGAAAAGTCACTGACTGATGGTCAAAGTAAACTTTTATGTGTTTACCACACATAAGATAGTTAAATTTTTCTAATGCCCATTTGACGGCTAATACTTCTTGCTCAGGCACTATGTAGGTCTGTTCACATCCTGACAAAATCCTACTGGGCAAAGTGAAGATTTTTCTCTCTTGTTCGTTACCTGTATGTTCAATTTGGAACAGACAAGCACCCAACCCTGTTGACCAACCATCCTTGGCCAGGCAAAAGTCCACATTCACATTTGGATGATTTAGTATCTCAGCATTAACTAATGCCGAATTAATAGCTTCAAGATTCTCCAGTGCCAGGGGCTGTTCATTCTGAATAATCTTAAATGTATGATCATTACTTAGTAATTGGTTTGGTATGCATTTCCGAAATAATGACGCAAGACTCATAAAGGATTTCAGCTGCTCTATTCCAAGTGGGATGAGGGAAATTATCAACAGCATCTAATTTCCTTGGGTCCGATCGAATTTCTATAGGAGATACACTGTGTTCTAAGAATTTAATCTGACTCTTTCCAAATTTGGACTTTGCTAAAATCGGCGTAACACCATAAATCCGAAATTTCTGGAAAACTTTTCCCATTTGCTGGAGGCATTCCTCCCAAGCATCTTTGGTCCCAAGACAGTGTCCGGAGCTGCTGTAGAAGCACCACCACTGACTTTTAATTTAAATGGCATCACTTTAAACTGATAACGTTGACCAGCAAAAATAAAGGCTGTGTATTTCCTCTATTCTTCTGCTAATGGGACATGCCAAAACGATAACTTTAAATCTATGGAAGTCAGCAACTTGACGCGTCGGGACTTTTGTAATCTTTATGTTCTCAGGTCGAGTACACACCAGGGCAATAATTTTATTTATGTCAAGCACTTCCAAAACCAACCGGATAGTCCCACTAGGTTTAGTCGCGGCTAACACAGGGGTATTATAACGTGAACTTGATGGTTCGATTACTTGGCAGTCAAGCATGTTAAGAATTTCTTTGGCTACAGCTTCTGTGTCGGCATACATCTATTTTATACACGTACTCTCTGATAATTCCTGGTTTTCCTTCAAAAAATTGTGTGTGCTGACACACCACATTTGAACTAATTCATTTCTGTGTTGTCTGCCCTGAGGCTTCTAATGGGCGATTCTCTGCATTAATATACAGCACTTTTGGCTGCATGGATTTTACAGCAATGTGCTGATTTTCCATATAATTGAGGAGTCTGTAATAGGTTCAGCCTTATACTTCCTCCTGAATCCTGTTAATAGGCAATATCCCGCCGACAGATCTATTACAGCTTTCCTCTCACGAAAAATGTCCCAGGCAAGCAGCCGATAATTGAAATATGCACAGAAAGGTGCATACGTCCACACATACTTGTACCTTCCATTCTATGGTATGAGATTAACCTCTCCCCCTTGCCCCAGGGCTCCAGCGACCCTACGATTCTGAACAGATAAGACCGGTATTTTATCGTCGCTATTGCATTTCTGCCTATAACAGCTCTGACCAATTATATTCGTCGTAGGATCGGTATCTAACAATATCTGCGGGAATATCATACACAGAAGCTACTGTCACGGCTTGTACTAAACATTCCGAATTTACCTTGACAGGGTTTGCGATTTAACTCCTCTGCCATTAGCTTACCTTTATTGTATCTCAACATTATACATTACCATGGATGCTACTCCCCAGTTTGCTTTTCCAGTGTGCCCCGACCGATCTTGGAATTTTTAATTTGTCGAAGGGACTGCTCACTTCGAGGTCATCAGTTACGTCATTTATTTTTATACTATTTGTTTGGAATTCATGGTTGTTGTGATAGATTGTGCTTACTGCTCCTAGGATCTACATCTACATCTACATTGATACTCCGCAAGCCACCCAACGGTGTGTGGCGGAGGGCACTTTACGTGCCACTGTCATTACCTCCCTTTCCTGTTCCAGTCGCGTATAGTTCGCGGGAAGAACGACTGTCTGAAAGCCTCCGTGCGCGCTCTAATCTCTCTAATTTTACATTCGTGATCTCCTCGGGAGGTATAAGTAGGGGGAAGCAATATATTCGATACCTCATCCAGAAACGCACCCTCTCGAAACCTGGCGAGCAAGCTACACCGCGATGTAGAGCGCCTCTCTTGCAGAATCTGCCACTTGAGTTTATTAAACATCTCCGTAACGCTATCACGGTTACCAAATAACCCTGTGACGAAACGCGCCGCTCTTCTTTGGATCTTCTCTATCTCCTCCGTCAGACCGATCTGGTACGGATCCCACACTGATGAGCCATACTCAAGTATAGGTCGAACGAGTGTTTTGTAAGCCACCTCCTTTGTTGATGGACTACATTTTCTAAGCACTCTCCCAATGAATCTCAACCTGGTACCCGCCTTACCAACAATTAATTTTATATGATCATTCCACTTCAAATCGTTCCGCACGCATACTCCCAGATATTTTACAGAAGTAACTGCTACCAGTGTTTGTTCCGCTATCATATAATCATACAATATAGGATCCTTCTTTCTATGTATTCGCAATACATTACATTTGTCTATGTTAAGGGTCAGTTGCCACTCCCTGCACCAAGTGCCTATCCGCTGCAGATCTTCCTGCATTTCGCTACAATTTTCTAATGCTGCAACTTCTCTGTATACTACAGCATCATCCGCGAAAAGCCGCATGGAACTTCCGACACTATCTACTAAGTCATTTATATATATTGTGAAAAGCAATGGTCCCATAACACTCCCCTGTGGCACGCCAGAGGTTACTTTAACGTCTGTAGATGTCTCTCCATTGATAACAACATGCTGTGTTCTGTTTGCTAAAAACTCTTCAATCCAGCCACACAGCTGGTCTGATATTCCGTAGGCTCTTACTTTGTTTATCAGGCGACAGTGCGGAACTGTATCGAACGCCTTCCGGAAGTCAAGAAAAATAGCATCTACCTGGGAGCCTGTATCTAATATTTTCTGGGTCTCATGAACAAATAAGGCGAGTTGGGTCTCACGCGATCGCTGTTTCCGGAATCCATGTTGATTCCTACATAGTAGATTCTGGGTTTCCAGAAATGACATGATACGCGAGCAAAAAACATGTTCTAAAATTCTACAAGAGATCGACGTAAGAGATATAGGTCTATAGTTTTGCGCATCTGCTCGACGACCCTTCTTGAAGACTGGGACTATCTGTGCTCTTTTCCAATCATTTGGAACCCTCCGTTCCTCTAGAGACTTGCGGTACACGGCTGTTAGAAGGGGGGCAAGTTCTTTCGCGTACTCTGTGTAGAATCGAATTGGTATCCCGTCAGGTCCAGTGGACTTTCCTCTATTGAGTGATTCCAGTTGCTTTTCTATTCCTTGGACACTTATTTCAGATATATCTGAAACCGGTATTGGTATGGATGGCTGCATACGTGATTGAACCGCAGGTTGTGACCAGTTACTGTGATTTGATTTCCACCAAGGATGACACGTCGGATATTATGCGATTGGTTGGAGTCATCGTTCAAATTTGTATTGTACTTCCTTTTTCTGTTACAATGATTTGAATTTTTATTGCCGGTCGGAATGGCCGAACGGCTCTAGGCGCTACAGTCTGGAACCGCGCGACCGCCTCGGGCCGGGATGTGTGTGATGTCCTTAGGTTGGTTAGGTTTAAGTAGTTCAAAGTTCTAGGGGACTGATGACCTCAGTAGTTAAGTCCCATAGTGCTCAGAGCCATTTTTGAATTTTTATTCTTACTGTTATATCCTGCACCATTGTTACAAGGATCACCGGATCTTCCTTGCTCCTGTAAGTCGGGAGGATATACCCTGTTTTCTTGAACGCAGTGTTTCTTTTATTGTAGTTCGGAGGCCTACTGTTTTTGTTTTGTCCATTGCCATCCTCACACATACGATTCGGTCAACTTTTCTCCCGTGGAAGTTTGGTCCTCCTGGATCAAATAAACAGAGATTGTGATTGACAGGAAGTATTCTAGATGGTATCGGTAATGAACATAAGTTTCTCTCGAATGGGTACTGGCAGTACTTCTCGGTGTGAGATCGGTTCACACTATTATCGCGTTTTATTACTGTATGCTTCGAAATACCTTTTTCAATAACCTTTCTTAGGACTGTAATATTCTGGGTTATAAACGTGCTTGTGCAAACGTTTTTGTTTTCTCGGAGACCAATATTTTGCGATGAATTTTTCCTCAATATCTTCGCAGGTATTACAAAACTCTGCTGCATCGTTCGCCCGCAACGCAACATCTCCGACTATGTGCGACACGATGATGTGTGTTTTGTGTCTTTCTGTCAACGGTTATAGAATGTATTCCAAAATCTTTTAATATGGACAATCGAATGTGGCCAGTCTTTACGTACTAAATATGATTGAAATGCCCCTTTCTTTGCAATACTTTCGTCGCTGCAATGATATGATGTATCTTGTTATTTCACTGTAAGAGCGATTCTTAAAAGACGTATTCTCGTCTCCGTGTTTGGGAGCTTTCGGGGGCGAATAGTTGAACGGACTACGAGCCTGCCATTCGAGCAGAATCACTTGGTTATAATTTAGATTCATTCGGTTCACAGTTTTCTAGTGTTCTTAACCTATTACCTATTTCTTTTTGACACTTAGGTATTTCGAGAATCACTTTATTTTTGATTTGTTGTAATCCTTTCTTGAATCTTCCGTGTCCTCACTAATTAGTGACCCGTAATCTTTGCTAATGCGTTATATCGCTGTGTTAATTTTTGATTTCACTCGTGTGTTAATACCAGCGGATTATTTCTGATATTTCCTCTTCTGATTCAGTAGTCTTCTTTAATAAATATTCATTGAATTGTTTCTTGTTTTCAAGCTCCAGATCTTCTAACTTGTTTGCAAAATTCTCTGTCGCTTTTTATGCTTGGGATTGACTATTTTTATGTAACCACGTCTTTCTTTAGCTGATCTACCACTTCAAACAGTCCCCATTACCGAGTATTAGCATTAGTTAAACCTTGCCTTATTTGATTCATGTCCTCAGATATTTTCGCGCTCTTTCAACCGTTCTAGCATTAACTCTCCTAGGACTTGTTTGTTACTTTCTTCTTGTCTCCTATCAGGCTTTGATAGCACTTTAGCAAAAGCAGCATCACGTTCGGCTTGTTTTTTAGCCAACTCAGCACTGCGTTCGGTATGTTTTTTTAGTCAAATCAGTATCGTATTCAGTTTGTTTGTTTTCGAAGCTTTCAATACGCATAAGAAAAACCTGAAAGATGTCAGTGGCCAGGCATGCAGTTGGTGCGTTTTTCCCGTTCCTGATGTCTCACCGACGTACCCAGTCTCTTTCACCACTTTGAAACTCGTCTGTACCAAACTACAAGTCACCTGAACACTATTTTCGTCAGGGTTATTTAATTCATAATCTGGAATACTACGACTAATCATCGCCTGATCATTTTCTAATTAGAGGTATTTTTCATCATGCAAATTCTCCATCGATCCGAACTCTATCAATTGTTCCGTTCTAACCTGTCGCATAGTGCATTTAGCCGTTTTAAATTTATTCAAGTGTTAACAGACCAACCTCAGTTCTAAAAATAAAAAAAATCTAGCTTTAAACTTTCCACGCTTCGTTCTTATCACATCCCCGGCGCTTCTACCAATAACAATGGAATGTGACCTACAAAAGATGAATGTAAATTTTGTAAAGTCTAAAATTATTGAGATCTTGCCTTGAATGATTAAACAAAATGTATCAAAGCTCTACTGGCGCAATGTATTCAGATAGAGAAAGACATTTTATAAAATAAGGCAAGATGTCGAAAATTCAGTGTCTTTTTTTCCTGTCGTAGCTGACGAGTCTGAGTTGTCCAAATATCTTTGTCCGATATTCACCCCTTTACAGTAATGATTTTAACTCGTGAGTTTGTAATTGCAATCAATAAATGAGCAGAGAACGTAGCAAATATCGACAAATGAATTAGTTCACGTTAGCTACACTATATGTATGCGCTAGCCCATTCAATAATTTTAGCTTGATCCGTGTTTCCATAAAAAAACAACATTGTGAGATTGTGGATCCCCCTTGATGCAAAACACTTTTGTTATTTATATCTTTCTCGTACTGCTTTCAGTGACAAATATCGCTATCATCGTCATTCTTTGATTTTAAAACATGTAGAAATAACATACTTCTAAAACATTGTAAAACATTATTACATACGTGTTTTTTGTTCCAAGTATTATTTTCCATGCATATTTTCATAAAATCTCATTTACTATCCGTCACAACATGGTTTTACGATTGTTGCCTCTGTTTCACTGTTTCCGGCATATTTTCTGCTTTTTACTTGTTACCGTTTTTCTCAGCATACATCATGTCAGTAGTGAGACGATGGGGTCAATGGGACAAATTTCATATCAAATTTATATCCAAATTAATTAAATTGATTAATTAATTACTCCCACTCTCGACTGAGGTCATGGGCTTTCCCAAGCTGACAAGTGGGTTTCTAATTTTGGTGGGAAATTCAAAAAATGGTCGGAATACAAAATATGGCGGGAATTTCTTGCCGCAAGGATTTGCTGACATCTCCCGCCACCCCCCCCCCCCCTCCCCCACCATCTGGGAAATCGCATGAAATGTAGAATGGCGGTGCCCTTTCAAAGACTCAAACTCTGAGCTGCGAATCTACCCGCATGGTCCGAGGCGTCTTGCTACGGTTTGCTTAGCTTACCCCATCGGAAGTTCGAGTCTTCCTTCAGGCATGGGTGTGTGTGTTGTCCTTAGTGTATGTTAAGTTAGATTAAGTAGTGTGTAAGCCTAGGGACCGATGACCTCAGCAGTTTTGTCCCATAGGAACTTACCACAAATTTCCAAAAAAGTATTTCAAACCCTGGTTCTTCCGGGCGGAAAGCCCATGTGCACCCCCTAGCAATGGGAAAAAGTGCAGATTCAAGCGAGGAAGGTGCTAATTACGTAATTAATTATAAATATCGGTACTAATTACATAGCTATATGCATAGCGCTAGACAAGGGGCGCCTAAAATCACAATGTACCTCAAAAATTGACGATGTCATACAACTGGTGTTATCCTGCTGGGAAAAAAATTCGCAATGGTACTCGTAACTACTGGCAGACGTATTCAGTCTCCACATAGGATTATCCCTTCGCCTACAAGCCGGTGGGAAGAAGGCTGTGTTGAAAGATACTAACTTTATTTTTGGCGGAAAATATGTTCAGCTGACGAAATGTTGGTTTTGGACACGGAGGAGTTTAATAAGCATATTATCTATAAGCATAATTCTCTGAACTGTGCCTATCGCTGTTTGACGTTTGAGTTTGCTATGCATGCCTCCCTTTGAATTGCTCGACCAACACCCCACTGCTCGAAATGCAAATAAACGGTGCTCTCTATATTTCTCAACAACTTCGTCCTATTCCACTGCCACCCGAGAGGTCACATTGGTATAGCTGCTACGTAACTTGCATATAAGAAGACATAGGGCAGCAAACCATCAGTATAGTGTTAGGAAGGCCAAGGCTGTTGGAAAATGCTTCACACTTCTAATTACACGTCGAAATTGTGGTAAAAAAAACAGCACCTCGTAAACTGTGGATCATAGTGCATCACATGTACTAGAGATGAGAAAATTATTTCAATAACACAACTACAATAAGAGTGGACGATCAAGAACGAAGTGCTCGTATTAAGGAGGGTGTATGACAAGGCTGTAGCCTTTCGCCCCTGCTCTTCAATCTGTACATCGAGGAAGCAATGATGGAAATAAAAGAAAGGTTCAGGAGTGGAATTAAAATACAAGGTAAAAGTATATCAATGATACGATTCGTTGATGACATTGCTATCCTGAGTAAAAGCGAAGAAGAATTAAATGATCTGCTGAACGGAATGAACAGTCTAATTAGTCCACAGTATGGTTTGAGAGTAAATCGGAGAAAGACGAAGGTAATGAGAAGTAGTAGAAATGAGAACAGCGAGAAACTTAACATCAGGATTGATGGTCACGAAGTCAATGAAGTTAAGGAATTCTGCTACCTAGGCAGTAAAGTAACCAATGACGGACGGAGCAAGGAGGACATCAAAAGCAGACTCGCTATGGCAAAAAAGGCATTTCTGGCCAAGAGAAGTCTACTAATATCAAACAGCGGCCTTAATTTGAGGAAGAAATTTCTGAGGATGTACGTCTGGAGTACAGCATTGTATGGTAGTGAAACATGGACTGTGGGAAAACCGGAACAGAAGAGAATCGAAGCATTTGAGATGTGGTGCTATACACGAATGTTGAAAATTAGGTGGACTGATAAGGTAAGAAATGAGGAGGTTCTACGTAGAATCGGAGAGGAAATGAATATGTGGAAAACACTGATAAGGAGAAGGGACAGGATGATAGGACATCTGCTAAGACATTAGGGAATGACTTCCATGTTACTAGAGGGAGCTGTAGAGGGCAAAAACTGTGGAGGAAGACAGAGATTGGAATGCGTCAAGCAAATAATTGAGGACGTAGGTTGCAAGTGCTACTCTGAGATGAAGAGGTTAGCACAGGAAAGGAATTTGTGGCGGGCCGCATCTAACCAGTCAGTAGACTGATGACCAAAAAAAAACAACTACCACAGAAACTGACCCCAAAAGATTGCACCGGAAGAGACGGCGACAGCTGCATGTGTGCTCACCCCAGTGTGTGATCAACAATGAACAAAAGACTCAACAACTGTACGCTTCGTGCAAGCCATTTAACGTATTCTTAGGAAAGACCGCCCCCCCCCCCCCCCCCCCCCCACAGAACAGCAACGTAATTCCGAAGTACTCTCCATATGGCTTTTTCTTATATCCGCTGGTTGGGTAACAGGCAGGTGCTACAGCTCCTGCGTGTCACCACCCAACCCGCCCCCCAGGAAGCACTTGTAGGCCAGCCACAGCCAGATGAAACATCCCTAGTGGCATACATGGCTGGGAGTGGTCGGTGGGCCACTGAACAAAACGAGATACGTGATGGATATCCCGACTGTATCATGTTTGTTTAAAAGTACAGCTGAGAGACGCTGACCCTGCTGCAACTGATTGCTTTTGCTGATGCCTACCACTGTGCGAGGGAAGACATTTGAGTGCAACAGTTGTATTTAGAGTCAACGCATCTCTCATAAGGGAGCATCTAGTAAAAAATCACAATCGTGATGGCAATAAAAAACAGTCGTGCTACCCCGAAAACAGGTGCAAGTCATTTCCTTTTAGTTTTATGACCAAAATAGGTAAAGTTGAGAACATTCCTCATGTTCAGATTATCAACTGTGGTCCACTTGGGCATTGCATTCTTTTCAGGCGATTGAATTATCAAAGTAGAATGGAATCTATACAGCCGTTCTTTCACTTTTATCTGCATCATCAGTTAGCACCTCTTTCTCACCCTTTATCATGTTATTCTGTGACATTCAACGACATGAAAAAAGAAAACTACAGCACTACCACCGATTACAGATGACCAAACTGCAGAGGTCGGAGCTCTATAGCGATACATCTGAGAGACGTATTAACTTATCTCACATCTTCTGTGCATGTCCGCCCTGTGTAAAATGGAAAAAGCTTCCACTATTTTGCTGCGAAAACTACAGATCACTGTAGAATGTCTTTTTTATTTCGAAACTTTCATTAAATAAAAAAATAGAGAATTTAAACTCTTAAGGAAGAAACATATATATTTGAATCATCTATGTTAAGATATTTCCTTCAGTTTGATTGATAAAATTACATGGTTTCAGAGTGTCCTGGGCATTCAAATCGGTGACTGTAAATAAATGCTCATGCATGTGTGTAATACAAACATTTCAGACATGTGAAAGAACGGTACAGAATACAACCATTCACGCTATCTGATCACATGTCAGAAACAAACACAATTTTACAATCGGTAACAACAACTTGCGATTCTAGAGGACGTTGCTGTTTTGGTACACTAAGGCAGGTCCTATATTACCGATTCAGTGCTATATTGCACTGGTGTTAAAAAAAAAAAAAACAAAAAAAACGCGTTAGCGTGTCTTGTAATAGAACCTCCTAACATCACCCAATAGAGAACCTTCTAAAATTCCACCTGTACATCGAAAACAAATATCGTCTGCATACCGTGACATATTTGCTTCATAGCTCGCTCTACAGACATGTTTGTGAACTTTCTGTAACCCGGCAGACCATCATTCCCAATAGCAGCGGATTCTTGCCTTGTAGTTTTGTAAGAAATCTGGTCATCACAGAACAGCTTGTTTCATGCAATCCAGTCACATGTCAGGAAAAACACTATCATTTCTAGGTTCCATAACAAAATATAATTAAAGTGGTGTCTATTATTAGAAGTTATGAAGTATGAAATAACACAGGACTTGTGGTAATACGTGAGGACGATAACAAAAACAGTCATGATTCCACGAGGATAGATACAGTCGATTTCTACTAGTTTTATGAGCAAAACTGGTGTAGTTTTAGAGCAATCCACATTTTCGAGTTACAAATTATCATGCACGAGGGCATTACATTCATTTCAGATATATGAAATAGCAATACCGGTCAGTATCTATACAATCATTTATTTGGTTCGAGATCGCTTCTCATGGCTATTTTATAACACCCAGAGTAAGTGAAAAACAAGCTATGAACTATTTGAATCTAAACTTTAACCGGTCATACCAATATTTTTAATAGAACCTCCTATGACACTTTACGGAATCTCTCTCTTCTGATATATCGAAAGCAAATACCGTCAACGTGTTGACATTGGGCATTTGGTCCATTGGAACAGGTAGCCAGTAATCGAAATCGCTTGCACAGACTTGTGTAAAGTTTTGTCGCCTGTGCTGGAGGAAAACCATTTCCCACAGATTATCAATAGCAAGAGAGGATTCCTGTGTTATTCTTTCATAAGCAGTTTGAAGCATTGTTTTTATGCTGTACCACCTTCAAGCAGTATATGACTACAGCTTTGTACACCACATCACATTTTGCTTTTTTAGAGTGACTTCGAGATCGACATCGACCCATTGGCTCTCACAGAAAGCTGGAAATTGCATGGTGCAAACTATGGTTCTCCTGCAACACATAGAATGGTAGAGAGAAAACTCAGAGCCGAAGTTTTTTATTGACAAAAATGTGGAAGACATCACTACAAATGGAGACTGGAAGAGTTTGTGGTGTTGTTGCGCATTTTCAAACAGCTGTCCGAAGATGATGACCTATCACATCTCTCGGTGTTCCATTTCAAAGAGCATTGTTTTCTTACATTGCAGCCATGTACATGATCACAGCCCGGAAGGTGCTGTTCACAACGCACACGGGGTAGTAGGAACAAATGGAGGCACTGTTATCTTATTGGTGAAAAAAATAGCGGGCATCGCACCATATGGGAATAGGACGGTTCTGCATCTTTGAGAAACGTCGTATACAGCTGCCTGAAGTGGCAAGTAGCAGATATGCAGTGTTCCGTCAAGACCCAGTCGATCCCAAACAAGTGGTGTCAGTCAGTCATTATGTGGTAATCAACAGTATGCCAGTAGACAGAAGGTATGGAAAAGACACTGCTGATATGAAAAAATGTAATACACAACACAGTTGATAGACTGAACAATTTAGCAATTCTACAGGTTGTTTCGTAATTTCAACACTAGCCAATGGCACTGCAGAATACATTCTAATTTTTGTATCGTTGCTAAACCACCCTTCAGTTACTTTGCGAGTACCTTACACTAGACTGTGAATACAGATAGATGACTGTGCAGTACATCCTTTGGGTCATAAACACCAAAGTGTACCAGACAGTGGCCTATACCGATGCAGTTAGATTACCTATGCATTTCTAGCACATCGATCATAGAGTGGAATTTATCTTTATGAAAGGCCATCTTTCCCTATATGGATGGGAGTTACAGATTATTCTTGCATTCATAGGATAAAGCCGGAGGTTGAAAGATCCCAGTGCATTATCCTTCACCCACCCTCCCTCCAACACTGTCGCCTATTTAATTTGCAACTGATCAGCAGTAGGCGGGTGGTGTACCAGCTACATTTCACGTCTCATGAAGGAACAGAGCGATCTGTGTCCATAACTGCCGTTCAGCGAAGACTGTTCCGAACCAATCTTACTTACAGCACCCTTTTAAGAGCAGAAGATCTCTCCAGATGCACGCATGTCGAGTTTAGCACCCCGTATGAGTGTGCTGTGGTCATATAACAGATGGTTAAAAAGAAATGTGTGGTTTATGCATGATGGAGCTCCAGACAGATGGAGATTCAAACATTTTACCTGTATCATCAGTGCTATCAATTCTGGAGTATTATTCCAGTGTCTGGACTCAATACCAAGGAGGTAACGGCAGGAAAAAAATGATCGTACAGTATAAACACCCATACCCCTAAGACTACACGGTTCTGCACCTATAAGCGCTATACTGATAGAGCAATGTGATTTTTGAAGTATTAGTCATGTGGAATGCAACACTTAATACTTTAATGTAGGAAATATATGTCCATCATCTGACATACAACAACCCTGCAAGTTTTCTACCCCAATCATTACGACAATAAACAATAAGATGATAAAACTATTTCCTTCCGCGCTATTCAGGTGCCGTATGCAGTGACTGAGCTATTCCGCCGCTCGAACTCCTTATGAATCAATTACAAAGAATTCGGGAGACCGCTAATAAGTCGGAAACGTACGTACCCTCAGTCAAATTTACCGAAACAGTCGTCTTATCAGTAGGAGCAGCGGTTTTGATGGATGCGGCCATGCATCACTAGGTTGAGGAAAAAACGACATCAATATTTTCGATAGTTGATACAGTGGTTACAACACACACCTGCTGCATGAAAATGCACAGTAAAAATAAGCGACTTCTTAGGAGAGAGTAAGAATCACGATCAATAGCCAATGGAGATGTAAAAGTCTTGTTGTTGCTTACGTTAGGATCAGAATGGCGGTGGCAGCCTTTCTCTCGCACACAGAAGTCATGATATGATGTCAGGAAGTTTTGTTCATGTGTTGGATAGTATCGCAATTTCGTCCTAACACCACGTCTCTTGAGTACCTCCCCACACTATTAAGGCAGTTATATGTGGCATCAGTCCACTCTCCAAAGAACACGCTAGGGTTTGGCTTAGGTCTGTTAAACACCCTGGTTCATCCCAGCACATGAATTTTAATTGCTTGTGAGAAGCAACCGTATTTCGATGTCTATATTCGACTGCATGTTTGCGAACACTGTCCTGGATCGGGATGCATACGTTCCGCCGGCTTTAATATCGCGCTTCTGTTTAGTACTTATATCGCCTTTGTTGAAGTATCTGTTACAAAAGCCCACGAAGTTTACAGGGGGAGGGGGATGGTTAAAAGTAAATGCAGAAAGAGCATCATTTTTAAGTTTTTCTCGATCGTGAATGTTTGGATACCCCCAGCTCATCTCAATTCCCCGCATTACATGTTTTTTTTCTAATTTTATGTATTTTCAGTCAATCCACACATTTTGCAAGTTGTTCACGATTTTACACATTTAGTGATATTTCCCTCTATTTTACGTATTAGACGTGTCAACCGTAGTTAGCATCTCGGACGTTCAGAGTTTCCCTTCTCACTGCCTACAATGTGCGTCACGCTGGCAGCGTAATTTATATACAAACAGTTAGCAAGTTATGCATTCTAACCGCAGCAGCTCTGCACACACATACTTAGAGACTATGCATTCATATTACCAATCGCGAAGTCTAGATTTCAACCATTTGTACGTTTTCCCGACAGCACTAGAGCCTTACAAATAACGAAAACTCTTCGCAAAACGAATCTGTAGGGGAAGTAAGATCGTATAAATTCATCCTACTGAAGAACGTAACATCTTCGATCCAAGCTATATTACCAGTATTTCATAACAAGGTTGTCTACATTCTCCAGTAACAACAACAAACCAAGGTATCCGGCTGAACCTGATGCACCAACTTTTATATTCTTAAAGATTCATGACGACAGCACACGTTCATCCGAGTTCCTCTGTTTTGTGTGTAAATGTCCGTTGGATGGAGGGAGACAATTGTTCGTGAACTTTTTTTTTTTTACGAGATGGGACAGCACATTTGTCTGATCGTATAGTATAGCACTGTATTTGAAAGCACCCAGTAACTTAAACCATATATTCTACAGATGCAGTGCGTTTACCCTATTCTCTGTATGTCTGTGCCTATGTGGTTGTCATGGATGCCTTCCGTAAAACTGACACAGTTCTCTCACTGGTGGATACACCTATATCCCAAATGTAGCGCATTGCGTATCATCCTGTACACACTGTCCCGGAAATAATGAGTGGTGGAACCACTTTCAATCTCCGCTCCGGTTGTAAAACATTGTGGATCAACTTCTAGGCACCCTTCTGGATATAACGCGGAATGAGTCCACGTTCGAACACTAACTCAGGGATATACTGGGTGATGGGGTCCATGCTACATGCCAGTGGCACTGTCTTCAGATGTTTGCCACAGCTTGTTATTCAAGAGAAGGTGCAAGACCGTTATCCTACTGTGGTGGAAGGGTGACTTAGGCCTGCATCTTGTGCCTGACAGAGCGATAGCTCTTTTCGCCAGTTCTCACATGGCACTAAGGCGCCATTGTCACACGTGCTTCACCAGCCTGTTGCTGGAGGCGCTTGCATTACCCACTCAGCACCTATCCATTGTCGGACGTCCCGCTGTCCTTCGTTTACCTCCGAAACTTTTTCGTCGAACTGAGCGATTTTCTTGCTGAGATGCTGCCAACTCACTTGACATCCACGAAGGCGATGTATGGATTTCTTCATCAGCACAGGTCACCGATTGTGGTTGAGAGGAAACATCGCCGACTACTGGCGTGCCGTTTGGCTATCGGTGTGCGCTCCGAACCTTGCCACTAACGTCCAATCTGTACAGTACCTTACTGCCAATGGGAAGGAAGTACGCCAGTTACGCCTTCGCGGGATTCACCTTACAGAGACCCCGTTGTTTGTCGCCTGTGATGTTTTGGAAAGAGCATCGCTTAGTGTGCGGAAAGGCTAAAGACATCTGGCTCTTGGCGCCACTGATGCTGGTTCTACACTACCCGTATGACTCCTCTTTCTGGACACCGGATGCTTCCCGCAAGTGAAGATGAACTTTGTGAAGTGCGTCTGTGGTCACGCAGCTCATTACTTGTTTGCTGATGGCGAGAAAAGTATCCTTTAATTTTGGGCACTTCCTTAACGAGCGCCGTTGTGCAGGTGTCTGCAATCCCGAAAGTAGACTATTTTTCTCCAGCTACCATTGTCCTGTCCTGACACACCCCAATGTTCGGATGTTGGTGCAGTGACGAGATGAGTCACGCACTTTCCACTCTTAGAACCGGTTATTCTCTGTTCATCGGAATGTCCTTCTCCGCAAAACTGAGCGCCGATATTCTCATCGAATGTGGCAACTTGCCGCACCGTCTTCCTCGCGATGCCGATTTTCTGGTATTCTCGGAGGTATAATAATGTTTTACATAACAGATGGAAATACGTATATAAATCATTGCGGTTGTTTGTACCTGAAATCCCCGTTCCTTGCACGTTCTTGGTTCCTGGGTGGAGGAACGGGGCACGGTGGCTAGGCATCGGGCCCACTTTGCCCCCTCCCTTTGGGCAGCAGGAAGGTAAGATCCCTAAAAAAGAAAAATAAAGGTGATATTGGACTTGGTCGCCACAGGCGAAGTTCCTTAATTCGAGTCTGGTCCAGCACACAGTTTTAACCTGCCAGGAAGTTTCGTATCAGTGTACAGTCCGCTGCAGAGTGAAAACTTCATTCTGGGCTTCAAGTATTTATTACTAATCATGTCACAGCATATGAAGGCCGGTTTAGATGAAAGGTGGAAGTTACTCATCCAAACTGGTTTTCCTTTTTGGGACACAATGGCACTTTTTTCTTTCGATCTGATCTTTATCACACAAGACAAGGTGATATCCTCTTACCTTGCCCTGATTATGGTTTTTATATGCTCTTTATATATAGCAACGGCCTTGCCGCAGTGGTTACATCGGTTCCGTGAGATCACCGAAATTAAGCGCTTTCGGGCGTGGTCGGCACTTGGATGGGTGACCATCCAGGCCGCCATGCGCTGTTGCCATTTTTCGGGGTGCACTCAGCCTCGTGATGCCAATTGAGGAGCTACTCGACCGAATAGTAGCGGCTTCGGTCAAGAATACCATCATAACGACCGGGAGAGCGATGTGCTGACCCCACGCCCCAGCTATCTGCATCCTCCACAGAGGATGACACGGCGGTCAGCTGGTTCCGGTAGGCCACTCGTGGCCTGAAGACGGAGTGCTTTTTATTTGCTCTTTATATAATCCCTGTATGTATACAACTTGACCTAGCTTCCTGATTAATGTATTGCTTCCCTGTACATCAAAAGCGTCTAGTATCTCCCAGCAGCTTCTGTGAACTACATCTTCTGGGAAACAACCAAGTGGACTTCCATGGGTTCAGTGGAAGCTGTGCAAGGCATCACGACGGTGAAGGAGTATCGTAGACTTGTTACATACTACACACATCCGTTCATTGCGATCATGTTTCCCAAAATCAGTGGCATTCTTCAGCAAGATAATGCGCCATGTCACAGGGCCAGGAGTGCGATGGAGAGATTCGAGCAACACAGTTACGTGTTCCAATTTATGTATTGGCCACCCATCTCGCCAGATCTGAACCCGATCGAACACACCTGGGATTTGACCTAATATGACGTCAGAGCTCATCGGACTCCTGCCCGGAATTTACGGGACAGGTGACTTGGATGTGCAGATGTGGTGCCAGGTCCATCCAGCGACCTAGCAAGGCCTGATTGCTTCCATGCTACGACGCGTTGCAGCTGTTATCCGTGCCAAAGATGGGCATACCGACTGCTACATTGGGGGCCATGATGTTCTGGCTGATCAGTCTACCAGATTATTCGCTTGCTGCCATTTAGGAACCAGGTAGACTCTACGTAGTGAATGTTTAGTGGTATGTTGAAGCTTGATGCTCCAGATTACGTGTCACATGTCTTAACCGCTACGTTTGTTTCTATGACAAAGTAATTATCATGTATAGCAACACTAAGACTGAATATGATCACGAATATACACTACACATTTACTCACAGGAGTGATTTTTTTTTAAATGTTCAAATGTGTGTGAAATCTTACGGGACTTAACTGCTAAGGTCATCAGTCCCTAAGCTTACACACTACTTAACCTAAATTATCCTAAGGACAAACACACACACCCATGCCCGAGGGAGGACTCGAACCTCCGCCGGGATCAGCCGCACAGTCCATGACTGCAGCGCCTAAGACTGCTCGGCTAGTAGCGCGCAGCTTTTTTTTCCGATGGGAATATTAAAGAAGAATGTGCAGCTCGTTCTACTTGTGGTGTCACCGCCAGACACCACACTTGCTAGGTGGTAGATTAAATCGGCCGCGGTCCATTTAGTACATGTCGGACCCACGTGTCGCCACTGTGTGATCGCAGACCTAGCGCCACCACAAGGCGGGTCTCGTGATACGAACAAGCACTCGCCCCAGTTGTACGGACGACCTAGCTAGCGACTAGATGTACGAAGCCTTTCTCTCTCATTAGCCGAGAGACAGAATAGCCTTCAGCTAAGTTAATGGCTACGAACTAGCAAGGCGCCATTAGCCTTACAGTGATTGTAATTAAAGTCTCCTGTGTATCGTCAAGAGCGATGTACCACAATGATTGATTAAAGATAAGTATTAATCCAGCTACGTACTTTTCTTCATAGCATTAATTACGTAGCCTGTTCCAGACTTGACGCCCGTCGGCGTGTGTGTACGCGTGCCTATCCTACCGGCTACTTCAAGTGGCGTAATAGTCTTGTTACGTCACAACACTACTCAAATAAAATGCGTCGAAATGCAGTTCTTGGAAACCCAGCTACTGCGTCTCGATACCGTGTTGTTGCTTTCTTGCAGGTACCTGTACGAACTTCGTGAGCCGAGAACAGCTTCTCGGACGTTAGCCGAGATTGAAATTTTAAAAATGCATCGGGGCTAGGCAGGCCGTGCCTGTCTGTTAGCCAGTCCACGGCGTAGCTGCGGCAGAGAAGAGCGGGCCGCGCCGCTGCATTATGTACGTGGCGGCGCGGCGCGGCGCGAATCGAGCGGAAGACAAGTGGCCAGCCCAGGCCGGCCCGGCGCGGGGACCGCGGCAGGGGGAGCACGCGAATCGTCGAGGCCCTGTATCGCGTGACGAGAGATGCCACCAGCGTCTCCAGTTAAGCCTTAGTCGCCTTAAGTAGAGAGGCGGAAAAAGTGGGAGAAGGAAATGGGAAAAACAAACAAGAATATTAAGACGATTCTCCCCCCCCCCCCCCCCACACACACACACCTTTCCCCCCAACCATCACAACATTAGCGATTTAACCGCTATAGCTGTAACAACCTGCTTTGCATAAAAATATGGCATTTCAGTTGTAACTAATCTGTTACTGCGGGTTATTACGTTAAGAGTGGGAATGGAAATGCTTATTGATTGCGAAATTAACGTGAGAAGATTAGGGTCGCCAGCTACTCTAACCATACCACTAATCAAATGTTTGGCCGAGTCGGAACATAAATTAATTTGATCACAGACTAAAAACTCATAAAAATACGTACGTCGTGATATCGCTCATGGGGGCTGCGATGTAATTAATAGTATTTCCCGTACACTGTTCACGAGAATCAACCGTTTAAAATAAAATAGCACATGCATGAACACTGTGCAGAAGATCAGCTCCCAACAGCACACCTGAAAAAAAAGATTTAATCTAAAGTACTTGTTTTAAAATAAAAGACGAAACTAATCACTGGACCTGTGCGTAAGGAAACGCGTTGGATGTGCTAACAGGAAAGTTACGAGGTGAGTGGCTTAGGTGTAAAAACGTAACCTCGGAATGTAACAAAAGATTGTGTATAAAATCATTTATTCCGAAGATATGGATGTGAGACATGTACACAATTCCTGATAACATTAATTCCTAAAACATTAAAGCAAAGCATCGATACATACACCGTTATAATCTACACCTAAAATCATAGGTTTGAATCATTCATACAACTGCTGTTGCCTGATAACTGATCGCAATAACTCGTGAAGCGGTACACGTTTCGCAGTACACCCGCGTCCCCACGTGCTTTGTGGGGACGCAATTTCTAGGTATCGTGCTCAAGTTGCAACAATATCACATCACACAATCATGAACAGTTAACATTCTTTAAAACAAACATGAGAACGGAGAGCTAGTGGTGACGGTAGCCCAACAAACTCTAATGTTCAACCACGTGGTCGGCTCCCCACGGACGAAAGATACATAAAGCAAGAAAAATTTACGAGAAGGCTAAGCTATTGATATTTAGAAAAATGAAAGCTTATACAGGCACAGCTGAACGCAAACAGACATTCATACAGAAGCGAGTGCTCACTTCTTATCGACACCTTTGTGTGGTGCTCTTTCGGCGGATCCGAGTCTGCTACAGAAATTTACTAAAAGAAAAACCTGCCAAAGTTTTGCATTCCTTGCTGCGACAAGGCAAAGCAATCTTTCAGAGCTGAAAACGGAGACGGAAAGGTAACAGCTCTCCTCTCGCCAAGTAATAACGCGCCACGCGGTCAGTCTAACTCACCCTTCTTCGACTGGAGCACAGCTGTGGACGCTTCCCGTACCGGTGGCGGACTGCCTCCCTTTTTCTTCTCCAGCCTCTTCCACGCTCTGCGTGGCCCGGAAAACCAAAAGATGCCATTTCCGCCACCAACCTAACGCAGGTGGATTTCTCACAAGTAGCGCAAACCTCTTTGCCTACTTGACCACTACGAGATTTGGCTATTCTGCACAACTGCTGCTGAATCTGTATGACTATCGCAGACTTTATGCAGCAGACTATGCCACCGTCTAGCAACGTGACACACTACCACATTCATTCAATCACACCACTATTAGAGTTATGAGAAAAGATAAACAAGGAAAAGAGAGAGAAATGCTAGTGAAAATGGGCTACCAGACTAATGAAAGGTGGCTACAGGATCCTTTATTTTCAATGACCGGTTTCAGGCAAGCTGCCCATCTTCAGATCTGTTAGACAAAGTTAAAAATATAATTAACAAGAGAGAAATACATTTACTGATAGAAATATCGTAGTTTAGAAAAAGAAGAAATTTTGGAATGTATTAAATGCCAACATATGATATATTGCAGTTACAGAGTAACTTGTCAGTACAGAACTATCGGTTCACAGTCATAACTAAAGTAAATTTTAATCTGTTAAAAGCTTGTTGTTGTTGTTGTTGTTGTTGTTGTTGTGGTCTTCAGTCCTGAGACTGTTTTGATGCACCTCTCCATGCTACTCTATCCTGTGCAAGCTTCTTCATCTCCCAGTACCTACTGCAGCCTACATCCTTCTGAATCTGTTTAGTGTATTCATCTCTTGGTCTCCCTCTTCGATTTTTACCCTCCACGCTGCCCTCCAGAACTAAATTGGTGATCCCTTGATGCCTCAGAACATGTCCTACCAACTGACCCCTTCTTCTAGTCAAGTCCTTTAATAGTTTAAGTCTTTTACATTTCCTAATCTAATTCCCTCAGCATCATCCGACTTAATTCGACTACATTCCATTATCCTCCTGAGTAGTCCCCACCCGGAGATCCGAATGGGGGACTATTTTACCTCCGGAGTATTTTACCCAAGAGGACTCCATCATCATTTAATCATACAGTAAAGCTGCATGGCCCCGGGAAAAATTACGGCTGTAGTTTCCCCTTGCTTTCAGCCGTTCGCAGTACGGCAACAGCAAGGCCGTTTTGGTTAGGTTAAAAGCTTATATCGCAGTTTTGCAGAAACCTGATTGGAAAGAGTTAAAATGTGCCCTCTACCTATAGGAACTGTGGATATGTTATTTTTTCACTGTATATATTAATGGGATATATACTTTTTAAGAAAACAACTTTATTTTTTTTTTAGTGGGCCATGCACCGAAATAATTTACACTAATGCAAAACTTTTTGTGAATTTTTTTTATAAAGAATCTTAAAAATATAATTAAAATTTAGATATTCTTTCGAAAATGCGAGTTTGCTCTTCTTTGTATTGATTGGTGGTGGAGAGGGTTTCCCTACGTCAGAATGTATACAACGCCACGTCAAGTCCTTTTCCGCCGCGCCCAGTTTTGCGATATAAGCTTTTAACAGATTAAAATTTACTTTAGTTATGACAGTGAACCGCTAGTTCTGTACTGACAAGTTACTCTGTAACTGCAATATATGGTATGTTGGCATTTAATACATTCCAAAATTTCTTCTTTTTCTAAACTACGATATTTCTATCAGTAAATGTATTTCTCTCTTGTTAATTATATTTTTAACTTTGTCTAACAGATCTGAAGATGGGCAGCTTGCCTGAAACCGGTCATTGAAAATAAAATATAGCTATCAAAGACTGAAATGCCATATTTTTATTTAAAGAACGATCGTGGAAATCCCATTAAGACAATCATGCCTAGTTTTGATGAATCTGCTTTGCATTTCAACATCTGTTTCAGTTACTGACATTAGTCCTTTGACGTTACTGTTCCCGACCCCATAATATTTTTCGACTTCACCAAACCACCCACCTACTACACATGACTTCTCGAACCATCTCTGTCACGCAATGCAGGCTTGGGCACTTTGTGATGTTTTTGATTCGATGGGAATCCTAATTCGGTATTTCTTTTTTGAGTTCTATGTTCTGATAGAAATTGAGTGCACTCTATCATGTACTGACATAATCGGCATTAGATGTTAAGCGAGCGACGTGGAGGGAAGCCAAGATTCCATATTTCGAGAATCTATTTACAGCATGTGCTGATGCTATGTGTGATACTTCTGATGAAACCACCTCTTTCTACATTCTAAGATGGACAGCATAAATGCCATCAATAGCTGATCGACAAGACACATTTTCGGCTGCAACAAAAGAGTGTTTGAAATTTTCAGTTTCTATCCATAACAAAAGTTTTACATGTGATTAGTAGATCAACTTTTAGAATTCGAAATTAAGTTTCTGTTTTGTTTTCCTTTACAGAAATTATACCTAACATTGCTTACAGATGTTGGCGGGAGAGATCAGACACGGCGTGCGTGGGAGGCTGATGTCGAGGGCTGCATGCACTGTAAAAGAGGTCGCCAGATTTTCTCAGCGCTGAACGACCTTCCCTCTGCCGCGCTACAGGTCCGCGAGTGCGGCGAGTTTGAGAACGGCGGGGCAGTGGTTACTTCCTACCCGTCGACTTGTTTGTTATTTCTCAGGGATGGGGCAGCGATGTGAGTCCTGTCGTGACTTTATTCTGAAGGTGACTGCACGGTCCAGCTATTGTACAATAGCCCTGGCACCAATCTCTAGATCATGTGGACTCTGAAGACATTACTTGTAATAATGTAGAGCGTGTGAGACGAAAATTAAGTGATCCAGTGTATAGAACTCCAAATGCGCTCCATAAGAGGAAGAGTCTCGAAGAAATTGGATGGTATAGTGCACACTACTGCACAAACAAAATGATTGAATTTTCGTCTATTTGACACCCAACATTTCAAAACACATGTGTTGAATCAAACTAAATGAAAGAGCAGAGAAACATCAATGTTATATTTCTGTGAACTAAAGGATCTATTTACGTGTTGTTTCGGCCGTGACAACTTCCGTTTATAGACTGATAAAGAGTTGGGTAGCTGATCATTCAATTCCGTAACTTTTTCTAAGTCTGCTGTCAATTTATTTTGATAATTAAGCAGCCTTTAGGAAAACTCTTCATACTCATATCCTATTTTCTTGTATTCTCACCAGAGACGCAAAATCATATCGATACTGTGTGTACAAGATAGTTGTTAGATACTTTCTGAATAGAGATCGCATTCAAAAATAAATTTACAGTACACTTAAACATCGTTTTAGACATACATATACATACGAACACATACGCAGATGCATAATAACGTATACATGGTGGTCCATTGATAGTGAACGGGCCAAATATCTCACGAAATAAGCATCAAACGAAAAACCTACAAAGAATGAAAGTCGTCTAGCTTGAAGAGGGAAACCAGTTGACGCTATCGTTGGTCAGCTAGATGGCGCTGTTATAGGTCAAACGGATATCAACTGCGTTTTTTTAAATACGAAACCCCATTTTTCATTACATATTCGTGTAGTACGTAAGGAAATATGAATGTTTTAGTTGGACCACTTTTTTCGCTTTGTGATAGATGGCACTGTAATAGTCACAAACGTACGTGGTATCACTTAACATTCCGCCAGTGGGGACGGTATTTGTTTCGTGATACATTACCCGTGTTAAAATAGACCATTTACCAACTGCGGAAAAGGTCGATATCGTGTTTATGTATGGCTATTGTGATCAAAATGCCCAACGTGCGTGTGCTATGTATGCTGCTCGGTATCCGGGACGACATCTAAAAATGTTCAAATGGCTCTGAGCACTATGGGACTTAACATCTGAAGTCATCAGTCCCCTAGAACTTAGAACTACTTACACCTAACTAACCTAAGGACATCACACACATCCATGCCCGAGGCAGGATTCGAACCTGCGACCGTAGCGGACGACATCATCCAAGTGTCCGGACCGTTCGCCGGATAATTACGTTATTTACGGCAACAGGAAGTGTTCAGCCACATGTGAAACGTCGACCACGACCGGCAACAAATGATGATCCGCACATGAGTAGCAGACAAATTGCGCGAGAATAGGGAATCTCAAAAACGTCGGTGTTGAGAATGTTACCTCAACATCGATTGCACCCGTACCATATTTCTATGTACCAGGAATCGAATGGCGACGATTTTGAACGTCGTGTACAGTTCTGCCACTGGGAACAAGAGAAATTACGGACGATGACAGATTTTTTGCACGCGTTCTCCGAGGTGCATTCAAGTTCTAAGGCCTCCGATTTTTTTGCTAATTAACTACTCACACGAAATCGATGAAACTGGCGTTACTTCTCGACGTAATCGACCTGCCTGCAGACGTACACATTTTTCACAACGCTGACGCCATGATTCCATGGCAGCAGCGAAGACTTCTTTAGGAGTCTGTTTCGACCACTGGGAAATCGCTGAGGCAATAGCAGCACGGCTGGTGAATGTGCGGCCACGGAGACTGTCTTTCATTGTTGGAAAACGCCAAAAGTCACTAGGAGCCAGGTCAGGTGAGTAGGGAGCATGAGGAATCACTTCAAATTTGTTATCACAAAGAAACTGTTGCGTAACGTTAGCTCGATGTGCGGGTGCGTTGTCTTGGTGAAACAGCACACGCGCAGCCCTTCCCGGACGTTTTTGTTACAGTGCAGGAAGGAATTTGTTCTTCAAAACTTTTTCGTAGGATGCACCTGTTACCGTAGTGCTCTTTGGAACGCAATGGGTAAGGATTACGCCCTCGCTGTCCCAGAACATGGACACCATCATTTTTTCAGCACTGGCGGTTACCCGAAATTTTTTTGGTGGCGGAGAATCTGTGTGCTTCCATTGAGGTGACTGGCGCTTTGTTTATGGATTGAAAAATGGCATCCACGTCTCATCCATTGTCACAACTGACGAAAAGAAAGTCCCATTCATGCTGTCGTTGCGCGTCAACATTGCTTGGCAACATGCCACAGGGGTAGCCATGTGGTCGTCCGTCAGCATTCGTGGCATCCACCTGGATGACACTTTTCGCATTTTCAGGTCATCATGCAGGATTGTGTGCACAGAACCCACAGAAATGCCAACTCTGGAGGCGATCTGTTCAACAGTCATTCGGCGATCCCCCAAAACAATTCTCTCCACTTTCTCGATCATGTCGTCAGACCGGCTTTTGCGAGCCCGAGGTTGTTTCGGTTTGTTGTCACATGATGTTCTGCCTTCATTAAACTGTCGCACCCACGAACGCACTTTCGACACATCCATAACTCCATCACCACAAGTCTCCTTCAACTGTCGATTAATTCCAATTGGTTTCACACCACGCAAATTCAGAAAACGAATGATTGCACGCTGTTCAAGTAAGGAAGACGTCGCCATTTTAAGTATTTAAAACAGTTCTCATTCTCGCCGCTGGCGGTAAAATTCCATCTGCCATATGATGCTGCCATCTCTGGGACGTATTGACAATGAACGCGGCCTTATTTTAAAACAATGCACACGTTTCTATCTCTTTCCAGTCCGGAGAAAAAAAATCGGAGGTCTTAGAACTTGAATGCACCTCGTATTTAGCGACGAAGCGTCATTTACCAACAGCGGTGCCGTAAACCGGCATAATATGCACTATTGGGCAATGGAAAATCCACGATGGCTGCGACAAGTGGAACATCTGCAACCTTGGTGGGTTAATGTATGGTGCGGTATTATGGGAGGAAGGATAATTGGCCCCCATTTTATAGATGTCAACCTAAATAGTGCAATGTATGCTGATTTCCTACGTAATGTTCTACCGATGTGACTACAAGATGTTTCACTGCATGACAGAATGACGATGTACTTCCAACATGATGGATGTCCGGCTCAGCTCGCGTGCGGTTGAAGCGGTATTGAATACCAGATTTAATGACAGGTCGATTGGTCGTCGAAGCACCATACCATGGCGCGCAGGTTCACCGGATCTGACGTCCTCGGATTTCTTTCAGTGGGGAAAGTTGAAGGATATTTGCTATCGTGATCCACCGACAATGCCTGACAACATGCGCCAGCGCATTGTCAATGCATGTGCGAAGATTATGGAAGGCGAACTACTCGCTGTTGAGAGGAATGTCGTTACATGTATTGACAAATGCAATGAGGTTTGCGGACATCGTTTTGAAAATTTATTGCATTAATATGGCATTTACAGGTAATCACGCTTAACAGCATGCGTTCTCAAAAATGATAAGTTCACAAAGGTAATGTACCACATTGGAACAACAGCAATAAAATGTTCAAGCATACCTACGTTCTGTAATTTTAAAAAAAAACCACCTGTTACCAACTGTTCGTCTAAAATTGGGAGCCATACGTTTGTGACTGTTACAGCTCCATCGATCAATAAAGAGATAAAAGTGGTCCAACTAAAACATTCATATTTCTTTACGCACTTCACGATTATGTAATAAAAGATGGGGGTTCCTATTTAAAAAAAAAAAAAAACGCTGTTGATATCCGTTTGACGTATGGCAGCGCCATCTAGTGGGCCAACCATAACGCCATCTGGTTTCCCCCTTCAAGCTAGACAATTTTCGTTCTTCGTAGTTTTTTCGTTTGACGCTTATTTCGTGAGATATTTGACCCGGTCTCGATCAATGGATCACCCTGTGTACATGTACGTTCACATACACACACACACACAAACACACACACACACACACACACAGAGAGAGAGAGAGAGAGAGAGAGAGAGAGAGAGAGAGAGAGGGAGGGAGAGAAATGTGAATCTACAAACAGGGCAGCATTCCCCGGTAACTGTCCAGTCAGTGTACTCATGCATAACAGTCGTCGTGTCCAGTGGGTACAAATGTAGGGGCTGTGGCGCGAGTCCCTGGTTACACTTGTCAGCTCGTGCTCCCGCTCTCCTTCCTGCGCTGGTGCAGTCCACTTGCACCTGAAAACAGTCTCAAGCGACGAGTTTTCAGTTCAGTGTCCAGCGGCACAGAGTGGTGAGCCATTTCTCTGAGCATACGGAGACAGCGATTGGAAACAACGTTCCATCAGCAGCCGACGGCGAGCTTGAGACGAGTACACAGCTCATTTCTGACCCCTCGTCTCCAGACGGCACCACCTTTTATTCCTGGTGAAATGGCGGTTTGTCTTGGGGTCGCCATTTTCTACACGAAGTTTACTGTAGAATGTAACTATTCCATTCGAAACAAAACTTCGTCGCAGAAACATCGATTGTATTTCGAATTCATCGTGAAACATATAATCTGCATGAAAATGCTGTGAGTCGAAGCGCCGATTTAGATGCTTTTTAACAACTTCACTGATCTCTTGACCATAGCTTTTATTATTTCCAAAATCACCTTAGGCGTTTTGACATTCCGTCATTTTAAGAGACAGTGATATGTCAATCATACAAAATTCCTTGTTAGATACACTGTATATCAAAAATGGTTCAAATGGCTCTGAGCACTATGGGACTTAACAGCTGTGGTCATCAGTCCCCTAGAACTTAGAGCTACTTAAACCTAACTAACTTAAGTACATCACACACATCCATGCCCGACGCAGGATTCGAACCTGCGACCGTAGCAGTCGCGCGTTTCCGGACTATGCGCCTAGAACCGCGGGACCACCGCTGCCGGCCACTGTATATCGTCAACAGTCTTAATTAGGAGAGAAGTGCAAATAAAAGTTATAAAAGTGTATTGTGAAAGACGTGTATTGCGATAAAAACAGTAACTACTCCTATAAGGAGTGAAAGTTAAGCCCTCAACACTTCAGGCCACAAAAATGCCTAAGTCTTATGTCCCACAAAACAGGCGGGTAACGTTGGGTTGTGAAGCTTAATAGAAATAGTCACACATACACACCTTTATAATTCAGAGGAACTGAAAAAAAATTGGACTTGCATAGCTCCTATCCAAATCTTACACTGTGGCTAACAATTCATTACGACAGAAACCCGAAACTGAAAAAGTGCTAACTCTCTGTTTACAGCGTCCAGCTGTCCAGTGATGATGTTCCCTCTTTCTAAGCACTGACTTTAAACACAAAGCAAACTTCAACCAATAGTATCAGTATATACTTCGTGAATATTATTTTCACGGACCATTATAGTGATGTACAATATTTAAGATGTAGGAATTGTCAAAACAGCTCACATTTACCTACTTTGTCTCCACCTGGAGCCTGAAACCATCCAAGGAAAGTCACTTGTAACTGATGTTACGTGACTGGAAATATAAACTGTTCAACAAAATTTAAGGATTACTTTTCGAAATTCCTTGCACGTGTCACAAAACGGGAAGGTGGTCACATCCCTTCTTAGACTCATTTCACCCCTCCGTTTGGCACCTATGCGATGCAGGTGAGAACCGCAACGATCAGTGCTGAAGTCACGCGCTTACCTTATAGGTGGCGGCAGAAACCATTCTGGACACATCGCTGCTCAGAATCAACAAGAAAACGCCTCAGTGGGTGGCATAAATGGTGTCAAAGAATGATCAGTGGAGTCAACTGGACGCTGTTCAGCCAGCTGGCTGCGTTTGAGCGTAGTGTCAGCATACAGGAATGGGTGGACAACAAACACAAGCAATTCACGTTATCTCTGACCTCTCCACCCCAAAATCCTCTTAACGTAGGACGCCACCTGTGCCTTGGTGAACTGATGAGTACTGTTCAGTTATTTGGGTGAGGCGTGAAGCTCTGCAATGTTTTAAGAACTGCCCAAAATCCTTCAAGTCTATCGATTAGTGAGGGCGAAGGTTCAATGCAAGTAGTAGGTGGGTATGTTGAGCGCGAGGAGTGTTTTTAATGCATAGCTGTTTCTTTTTAAATTTTATATATACATTTTTATAAAATATTCTACATATATATCCAACATACCCACTTACTACCATATATTTCAATCAAAATGGGGCATTTTCGGTTCACTATAATTGATTTATAGGTCTAACTGAAAATAATGGGAATTTTGAGTGCACTGTTATTAATTTGATATTAGGTTATGTCCTCTGTTTACCTACAATGAACGAATTGGAAGTTATAATATTTTACATTTCACAAACTGTGATCTCTCAAATTCAGTATTGCATGGTCATGCAACACTAGATTCTTTTGGGATAAAGCATGTTTAACATATTCAGATTAATATCTTCTTCAAATGAATATTTTATGTTTTACTTGTTTTGATGTATCAAATTCAGTGAGGATGGCTATCCCCAAGAGATATACATGTCATTATTTAAAAAAATGTGGGGGTTGGTTTCTAATATTGTGTTCATAAAATCTTTTGCATATCTTTTTTAAACAACATGTTGCTTTTATTTCTAATATTCCACACTTTCTAGATATATAAGATTTTGTACCCTCTTTCTATTGCTTTATTAACTTAACCGTAAATAAGTTCGGCCGAAGTTTTTTCAAACGCTGTAACAGAAAGGATAGATTAAACGCAGTTGGTGGTGGAGTATTTATTGCTGTCAAAAGTAGTTTACCTTGGAGCGAAATTGAAGTAGATAGTTCCTGCGAAATAGTATGGGTGTAGGTTATACTTGACAATCGGACTAAACTATTATCTGGATCGTTTTACCGACCCCCCGTCTCACAAGATATAGTTGCTGAAGAGTTCAAAGGAAACTTGAGTCCCATTTCAAACAGGTATCTCACTCGTAAAATTATAGCTCGTGGTGACTTCAAACTACCGTCGATGTAATGGAAAAATTATACGTTTAAAGCCAGTGGCAGGCGCAAAACGTCATCCGAAATTTTACTGAATGCTTTCTCAGAAAACTATTTTGATCACTTAGTTGATGAGCCCACTCGAAGCGTAAACTCCTGTGAAAGCATGCTAGACTTCTTAGCAAAAAATAATCCTGCACAAACAGAGTATCGTGACGGATACATGGATTAGCGACCATAGGGCAGTTGCTGCTTGGTTGAATATCGAAACACTGACAATCATCAAAAAGAAACGCAAAGTACATCTACTTAAAAAAAATTGTCAAAAATGCTCTTAAAGCTTTTTAAGAGACACGCTCCCCTCCTTCCGATCTGGTCATGTGGGTGTGGAAAAGATGTGGAATGATTTCAAAGAGATAGTATCGACGGCAATTGAGATGTATATACCGCATAAATTAAAAAGCGATACCGCATAAATTAAAAAGTGGTGGTACTGTGCCCCAATGTTACACAAAATGCGTTAGATAGCTGTTGCAGAAGCAACGAAAAAAGCACACCAAATTTAAAAGAACGCAAAATCCCTAAGAACTGCGGAGTCTTTCAGAAGTTCGAAATGCCGCAAGTGCTTCAGTGCGAGATGATTTTAATAATTCCTACAACGGAACTCTGTCACGGAATCTGACAGCACTCCAAAGAGATTCTGGTCATACATAAAGCACACCAGTGGCAAGACGCAATCAATACCTTCACTGCCGATAACAACGGTGAAGGCACTGATGACAGTGGCACAAAAAGCAGAGTTATTAAACATGGTTTCCCGAAACTCCTTCACCAAAGAAGACGAAGTAAATATTCCTGAATTCCAATTAAGAACACCTGCCAAGATGAGAAATATATAATAGATATCCTCGGTCCAAAACAGCTTAAATCACTTAATTAAGTCAGGGCCTCAGGTCCATATTGTGTACCAATCAGGTCCCTTTCAGACTATTCTGATACATTAGCTCTATATTTAGCAACTATATACAACAGCTCGCTCATAGAAAGGTCCGTACCTAAAGATTGTAAAATAGCTCAAGTCACACCAATACCCAAAAAGCGAAATAGGAGTAATCCGTTGAATTAAAGGCCTATATCACTAACGTCCATTTGCAGGTAGAGTGTTGGAACAGATATTGTGTTTCAAAATTATGAATTAACTCGAAGAAAACGTTATATTGACACATAGTCAGTACGAATTCAGAAAATATCGTTCTTTCTAACCACAACTAGCTCTTTATACTGATGAAGTAATGAGTACTATCAACAGGGTATATCAAATTGATTCCATACTTTTAGATTCCCAGAAGGTTTCGAAACCGTTCCTTACAAGCGTAATATACTGCGGTCCCCAAGAAAGTGTTATAGGCCCTCTATCAATCCTGATCAACATTAACGATATAGGGGACAATATGAGTAGTCGTCTTAGATTGTTTGCAGAAGATGCTGTAATTTACCGTCTTGTAAAGTCATCAGATGACCAAAACGAATTGCAAAATCCATTAGATACGATATCTGTATGGTGCGCAAAGTGGCAGTTGACCCTGAATAAAGAATGGTGTGAAGTTATTCACATGAGTACTAAAAGAAGTCCGCTAAATTTCGATTACGCGGTAAGTCACACAAATCTGAAGGCTGTAAATTCAACTAAATACCTAGGGATTACAATTACAAATATCATAAATTGGAACGATCACATAGATAATGTTGTGAGTAAACCAAAGACTGCGATTCATGGGCAGGACACTTAGAAGGTGCAACAGGTCTACTAAAGAGATTGCTTATACCCTTTTCCGCCCTATCTTGCTGTGCTGTGTGGAATCCAGATCACGTGGGACTGACGGATGACATAGAAAAAGTACAAAGAAGGACAGCTCGTTTTGTATTATTGCGAAATAGGGGAAATAGAGCCATAGACATGATATATGAATTGGAGTGGCAATCATTAAAAAAAAAGCGTTTTTCGTTGTGGAGGGATCTTCTCATAAAATGTCAATCATCAGTTTTCTCCTCCGATTGCGAAAACATTCTGTTAGCACCCACCTACGTAGGGAGAAATGATCATCACGATAAAATAAGACAAATAAGGGCTCGCACATAAAAATTTAAGTAGTCGTTTTTCCCGCGCGCTGTTCGAGAGTGGAACACTACGGAGACAGCTTGAAGGTGGTTCATTGAACCCTCTGCCAGGCACTTTATTGTGAATAGCAGAGTAATCACCTAGATGTAGACGTACGAGATATAGATTTTCATTTTAATAAGATCCAAAATTTCGATAATGTTCATACCTGTTGTAATATTTTCGTTTAAACAAGACACTGTCCGAAAATGGAAAAAGTGTGTAATGAAAGATATGGAGTGGTATCATTTTGCGTTTGGTGTATATTACACCACAGCTCGAGAAAATGGAATTTATGTTGCACGTTCAGTTTCGACTGCACACGCTAGTGAACGAAATGTTCATAACATAACTCATACCTCTTAAACCGTTCGAGATATCGATACGAGATTTGGGCAGGTGATAGCACACAAAGAATAGTGTATCGAGCAGTACAGTCCCTCTGTCTCCACTGATCTTTAAAAGCAACCTTCGGTTTTGCTACAATTACTAACGACTCGAATGTTTCGTACGACTATGCCTGGAGAGAAAGATGAACGAGAGAGTGTGTGATATTAGAGTGATCGTTCTTAGTGGTATTTCAGCGCAAGAGGAGAATATCTTTTTCGATTTTAATTTTATTGCTATGTTCTGTACTTATGTGTGTAATCCATTATCATGTATTCCATGTATATAACCTATAATCGTGTATTTTCTGTCTCCACTCTCATCTGGTTGTGTGGTTTGTCTGTAGCCGGCACGATGGATTTTCTTAGTTTCCAGGAGGTTTCCTTGAATGTTAAGGGCATTTTAGACAACCTTCGAATATGGCACTGGTAGGGCAACAGGGGTATTAGCACGTTTTGTTAGTGTGGGCTGTATACACGCAGGGACAAATGTGATTGATTTTTGACCCATCCACCTTGTTCTGCTAAGTGGTTTATGACTCCTTGAGGCCAGATTTATGATCCCTGGGACTAATCCGTGCTATTGAGAAGCCCCCCACCCCCCGCACCACTTCCCTTTCCCTCCACCTACCGTACGACTCTGGGAAACCCCTAGCTGATACAGGAACACTTTTGGTAACACCTTAATTGACTAAATTAAATCGATATATCTGAAATTGGTGGGAAAGGACCCACCCAGTACTGGAAAGGAACGATCTCATGACAGGAAATTCCAGTCAATGGCAATTACATAGCAAAGGATACATCGTTTGTTTATAAAATTCAGTCCATAGGTGTTGGATCCCTCTTTTATTTGACGAGAGAAACTCATCGTTCTCTGTTGTTTTTGAAGACGCGGGTCTTGTATATTACATTGAAAAGCAGGATTAAATAGATAGCTTTTTTTCTGGTCGTACATGGAATACTATCACAATACAGATGCCAAAATAGCTCATCATACTTGATAACTCTTAAAAATCCCTCCATCCCATCTTTGTGCTGAACTCAGGGCAGACTTACTGGCTGCTTCCTGTATTCCCGTTCACTTAGGTCAGGAGAGAGGTCACACTACTCCAACTTGGACCCACAACTATTGACATTGGCTGTATCACCAGCTGCTTCTCATATTACCAAACACACAGTGATGGCTTGTGTGACAGCAGACCAGAAATTGTGCTAGTCCCCAAACAAAGCATCAGGTGGCATAACTCTTAGGTACTGACACCTGAGAAACTCCTGCCAAAACACATGCTCTCTGTCTCAAGTGGTCACTTCTTGTTGCGTGCCACTCCTGAGCCTGCATGTGCCATCGGTCATGGCCGCACCAAACTGGAAACCAGCATTTACCTGAGAAACACCCAAGCCTTCCCCAGCTGAATATCAGTGCACATGAGGACTCCTTACAAGGCGAATGACTGACTGGGAGTCGATCCAGAAATACTGCTGAAGTCAACAAACTGAATAACTACTTCCCTGTCACGTTATCATGAGCCAGGGGATGTAAGGCAGACGCGGTAGCTCACTGGTATCAGTTGCAGGTCAACAACAGCTGAGATCCCCATATGTCTCTCAGTTGCAGAGGGGGCATAAAGGTAAATACCCATTACATGCCACGGATACTTAGAAGGTGCAACAGGTCTACTAAAGAGATTGCTTATACCCTTTTCCGCCCTATCTTGCTGTGCTGTGTGGAATCCAGATCACGTGGGACTGACGGATGACATAGAAAAAGTACAAAGAAGGACAGCTCGTTTTGTATTATTGCGAAATAGGGGAAATAGAGCCATAGACATGCATGTAGCGGTTCATCCTCTTCTTCGTAAAGTTTCCTTTCTTTGTTCAACTCCACGTCCTTGTCTGTGAATGCTTCTTGTTTCTTCATGTTCTTTGCTCAGCGGCCACAGTTGTGTCCAGACTGGCAGTGACGTCCAACATGTCTGAATCAGCAGCGGCCACAGTCGGCTTGTCGGGACCTGCAGGGAACTCTGGCCTGTCAGGAGCAGCAGTGGCAGCAGCACCGTGGGATTCTGTGGCGCCCCTGACCAGCATGTTCGAGCAGAACAATGACCTGCTGTTATTTATCCAGCTCATAGATGTGTGTAATGAAGACACCCAACAAGTCTCTGACTCTCAGAAGAACTGTACTGGGGGTCGTACACCACATGCTGCTGATTAGTACTGGTCTCCGTCATACGCACCATCCAGAAGATTCTGGTGTCACTGCAAGAACAGAGCGAGGATGACAAGCTGACAATTCCTCCAACTGCTCCACTGTTTCTCACTTCAGCGTATAATTTGCACTGAAGCACCAAAGAAACTGGTATAGGTAAGCGTATTCAAATACAGAGTACGGCGCTGCGATTGGCAACTCCTACATAACACAACAAGTGTCCGGCCCAGTTGTTAGATGGGTTACAGCTGCTACAGAGGTAGGTTATCAAGATTTAAGTGAGTCTGAATGTGGTTTTGTAGTCGGCGCATGAGCGATGGTACACAAGTGGGGCGGTATGGTACAATCCAGTGAAAACCAAGTGGAATTTTGCGCAAAAGTTGACGCCTTACTGAGCCTGCATCTTTTGGACCAAACGATGGCAGCCACTTTTGACGGTCTCTATTTTTGCGAAAACTTGGCGATTTTAAGTAAGGGGGGGGGGGGGGCGTTAAGGGCCAAATCTACGTCTTTTTGAGCAGAAGACGGAAAGGTTTTTGGCGGGCACATTTTGGCAAGCACTTTTTGGCAAGCACTTTTTTGCGGTAACTTTTTTGCGAAACCTTAGCGAATTTACGGCAAAAATGGCCGCCTCCTTTTCGACTAAAAGATGGCGGACACATTTTGGGCACTTTTTTGCAATGACTATACTGCGGCCACTTCTTTGCGGCCAGGCGTTGGCCAGTGCAACTATTGAGTTGTCTTATAAAAACTTGAGCCGTGCACGACTCGTGTTCATCGCATTAGTGTTTGTCATCTTCTATTGCGGTAGTGCCGCCTCGTTTTCTTATTCCATTTACTGGCGTCACTAGCTTCCTGCCGTACTTGCCTGTGAGTGACAGCAGCAGCGCGTATCCATAAGCGGCCTGTTGTACCAGCTCTGGAGCGACCGATGGTATTTTCAGGTCGTCGTGTGTCGGGCAGTCAGTGAGTGGGAGACGCACCAGCAGTGCAGTCGCTACGGGAGAGCAGTTGCGAACGGACCAGCAGTCCAGTCAGTCGGTTGGCGTAGAGCAGCGAGCGAGCCTCCGTCGCACGGGGTTGGAGCGGCTGGCGGCGTGCACGCGCGGTTGGAGTGTGAAGTGCTGCTTGCGAGTGCTACGAAGTTCGTCGCCCACCGATCTTGGACATGAAATTTGAGTCCTCACTTAACTTATTATCGAGCCTCAACTGTTTACATTTGTTCGTTTGATCCTGGTTATCGCTTTTGGGACATTCCCGCGAGCAACAACGTGTGTGTATTTATACTTATACGAATATGGTGTCTACCTTCGGACATGTTCGAAAGAACAGACACCATATCCATATAAGTATGTAGTTCTGGCAATACCGGCCATGATCTTCCTCTTATCCAGCCGTCTTCCTGTGAAATTTATATTAACTTAATTTATTCCCTGTTATCGAAGTTCACTAGCTGTACCTTCTGTCTTGTGGCCGTTGACGTTCCGGTTACCTGCCCTGGTCGTTGACGTAATTTTAGGCAGCGTATTTTCCTCGTCGTGTTGTTGCTGTCCAGCTTGGCATGTAGTTCGACAGCTGAGGTGTTGTCCGTCGGTTGGGTTGCCTCCAGATTAAGAAGTCTCACCTAAACGGGCGTTAGGGTTACAACCCCAGGCCGACCCTTGGAAACTCCTGAGCTCCGTTCCTTGTGTGTTATGTAGCAATTTCCCTATTGGAATTTAGTTATTTGGTTTATGTGTGGCTTTCAGCCGAGTATCAATATCTCTTAAATTGATGTTCTTGTCTTGCCCTTAAGGCATGAGATTGTTATACGAGGGCCGTTCAGAAAGCAACCTCCGGTTGATTTAAAAAAATACACCAAGTTAAATAAAAATATTTTAATATATACATATTACAACTACATCTTTGCACTATTTTTCTACATAGTCTCCATAGCGATTGAGGCACTTATCGTATCTCTTCACAAGCTTTGAAATTCCTTCTGCATAAAAAATCACCCGCTTGTGCCTGCAGCCAGCCTGTGACCGCATCTTTGAGCTCTTCGTCGTCATCAAACCGCTGTGACCCGAGCCATTTCTTCAAATGCATGAAGAGGTGATAATCACTTGGCGCCAGGTCTGGGCTGTAAGGTGGATGGTTGATAATGTCCCACTTGAAGGACTCAAGAAGGGCCGTTGTTCTGCGAGCAGAGTGAGGACGGGCGTTATCGTGAAAAAAAAAAACGATACCGGAAGTCAGCATACCACTCGCGTTTGTTCTGTATAGCCCGTCGTAACTTTTTTATTGTTTCACAGTACACGTCTTGATTAATGGTCGTACCACGTTCCATGAATTCAACCAACAACACCCCTTTGGCATCCCAAAACACCGTTGCCATCAGTTTTCTGGCAGAAAAATCTTGCGAGGCTTTTCTTGGTTTGGTAGGCGAATTTGAATGTGCCCACATCTTTGATTGTTCTTTTGTCTCAGGGTTCACGTACTTAATCCAGGTTTCGTCACCGGTCACGATTCTGTTTAACAATGGTTCTCGTTCGTCCTCATAACGTGACAGAAAGTCTAATGCAGAGGCCATTCTTTGAGTTTTGTGGTGGTCGGTAAGAATTTTGGGCACCCATCGTGCACAGAACTTACGGTAACCCAATCTTGCTGTCACTATCTCGTACAAGAGAGTCTTAGAAATCTGTGGAAAACCAGTAGACAACTCCGACATTGAGAAACGTCGATTTTCACGAACTTTTGCATCAACTGTCTGAACGAGTTCGTCAGTCACCAATGATGGTCTACCACTCCTCTCTTCATCATGAACGTTTTCTCGTCCACTTTTAAATAAACGTACCCATTCACGGACAACTCCTTCACTCATAACTCTTGGTCCGTACACGGCACAAAGCTCACGATGAATAGCTGCTGCACAATATCCTTTGGCTGTAAAAAACCTTATGACAGCACGCACTTCACATTTGGCGGGGTTTTCTATTGCAGCACACATTTCAAACTGCCACAAAAACTAAACTAGCGCAGGTACGACGTTCACTCGACCACGGCTTGATGCCGACTGACCTGTTGAGTGCGTGAACGCACAGATGGCGTCGCTACTCCCCCCACAACCCGCACTGTGACCAATCGGAGGTTACTTTCTGAACCGCCCTCGTATTTTTATGTGGAGCCTTCAGCCCAGTTTTACTGCAGAGGTTTTAAGATAAGACCTTCTGCCTTTTAGGTTGAAACACTTTCTAGGCCTTAAGCCGTTAAACATATTTTGATGATAAGTGGCCTACAGCCGATTATTAATACCTCTTAAATTAATCTTCTTCTCTTGCCCTTAAGGCATAAGATTGTTATGCTTTTGAATGGGGGCCTTCATCCCAATCTGAATAAAATGTTTTAAAATAAGGCCTTTTGCCGTTGACTGAAACTCGTCTTATTGCTTAATATGCTTAGTTCGATTAAAATTAAATTGATAAGACCTTCGGTCGGTTACATTGAAGATTTAAAAAATATTCTTGGGTGAAACCTCCAGAAGAATGTTGTATTTCAATTTGCTTAAGCCTTGTGTCTTGGATGTAGGATGTGGCCTTCAGCTGATCTAAAGTTAATCAAAGGAGATCGATTAATGTTTTGAGTGTTTTGCATCCTTGTCGTAATATTGTGTGTTGATAAATAAAGTTTTTATATTGAGTGCAACTGACAGGAACTCATTTTGGGCCGTTTCCATAACCTAATCCGCTCTGTCAGGCATTTCAAAATTGAATTGCATTGTTGTTGTTGTTGTGGTCTTCAGTCCTGAGACTGGTTTGATGCAGCTATCCATGCTACTCTATCCTGTGCAAGCTTCTTCATCTCCCAGTACTTACTGCAACCTACATTCTTCTGAATCTGCTTAGTGTATTCACCTCTTGGTCTCCCTCTACGATTTTTACCCTCCACGCTGCCCTCCAATGCTAAATTTGTGATTCCTTGATGCCTCAAAATATGTCCTACCAACCGATCCCTTCTTCTAGTTAAGTTGTGCCACAAACTTCTCTTCTCCCCAATTCTATTCAATACCTCCTCATTAGTTACGTGATCTACCCACCTTATCTTCAGCATTCTTCTGTAGCACCACATTTCGAAAGCATCTCTTCTTGTCCAAACTAGTTATCGTCCACGTTTCACTTCCATACATGGCTACACTCCATACAAATACTTTCAGAAACGACTTCCTGACACTTAAATCTATACTCGATGTTAACAAATTTTTCTTCTTCAGAAACGATTTCCTTGCCATTGCCAGTCTACATTTTATATCCTCTCTACTTCGACCATCATCAGTTATTTTACTCCCTAAATAGCAAAACTCCTTTACAACTTTAAGTGTCTCATTTCCTAATCTAATTCCCTCAGCATCACCCGATTTAATTTGACTACATTCCATTATCCTCGTTTTGCTTTTGTTGATGTTCATCTTATATCCTCCTTTCGAGACACTGTCCATTCCGTTCAACAGCTCTTCCGGGTCCTTTGCTGTCTCTGACAGAATTACAATGTCATCAGCGAACCTCAAAGTTTTTACTTCTTCTCCATGAATTTTAATACCTAGTCCGAATTTTTCTTTTGTTTCCTTTACTGCTTGCTCAATATACAGATTGAATAACATCGGAGAGAGGCTACAACCCTGTCTCACTCCTTTCCCAACCACTGCTTCACTTTCATGCCCCTCGACTCTTATAATTGCCATCTGGTTTCTGTACAAATTGTAAATAGCCTTTCGCTCCCTGTATTTGACCCCTGCCACCTTCAGAATGTGAAAGAGAGTATTCCAGTTAACATTGTCAAAAGCTTTCTGTAAGTCTACAAATGCTAGAAACGTAGGTTTGCCTTTTCTTAATCTTTCTTCTAAGATAAGTCGTAAGGTTAGTATTGCCTCACGTGTTCCAACATTTCTGCGGAATCCAAACTGATCTTCCCCGAGGTCCGCTTCTATCAGTTTTTCCATTCGTCTGTAAAGAATTCGCGTTAGTATTTTGCAGCTGTGACATATTAAACTGATAGTTCGGTAATTTTCACATCTGTCAACACCTGCTTTCTTTGGGATTGGAATTATTATATTCTTCTTGAAGTCTGAGGGTATTTCGCCTGTCTCATACATCTTGCTCACCAGATGGTAGAGTTTTGACATGACTGGCTCTCCCAAGGGCATCAGTAGTTCTAATGCATTATTGAAAAAATTAAAATTTTTTCTATTATAAAATGGCTATGAAAGAATTAAAAAATTACGCTGCAGAAGAACAGTTTCTTAATGGGTTCTGTTACACAAATTGTATTCAATGAATGAAAAATACAGAGAAGTAATTGTGCAGTTAATCATGAGAGAAGAAATTAAAGTAAACTGGCATGTCATTTCAAAACGTACAAAACTATCTGAAAATTTCATGCGTGTATTTCATGATAATTTAGACTGACGTGCAATTTCAAGACATCCAAAATTATCTGAAAATTTCTTCACCGAATTACATGATAAACTACACGGGCTTGAAATGTCATGGTCGCAAAATTTATCTGAAAATTTAATGCGCGAATTTCATGATAAACTAGACTGGGAGAGGATATCAGATGATTTCATTCGTGATTTCCAACATAAATTAGACTGGAAGAAGAGGTTATTGTGGAGGAAATTATATCAAGAAATCATGCGGGGATGTCAACATAAAGTTGACTGGACAGTTATTTCACGTGATCATAAATTATCTCAAAAAATCATTCATTAATTTCAACATTAAGTACACTGGAAGGGAATTTCATAGTGTCAAAAATTATCTGAAAAATTCATTCCTGAATTTCAGCAAAGAATTCACTGGGAGGGAATTTCATGCTGTCAAAATTCATCTGAAAAATTCATTCGTGAATTTCATGATAAAGTAGACTGGCATGTCATTTTCATAAAGATTTTTTATGAAGAATGCACTGAAAATTGGCGAGCAATGCAAAATAATTGCCCAATGTGTAGAACACCTATCTTACAGAACAACCACATCCGCAATTTTTTTTCGTAGTAGCGTGAGAATGAACCTTTTTAATGGATCAAGAGCCATTAAAAAACACTATAACTCTCAACTCATTTAAAAATTCTCAGGAATTATTCCGTGCTTAAGATCATAATTCCTCTTGCCGTACATAATGATGTATGCCAAGGTGCCATCAGGAATATCTTCATTGAAAGTCGCTGACAGTTTCATAGTGCCTTTTGAGCAGTGACAACATTCTTGCGTCTGCTCATATTGATAACATAAATCTGATATGAATTAACGATAGCCTATGCACTAATTTTAGCACCACTACTCGATTCAGTTGTTCTCTTGAAATCTGTGACCGCACTGTATGCCTTCAAACAAGTGGCTGGAGGGTTAAAGTTCCACAGTTTTTCGGGAAATATCTCGTTCGAGCCTTTCTTTACATAAATATTTCGAAGCTTAACACGATCATACAACGACTAGTCTGCATCTCGATTTCCTTTTCTGTTGGTCTGAAACACGACAAACACCAAATACGGCACGTCAAACTTCATAGTAGTTTGTTATGTCCAGTTCAAAATTTCTTTTGCCGCTGATTCCAGCTGTTTCCTCAAAAAATGAAATAGGTATTTTAGGCTGTTGTAGCATCTTTTCTGTGAATTCCATTCCATAGTTTCGTTAGTACTTTACAATAGGTAAAAAAGTTTCCATATTTGTAATTCTAACTTTACCATGGTATGGCCTAGAATGTGGAATGTCAGTGCCATCATCCTTCTTCGAAACCCATCCATACAAGGCGTCGCCAGCATTTGGTCCTCCAACAAACGTTATCTGTAAACCTCCTTTCCACATGATTTCTGTACAACCTTCAAAAAACCGCTCAGCATTTTCAGCAGGTAAAGTACTTCATTTTCTTTTGTTTCCAACTTCCCGTTGTTAATGAATTTCCCTCGAATCTTGTATCATCGTCCAGAGAAGACGTTAGGTGATACAAAACTGTTGTGCCTGGATGTTCTAGCCTGTAGATATTCTGTCCTCTGTTCTTGACAATTACTACACTCCGTAGTTGACTTGGAAAATTGTCAACTAGTTTCACATTAGATTTGCCTTTATAGACAGTGTAATCTGAGCCGCCTGCATGTATCAGGTTAGAGGGTCTGCAGAAAACACAAGAAGGGCTTCAGTCACAAAGGGTGAAGGGTGAAAACAGGAAGAACGAAGATACAGGAACCATTGGTAAAACAGTTGTAAATTGTCGTAGCTGTGTTGGGAAAGTACCAGAGCTCCAAGCACTAATATAAAGCACTGATGCTGAAATCGTTATAGGCACTGAAAGCTGGCTAAGGCCGGATATAAGCTCAGCCGAAATTTTTGCGAAGAACCTAACGGTGTTCCGAAAAGATAGGCTAAACATGGTTGGCGGTGGCGTGTTTGTTGCTGTCAAAAGTAGTTTAACTTGTCGCCAGATTGAAGTAGATACTTTCTGTGAGTTAGTATGGGCAGAAGTCATTGTTGGCAACCGGAATAAAATAATACTAGGATCCTTTTACCGACCTCCCAGTTCAGACGATACACTTGCTGAAAGGTTCAAAGAAAACTTGAGTTTGATTTCAAACACGTATCCGGCTCATACTATAATAATTGGTGCTGACTTTAATTTACCCTCAATATGTTGGCGAAAATACATGTTTAATTCCGGAGGTACGCATAAAGTATCATCCGAAACTGTACTAAACGCATTCCCTGAAAATTATTTCGAGCAGTTAGTTCATGAACCCATGTGAATAGGAAACGGTTGTCAAAACACACTTGACCTGTTAGTAACAAATAATCCTGAGTTAATAACGAGCATCAAAACTGATGTAGGGATTAGTGAACACAGGGTTGTCGTAGCGAGATTGAGTATTGTAATCCCCAAATCCTCAAAAAATAAGCGAAAAATATACATGTTCAAAAAAGCAGATAAAAATTCACTTGACGCCTTCCTGTGAGGCAATCTGCATTCATTCCAAATTAATAAAATAAGTGTAGGCCAGATGTGGCATGAATTCAAAGAAATAGTATCGGCAGCAACTGAGAGATTTATACCAAATAAATTAACAAACGACGGATCTGATCCTGCTTGGTACACAAAACGGGTTAGAACACTGTTGCAGAAACAACAAAACAAACATGCCAAATTTAAACAAACGCAAAACTCCCAAGATTGGCGATCTTTTACAAAAGCTCGAAATTTAGCGCGGTGTTCAATGCGAGATTCCTATAACAGTTTGCACAGTGAAACTTTGTCTCGAAACCTGGCAGAAAATCCAAAGAGATTCTGGTCGTATGTGAAGTATGTTAGCGGCAAGAAACAATAAATGCCTTCTCTGGACGATAGCAATGGAGATACCATCGAACACAGTGCCACCGCCCGCAGCTCGTGGTCGTGCGGTAGCCTTCTCGCTTCCCGCGCCCGGGTTCCCTGGTTCGATTCCCGGCGGGGTCAGGGATTTTCTCTGCCTCGTGATGACTGGGTGTTGTGTGATGTCCTTCGGTTAGTTAGGTTTAAGTAGTTCTAAGTTCTATGGGACTGATGACCATAGATGTTAACTCCCATAGTGCTCAGAGCCATTTGAACCATTTGAACAGTGCTGCCAAAGCAGACTTACTAAACACAGCCTTCCGAAACGCCTTCACAAAAGAAGACGAAGTACATGTTTCAGAATTCGTATCGAGAACAGCTGCCAACATGAGTAAAACAGAACTGATTTCAGGCGTTCCCCAAGGTAGTGTTATAGGCACTTTGCTGTTCCTTATCTATGTAAACGATTTGAGAGACAATCTGAGCAGCTGTCTTAGGCTGTTTGCAGATGACGCTGTCGTTTATCTACTTATAAAGTCATCAGAAGATCAAAACAAACTGCAATACAATTTAGAAATGATATCTGAATGGTGCGAAAATTGGCAGTTGACACTAAATAACGAACAGTGTGAGGTCATCCACACGAGTGCTAAAACGAACTCGTTAAACTTCGGTTACAAGATAAATCAGTCTAATCTAAAAGCCGTAAATTGAACTAAATACCTAGGTATTACAATTACGAACAACTTAAATTGGAAACAACACAGAAAATGTTGTGGGGAAGGCTAACCAAAGGCTGTGTTTTATTGGCAGGACACTTAGAAAATGTAACAGACCTACTAAGGAGACTACCTACACTACGCTTGTCCGTCCTCTTTTAGAATACTGCTGCGCGGTGTGGGATCCTTACCAGATAGGACTGACGAAGTACATAGAAAAAGTTCAAAGAAAGGCAACACGTTTTGTATTATCGCGAAATATGGGAGATAGTGTCACAGAAATGAGCAGGATTTGGGCTGGAAATCATTAAAAGAAAGGCGTTTTTCGTTGCGACGGAATCTTCTCACGAAATTCTAATCACCAACTTTCTCCTCCGAATGCGAAGATATTTTGTTGACACCGACTTGCATAGGGAGAAACGATCACCACGATAAAATAAGGGAAATCAGAGCTCGTACGGAAAGATATAGGTGTTTATTCTTTCCGCGCGCTAGAGGAGATTGGAATAATATAGGATTGTGAAGGTTTTTCGATGAACCCCCTGCCAGGCACTTAAATGTGATTTGTAGAGTATCCATGTGGATGTAGATGTAGATCTCATTAAATGTCATATACAAGTAAGCATTGTTATCAAACCAGCCATCACCAACTTTGGCGTCTATTTGTACATCTTGGTTTGGCAAGTTCAAATTATTTTTAGTCTTCTCATTTACTGGAAAAGACTGCCACTGATAGCCTTCTATCTTGTTCATCTTTATTATAGCATTTCCAGATGCACAGTTACATTCGCACTACCAGAATCTATCACAGAATCGTTTTCATCCGTTATAGTGATTGCATATTTTGAACTTTATCATGAAGTGGGAAAAATAACGGATAGCTAGGCTCATATATGATAGAACTGCCAAACTGCAAATGACCAGCTAGTTCAAACAAGTTTGGCTTAAATGAAGCGATGATGTTCGTTTCCCTATGAAAAATGTCCTTTACGAACATGCCATCCGTTAAATTGAAATGGACTTTGATTTTATCGAAAAGAATGATTTTCGGCAGTTGTGCTGCAGCAGCGTTTACTGCCAGCTCCACAGTTTGGTTCTCCGTAAAACCCAGCAACCACCTGATACTGTTCTCTCTATCAAAGTGCAGCTTATGGCCTGTGCTCTCAATTTCGACTCTGTCGATCGTACTATTTGACTTAATCTTTAAGTGATCAGCATTGAATGGCTGCTGACTCTTTATACATTTATATAAATTATCAAGATTGTTCTGACCTGCGGGAATAGTTAACGGGTTAATGACACCGTCTTTCTCAAAGTACAATATGTAGTTTTCACATGCAACATTTGGAGTTAAAACCGTCGAGTAAAAACCAATCACTCCTACTTTAGTGAACCCATCTCGTATAGGTACGTTCAGTCTTCTTACTAAAGTCGAAGACTTACCGCTGAGTTCAGAAATTCTGTTCATTTATTATTATTATAATAAATGACGGCTGACTGGGAGCCAAAAGTCAGAAATGTGAAAGGAAACAGAAAAAGAGACTTGGTGATCTTTTACCAAATTATATTCAATGTGCAACAATAGGCCCAAGTGGCTGTGGGAAAACGACGTTAATGATTGACAGTTACATCTTAGCGCCATGTTGGTTGAACTGGAAAAAATTAACCACCTGTATGTTTACTCTAGAAGTTTAGATCATCCGAAATGTCTAGAATTTATAAAAGCATGCAAAAAAGTTAAGGTAAACACAAAGAGAAAGTTACCACTTTCATCAGCAATACTGTTGAGATTATTCCACTAGATGAATGTAAAGATAACTCCGTTGTTGTTTTTGACGAATTCATTCTTCAAAACCAAGATATAGTTAGAGAATATTTTACCAGAGGTCGAAATGAGAACATTGACTGTTTCTATTTAGCACAAACGTACTCAAAAATTTCCAAGCAATTGGTGAGAGATAGTCTTAATTTTCTCAACATTTTTAGACGAGATGCAACAAACTTAAAGCACATCCTCGACGAATTTGTGGGTGGAGATTTGAAGTGGAACGATGTTATAGAAATTTGCAGTAAATCTTGGAACGAAGATTCTGGATTTTTAATTATCGATATGACTCGAAAAGCGAATTCGGGCAAATATAGCGATAAAATTAAAACGTTTGTGAGATCTTAATGGATCAAGATCCATGAAAAAAATTACACTGGTTTTATTCACCCAACTATTGTGTGAGGTATCAAAACCTAGCCACTTCACATAAATTTTATCACCTTTGTTTTTCAACACTTTTTCCACGAGATAAACATCTGCGTATTTCGTCTTCTGTAATTACTGCTCATAGAACCTTCCTTTAATTTCGTTACCATTCATATCCTTTAGCTTATATGTAGGCGGATTTGTGTTGCTGACATCAACGACATCAAATAATTCAGTAAGTCAGTTTGCTGTATAGGCTTTCTCGAACAAACCATTTTGGTGTTTCTCACTTTATCACCTGGCGCGTTCTTGAGTGATTCACCTCTGGGTTCCACCGCTTTTTGCTGCAGCAAATCAGTTACATCTACAGATTTCATGCCTATTGAACTATGCACACTGTTGTTGTAATTGTGTACCAACTTTGGCAGTAGATCGAGCCACCTGTAACTAACCTGAATTGCACACTGTTTTCACATATTTTCCTTGAGAGTTCTGTGAAGCCGCTATACGACTGACGCCTTAATTTCTGAAAAATCAGAGTACTGAAATATGTTTTCAAGTTTCATCAGCTCTCTAAAGTGTTTGTTATAGAATTCTTTTCCTTTAACTGTCCAAAAAATTTTCGGCATCCTTTCTGCCAATACGTGTTTCAAAGCGTTAGTATCGTTTTTGTTGTGACTTGGCAAGACAGCCAAGTCACTATGAGAGGAAGCCGAAAGGCACGCGCTTAAGCTCACGCAGCCTGGCGCGAGGTCTGGAACAGTTAAGGGAATTAATAGTAGCAAATAAAGTACGTAGTTGATGTAATACTTAACTTTAATCCATAAGTGGTGTACATCGGTCTGACGGTACAGGCATCACAAGTTAAATATCTATTGATAATGGCGCCTTGCTAGGTCGTAGCAAATGACGTAGCTGAAGGCTATGCTAACTATCGTCTCGGCAAATGAGAGCGTATTTGTCAGTGAACCATTGCTATTAACGTCGGCTGTACAACTGGGGCGAGTGCTAGGAAGTCTCTCTAGACCTGCCGTCTGGTGGCGCTCGGTCTGCAATCACTATCAGTGGCGACACGCGGGTCCGACGTATACTAACGGACCGCGGCCGATTTAAAGGCTACCACTTAGCAAGTGTGGTGTCTGGCGGTGACACCACATTTTTCACCAGATTTGTCTTTAACAGGAATCGACCAAGCAAATTTTGAAGACACGTCTATCACACTCAACAGATACTGGATATTTTTGTTGATTTTGGATACGTAACAGCTCTCCGTGAGAAGTTCTTTCTCTCCGGTTTGTGCAGCTCATTCGTAATTTCTTCACGAATATTCACAGTCGACCATTTCAGCATTTTTTTTTTACAGAATTGCTCTTATTACGCTTACATTCTGCACAATTGCCCTGGATTGTGGCTAGACCACTATTTGTGATAACTGTTGTGAGGGTGAATTGTAGATGTAAATCTTTTGCACCTCAAGCACCATATATGCTTCTCGTAGTCATTCATTTATAATTAACTCTGCATCTACCTCTCTAGCGCATCCGTCCTGTCTTTCATGTTATTTATCTCTAAGTCATTTTTGCTGTAGTATTCGCCGAGGTCAACTTTGCTCGCATAGTTATTCAATAGTATGAGAATACTTGTGTATTCGGCTTTGCTCGCGTAGTTATTTAATTGCTTTTCTAGATATTTTTCCTTGGACATCTATAGAGTCATTTAGATTTACCAATCTCTTACTTTTGAAGTCAATGTAACCAACCTTTCTTTATTTTAAAAACGCTATTTAATTCATTTCGAAATTTTCAGCCTCACCTTCGATTTTTGAAGTTCATTCTCTCAAGTCAGCTTTACTGGCAGTCGACCTCAGTTGCTTATAAAATTATTTGTGTTTTGAGGCTAATTCTCCCAAGTCATCTTTACTAGCAGTCGATTCTAGTTCCTCTTTAAACCCGTCTTTTATCTTTTTCCCAAATATATCCATTTATTATATCGAGAATTTTATGAAACGTCCGCCCGTCTGTAAACACTTTCAAGGCCAGCGAACATAGATGGCCACATACAAACTGATCAAAGTTTTGAACCCTCTTTGCATTGTAAAACAAGTTATCTCGGCCTAGATAGTTCACTAACGCTTGTGGAATATCGCCACCAAACGAGTCAAACACAAAATTTTCACTACCATTCTTGAATTAACATATCCAGTGAGTGCCTACGTGATCAGATGTGTCTAGGTTAACAATTCCTACTTCAACTTTTGCTGCTTTTTGTGGTAGTTCATCGGTCATAAAGACGCTTCTAAATTTTGCAATTTCCAGTTGCTTTGCGAATTTTTCTGTATTAAAGTTGGTTAGCGGATGGCTACGGTTTTGCATCGTTTCTTTGACTTCCTTTCTTTAAGGTATGATTTCTTAGGCAAACTTACCCCCACTTTCTTTTCTCCATTTCTAGGTTATGTCTCTTCTGTTCTGCCAACACTGCCTGTTCCTTCTGTTTTTTATGGACAGCAGTCGTAATTACTGCAGCACCGCCGGTCAGCGATCCAATTGCGCCTAATGCGGCTAGAATCAGCGGTAAGAAGCCACCTTCGTGTTTAGCTTCCTTTTTTACTGTAAGATATTCGAGCAATTTTTTCACAACAGGAATAGATAAAGTTAGGAGTAAACTACCGCCTTTATTAACTTTACTGGCTTTCTTTTTCATCTGTAATTCAGTAAGAAAATTATCAAGAAAGCCATGACTTTTCAGCTCGTCGTTGGAGAGCTTTAGCTTAATAGCTTTGGCTCTTGGCTTGCCCCTAGATGATACGTTAAAATCAATACTAAATTCTTCCGTTTATTAACAGGAGAGAAAAATTATAATCTTCAACTATTATCGTCTACTAAGCTCATGCCTAATTTTCTCTTTCGATACATTATCCCCGCAGCAGCAGTACATGCTAATCTTTCGCCTAGCTATGCATCTTTGCTGAAAATTCTCTATTGTTCTGCCTTCTGCAATTCTTTATCTGCTTCGTGTCTTTTTTCCAGTTCTTTATGGTCTCTGTATGCAGTATCACGTCTCTTGCAAGCTTCATCTAAAGGATTAATTCCTACATCTCCACGTGCTAAGCTTTCATCTAGTTTTGTCCCATGACCACAAAATCGAAAGCCTGGAATATGCATATCGAATGGTAATTTGTTAATTATCACATTGACTAGGCCTTTACCATGCTTTTCTGACTTCCAGAACATATGAGGGGGATTATTCAGAAGTCTAATCAAGTATGGAATTCCCTTTGGATTGTTCACTATAATTCGTTAAATTTACTGGTAAGCATTTTCGTTATGCCAACATTTTCGTTATGATAACTATTATTTCCTGCTTTCTCGTCACCGTGAATCATCATCAGCCTGTCGATTAAATCTCTGACGTCATTCATAAAAACATACTCGACAGGTTTTGCTGTATATTTTATTACAAAGCCCATTCGTCCTTTGCTGCTGCTGCTGCTGCTGCCTGGTGACTTTGACGTCGAATCACTACGTACTTTCCTTAACGACTGCCATATCAGCTGAATGATGTTGATGTACTTTTCACTGCTGTTTGATTTGGGTTTATTCGTATTTGGATCATTGTTGTGAAATATTGCATTAGTTTCCTTCAGCGTAGTTGTATATGTTTCAAGGTCATCAGGCGTGTAGTCTTCGAATGATATGTTTTTTCGGGCTTGCAGTTTCATCAATCCATTGCTGGCAGTGAATGACCGAAACAGTGTCATTGTTAAACGTTACTTCGGAATCGCCTATGTAGTGCTTTCTATGGCAAACCTTAGGTCAAGTATTTGGATACTTTCGGCCAAAGATAAGTTGTCGAGTAGTATGTAACAGCCTTCTTCTCCCACTCTTCTTCCTCAGGTTGCTGCAACGCTCTTACGCGTCATCAACAAATAACCTTCCGCCAAAAGATGATTCCTTAGGTGTAGGCGGAATATGAAACGTATCATTATAAATCCCCACTGTTTTTCAACCTCACGATTTTTCGCTATAGCACCGATAACTTCTTTCCCTAAAGCGTCCACTTTATCGATAACAGGATGATCTTCTTTCTTATACCTCTCGTATTCTGTTATGGGCTACATCTTCCACTCTTTGAATTGACTTTACAGCTGTTCAAACTACCTTCTGTTCTTCTCTACTTGTTTAACAAGCTCTTGATCATACTTTGCAAACATCTTTATTTAAGGAGAAACTTTTACAGATGCACGTTTACTCCTCATATGTGTGGAGCGGCAACCAACATTTGATGCAAAAATTTTGGTTGCAATCTTCATCAGTTGTCTCACGTCTCACATCTCACATTTCACGTTTACGTCTTACGTCTCACGTTTTACGTCTCACGTCTCATGTTTATTGTGATTTTTATGGTTTATGAACCACAAAAATTTAACAGAATTCGATATCGTGAACGTTATACTCATTGACATTCTTGTAACCTTTATATACCATAAGAATGCCTGTCAGCATTGCATACTCCTCGTAATTCAGCGCTCTGTTACATCTATCGTTCAATAGAATCTTTCACTCGTTATCGAGCACTGTAGATGTGTTATATCCATGTCTTGTATTTACACTGCTGGCGTTTGTAATTGCGTATAAACGTCCTTATTCTAAGTCACTAAGCATTTCATGACACATTGACGCGTTCAAGTTATTCAGTTTGATATATATTAGGGATTAATCGCTTCTAGTTACGTCACAATATTCATTAAAGTCTTCATTATTGCCTTGAATGAAGAAGATATCTTTGACCGGTCAAATTTACATGCTCTCACTAGAACGCTCGAGAATTCATTGTATTCGTAGAATATGCCGCCCTTGAAGAAGCAAAACATGCCGTTTATCTATCTAAATACAGAGTCTAAGGACGACGGAAAGTCAGGAAAACTTTTACGGATGACGCCATAGACCTTTGCTTTAAAGGTGCATTCGTCTATTTCTGTAAAGTATACATCGTCAAACAATAAATAAATAAACGTTCTCCCTAAATAGGTGTTTAACGTTCCGTGGATGACAGAGTTTTGCTGCAGACCTATATCACACTTTTTAAGGGTAGCCAGCTTTTAGAGCTAAACTCGGCAATTGAATCATGTATATCATGTTATTAACAATCAACACGACTCGACCTGATGGCCTCTGATAAATAACAGATATATTTTTGGAATTCCGCGGTAGAAATCTTAACCAATCTGTGATTAGCGGAGGTTTAGTAGGAGCGTGCTCGTCAATATTATTAAGAGACTTTATACAAACTCTTCTTCCGTGGAAAATGTACAGGAATTCGTCCACAATAACAGAACTTCCAAACAGCTTGATTTTGCACATTTCGGGTTATTTTTCAGGAACTGCTGGCGTCGGCAGCTGAGTAGGCTCAGAAGCAGCAGCAGCTGCGGCACGTTTCCCGTATAAACTCTGAATCGTCTTCAGGTAGCTGCATGATAGTGCTGTTGTAGAATGCGTACATCATTGACTCAGCGGCTTCTGAATGCGCCAAACATAGCGTGTGGTCAGTTTCGTGAACTAAGACGGCGAGCAAGTTTGTTTGCGAAGAAGGCGTATTGTTGTCCGTTTCCGTGTACCAGTATTCATCCTTATAAACGTGAATTTCAATAGGATCGTTGTACAAATTAGGGTAATCTGCATGAGCCAGCACATGACCCCTCCCGTCAAAACTGCGTTGACGGAATTGCAGCACTGAATTTTGACTTCTGTGAGCTTTCTCTTGTTCGAAATGACAATATCAGTATTTTGGTTGCTGTTCTCAAAAGTAAGATCTGTGTGATCTTGCCACATTTTAAAAGCTGCTTCAGCTGCCTGCAACATTTTTCTAGTCGCAAGACAGTAATGGCATTTTATATTCTTCTTGTTCCACTTGTGTGTAGTAAAACCCAAAATGTAATCTTCCACACCACATCTTGGTTTCTCCATTAATTGCAAAGTTTCGTCAGTCAGCTCTCCATTAGCTACTAGATTCGATTTCTGCTGAAATAACGTAAGCGCCTATATGAAAACTTCCTGGCAGATTAAAACTGTGTGCCCGACCGAGACTCCGCTGCAGAGTGAAAATCTCATTCTGGAAACGTAAGCGCCTCTTTGAATCCTTCTTCACTCGATTTAAAACGCTGATCTTCTTCTTATTGAGCCGTCAAAAAGCCAAAGTTGTGCGAGTACTTTATTGCTGCCTCATCGAGATCAGATACTAATTAGGGTAAAAAGATTGAAAGTACAATTATTACGCTCATAGAAGAATTATTATTATTACTTTTCATGCAATTCAGTATTTCGTGGACGTCTGCATCTTGGTAGCGTCGTTTCAGCGCTACCAAAGTTTTTTGTATATCGTGTAATAAAACGGAAGCAGTTATAGATATCAGCAACAGTCAACTTACGTTCAACAGCAAGCAATTGCAAATATTCATGGACAATAAGAACAATCCATGGTTCAAGGACAAACATGTGAGTGACATTTTGGAGTACGAAAATACAAGAGAAGCAATTCGTGAACTTATGAGCGAAAAATATCGTAAAACATATAAAAAAGGGAGAAGCGATTCTCTCCTCCTTTCAAATATGCAACAAAACACTTCCATCAGCGAACCAGGACTGTACTCGCTAATTTTGAAGCCGAAAATGCCTATTGCAGAGGGTTTTCAAGATTGGATTTATGAAGAGGTTTCATCCTCCATCCAAAAACACGGTAGGTACAAAATTAGAGAGATGTATCAAGGCCAAATAATTCACATGGAAAATTTAAACTGAATTGACGACGAGCACATTCAGCGTATGAGTGAACTAGTTGATACATCTATAAAACTTATACGTAACAAACATGAACCAATAGAAACATTGTTACCTTATGTTATTCCTCATACAGCCAATGAAAATTAGAGACACATGTTTGTGCTCTTGAAATTGTTTGACGAAGGTTGCAACTACGCTTACTACGTCATCAGAGTGCAGAGAAGAAATTTGCAAAAACATTCGCACGGTATCATGGACAGACATTCAAAGAGTGAAGAAATGCTGAGGCTCGAGTACGATCCAAATTCGATACATTTGTACCAAAGAATGAAGGAAAACTTGAGTATCGACTACCACATGAATTATTTCAATATCAATGATGATGACTACACGCAAGATGAAATGATTAACTATATCAAATATCTGCATGAAGCGAAGTTGTCGGAATACTTTTTTAATGGATCGAGATCCATGAAAAAAAAAAGTACAGAACCATCGATGCCACGTGAAGGAAACGCTGGAAGGATTTTTTCTTCTTCAAAGTTCTCTCTCATCTTTTACCCTCCGTGGTCTTTTCTCTCAATCTCCAAGCCCAGTGCCAAATCCGATGATCCGCGACGCGATGGAAGCTGCTCCTTCTTTCATCTGTCACCGGTCGTCTTTAATTGAGGGGACAGAGCATAGGAACAGCAGCGACTTCATGACGATGATGATCCTCATTGCTTTGCGTGCCAATCCCAGCTCCCTAGCCTGAGGCAAACCAGGAAGTACGTCCAAGAGTTTGAAACTTGTGTATACAGTTGGTATGGCAGGGATAAAGACTTTCTAAAACCACCTACATTCACCAGCTTATTTTTCGCGTGAAATGTATGGTTTCCGCCGGAAAGTTGCACCTCATCTGAAGAGACTAAACACAAACTTCAATTCTCTTTAATTATTCCAGAGTCCAGGACGGCGGACCCTGTAATTCCATAGCGAATGAAGCACAGCACGTACCGTAGTAATTTAAATGGCCCAAATACCAGCGACATCTGTTGACAGAAGAAGAGAACACAGTCAGCCCGCGAAGGCCGCACACACGTGCATCCTAATTCTGAGCCGGCCGGGGTGGCCGAGCCGTTCTAGGCGCTAGAGTCTGGAACTGCGCGACCGCTACGGTCGCAGGTTCGAATCCTGCCTCGGGCATGGATGTGTGTGATGTCCTTAGGTTAGTTAGGTTTAAGTAGTTCTAAGTTCTAGGGGACTGATGACCTCAGAAGTTAAGTCCCATAGTGCTCAGAGCCATTTGAACCTACTTCATGGGGCGAGCGCTCCTCCGCCACAGATTGCAACACTCCAAATACTAGTTGTATCATGAAAACTGAGTTGCGTAGTTCAAATATAAAAAAAAATATTTTGTATAATAAATAAATGGCTACGAAAGAATATAATAATAATAATAATAAGCGCTGCAACTGTCACTGAATTAAAAGCCCTCGCAAAAGAACTCAGGGTGCAAGGTTTGTACAAAAAGAAGAAAGCAGAACTTGTAAAGCAATAGAAAGAGCCTATTCTTCAGCAAATATTAGCGGATTGTTTAACTATGACGACTTTTCCGTAAAAACGTCTCCTGAATTGAGAGAAATGGCAAGGGAAAATGGAGCCAAAGGATATTCTGTGATGCGTTGAAAGGAAAAGCTATTGAATTTGATAAATATAGAGAAGAAGCGTTTAGAGATAATTCTGCACCTTCAATTCTCTCCAGAGGTTTTCGAAGAAAAACAACAACGACAACGACAGCGACAACGACAGCAGACTCTGCGATATCTTCCCTTTCAAGAAAAAGCTATTCAAGTCATTGAAAGAGAACAATTTGCCGTTCCAGATTCCTCCTGGTGATCGCACAGTATTTCTCAAGAAATACACTGTTTGGTAAACAGCTTATAATATTAAAATCAAAGGTGATCCCGTGAAACAAATGAAAGCTGTCAAAAGGCTGTACACGCAACAATCAAGGCGGTAAGGGAATCTAATGAAGGTAGTTGCTGAAAATAATCTTTTTAGTTAAGCAATTTCGTCGAAAAGGAATTTAAAAGTCAATGCTTCAAGGCTACTTGCACAGATTGACAGAATATTAACATCAAATGAAAATGGAGACATAAACAATACCACTTTTTACTTTGAGGGCTACAAAATGCCTAGAGAAAAAGGCACAAATCGTAAGAAAATAGCGAATATTGTTAGTGATATCTTTAGTAAGAGAAGCGTAAGCAGAATAACCAACATTGATAGCCTGTGCGCTACTCGAGCAATAATCATAGCACTTACCTGCAAAACTAGAAACATACTGGGCAAGAAATTGTTGGATAATGATGTTCTCTACATTAGGAAAGGGAGAGATCTGCAGGAAGAATTAGCAAAGGAGTTGTGCGATAAACTTGGAAAAAATTATGAAGAAGCGTTCACTTTGGCCGATGTCAAAGACGAAACAGAATTTTTGAATGTTCAGGTCAAGGTTGTTTCAGCTGGTGCATTTAACAAGGCAATGCATTCTTCAGGCGCGGAAAGAGAAAGAACTATTTACTTGTACTTAAATAACCACCGCTCTGATACGACCAACAACATGAAGAGTTTTCACATTAGTTCGTATTACCGCAAAAAATGTGATGTTCTCTACAATAACAAACACTCTTCGAAAAATGATAAAGGAAATGTGTTGAATTTGTGTTTAAGACCACAGCATCATAATACAGAAGGTAAGCGGTCAAGAATTTATTGTAAAAACTGCAACAGATTTTGTTTTGATAAGAAATGCATTGATAACCACAAATGAGTTTGTAAATTAGTTTACAAGTGCAAAAATGTAAAAAAAAAGAAATATGTAAAGAGCATCAGTGGACACAACTATGGTATCTCTGATTGCCGTAATTGTGGTGGAGAATGTGTGAACATAAGTGAACACGAATGCTACATAAAAAGGAGAAAAAGCCGTGGTTACTGCTATATTAAATGTATTTACAATGGAAGTGACACTAAAAATTTAAAAAATGCTCTCACACGGAAAGGTACTATTTTTTTCGATTTCGAAGCAGAACAAGATACAGGTGTACAAATGCCAAACCTTGTGGCTGTGCCCGACTTCAAAGGAAACAAATACGAGTATAGAAATAACAATGAATTTTTTGAATGGTTGATATCACACAGTAACAGGGGGCACGTGTGTATAGCGCACAATACAAAGGCTTATGATCCGTACTTAATTTTGCAATATTGTGTCAATAATAGATTTGAAATCAAAACCATTTACCAAGCGACGAAGCTTGTGGAGCTGAAAACACCTACCCTAAACCGCAGAATAATTGACAGCATAAACTTTATCTAAGGTGGCCGCACGTCTTTTCCAAAGACATTCGGATTGAAAGAGCTGAAAATAGGTTACTTTCCGCACTTCTTCAATAAGCGCGAAAATCAAAATTACGTAGGACAAATTCCACCGACCAAGTACTATGATGTTGAAACAATGAAACCTGAAGCTAGAAAACTGATCTTAGAATTGCAGGCTCAGAAGGTGAAGGAAAACTACGTTTAGACTTCCAGAAGAAACTTGCCGAATATTGTCATTCTGATGTCGACATATTGCGCCGCGGCTGCCTTGAATAGGAGAAATTTCCTGGAAATAGCGAATATTGATCCATTTCAGTACATAACAATTGCTAGTGCTTGTATGGCTATCTACAGGTCAGAATACCTTGAGCCTAGCTCGATTGCTGTAGTCAAAGATCAAATGAACGAAATGTTCAGCAAAGAGTCAATTGCGCTGTTAAACTCATTCCATAATGTACAACATGCATTGAACGGTGGGGAAGTTACAATATGTGGTGCAAAAGTTGACGGCTACGACGCAAGCACCAAGACCGTGTATAAATATAACGGTTGCTTTTGGCACTGCTGTCCAGAGTGTTATTAGCCCGATTTAATTAACAATGTGAACAACGTAACCATGGATGATCTCTTTTCAATGATGGCAGAGTGAACACAGACGTTGAGGAAAGCTGGTTGTTATAACGTTGTCGAGATGTGGAGTTGTAAGTGGAAAAATTCTGAGGCTACAAAGAGAACGTATATAAAGCAATAAATGCCGTAGAACCAATGAATCTTAGAACGCTGCTAAATTGAAGGTTTCAGACATGAGGTTGCGATACACAGAAATCTGCAGTCTATATCCAACAGTGATGTTTTACGACGATTATCCTGTTGGACGTCCCGCACAGATACCGAGACCAGAAAAATATGACAGAGAATGGTTTGGTTGTGGTAAATGCAAAGTGCTTGCGCCTCGAGGCTTGTATCATCCTGTGCTTCCAGTTAAGCAGGAAAACCTTTTGTTCGCTCTATGCGCGAAATGTGTAGAAGAAAAGCGTCATAGTTGTTGTAACCATAGTGATGACGAGCGCGCCATTGTAGGAACCTGGACAACGACAGAGCTCAACAAGGCTATCGAAAAAGACTAAAAGAAAAGGAAACTTGGACAACGATAGAGCTCAACAAGGCTATCGAAAAAGGTTAAAAGAAAAAGAAACTTGGACAACGATAGAGCTCAACAAGGCTATCGAAAAAGGTTACAAAATACAGGAAATTTTGATTGACTAAGTAATGAGTTCTTCAGAGACTTCGTTAAAACATTCATGAAGGTCAAATTGGAAACTAGTTCTTGGGAAGATGATTACAAGTCGAAAGATGAATACGGTCGAGTTATCAAGGAGAAGCAAGATACTGAGCAGGACATTAGCAATACTGAACCGAATGCCGGCAAGCGAGCTGATGCCAAAATATGCCTCAGTTCTCTATGGGGGAAATTCGGTTAGAGGCTGAACTTGTCACCAACAGAATTTATACACGACGTTAAATGATGGTACGAATTCTTGCTCGACGATGAAATAGAGATAACTAATGTGGCACCAAACAACGAGGAAGTAACTGAGGTGAAATATCGCTACGATGATATCTGTGTCGAACATAGCACAAATACTAACATATTTGTGGCCGCTTTCACCACCGCCAACGCTAGAATGAGGTCGTATGATATGCTCGAAAGATTGGGCGATTAAGTTGTAACTACGTCACAGACTCCATTGTTTACCTCGATGACGGCACAAACACAGTGCAAACAGGTTGCAGGCTCGGCGAATGGACAGATGAACTTGGGAAAGACGATTTTGGCATTAAATGGATAAGCACAGGCCCAAAAAGCTATACTTATCGAACATATAGGGGCAAAGACTACCACAATTAAAGGCTTCACTCTAAACTACGAATATTCCGTAAAAATCAATATTAAGATGATGTCCGAATTAAAAAAGACTTCTGAAGATAAGGTTATCATAAGCAATAACGTGATCATGAGAGATGAGAAGACGAAACATCTGGTGAATGAATTTTTAGCAAAAGAGTTTAAATTTAACTACGATAAACGTACGCTTCTAGGGGAGAAAGATGGTACTAATTGATACACTTCCGTGGGGCTATTAAAGAAATACTTTGATATATATAAGTAGAAACAGTGAATACAGAATACATCGATGATTCTGCTCCTTGGTACAAGCTCATACTCGATGACAATATAGACATAATCAGTACCACGTTCAACAACGAACGAGTAATAAAGATGACATATAAGTTCTTTGTTGTATGATATTTGAATCCAGTCTGATCTGTCTTGAAACTCTCTCACGAAACCATCAGACAGCGTTCTATAATTTGATATTGCACTCCAGCAAGGGGAAACTACGGCCGTAATTCTTACCCTAGGGCATGCAGCTTTACTGTATGATTAAATACACTAAGCAGATTCAGAAAGATGTAGGCTGCAGTAGGTACTGGGAGACGAAGAAGCTTGCACAAGATAGAGTAGCATGGAGAGCTGCATCAAACCAGTCTCACGACTGAAGACCACAACAACAACAACTACAGTCTAATCTGTCTTAACACTCTCTCATGAAATCTTCAGACATTTTCTGATTATATCTTATTTCAGTCCAAACTAATTTGTCTTGAAAGTCTCTCATGAAATCTTCAGATAGTTTTTCCCACCTTGATATAGTTCTCCATCTGTCACGTTTGAATGGATTTTCTATTTTGATGTAATCAGCAATTATTGCAGCGTATGTTTCATTTGTTTAATGCAATTCGTATAATTGTTCAAATTTTAAAAATTTACTCACTTGATAAATACGTTGCTGTTGTTCAGTCAGTGGCTGAATGGATTCTCCTTCTTGTTGTTGTTTTTAATTCACTTGAGCATTATTAAGTTGCTGTTTTCTCAGCTTTGAATAACCTTTGAAGCCCATTTTTACTGCATCTTTTAGTTCTTGCATAGTATAATTATCAAGCCATTTCCTTTCGTAGCCATTTTATTAAATACACACATACATAAAGTATTTCAATTATTCAGTTAAATTTTCATATAGGACAGCTCGCCGAAAGTCATTGCAGAAAAATGCCCGCCAAAAAGTTATCCCCAAAAAGTGTCCATCTTTTGGCCGAAACGATACGGGTTCAAAGATGCGGCGACGTTTGCCGTAAAGTCGCCTAGATTTCGCAAGAAAAGTTACCGCAAAAAAGTGCTCGCCAAAATGTGCCCCCAAAAACCGTCTTTTCGTCAAAAAGATGCGGATTTGGTCCATACGCCCCCCTTACGTAAACTCGCCAAGATGTAGCATAAAAATGACAGCCAAAATGTGGCTGCCATCTTTTGGCCCAAAATATGCGGGTTTCTGGAAGGCGTTAACTTTTGCGAAAAATGTTTTAACATTTAAAGCGAGAAAGATGTGGAAAATTGCCACTTAGTTTTCACTGGATTGTACCATATCGCGCCCCATACTATTGACACAGCATTTCCAAGAAAGCGATGATGTGGGGATTTTCCCATACGAATATTTTACGAGTGTATCGTGAATATCGGGAATCCAGTAAAACATCAAATATCGGACATCGCTGTGGCTGGAGAAAGAGCCTGCAAGAAAAGGATCAACGACGACGGAAGAGAACTTTTCAACGTGACGGAAGTGTAACCCATCCCCAAATTGTAACAGATTTCGATGCTGGGCCATCAACAAGTGTCAGCGTGTGAACCATTCAATGAAACATCATCAATATGGGCTTTCAAGCGGAAGGCCAACTCGTGTACCCTTGATGGCTGCACGACACAAAGCTTTACGCCGCACCTGGGCCCATCATCACCGACATTTGACTGTTTATGACTGGAAACATGTTGCCTGGTCAGAAGAGTCTGGTTTAAAATTGTAAATAATGGATGGACATGTACAGGTATGTAGACGGTCTCACGGATCCATGGACGCTCCATGTCAGCAGGGGGCTGTTCAAGCTGGTGGACGCTCCGTAACCGTGTGGGATGTGTGCATTTGGTGTGATATGAGACACGTCTGTATATGACTCTGACAGGTGACACGTACGTAAGCATTCTATCTGATCACCTGCAACCTTTAGTGAGCATTGTTCATTGTGACGGACTTGGGCAGTTCTAAGAGGAAAATGCGACAATCCACACGTCCATAATTGCTACACAGTGGCTCCAGGAACACTCTTCTGAGTTGAAACACTCCCGCTGGCCATCAATCTCCCCAGACATGAATATTATTGAGCATTTGTAGGATGCCTTGCAACGTGCTGTTCACTCCCTCGTACTCTTACAAATTTATGAACAGCCTTGCAGGATCATGGTGTCAAATTCTAACACTACTTCAAACATTAGTCAAGTCCGTGCCACGCCACATTTCGGCACTTGCGAGTGCTCGCTGAGCCCTACACGTTATTAGGCAGGTGTTCCAGTTTCTCTGGCTCTTCAGTGTAAAAGCTAGAGGTTCAAAAGCGCTTAAATATTGGTATAGAAACATCAGTGGATAGTGACTGGTGTATTGTGTTAGGGAATGAAAAGGCAGCGAGAAGTGTTAAAGTATGGTACACAGTGTTGGAATGCGTGAACTGTGTCATGCAAAACACATCAACCAAAAGATGACCACTGAGTATTATCCATCTCCGGACATTTACTGTGCTGGCCTGATGCTATTTATAACATCACTGTGTGACGACTTGACAAAAATAGTGATATCTGGAGGTCGATCCATTTATCTGAAACACTCTATTGTCACAAACTTGTTTTGCTATGCATTGTGCTGGAAAGACGGATCCGTAGGCTGTGGTGTGTTCAAACTATGTATAAAGACATTGTGAACTATCTCTGTACGTATAGTGTGCGTACAGATGGTTTAGAACAGTGTATCAGTTCGGTGTTAAAGGAAGAGACTAAAGTAACGGCCATTAATTTATGAGAAATATATGCAGAATTTAGTGCATACAAGAAACAGTTACACACGACATATTGTAAATAACAAATCAGCTGCTATATATATATATATATATATATATATATATATATATATATATATATATATATATATATATACGAGGGGCGTTCAGAAAGTAAGCTCCGATCGGTCGCGAAATGGAAACGACTATGAAAATCCGATAAAGCTTTGCACAGATGTGTTGGGTAGTGTCTGTAGTATAACCCCAGTTAGCATCACGTCGCTCTTCTCATTTCTGAGCTCGCAGTGAGTGCGTAAAGATGTCTAGAAAATGGTGTCTGCCGCCAAGTACGAGGGCCTGGTGAGAAATTTCGCCTGAAGCTATGCAGCTAACATTACATAACTGTCGTGCTGTTTCTTCTTCAAGACAATTCTCAGCCGCATTCTGCAGGGGCAATGAGATGCTCCTGCATCGTTTTCAAATAGAAATGTTAGATTACCCACAATACAGCAATTGTCTCCCCCTGAGTTTCATCTCTGGTCACATGAACCGCTGTCTTTGAGGACAACATTTTGACACAGACAACGAGGTGTAGGCCAGCGTGGAGAATTGGCAGAAAGCACTGGCGGCTGCCTTCTATGATGAGGCTATTGAAAAGTTGGTACAACGCTATGACAAACGTCTAAGTCAGAACGGCGACTACGTAGAGAAGTAGCTGAAAGGTGTAGCTAATTGTTAGAAGTAAAAAATTTCTGATGTTCATTGTGGTTTCAATTTGGCAATCAATCGGAGCTTACTTTCTGAACAGGCCTCGTATATATCGGAGGCTGTCTCATCCAATGGAGAAGATATTTCTGAGTCTCACCGTCAATGTGAGGGTTCTGGACTGTAGCCGAATACCAGTGCCATTATCATAGGTATACATTAGCAGAATGATTTTGATAAAGTCCCCGAGTCATACGAAATAGAACAGCACCTGTCTCATGGAGATGCAACTCCCGAGAGCAGCATTATTGTCTTGGAGAGACGTAGGCAGGGAGCCTGTAGTTTTCAATGGCGAAACAATTTCTATGTTCCATCGTTAATGTGAGGGTGTGATGGTTACAGAAAAACCGACAGTCATATATCGGTTACAATCTATTGAAAACCCAGAAGCTATTTCTTTGTCGCATCGGCAATAAGATGGTGCCAAGCTTAAAGTAACACAGCATCTGTGGATCGGTTACAAGTTTCTGGAATCCCAGCAGAGGCAGTGACCGTAGCCTTACTCCAGCACCATAATCATAGACTTACACTAGCCGAATGACTCTGACAGTGTCCTTGAGGCGTATGCAATAGCGCAGCGTAGTGACCGTAGGCGAATCCAGCGCTAGTATCACACACCAGTCTGATGTAGATGCAGTGTTAGTGTGTTGGAGAGACGTTGGCAGAGAGCCTGTCGCATCCAATGGAGAAGATATTTCTGAGTCCCATCACCAATGTGGGGGTTCTGGCCTTAGAATAAAGTGACAGCGCTGAGTCCAATTCAAGCTACTGGACACGCAGCAGAGGTTCCATGTGGTGGCCATAGTCCAATCATATCAGCAGTGTCATTGATATGCACTAGCAGAATGACTGTGACAATGTCCTTGAGATATATGAAATAGCACAGCACACGTCTGATGGAGATATAAATGCTTGGAGCGGCATCAGTGTCTTGGAGAGGCGTCGGCAGAGAGCCTGTAGTATGCAATGCAAAGCAATTCATGTGTCCCATCGTCAATGCGAGAGTGCGAAGATTACAGTAAACAGGCAGCGGTACATCAGTTACAAGCTAAGGGAGCCCTAGAAGGGGTTATATGCGATGATCGTAGGTGAATGCCAGAACCAGTATCATAGACACAAGATAGCAGAATGACTCCGAGAGTGTCCTTGAGGCTTGTGCAATAGCTCAGCTCCTGTCTGTTATAGGTTTTAAGTAGATGAGGGCTTCATTAGTATTTTGTAGAGACGTCGGCACAGATCCTGTAGTATGCAATGGCGGAGCAATTTCAATGTCCCATCGTCAATGTGCTAGTGAGAGGCTAATAGGAAACCGGCAGCAGTGGATCGGTTAGAAGCTACTGGACACCCAGGAGAGGTTCCATGCAGTGACCATAGCCGAATGCCGGCGCCAGTACCATAGGTATTCAACAGAAGAATGACTCCGACAATGAAGTCGAGGCTTTTTATTTACTCTTCAAGTTCAGTAGGACCAAATTGAGTAGCAAATCTCCAAGGGCATGGATCGTGTCAGTACATGAAATTACAAGGTAAATGTAATCACAGATAAAAATAAAGTCTTTATGAACTCAGACAGTCAGTCCATAGGTTTAAGTAAACGCAATCAACAATAAAGCCAGAATGAGCTTAGATTTCAAGGAACTCCTTAAAAGAATAAATGGAGTGACGAATGAGGAATCGCGTCAGATTAGTTTTGAGAGCACGTTGTTTACTGCTAAGTTTTTTAAATTCTTGTCTTAGTAACTGCCTGATGGTGGAGCCACTCCTGTTCGTAGCATTAGTGTCTTGAAGGGACGTCTGCAGTATACTGCACACTTTTCTGACCAAGAGTTAGGGAAGTCCGATCGAAATGCAGGTTTGATATCTGCCGAGTGTTAACTGAGTGAAAGCTTCTTATTCTTGGGAGGAAGCTGATATTATCAGTAAGAAATGTCAGTATATATATATATATATATATATATATATATATATATATATATATATATATATATATATATATATCCCAATGTCAAAATATCCAGACAAGTGAACAGGGGTCGATAATAGGTTGCCAACTTACACCACTTATTTACCAAACCGCCCGTTTCTGAGCCAAAAATGACGTTTTAGGATTGGAAGAGTTACCCCATACATTATAAGCAAATGAAAATAAGCAAAATAGTCTGATAGTAAAATGGCAACCTTCCCCCCATGAACCATGGACCTTGTTGTTGGTGGGGAGGCTTGCGTGCCTTAGCGATACAGGTAGCCGTACCGTAGGTTCAAATGGCTCTGAGCACTATGGGACTTAACATCTATGGTCATCAGTCCCCTAGAACTTAGAACTACTTAAACCTAACTAACCTAAGGACAGCACACAACACCCAGTCATCACGACGCAGAGAAAATCCCTGACCCCGCCGGGAATCGAAACCGGGAACCCGGGCGGGGGAAGCGAGAACGCTACCGCACGACCACGAGCTGCGGACGCCGTACCGTAGGTGCAACCACAACGGAGGGGTATCTGTTGAGAGGCCAGACAAACGTGTGGTTCCTGAAGAGAGGCAGCAGCCTTTTCAGTAGTTGCACGGGCAACAGTCTGGATGATTGACTGATCTGGCCTTGTAACACTAACCAAAACGGCCTTGCTGTGCTGGTACTGCGAACGGTTGAAAGCAAGGGGAAACTACAGCCGTAATTTTTCCCGAGGGCATGCAGCTTTACTGTATGGTTAATGATAATGGCGTCCTCTTGGGTAAAATATTCCGGAGGTAAAATAGTCCCCCATTCGGATCTCCGGGCGGGGACTACTCACGAGGACGTCGTTATCAGGAGAAAGTAAACTGGCATTCTACGGATCGGAGCGTGGAATGTCAGATCCATTAATCGGGCAGGTAGGTTAGAAAATTTAAAAAGGGAAATGGATAGGTTAAAGTTAGATATAGTGGGAATTAGTGAAGTTCGGTGGCAGGAGGATCAAGACTTTTGGTCAGGCGAAAACAGGGTTATAAATACAAAGTCAAATAGGGGTAATGCAGGAGTAGGTTTAATAATGAATAAAAGAATAGGAATGCGGGTAAGCTGCTACAAACAGCATAGTGAACGCATTATTATGGCCAAGAGACACGAAGACCACGCCTACTACAGCAGTACAAGTTTATATGCCAACTGGCTCTGCAGATGACGAAGAAATTGAAGAAATGTATGATGAAATAAAAGAAATTATTCAGGTAGTGAAGGGAGACGAAAATTTAATAGTCATGGTTGACTGGAATTCGGTAGTAGGAAAAGGGAGAGAAGGAAATGTAGTAGGTGAATATGGATTGGGGGTAAGAAATAAAAGAGGAAGCCACCTGGTAGAATTTTGTGCAGAGCATAACTTAATCATAGCTAACACCTGGTTCAAGAATCATGAAAGAAGGTTGTATACATGGAAGAAGCCTGGAGATTCTGACAGGTTTCAGATAGACTACATAATTGTAAGACAGAGATTTAGGAACCAGGTTTTAAATAGTAAGACATTTCCAGGGGCAGATGTGGACTCTGACCTCAATCTATTGTTTATGAACTGTAGACTAAAACTGAAGAAACTGCAAAAAGGTGGGAATTTAAGGAGATGGGACCTGGATAATCTGACTAAACCAGAGGTTGTACAGAGTTTCAGGGAGAGCGTAAGGGAACAAATGGCAGGAATGGGAGGAAGAAATACAGTAGAAGAAGAATGGGTAGCTTTGAGGGATGAAGTAGTGAAGGCAGCAGAGGATCAAGTAGGTAAAAAGACGAGGGCTAGTGGAAATTCTTGGGTAACAGAAAAAATATTGAATTTAATTGATGAAAGGAGAAAATATAAAAATGCAGTAAATGAAGCAGGCAAAAAGGAATACAAACGTCTCAAAAATGAGATCGACAGGAAGTGCAAAATGGCTAAGCAGGGATTGCTAGAGGACAAATTTAAGGATGTAGAGGCTTCTCTCACTAGGGGTAAGATAGATACTGCCTACAGGAAAATTAAAGAGACCTTTGGAGAAAAGAGAACCACTTGTGTGAATATCAAGAGCTCAGATGGAAACACAGTTCTAAGCAAAGAAGGAAAAGCAGAAAGGTGGAAGGAGTATATAGAGGGTCTACACAAGGGCGAAGTACTTGAGGAAAATGTTATGGAAATGGAAGTGGATGTAGATGAAGATGAAATGGGAGATATGATACCGCGTGAAGAGTTCGACAGAGCACTGAAAGACCTGAGTCGAAACAAGGCCCCGGGAGTAAACAACATTCCATTAGAACTTCTGACGGCCTTGGAAGAGCCACTTCTAGCGTTAAAAGGTTCTGCTATTCACATTTAACCAAATATAACATTGATGATGATAATTTATGGCAATGTTTGCCGACAAGATAGAGAATGCAACGTTTAACACTAGATTGCGTACTCACGGCAGTTCTCCTTGGCCGTTTTTTGGTACGACTTGGAAAGAGAGAAAAATTAATGAATGATCGCCGATGCGTCGGTTCTCGATTGTGTTCAGGAGACGTACAGATTAATTGCGCGAAAATAGTTTCTCAAATGATCTCTTAACCCGGATTGCTTCCACGCAATCAGACTTTTGAATGAAATTACCTAAGGGACTATTTGAATAATAAAAAAATTGGAAATGAATGCAAAACAGTGAAATTTTGTAAAAAAAGTTGTCAGATTGGAAATTGAACACATTAATGGTCTCCCAAGTACAATCGAGACACCGCAATAAAGAGCGAACCTGTAACAAAGTTCATTTAAACATAAACATTATCTATGGTTAATTTAAAGAAAAGAATAAGCATAGATTTTCTGTACAGTGAAGCATCAGTATATACTCAAAGAACAAAGGCGTTAAACTATAAACATTAACAAATTTACAATGAATACAAAACTTACATTTTTATGTTTTTCTCATACATGGAGCAGTCCAACATTCGCTGCTTTTGTATGTGTGATATTTTGTAAAAATTAAATGTCCTGGCGTGCGCGTAAGTATTTTATATCCTCACAAGGTTTACAAAAGCGTTTCTTTTTCCTTGGTCATAACGTGGTTTTTCACACTAAAAGAAATATAACTTGTAGCGGTGCTACACAACACGTCTTAACAAGTCGGCGACCAAACATCAAAGGTAATGAAGTACATGTTAACATATCGGCGACCAGAAGTACAACTAACTATAAAGACTCTAGAATTTTCCTAACAAATGATAAATTGTTCTTTCTTCTGTTTCGCAGCTTCTTGCTATCAAGCGCTGCGGCAATGATTTTAAATCTCTGCGCCCGGCGAGTCACAGTGTTTAAAAGTACCTTTTAAACGCTGGCCGCGCGTCTTGGTATAGGCGCACGTCATAAACAGATTTCGTTCGTTTGCTCTCGCGTTGTCATGCTTAGTATCATTACAAACTACTGCTCGATGGCTGTCGTTTCCTATATGCAAAATGTCTGAAATCGAATAATATCACTTTGCTTCCCGCATGAGAAGCAATGTCTCCGTCAGGATCATTGCGACTCACGCGTAGTCGTGATATTATTGGTTTCGTGAAACAAGTTAGTATTACCTGCATAAATTCCTTACAATAGATTTTACATACTACATCAGGCAAAGTGGTTAACATACAGGGTATCGGGTAAGTATATTCGTACGACTAAAATTGATAGTAATTTGTCCATAGGGTAACTACATGACAATTGAACTGTGCTCTTTCTAATGCATTGTACAAGGATAACAACTGTTCATTTCACGGTAAAAGATAATGAAATTAAGATATAGATACACATACATAGATACATTATACATGGCATAATAAATATTAAAAAATAACAAAGAAGTAAATTACTTAACTTCGCAGGAAGTCTGGGTGCTGTGTGCACACGTGGGAAAAATATGTTACAAAAAAATTGACATTCTTGTTTTACAATGACATATTACAGGAATATTTTTGTCGTTGTTTCGTCGAAGATTTCCTGCATTAAATACGTAGCACTTTTCTTATTTGTGGCTTTCATGAGCTGCAAAAAAAAAAAAAAAGTTTCACTACACTTTGGTAGGTATGAGTTGCACTGGGAGTGGTAGAACTTACGGTATAAATGATAGCACTGCACTTGAGTGGGGAAATTGATTACACTTTCACAGTGGAGGAAAAGTAGGACATCACTTTCACTGTAGAAGTTGGAGTAGTTGTCGGGGTGTGATGTTGCGTTGGAAATCGTCGTGGGTCAGGAACTGGAAGACTGGTTCTGCAACATGTTGAGCCGTATGGTGGCGGTCTCTACTTCACTTGACACATGTCCGTGCTTCCATTTATGTTTTCGTACATGAAAAATACAGAAAAAAAGGCTGTATTTTAATGTGCTTACTTACTAATAACTTAGTCTAAAAGAAAATTGGATTAGGTAAGGATAACAATTGTTTATGTAAATAAGGTCTCATTCTCTTAGGAATGCTTAGTTCTCATATTTATCTATTCTTCCGGTTTTATTTGGTTCGACACGTTTTCGTCATTACTCGGCCTGGTCAGTAAATTCGGTAGCAATTGTCAAAATCGAGCTTAAGACTCTTCCGATTAGTGTCTTTATAATTTTACAAGGCACATGAGTGCTTAATTCATTGCTTTATCATATTTTATTTTGAATGCATTTCAAACACATTTGGCATCCGCGCTCGTTGTGCAAAGAAAAATTGATTGTTGAGCGCTCAACGTACACAGTGTTACGTCCGTTGGTCACAATCACGTGATAATAACTTAACAGTTCCACAACGCTAGCAGCAGTATTCTGCGAGAAGCAGAGCGTTTGGTGTCTACTAGCCGTGGTGTCAGTTTTTACACAGTTTTTCATCGACTCTGGATTTCTACATCGTGGTTTCGTGGTACAAGTACTTATAACATTATTTCACACGCGCTATTTCACACGTGTCCTTGGAGTTATCACCTTTTCAGCTCACACGTTATTATTAATTCGTGTTCACATTTATTTGGTCGTCGTGTTAAGGTTCACACGCACCACTTTTATACGTGTCCATTAATTACTAGTCTATAGTCGGTTCACACGCAGCAGCATATACGTGTCCATTTATTACTGACTCCATTATTACTACAAAGTACAGTTAACATTTAGTAGACATATCATGTCTAAAAATTATTTACAAAGAAATATTTAGTCTCTGTGACTACAAGGCCTGACGAAAAGCGTGTCTCTTGTTCGTAGTTTGTGCTTCCAAGGCACTTTAGGTTTACACTTTGTTCGAAATCTTGTTATTCTTTTCTTTTTACAATAGTTACTCTTTTCTCAAGTTCAGCTCTTTAATTTCTCTCTATTACGTCGTTAGTTTGAAGACATAGCCAATGTGGCTTCGTTTACGTGATGAACAGTTCGTGTTCAAACTACCATTAGGGAAATTGGGAAGCTTGGTGTTCCCTGTCGTGCAATTGCACATAACAAATCTTAATTGAACTCGTAATTTGCGGAGAATAAGCATAGCCCGTCGACAACCAATGTGTCACGACTATCCATTCGTATAACCTGTATATATCAATCATGCAACCAGCTCGTAAAATTCACTTCTCTACTGGGTAAGGTCGGATGGTAAGGACACTGGTTAGAGGAAAACACAAAAGACTTTTATGGAGTGAAGAGATTTGAAGACACAGTGTTAATGACGTATGATATGAGCTTAACACAAATTATTATCACCTTAGTTTTTCAGGACAAATAGTATAATTAAATCGATACAGTAGTTTCAGTGTCGTCTGATCCAGCTCTCTAAACAATTTTCTATGCATATCTAAAATTACTTAAACCATGCATTACCCAGTGAACTGTGTCTGTTAACTATCTTCTGTTCCATGTATCGTAAAATTGGTTTTCTAAAAAAAAAAAAAAAATCGTCGTATCTCGAGGAACTGAAATAGATATTTCTAGTACTAAATTAGTTTATTCATAAATGATCTTTGTAAGTATTTCAGCTGCACTGTGCCGTCAAATTGTTATGAGCGTATACGGTTTTCTCCGTATTATAATAAAATAATTGAGTTGCGCACTTCTTTCCTGCTACCTGGATCGTTATTGACTGACTTGATTCTTATATACTAAGCTGCTGCTTTTTGCCTGTTGCGTTTCATAGGTGGTCTCATAAAATTTGTTGTCACACACTCCTTATGCATAACATAACATTTACCTCATTAGAGTAAGCGACCTTAATCATTTTTTTTTCTTTTTAACCTACAAGCAATCATTCTGGTCTGAATGATCATTTTAATTTATTTCATTCAAGAGGAGAGAGCTTTGCTGTACTTAAAACTACTGGTAGCAGGTGGCACTTAGCACGTCCATACTGTAATATTTATTTGTCAGCTCTTTCGGCTGTGGCCGTTCATGGCTCAATTAAATTAAAACTAACTTACATGTAAGGCAAATCTTGCTCTCCTACAATAAATGTGTTTTACTTCATGTGCTCATATAAATTACTTATCTTGTTGTGGCAGGTCGACAGGGTGTTAGTCCTGTGCATTACTATTACATATGTAGGTACTTCACACATAGTATGACAACTTATAGTGTATATATATTTTATTTCAGCAGCTTAACTTAACAGATATTTTCAATGATTGACTCGGTATTTCTTCAAGTCTGCGGGATGAAACAATACTTTTAATCGTCCAGATACAGGGTCAGCTAATAGATAGCAACCAATGTGCGGCTTTCTTAATATAATATATGGTCCTTCATACAAGTGCTGCGACTTGCGATTCTTATGATGAATCAAAGATGGTTTGAAGTGGGTCTTTAATAGCACTCGTTCATTTATACGATACGATAAGACTTTGCTAATGTGTTTGTCATGCGCCTTTTTTCTTAGGTTGGCATGAGTGGTTAAAGATATGAGAGCTTGTCGTCTAATGTTGCTTCAGGGTGTTGTAATTTTGGGATAGAGTCTACCCATTCATTTCTTTCTAGCCGTTTAGAGACTAGTTCTGATGGTGTGGAACCAGTTGATGTGTGAGGTAAATTATTCACAATCTCTTCAAAGGGTGTGACGAAATCAATCCACCGTGTCTGCTGGTTTGGAATATACGTTCGTATGAAACGATTGAACTCTTTGAATACTCTTTCTGTGGGATTACTTTGCGGCCGGTACCGGGATATCAAAATTTGTCTGATGTTGTTGGTTACAAGGAAATTTCTCCATCGTTTCCCTACGAAAGTTGATGCGTTATCAGATAACATGGCTTCAGGCTTGCCAAAGCGAGGAAAATAGTCTTTCTCAATACGTCTAATTAGTGGAAGTATATTAGATGATTTCATTGCATAGAATCTCACGTGTTTGGTAAAAAAATCTAACAATACGACCAGATACTTCACACCTCCTCTTCCCTGAGGAAGTGGACCTGCATAATCCAAACTGACGATTTGGTTTGGTCTTTCTGTACGTATCGGGTTTAAAGGTAAGGCATTTGACAAGTTGAAAGGTTTCGCCTTTTGGCAAATGGAACAATTTCTTAATAATTGGTGCACCTTCTTGTGAAGATTAGGTACATAGCAGTATGTTGAAATCTTGCGTTTGCATTTTTCTGGGCCATAAAGACCCCAGGAGAGGTGAGAGTACCAAATGAGATGTTCACATAATCTTAGGAATACAGACACACCACCTTCCTGTCAACAGAGAAGTTCGATGAAACAAAACTCCATTGTGTACTTTATAAAATTTTGACAACGAGTGATCAGGGTTGTTTTGAAGAAGCTGTTTAATTTCTAGCCAATTGCGATCTGTGTCTTGAAGAGTATTCATTTGACGGCAAAGACGCAAAAAGTAACTCCGATGTAGAGGATCTTTCATAAGAAGAATTTTGTGATTAGAAACCTGTTCTATTAATTCAGTAGGCTCCGGCAATTCTTCCGGCATACGTGACAATGCATCAGCAATAATGTTGTTCTTGCCCTTTACGTAAATAATTTCAAAATCATACTCTTGTAGAAATAAACACCATCGAGTAAGCTGAGGATGATACAGTTTGCAAGAGAGTAGGAAGCTCAGTGCTTGATGATCTGAGTATACTCTGATTTTGTGACCATAAATATAGTGGTTAAAGCGGCGAAAAGCCCACACAACGGCCAATCCCTCTAATTCGGTTACCGAATATGATCTCTCACATTCGATTAAGACCCGACTGGCAAAACTGATTATTTTGACTTCCTCCTGCCCACTGCCCATCAGTTTTGTCTATTTGAAATAAACATGCACCTAATCCTTGAAACGATGCATCGCAAGAAATGCAGAAATCTAAACTCATGTTTGGATGACTTAAAATGTTACTCTTTAGAAGAGCTTCTTTGATCTTGTCAAAGGCTTTTTGGCATTCAGTAGTCCACATCCAGTGGACGTTTTTCTTGAGCAAATTTAACAATGCAGGATTGTTTATTGATTGATTCGGAATGAAGCGAGAGAAGAATGAAGCTAATCCAATGAAACCTTTTAGTTGCCTTTTAGTGCAAGGAACAGGGAAATTTTCTATTGCTGTTAACTTGCTGGGATCAGGTGAGATTCCTTCCGAAGAAATTATATGTCCTAAAAACTTGACTTCTTTCTTGGCAAATTTGGATTGTTGTAAATTTGCGGTAACACCAAAATCAGAGAATCTTTGAAAGATCTTTCGTAGGAGAGTTAAATGTTCTTCCCAGGAAGTCGATGCTATCAGTAAATCATTAACATAGACGGTGACTTGGTCAAGTAACTCTGGTCCTAGCACATGATCAAGTGCTGCAATAAAAACACCAGAACCAATGTTGAGACCGAAAGGTACTACACGAAAATGATAGGATCTGCCGGCAAAGATAAAGGCTGTGTACTTCCTCGATGATGATGATAGTTTCACCTGCCAATAGCTACTTCGGAGGTCTATTGAGGATAAGAACCTCACACTATGGAATTTTTGTAGTTGTTTCTCCAGTGGTTCTGGTCTTGTGCATACTGGAATGATGATTTTATTAATATTCCTTGCGTCCAAAACAAGTCTGACGCTTCCATCGTGTTTGAAAACAGGTAACAACGGGCTACTGTAGGGAGAGTGGGACGGTTCTATGATTTTCCACTTAAGCATTTTACGTATTTCTCGATTGACTGCTTCTTTACGGGACTACGGAACTGAATAGGTTGTTTTGCAAAAAGTATCATGGGGTTTCACTCTCATGTTAAATTCATAGTCTGTTATGATACCCGGTTTTCTGGAAAAAATGTTCACAAATGTAGATAATAGGTCATGTAGTTCATACTTCTGTCTGTCGTCGAGTCCGTCTGTTTCCACAATTTTTATGCGTAATTCGTCGGCAGTTGGTAATAAGTCGGGGTCGTTGTTGACGTCACTGAACTCGTCAACCGCACGGTGGTAATGTTTCCTGTCAGAAAGTCTACGTATTTTCACTTTACGTTCCAGGTTGGTTATCCTGACTTTGGTTCTCATTAGATGTATGGCCAGTGTCCTATCATCTAGTCTTAACGTGCACTTACCTTCAGCTAAATCAATGACAGCACGATTTCTTCGTAGAAAGTCCATTCCTAACAAGCATGGCACTGACAGATTCTTTACTACTAAAAATGCGCACTGTATACAGTCGGATTTAAATTGTATTGTTGATTGTACTTGCAAGCTAACCTTCTGTACTAGGGAGCCTACTGCTCCGGATACAGTACATCCTTGTACAGGAAGTGAAGGAATTTTTGTTACAGAGCACACCTTATGTACACACATAGACATAGCATTAATATCTGCACCTGTGTCGATGATGGCAATGGTTGGTATATCATAAATGTGAATCAGAGTTGACGCTTGTACTTGGTTTTCCCAAAGGTCGTTGTTTTGGTAGGTGTTCTTTTCGTCTAATAGTTCGTCCTGTAAGTCTCTGTCATCTTCGTATCTAATTACGTTGATATGTCTTTTAATGAAGTTGCCCCCCATTGGTTCCGCAGCTTCCCCGTGGAGGCCTAAAGAAGCTGCTAATGGTTTTCCGACTGGGGTGGAGCTGAAATGCCAGTTATTTTTACTTGACTAGTATTTTGCGACATACCAGGTCGAAAATTTGCGTTCGTATCCCATACGACTTGTGCATCTCTTGATTGCGTGTTACTTGACATCGCGTTTGGTGCTTGGTTCGCCTGTGTGTAGAACATGGTCGGATTTCCTTGGCGATTATGACCGGCGGTATCAGGAAAAGCATGCAACGAATTGTCCTGACTATTGTTCCTGAACTGTTGGTTGGGTTGGTGAGAAAATGTCGCTATTTTCGGCTGTGAAAAATTCATTTGGTGAGAGGGAGTGAAGTGACTCGGCTGACTGTACTGTTGTGGTCTGTTATAATTGTTCCATTTCTTTCCCTTGTGACGAACTCCATTATTCGTCTTGTTGTGCTGGTACTGGTAATTACCGTTGTGATTTATCGGTGGATTACCGTATTGTTGCTGTGTGTTTTGATAAATCGGATTGTATCTATTCTGGTGTGGATATTTGTTATATTGTTTTCCATTACGACGGTTGAAACTGTTATGATTGCCGTAAGGCTGAGCGTTTGGTTGTCCCGTGTTATATTGGTACGACATTCCACTGACGCAATTTGTTATGTGCTGCTGCGGAGCGGACGGTCCATTATTATAATCATTCCGCGCGCTCGCACGCACATCCTCATAGATCATATCCAAACTGTCAAGAACAGAAAGAAAGGCTTCTAGGTCTTCTTCACTCACATTAACTAGTTTTTCTCTCATTGACACAGGAAGTTTGGACTTTAAAATCATGACTACATCTTTGGTTGAAATGGGCGTGTCCCAATACTGAATTTTACGTAGATGTTTTTCTAAATAATGTCTCAAACCTCCTCCTTTGGTGTTGAAAGGTTCGGCGTTGTACCCCTCCTTTCGGAGTCTTTGTTGTATACCTGAACTCCAGAATTTATTCAAAAAATGCTTTTCAAAATCTGCATAGGTGTGACATTTGTCTATTATTTCTGTTCCCCAAATAGATCCTTCACCGTGTACATAGCCTAAGATGAACAGTATCCGCTGTCTGTCGTTCCATGATTCTGGAAAAGGACCTGTGAATGATTTTAGAAATACCATGGGATGTATATTTCGTTTTTCAGGTATAAAAGGCTGAAAACTCTGTGTTTTAGCACACTCTCGTCTCGCATTAGTTCAACGAGTGTTAGTTGATCGGTATGACTACGTGACGTGGAAGTTTCGTCACGCGTATTATTTACTGTTGGTGAGAATTGTACCTGACACTCGGGATATTGACTATTATCGTGTTCTGGCGGTAGCGAATACTCACTTTGATCGTCACCTTGCAATTCCGTAACTTGTCGTTTCAGTTGATCTATTTCATTGCTTAGCTGACGTTCCCAATCCGGAAGATCGTGGCTAAATGCTCGTCTGATTTCACCTAATTCACTGGTTAAAGAGTCACCAGAAGTACCGGGAGCGGTTAAGATTTCTGCTGTAGCAGATGTAATCGTACCCTTTAGTTCAGCGTGTACCTTGCTGACAATGTACTGTTCTTTGGATTGCATCCACTCTTCAAATTCCCTATTAAGTGTATTGCTTATACCGGTGTCGACATCTGCGATCTTTTTGTCTCTATTGACATCGGATATTTGCTGAGCAAGGTCTTCAATTCACTCGCCAACGTGGTTGACACCTTCTGTCAATTGGCTTACTCTCTTTGAAACATCACTCTAATGTTTCAAAGAGTCACTCGCAGTTGATTTACAGACATCTATTTGGGTCTGTATATCTGTGAACTTGCTACCAATATTGGTGTCGGCGGATTCCACCATCGAAAGAACACTATCAATGTTTGCGTGTACGCTTGCGGTTAGCTCGCTTGCGTAAGCAGTGGTAATGGCTTTAATTTTTTCCTCCACGGTGTCATTGGAATTTATGATTTGTGGTTGGATGTCGGTAATAACAGAATTTATATTGTTCATTCGCACTTGAGTGTCCTCTATCCTTGATTCTAAAGTGTTGAACCGGCTGTCACTTTGATTTGCTAACTGACTGATTTGCGTTTCAATATTGTCACTTTGGTTTGTTAACTGTCCCATTCGAGTGTCAAGATTACCCATGTGAGCTTCAAAGTTATCACTCCTGTTTGTAAGCTGTCCCATGTTTGCTTCAAAACAGGTTTTCATATCAGCAAACAATTTTAGTGCAGCTGACAGCGAGCATTCACGTGACTGCAACGCGGTCTGTGGCGCCGACAGCTCACGTGTCGCTTCGTCGTCTGTTGTTTCCTCACTACGAGATTCCGGTTTGTTTACACCCGCGCGCGGTCTAAGTTGCCTGGGTTGCTCATCAACCATCGTAAATTTAAATTACACTGCACGAGCTAGAAAAGATAATTTTTTTAAATTACGATTTTCACTTGTCAGGTGCGCCAAGGATTTCGCGTCCTGATTTCTCAGATACTGTTTGCGCGTTATAAACAATTGAAACACTGACACACGAAAATGCCAATATGGCAACGAGAGTGATAAAATAAATGAAAAACACTTATAGAGCACTGAAACTGGCACAGATAGCGGCCATTGTGATTCACTAAAATGCACAACAATGGAAATTCTTGCTAACTATTTCTAACTATTGTAAGCGAAATGATGTGATAGAGGCGGATCTAATAGCAAAAGGAAACTGAAATTTGGAAAGTAAATTGCTTGAGGAAAAGGAAAAAAAGCGTAGAGAGTGAATGTCACGAGCCGACTGAATGCTCGGTACGCAAAGCTTCAAACGTAATGAAAAATCGTACTCACATTAGTTGTCTTGCGCGCTGATATTTATTGCTGATGTGGATTCTTACTGCGATTTTCTGCATATGCGCCCTTTTTTTTATCACTGGTTTTGGCTTCCAATTTTCTCCAGATGGTAGCATGAAAATAAAAAGAACCAATTAGTTGTTTAGTCAAGTCCCTGTTCCGGCGCCACATCTAGCGTTAAAAGGTTCATTTTGACATTTAACCAAATATAACATTGATGATGATAATTTATGACAATGTTTGCCGACAAGATAAAGAATGCAACCTTTAACACTAGATTGCGTACTCACGGCAGTTCTCCTTGGCCGTTTTTTGGTACGACTTGGAAAGAGAGAAAAATTAATGAATGATCGCCAATGCGTCGGTTCTCGATTGTGTTCAAGAGACGTACAGACTAATTGCGCGAAAATAATTTCTCAAATTATCTCTTAACCGGAATTGCTTTCACGCAATCAGACTCTTGACTGAAATTACCGAAGGAACCTATTTGAATAATAAAAAAAGTTGGAAATGAATGCAAAACAGTGAAATTTTGTAAAAAAAAGTTGACAGATCGGAAATTGAACACATTAATCGTCTCCCAAATACAATCGAGACACCGCGATAAAGAGCGAACCTGTAACAAAGTTCATTTAAACATAAACATTATTTGTGGTTAATTTAAAGAAAAGAATAAGCATAGATTTTCTGTACAGTGAAGCATCAATATATTATCAAAGAACAAAGGCGTTAAACTATAAACATTAACAAATTTACAATGAATACAAAACATAAATTTTTATGTTTTTCTCATACATGGAGCAGTCGAACAATCGCTGCTTTTGTATGTGTAAATTTTGTAAAAATTAAATGTCCTGGCGTGCGCGTAAGTATTTTTTATCATCACAAGGTTTACAAAAGCGTTTTTCTTTTTCTTGGTCATAACGTGGTTTTTCACACTAAATGAAATATAACTTGTAGCGGTGCTACACAACACCTCTTAACAAGTCGCCGCCCAAACATCAAAGGTAATGAAATACATGTTAACATATCGGCGACCAGAAGTACAACTTGTGGTGTCACCGCCAGACACCACACTTGCTAGGTGGTAGCCTTTAAATCGGCCGCGGTCCATTAGTATACGTCGGACCAGCGTGTCGCCACTGTCAGTGATAGCAGACCGAGCGACACCACACGGCAGGTCTAGAGAGACGTACTAGCACTCGCCCCAGTTGTACAGCCAACGTTCATAGCAATGGTTCACTGACAAATACGCTCTCATTTGCCGAGACGATAGTTAGCATAGCCTTCAGCTACATTTGCTACGACCTAGCAAGGCGCCGTATTCAATTGATATTTATTATGTGAAGCATGTATCATCAAGAGCGATGTTCTACAATTGTGGATTAAAGTTAAGTATTATATCAACTACGCACTTTATTTGCAATTCTCAAGACATTGTCCTGTTCCAGACCTCAAGCCAGTCAGCGTGGAATTAAACGCGTGCATTTCGGCCTCCTCTACAAAAACAGTGTTGGCTCTTCTGCCAACACTACAAATTGGCGACGAGCTAAATCGTGTTTGTACCAATTGATCTTGCCTTAATTTCCTTGTGTCATGGCTTCGCCACAATCTCCAGATGTACTGTCCGAATTTTATCGCTTGCAGAATCAGCAGACGCAGGCCTTATAGTATGCCCTTGGACAGCTTGTCCAGTTCCAACGTGCAATGCAAAACGATGCGGCATCCGCCGCTCCACCGCTACCGCAGCCACAACATGCACTTGCAGCACCTTTTCGTCCGTTTGAAGCGGCACTGGAAAGCTGGACGGAGTGGTCACGCCAATTTGCATTCCATCTCGCCGCCTACAGAATTCAAGGTAACGAGCGGCAGCCATTTTTGTTGGCGTGTGTAGGTGTCCAAACGTACCGTGTGATAGTGAAATTGTTTCCCGACGCGACGTAGCAACTCTGTCCTACGACGAAATTTTGTCTGCATTAGATGCATATTTCAAAGAATCAGTCAATGTAGTTGCAAAAAGGTATACGTTCTTTCGTACAAAACGTACAGCCGGTCAAACTAATCGGGAGTGGGTTGCAACTTTGCAAGGCCTTACTAGGGACTGTGCTTTCGAGTGTGAATGTGGCCTCCCTTATTCAGATACTATGGTACGTGATGCAATTGCACAGAACGTTTCTGATGTTCGTATATGGGAACAGATTTTGAAACTAGTCAGTCCCTCCCTTCAACAAGTGATGTACATATTGGATAGGCAAGACACACTTGACTTTGCTCAGGAATCATTTGCAACTTCGCCAGCCGTGTGTCACGTTAACCGGCCCGACGGGCGAGCTGCACGGACCGGTAAACAGCCCTCGCGCCTGTCCGCGCAGCTGCAGACAAGCCCTCCGCTACGTTTGCCATGCAAGCACACAAATGCAGTGCTAAAATCTTGCCCGCGGTGTGCCACTCGACATTCGCGTGAGAATTGCCCATTGCACCAAGCTATTTGCTTCTTCTGTAATAAAAAAGGACATGTTCAGAGTGTTTGCCAGAAAAAGCTCAGATCGGACACTCACAACCATTCCAGGCCCTTTGCTCCACCCTGGAATCGGAATCGAACCAAGCATACTCAGGCTCGTGAACCTTCGCCCCTGGGCATTCATGTAGTTAATTCCACTCCGCCCAGTGCCACTCTCTCTAACAGTGACTATGTTCGTCCCACGAATAGTGTGCGTCGACGTCGCAGGAAATCACGTCAAGTAGCAAGTACTTCTGTACCAGTGTCTGTTCAAATTGCACGAGACAGTCGCTCTTGTCGCCAGCAGGACAATAAATTTTTGTAGATTTGGACATTCATGGCAACGTGATCCCATTCCAGCTCGATACCGGAGCTGCAGTTTCATTGATCAATAAAGACACATACCAACAACTGGGCACACCTCCGTTGCGTGCCACAAATGTTAAGTTAAATAGTTATTCCGGTCAGAATATCCCTGTGTTAGGGCAGTGCAGCCTTCTTGCAACATACAAGGGACAAACAAAACTTGTGTCATTTTACGTCCTTCGTTCTTCTTCTGCAGTGAACTTGTTTGGTTTAGATTTATTTCAGTTGTTTAACTTGTCTATAGTCAATCAGGTCCTATCAGTGAACCAGACTGTGCCTTCCGCCAGTGTTTCTAGTTTACGTGAAGAATTTGCAGACATTTTTGCACCGGGCGTAGGTTGCGCTATGAACTATACAGCACATTTGGGACTGAAAGTCAACGCTCAACCGAAATTTTTCAGAGCGCACCATGTTCCTCACACATTGCGTGATGAGGTCGCAAGAGCATTAAACGATTTAGAATCACAAGGTGTGATTGAACGTGTGCAGGCTTCTCTCTGGGCATCACCCTTAGTAAATTTGCCAAAACCTTCCGGAAAGTTGAGACTTTGTGTGGACTTCTAAGCTACAGTGAATCCACAATTAGTGATTCCAACTTTTCCTTTACCCCGCCCAGAAGATCTTTTTGACAAACTGTGCCCGGGTAAATATTTTTCGAAGTTGGACCTAGCAGATGCGTACTTGCAAATACCGGTGGACGAAGAATCCCAGCGAGTTTTGGTGGTTAACACGCATCTTCGTTTGTATTGATTCAAAAGACTGCCGTTCGGGTGTGCATCCGCCCCTGCATTGTTTTAGCAATATCTGCAAACTGTTTGTGCGTCGGTCCCTACTGCAGCAAACTATCTGGACGATATTGTGATCTCCGGAAAGACGGAAGAAGAACATTTAGCCAACCTCCGAACATTATTTCAGGTCTTGCGACAAAATGGTCTTCGCTTGCGGAAGGACAAATGTGTGTTTTTTGCTCGTGACTTACCATATCTGGGCCATGTACTCAATGCCCAAGGCATACATCCCAGTCCAGAGCACCTCCGTGCCATACAAGACTTGCCTTCGCCGCAGAATTTGAAGCAGCTACAGAGTGTGCTGGGTAAAATAAATTACTACCATCGCTATGTGCGCAATGCCTCTTCCATTTCAGCTCCGCTTCATCGCTTACGCCGTAAAGGTGTTCCGTTTGTCTGAACGACGGAATGCGAACACGCCTTTCGCCGGTTGAAATCGGCGTTGCTTTCAAATACTTGCCTTACGCCATTCGATTCCAAGAAAACCCTTTTGTTGATGGTAGATGCATCGGATTTCGAGATCGGTGCTGTGCTTGCGCACAAAGATGGCTCGCATGATCGCCCTATTGCCTTTGCGTCCAAATTGCTCTCGTCTGCGCAAAGAAATTATTCACAGATCGGGAAAGAAGCCTTGGCTCTCGTATTTGGTGTTACTAAGTTTCATGATTTCTTGTATGGTCGTCACTTTACCATCATCACAGACCAAAAACCTTTGACATCGCTTTTTCATCCGAACAAGCCTGTACCTCCACGTACAGCGCAGAAATTCATTCGCTGGTCTATTTTCCTCTCGCAGTACCGCTACGATATCTTGTATCGGTCCACTGCTAAGCACGGAAACGCCGATGCGTTGTCCCGTTTGCCTGTTGCTGAGGATAGAGCATTCGATTCTTCCGAACTTGCTTGTCTGTTCATTGATTCGGAAACCGATGATGTGGTCGAATCGTTTCCGATTGATTTTCGTCGTGTAGCTACAGCCACAGCTGCTGACCCTGTCCTTGATACCGTTTTGCGTTTTGTTGCTACTCAATGGCCCTTGTCAAAGTCACGGATCGAGGATCCGTTGGTTCGCCGATTTTTTGCTCACAAGGAGAGACTTTTTGTACGACGTGGTGTTTTGCGTTCTGATAACGATCAGTCCAGAGTCGTGGTCCCACGTTCGTTACAGTCCTCTGTTTTACGGCTTCTCCACCAAGGACATTGGGGTATAGTGCGCACGAAACAACTTGCTCGTCAGCACTGTACTTGGTTCGGAATCGATGCTGCGATTACGAATATGTGCTCTTTTTGCATGGCGTGTGCCGAACAACAAGCCGCACCACCACGGAAATTCTTTGCATGGCCGAAAGCCACTTCCCCTTGGCAACGCTTGCACATCGATTTTGCTGGTCCATTCTGGAATGCTCGATGGTTGGTTGTTGTCGATTCCTTCAGTAATTTTCCTTTTGTTGTCAGGATGCCTTCCACGACGTCATCTGCCACCATCCAAGCGTTATCTGCTATCTTTAGCATAGAAGGTCTTCCACAGACTATTGTTTCCGACAATGGCCCACAATTCATGTCCGCAGAATTTCAGTCATTCTGCAAGGCCAATGGTATTCAACATCTGACATCCGCGCCGTTTTCACCTCAGTCAAACGGTTCCGCTGAACGATTGGTCCGGACTTTCAAGTCACAGATGTTGTAGTTGAAAGAGTCGCATTCTCGGGAGGACGCGTTATTGCTCTTCTTGTCTTCGTATCGTTCTCAGCCCCGAGATGGTCGCTCGCCGGCTGCGTTGCTCCACGGTCGTCCTCATCGAACCTTGATGCCTTTGCTGCATCCACCGCATCAGGTTACTGTGCAGCGGCAGCCACCTCCTTTTGCTCCAGGCGACGTTGTATACTATCGCAACTATCGAGGTTCACGGCGTTGGCTCGCAGGGCGCGTTCTTCGCTGCCTCGGCCGCGCTATGTATTTGGTTTTGGGGGCCTCTGGTGAGGTGCGTCGGCATCTCAATCTGCTGCGCCTCTGTCGTCGCACGAGTTCTGCCGCTCCCCGTCTGCTTTCAGCGACGGTGCCGTCCGGTCAGCGCCCTGGGGACCCATCTACTGGCTCGCCTCATCCCCAGGTGTTACCGACGATGCCTTCCATTTTGCGCCATGGCGACGCGCCGCCGCCGCCGCCGCCTGTTCTCCCGCCGGCGACGCCCGCAGTGGACGCTTCGCTGCAGCCGCCAAGCGCCTCCTTGGGTCACGCGCCGCCGATCGCTTCCCGTGACCAGCTGTCGTCCGACAAGGAACTCTTGCCCGCTCCGGACCAGATGTCGTCTTCGCCCGTCGGCTGCCCCGCCCCGATGGAGGTCGAATCTTCGGTCCCTCCTGTCTTATTACGGGCGCATACACCGCATGTTGACGTGCACCCTGGACTAGGTTTTCAGGGCGTTTCCTAGCTCCCCTGGGGCCGATTGGCCGGGTGCGGGTGGCACAGCCTCGCCTGTTGTTAGGCTCCCACGGCGGGCGGAAGCCTTATAACACAACCGTACGCCGATTTGCGGGGGAGGAATGTGGTGTCACCGCCAGACACCACACTTGCTAGGTGGTAGCCTTTAAATCGGCCGCGGTCCATTAGTATACGTCGGACCCGCGTGTCGCCACTGTCAGTGATCGCAGACCGAGCGACACCACACGGCAGGTCTAGAGAGACGTACTAGCACTCGCCCCAGTTGTACAGCCGACGTTCATAGCAATGGTTCACTGACAAATACGCTCTCATTTGCCGAGACGATAGTTAGCATAGCCTTCAGCTACATTTGCTACGACCTAGCAAGGCGCCGTATTCAATTGATATTTAATATGTGAAACATGTATCATCAAGAGCGATGTTCTACAATTGTGGATTAAAGTTAAGTATTATATCAACTACGTACTTCATTTGCAATTCTCAAGGTATTGTCCTGTTCCAGACCTCAAGCCAGTCAGCGTGTAATTAAACGCGTGCATTTCGGCCTCCTCTACAAAAACAGTGTTGGCTCTTCTGCCAACACTACACAACTAACTATAAAGACTCTAGAATTTTCCTAACAAATGATAAATTGTTCTTTCTTCTGTTTCGCAGCTTCTTGCTATCAAGCGCTGCGGCAATGATTTTAAATATCTGCGCCCAGCGAGTCATAGTGTTTAAAAGTACCTTTTAAACGCTTACCGCACGTCTTGGTATAGGAGCACGTGATAGACAGATTTCGTTTCATTACTCTCGCCTTGTCATGCTTAGTATCATTACAAACTACAGCTCGATGGCTGTCGTTTTCTCACATGCAAAATGTCTGAAATCCAATAATATCACACAGTCCTGACCAAACTCTACCATCTGGTGAGCAAGATGTATGAGACAGACGAAATACCCTCAGACTTCAAGAAGAATATAATAATTCCAATCCCAAAGAAAGCAGGTGTTGACAGATGGGAAAATTACCGAACTATCAGTTTAATAAGTCACAGCTGCAAAAGACTAACTAGAATTCTTTACAGACGAATGGAAAAACTAGAAGAAGCCGACCTTGGGGAAGATCAGTTTGGATTCCTAGAAATATTGGAACACGTGAGACAATACTGACCCTACGGCTTATTTTAGAAGCTAGACTAAGGAAAGGCAAACCTACATTTCTAGCATTTGTAGACTTAGAGAAAGCTTTCGACAATGTTGACTAGAATACTCTCTTTCAAATTCTGAACGTGGCAGGGGTAAAATACAGGGAGCGAAAGGCTATTTACAACTTGTATAGAAACCAAATGGCAGTTATAAGAGTCGAGGGGCATGAAAGGGAAGCAGTGGTTGGGAAGGGAGTGAAACAGGGTTGTAGCCACTCCCCGATGTTATTCAAACTGTATATTGAGCAAGCAGTGAAGGAACCAAAAGAAAAATTCGGAGTAGGTATTAAAATCCATGGAGAAGAAATAAAAATTTTGAGGTTCGCCGATGACATTGTAATTCTGTCAGAGACCGCAAAGGACTTGGAAGAGCAGTTGAACGGAATGGATGGTGTCTTGAAGGGAGGATATAAGATGAACATCAACAAAAGCAAAACCAGGATAATGGAATGTAGTCGAATTAAGTCGGGTGATGTTGAGGGTATTAGATTAGGAAATGACACACTTAAAGCAGTAAAGGAGTTTTGTTATTTGGGGAGCAAAATTGATGATGGTCGAAGTAGAGAGGATATAAAACGTAGACTGGCAATGGGAAGTAAAGCGTTTCTGAAGAAGAGAAATTTGTTAACATCGAGTATTGATTTAAGTGTCAGGAAGTCGTTTCTGAAAGTATTTGTATGGAGTGTAGCCATGTATGGGAGTGAAACATGGACGTTAAATAGCTTAAACAAGAAGAGACTAGAAGCTTGCGAAATGTGGTGCTACAGTAGAATGCTAAAGATTAGATGGGTAGATCACATAACTAATGAGGTGTTGAATAGTATTGGGGAGAAGAGAAGTTTGTGGCACAACTTGACTAGAAGAAGGGATGGGTTGGTAGGACATGATTTGAGGCATCAAGGGATCACCAACGTAGTATTGGAGGGCAGCGTGGAGGGTAAAAATCGTAGAGGGAGACCAAGAGATGAATACACCAAGCAGATTCAGAAGGATGTAGGTTGCAGTAGGTACTGGGAGATGAAGAAGCTTGCACAGGATAGAGTGGCATGGCGAGCTGCATCAAACCTGTCTCAGGACTGAAGACTACAGCCACAACAACAAGAAGTGATTGAACAACATCCTGAACGTTGGCTTTCCACGGCAGTTTACTATCTACCTGAACGTCTCGAAATTTGAACTGTTCACTTTCACTAATCACATGCCCGTTCTGTGAAATTAAAACGCCGGGTTTTGTTGAATTATATGTTAGAAACTGTAAAAACTGAGTCGTATTGTGATTTACCGTCAGTTTATTTTCTACAATAGCAATATGCAATATGCAATAGCGCAGCACCCGTCTGTTCGAGTTGCAGCATTAGCGTCTACAAGAGGCTTCGCCAGAGAGCCTGTAGAGCCTGTAGTGGTGAAGCACTTTATGTGTCCCACCATCAATGTAAGGGTGCGAGGGTTACAGTATACCGGCAGCGGTGCAACGATTACAAGCTACTGGACACCGAGTAATAGTTCCATCCGCTGTCCGTAGCCGAATGCCAGAGTATCATAGATACACAATAGTAGAAATTCTCCGACAACGTCCTCGACGCATTTGCAATAACGCAGTACGCTTCTAAAGGAGAAGCTATTCCTGATAGCAGCACAAGTGTCTTGCAAGCACGTCGGCAGAGAGCCTGTTGTATGCAATGGCGAAGCAGTTTAGGTGACCCATCGTCAATTTGAGTTTGTGAGGTTTCGAGTAAATGGTCAGCATGGCGTAGGTTATAATCTACTTGAGACCCAGGAGAGGTTCCGTGCGGCGACCGTAGCCGAATGCCAGCGCCAGTATCATACACTGTGTGATCAAAAGTATCCGGACACCCCCGAAAACATTCGCTGCCAGGTACTCCATATCAGTGACCTCAGTAGTCATTAGATATCGTGAGAGAGCAGAATGGGGCTCTCCGCGGAACTCACGGACTTCTAACTTGGTCAGGCGATTGGGTGTCACTTGTGTCATACGTATGAACGCGAGATTTCCACGCTCCTAAACGTCCCTGGGTCCACTGCTTTTGATCTGATAATGAAGTGGAAAAGTGAAGAGACACATACAGCACAAAGGCGTACAGGTTGACCTCGTCTGTTGACTCACTGAGACTGCCGACAGTTGAAGAGGGTCGTAAAGTGTAATAGGCAGGCATCCATCCACACCATCACACAGAAATTCCATACTGGATCAGCATCCATTGAAAGCACTAGGACAGTTAGCCGGGAGGTGCGAAAACTTGGATCTCATGGTCGAGTTGCTGCTCATAAGCCACATCACGCCGGTAAATGCCAAACGACGCCTCGCTTTGTGTAAGGGGCGTAAATATTGCACGACTGAAAGTAGGAAAACGTTGTCTGTAATGACGAATCACGGTACACAATGTAGCGATCCGATGGCAGGGTGAGGGTATGGTGAATGCCCGGTGAACGTTATCTGCCAGCGTATGTAGTGCCAACAGTAAAATTCGGAGGCGGTGGTGCCACGGTAAGGTCGTGTTTTTCATGGAGAGGGCTTGCACCCCCTGTTGTTTGGTTGGCACTATCATAGCACAGGCCTACACTGATGTTTTAAGCAACTTCTTGCTTCCCACCGTTGAAGAGCATTTCGGGGATGGTGATTGCGTCTTTCAACACGATCAAGCACCTGTTCATAATGGACGGCCTGTGGCGGAGTGGTTACACGACAATAACATCCACGTAATGGACTGCCCTGCACAGAGTCTTCACCTGAATCCTAAAGAACACCTTTGGGATGTTTCGGAACGTCGACTTCGTGCCAGGCGTCACTGACAGACATCGATACACTAGCAGCACTCTGTGAAAGATGGGCTGCCATTTCCCAAGAAACCTCCCAGCAACTGACTGAAAATATGCCTGTGAGAGTGGAAGCTGTCATCAAGGCTATGGGCGGGCCAACACAATATTGAATTCCAGCACTATCGAGATGGAGGACGCTACTAACTTTTAAGTCATTTTTAGCCAGGTTTCCGGATACTTTTCATCACGTAGTCTAGATATAGACTAGCAGAATCACTCGGATAAGGCCTCGACGCATTCCGAAAACCGGAGGCCCATCTAATGGCTAGGCAATTCCTGAGGTCTGTATTAGTGTCTTGCAGAGACGCCGGCAAAGAGCCTGAACCACGTAGTGGCGAAACAATTTCTGTATCCCATCGTCAATGTGTAAGTGCGGGCGTTACACTCAACCGCCAGCGGTGCTTCGAACACTCAGGAGAGATACAATGCGGTGACCTTAGCCGAATTCTGACAACGTCCTAGAGGCACATGCAATAGCACAGCACCTGTCTGAATGAGGTGCAATTCCTGAAGGCAGCATTAGTGTCTTGGAAAGACGTCGGCAGGGTTCCTGAAATATGTAATGGCCCACCATGAATGAAAAGTGCGTGGGCTACGATCAGTGGCAGCTGTGAGTCAGTTACAAGCTACTGGACATGCAGGAGATGTCCCAACGGTGACCGTCACCGAATGACAGGGCAAGAAACATAGATATACACTATTAGAATGACTTCGATAATGTCATAGACGCATATACAATTGCACATCACCCGTTAGACGGAGATGTAAGTCCTGAAGGCAGCTTTAGAATCTTGGAGAGACCAGCAGAGAGCCGGTCGTACGCAATGGTGAAGCAATTTCGGTGTCAGATCGTTAGTGAGCGTGCGAGGGTTACAGCAAAACTGCAGCGGTGCATCAGTTACAGGCTACTTGATATCCAGGAGAGGTTCGATGCAGTGATCGTACACGAATGCCAGCGCCAGTATCATAGACATAAACTACCAGAATGACTCCGACAATGCCCTCGAAGTATATTCAATAGCGCAGTACCCATCTGATGGAGATGAAAATCCAGGGGGAGCATAAGTGTCTTGGAGAGACATCGACAGCCTGTCGTATGCATTGGGCACGGAATTTCTGTGCCCCATCGTCAAGGTCAAGATGCGAGGGTTTAGAGTAATCCAGCAGCGCATTCTGTAAACCTCGCACCCTCACATTGACGATGGGACATTGAAATTGCTATGCCATTTCATTCTACAGGCTCTGTGCCAACGTCTCTCAAACACATCAATACTGCCCTCAGCAACTACATTCTTTCAGACGGGAGCTGCGCTATTTCATATGCCTCGAGGGCAATGTCAACGTCATTCTTCTAGTGCTTGTCTATTATACATGTGTTGGCATTCGCCTACGGTCATCGAAAGGAACTTCTCCTGGGTATTCAGTAGCTTGTAAGCGACGCACCGCTTCCCGTTTACTGTAATCCTCGCACTCTCGCATTGACGATGGGACACATGAATTGCTTTGCACTGCATACTACAGGCTCTCTGCCGACGCCTCTCCGAGACACTGATGCCCCTCTGAGCATTTATATCTCCATCAGACGTGTGCTGTGCTATTTCATATATCTCAAGGACATTGTCACAGTCATTCTGCTAGTGCATATCAATGACACTGCTGATATGATTGGACTATGGCCATCACATGGAACCTCTGCTGCGTGTCCAGTAGCTTGTATTGGATGCAGCACTGTCACTTTATTCTAAGGCCAGAACCCCCACATTGATGATGGGACTCAGAAATTTCTTCTCCATTGGATGCGACAGGCTCTCTAGCGACGTCTCTCCAAGACACCAACGCTGCCCTCTGGAACTGCATCTACATCAGACTGGAGTGATAATAGTGCTGGAGTCGCCTACGGTCACTACGCTGCGCTATTGCATACGCCTCAAGGACATTGTCAGAGTCACTCGGCTAGTGTAAGTCTATGATTATGGTGCTGGAGTAAGGCTACGGTCACTGCCTCTGCTGGGCTTCCAGAAACTTGTAACCGATCCACAGATGCTGTGTTACTTTAAGCTTGGCACCATCATATTGCCGATGCGACAAAGAAATAGCTTCTGGGTTTTCAATAGATTGTAACCGATATATGACTGTCGGTTTTTCTGTAACCATCACACCCTCACGTTAACGATGGAACATAGAAATTGTTTCGCCATTGAAAACTACAGGCTCCCTGCCTACGTCTCTCCAAGACAATAATGCTGCTCTCAGGAATTGCATCTCCATGAGACGGGTGCTGTTCTATTTCATATGACTCGTGGACTTTATCAAAATCATTCTGCTAGTGTATACCTATGATACTAGCACTGGTATTCGGCTACAGACATCGCATGGAACCTTTCCTGCACATCTAATAGCTTGTAATCGATATACCACAGCCAGTTTACTGTGAACCTTGTGCTCTCGCGCGCGCGCGCGTGTGTGTGTATGTGTGTGGTTTGAGGTTTTCGAGCGCTAAACAGCGTGGTCATCAGCGCCCAAAAACATAGAAACAGGAACACATGCGGGGAAGGGACGAAGACGGACAGCGAACATGCAGAACGGCTAAAAGACACAGACCTTACACAGTTCCAAATCCTCACATACAGAGGCAAATAAGAGGAGAAGAAACGCGCTAAAAAAAGGAAAGGAAACACAAGAAAAAGAGAACAGAAATCCAAGTGAAACAAGTAGGTAATCATGACTGGCGGACCTCTCACCTAAAACCTGGGTGAGCCAGTCACCTAGCAGCACATTAAAATCCGCTCCCTAAAATCCGAGGCAACAAATTGGACAGGACACAAAACCGTACGACCCTAACCACAGTCGTTGCGTCGTCTTGCAAAATAGAGGGAAAATCCGATGGCAAGGAAACCACCACCCTCTGGTCAGAGAATAAAAGACAGTCAAGTAAAATGTGGCGGACAGTAATCTGGACGCCACAAGCAGTGCAAACTGGGAGAGTCCTCCCGCCGGAGTAAAAAACCATGCGTTAAGGGACTGTGCCCGATACGGAGGCGAGTGAGGAGAACCTCATCCCGCCTGCACGACTGGTAGGACGTACACCATGGCCACGTGGTGGCCTTGACCAGACGCGGCTTATTTTCACCGACTGACAGTCACTCCTCTTCCCATTGACGCATAACACGAAAACGCAAAAGGGAGTTAACAGCATGGAGGGGGACGGCACATTCAACAACGTGACGGAGGGAACATGCATCTTTGACAGCCACATCCGCCAATTCGTTTCCCTAATACCCACGTGCCCCGGCACCCAGCAGAAAGAAACCTCCTTCCCCTGCTGTTGCAGGTGGAGTAGGACATCATGCATGTTCTGGACGACCGTATCCGCTGGGTACAAGTGTTGCAAGGTCGGAAGGGGACTCAGGGAGTCAGAACAGATGAGAAACTTAAGACTGGGAACACATCTCATCTGCTCCAATACCAGCAAGATCGCAAACAATTCGGCATCAAAGATGGTAAACGCTGCAGGAAGCCGTTACTTGACGACTCGATCAGGGAAAACAACAGTACGACGAACAGAGTCCCCTGTTTAGAGCCATCCGTGAATACTGGTACATGGTCGGGATGCCGGTTTAAAATATCGTAAAATAAGGACGTAAAAACAAACGCAGGAGTGCAGCTCCTCCGGTACTCTGACAAGTGTAAAAGTACGCTGGGTCTCTGGAGCAACCAGGGAGGCAGGCGGGTAAAACCCTGGAGTTGGGGTGCCACACGCTCCACACCAAGGGACTCAAGCAAATGCTGGGCACGACCTCACGTGGGCGATGGGGCACAGAAGTAGCTTCGCCATTGCATACTATAGAATCTATGCAGAAGTCTCTCAACGACACCAATGACTTCCTCAGGAATTGCATCTCCATCAGACAGGTGCTGCCCTATTACATATTCGTTGAGGGCGTTGTTCCATTCACCTCCGAGTCAGCCTACAAGTGTATATCTATTATAATGCGGCTAGAATTCGGTTATTGTTACTGCGTGGAAACTCTCCTGACTGTCCAGCAGCTTGTGACGGATGCACCGCTGCCGACTTACTGTAACCCTCGTACCCTCACATTGACGATGAGACGCAAACTGCTTTGCCATTGCATGCTACAGGCTCTCTGCACCGTTTGTTGCAATATGCTTGGGACAACAGTACATTTTCAGGCAGACAAACTTTCGAAGTTACAGTAGTTACAATTTTCAACAACAGATGGCGCTGCGGTCTGGGAAACTCTATAGTACGATATTTTCCACATATCCACCATGCGTAGCAATAATATGGCGTAGTCTCTGAATGAAATTACCCGAAACCTTTGACAACGTGTCTGGCGGAATGGATTCACATGCAGATGAGATGTACTGCTTCAGCTGTTCAATTGTTTCTGGATTCTGGCGGTACACCTGGTCTTTCAAGTGTCCCCACAGAAAGAAGTCACAGGGGTTCATGTCTGGCGAATAGGGAGGCCAATCCACGCCGCCTCCTGTATGTTTCGGATAGCCCAAAACAATCACACGATCATCGAAATATTCATTCAGGAAATTAAAGACGCCGGCCGTGCGATGTGGCCGGGCACCATCTTGCATAAACCACGAGGTGTTCGCAGTGTCGTCTAAGGCAGTTTGTACCGCCACAAATTCACGAAGAATGTCCAGATAGCGTGATGCAGTAATCATTTCGGATCTGAAAAATGGGCCAATGATTGCTTTGGAAGAAATGGCGGCCCAGACCAGTACTTTTTGAGGATGCAGGGACGATGGGATTGCAACATGGGGCTTTTCAGTTCCCCATATGCGCCAGTTCTGTTTATTGACGAAGCCGTCCAGGTAAAAATAAGCTTCGTCAGTAAACCAAATGCTGCCCACATGCATATCGCCGTCATCAATCCTGTGCACTATATCGTTAGCGAATGTCTCTCGTGCAGCAATGGTAGCGGCGTTGAGGGGTTGCCGCGTTTGAATTTTGTATGGATAGAGGTGTAAACTCTGGCGCATGAGACGATACGTGGACGTTGGCGTCATTTGGACCGCAGCTGCAACACGGCGAACGGAAACCCGAGGCCGCTGTTGGATCACCTGCTGCACTAGCTGCGCGTTGCCCTCTGTGGTTGCCGTACGCGGTCGCCCTACCTTTCCAGCACATTCATCCGTCACGTTCCCAGTCCGTTGAAATTTTTCAGACAGATCCTTTATTGTATCGCTTTTCGGTCCATTGGTTACATTAAACCTCCGTTGAAAACTTCGTCTTCTTGCAACAACACTGTGTTCTAGGCGGTGGAATTCCAACACCAGAAAAATCCTCTGTTCTAAGGAATAAACCATGTTGTCTACAGCACACTTGCACGTTGTGAACAGCACACGCTTACAGCAGAAAGACGACGTACAGAATGGGGCACCCACAGACTGCGTTGTCTTCTATATCTTTCACATCACTTGCAGCGCCATCTGTTGTTGAAAATTGTAACTACTGTAATTTCGAAAGTTTGTCCGCCTGAAAATGTACTGTTGTCCCAAGCATATTGCAACAAACGGTGTATTTCTATCGCTGCTCGTTTAGTTTTTATTGCCGTTTCAAATGTACCGGTCATTTTTGAAACACCCTGTACGATCTGACCCGGAAATTACTTCACCATTGCAAAAACAGTCAATGTACCGATGCCATTGGGAGACTCTAATGGTGCCCTTAGGAAATGTCTCACAATCAGACAGTGGCTACGCTATTGCATATGCCTGAAGGACATTGTCAGAGTCATTCGGCTAGTGTAAGTCTACGATGGTGGTGTTGACGTAAGGCTACGGTCACTGCCTCTCCTGGGCTTCCAGAAACTTGTAACCGATCCACAGCTGCTGTGTTACTTTAAGCTTGGCACCATCATATTGCCGATGGACAAAAAAAAAAAAAAAAAATTGCTTCACCATTGCAAACTACATGCCCTCTGTCTCTCCAGACACTAGTGCTGGCCTCAGGAATAGCCTCGTTATTGGGTGCTGCGCTAACATATGCATCGTAGACATTGTCGGAGTTAATCCGGTAGTGGCGCCGGAATCCGGCTTCGTTCACTATGTGAAACCTCTCGTGGGTGTAGAGCAGTTTGTTACCGATGGAACACTAGGGTTCCATGTAAGCATCGCTCCCTCACATTGACGATGGGACTCATAAATTGCTTCTCCAGTTCATGCAACCGGCTGCCTCTCGACGTCTCTAAAAGACACTATTGCTGCCCTCAAAAATTGCCTTTCATTAGTGAGGTGGTAATGCACTTGCCTCAAGGGCATGGACGCTGCCAGTCTGTATATATTGGATCCTGGCCCTGGCATTCGACTAAGGTCATCGCATAGACCATCTCCAGTTTGTCCAGCAACTTGTAACCAATGCACAGCCGCCGAATTACTGAAACCCTAGCACTCTTACATTGATGATGATGTTTTTGTTGTTGTCTCCAGTCCTCAGACTGGTTTGATGCAGCTCTCCATGCTACCCTATCCGGTGCAAGCTTCATCATCTCCCAGTACCTACTGCAGCCTACATCCTTCTGAATCTGCTTAGTGTATTCATCTCTTGGTCTCCCTCTACGATTTTTACCCTCCACGCTTCCCTCCAACACTAAATTGGTGATCCCTCGATGTCTCAGAACATGTCCTACCAAACGATCCCTTCTTCTAGTCAAGTTGTGCCACAAACTCCTCTTCTCCATACTTCTATTCAATACCTCCTCTTTAGTTATGTGATCTATCCATCTAATCTTCAGCATTCTTCTGTAGCACCACAATTCGAAAGCTTCTATTCTCTTTTTGTCCAAACTATTTATCGTCCATGTTTCACTTCCATACATGGTTACACTCCATACAAATACTTTCAGAAACGACTTCCTGACACTTAAATCTATACTAGATGTTAACAAATTTCTCATCTTCAGAAACGCTTTCCTTGCCATTGCCAGTATACATTTTATATCCTCTCTACTTCGACCATCATCAGTTATTTTTCTCCCCAAATAGCAAAAAAATGGTTCAAATGGCTCTGAGCACTACGGGACTTAACAACTGTGGTCATCAGTCCCCGAGAACTTAGAACTACTTAAACCTAACTAACCTAAGGACATCACACACATCCATGCCAGAGGCAGGATTCGAACCTGCGACCGTAGCAGCCGCGCGGTTCCCGACTGCGCGCCTAGAACCGCGAGACCACCGTGGCCGGCCCCAAATAGCAAAACTCCTTTACTACTTTAAGTGTCTCATTTCCTGATCTAATCCCCTCAGCATCACCCGACTTAATTCGATTAAATTCCATTATCCTCGTTTTGCTTTTGTTGATGTTCATCTTATATCCTCCTTTCAAGACACTGTCCATTCCGTTCAACTGCTCTTCCAAGTTCTTTGCTGTCTCTGACAGAATTACAATGTCATCGGCTAACCTCAAAATTTTTATTTCTTCTCCATGGATTTCAATACCTACTCCGAACTTTTCTTTTGGTTCCTTCACTGCTTGCTCAATATACAGATTGAATAACATCGGAGACAGGCTACAACCCTGTCTCACTCCCTTCCCAACCACTGCTTCCCTTTCATGCTCCTTGACTCTTATAACTGCCATCTGGTTTCTGTACAAATTGTAAATAGCCTTTCGCTCCCTCTATTTTACCCCTGCCATCTTTAGAATTTGAAAGAGAGTATTCCAGTCAACATTGTCGAAAGCTTTCTCTAAGTCTACAAATGCTAGAAACTTAGGTTTGCCTTTCCTTAATCCATTTTCTAAGATAAGTCGTAGTGTCAGTACTGCCTCACGTGTTCCAACTCTTCTGCGGAATCCAAACTGATCTTCCCCGAGGTTGGCTTCTACCAGTTTTTCCATACGTCTGTAAAGAATTCGCGTTAGTATTTTGCAGCAGTGACTTATTAAACTAAGAGTTCGGTAATTTTCACATCTGTCAACACCAGCTTTCTTTGGGATTGGAATTATTATATTCTTCTTCAAGGGTATTTAACCTGTCTCATACATCTTGCTCACCAGATGGTAGAGTTTTGTCAGGACTGGCTCTGCCAAGGCCGTCAGTAGTTCCAATGGAATGTTGTCTACTCACGGAGCCTTGTTTCGACTCAAGTCTTTCAGTGCTCTGTCAAACTTTTCACGCAGTATCATATTTCATCTTCATCTACATCCTTTTCCATTTCCATAATATTGTCCTCAAGTACATCGCCCTTGTATAGACCCTCTATATACTCCTTCCACCTTTCTGCTTTCCCTTCTTTACTTAGAACTGGGTTTCCATCTGAGCTCTTGATATTCATACAAGTGGTTCTCTTTTCTTCAAAGGTCTTTTAAATTTTCCTATAGGCAGTATCTATCTTACCCCTAGTGAGATAAGCCTCTACATCATTACATTTGTCCTCTAGCCATCCCTGCTTAGCCATTTTGCACTTCCCGTCGATCTCATTTTTGAGAGGTTTGTATTCCTTTTTACCCTCTTCAATTACTGCGGTTTTATATTTTCTCCTTTCATCAATTAAATTCAATATTTATTCTGTTACCCAAGGATTTCTACTACCCCTAGTCTTTTTACCCACTTGGACCTCTGCCGCCTTCACTACTTCATCCCTCAGAGTTACCTATTATTCTTCTACTGTATTTCTTTCCCCCATTCATGTCAATTGTTCCCTTATGCTCTCCCTGAAACTCTGTACAACCTCTGGTTTAGTCAGTTTATTCAGGTCCCAGCCCCTTAAATTCCCACCTTTTTGCAGTTTCTTCAGTTTTAATCTACAGTTTATAACCAATAGATTGTGGTCAGAGTCCACCTCTGCCCCTGGAAATGTCTTACAATTTAAAACCTGCTTCCTAAATCTCTGTCTTACCATTATATAATCTATCTGATACCTTCTAGTATCTCCAGGATTCTTCCGTGTATACAACCTTCTTTCATGATTCTTGAACCAAGTGTTAGCTATAATAAAGTTATGCTCTGTGCAAAATTCTACCAGACGGCTTCCTCTTTCATTTCCCTCCCCCAGTCCATATTCACCCACTATCTTTCCTTCACTCCCTTTTCCTACTGTCAAATTCCAGTCACCCATGACTATTAAATTTTCGTCTCCCTTCACTACCTGAATAATTTCTTTTATCTCGTCATATATTTCATCAATTTCTTCATCATCTGCAGAGCCAGTTGGCATATAAACTTGTCCTACTGTAGTAGGCATGAGCTTCGTGTCTATCTTGGCCATAATAATGCGTTAACTATGCTGTTTGTAGTAGCTTAGCCGCGCTTCTATTTTTTTATTCATTATTATACCTAGTCCTTCATTACCCCTATTTGATTGTGTATTTATAACCCTGTATTCGTCTGACCAAAAGTCTTGTTCCTCCGGCCACCGAACTTCACTAATTCCCACTATATTTAACTTTAGCCTATCCATTTCCCTTTTCAAATTTTCTAACCTACCTGCCCGATTAAGGGTTCTGACATTCCACGCTCCGATCCGTAGAACGCCAGTTTTCTTCTCTTGATAACGACGTCCTCTTGAGTATTCTCCGCCTGGAGATCCTAATGGGGGACTATTTTACCTTGGGAATATTTTACCCAAGAGGACGCCATCATCATTAACCATACAGTAAAACTGCATGCCCTCGGGAAAAATTACGGCTGTAGTTTTGCCTTGCTTTCAGCCGTTCGCAGTACCACCACAGCAAGGCCGTTTTGGTTAGTGTTACAAGGCCAGATCAGTCAATCATCCAGACTGTTGTCCCTGGAACTACTGAAAAGACTGCTGCCCCTCTTCAGGAACCACGCGTTTGTCTGGCCTCTCAACAGATACCCCTCCGTTCTGGTTGCACCTACGGTACGGCCATCTGAGGCACGCGAGCCTCCCCACCAACGGCAAGGTCCATGGTTGATGGGGGTGTCCATTAGCTTTTATCGACTTAACCTCTCCTGGGTTTCTAGTGGCTTCAAACTGATCCACTGCTGCCAGTTTCCTGTAAGCCTGCACCAACACGTTGACTATGGGACACAGAAGTTGCTTCGCCATTTAATATTACATTCTCTCTGCTGACGTCTCTCCTAAATTTTAGTGCTGCCCTCTGGTATAGCCTTGCTTAGACGGGTGCTGCACTATAGCACGCTCAGTCCGGAACCGCGCGACTGCTACGGTCGCAGGTTCGAATCCTGCCTCGGGCATGGATGTGTGTGATGTCCTTAGGTTAGTTAGGTTTAAGTAGTTCTAAGTTCTAGGGGACTGATGACCACAGAAGTTAAGTGCCATAGTGATCAGAGCCATTTGAACCACTATAGCATATGCGTAGTGGACATTGTCTTGAGTTATTTTACTTGTTTATGTCTATGATACTGATGCTGTCATTCGGATATGGTCGCGCATGGGCTTCTCCTGGATGTCGAGTACCTTGTAAGGGTCGCACTGCTGCAGCTTTACTGACACCGTCGCAACGTCACATTGGCGATGGGACACAGAAATTGTTTCGCCATTGCATACTACAGGCAGCGTGTCAGCGACTTTCCAAGACAGTAATGCTGCTCTCCGGTACTGCATCTCCATCAGATGGGTGCTGCGCTATTGCATATGAGTCGAGTCCATTGTCAAAATTAGTCTGCTACCGTATATCTATGACACTGTCGCTGGCATTCAGACCCCGAGTTGAACCCGTTCTGGGTGTCCAGTAGCTTGTAACCAATGCATCGCTGCCGGTTCACTATAAGCCTCGCTCCATCACATTGACTTGGGACCCATAAATTGCTTCACCGTTGCATACTACAGGACCTGTGCCTACATCTCTCCAAGACTCAAATCCCGCGCTCAGGAATTGCATCTCCATCTGACAGGTTGCTGCGCTATTCCATATGCATCTTGGACATTGTCTGAGTCATTCTGATGGAGTATGATACTGGCGCTGACCTCTCCTTTGATTCCTGTAGCTTCTAACTGATGCACCACTGCCAGTTTACGGTAATCCCCTACACTGACAATCGGAATCATCAGTTGCTTGCTATGGCATACTACAATTTTCCTGCCGATGTCTCTCCAAGACACTAGTGTTGTCCTGAGGAATAGTGTCGTTATTAGATGGATGCTGCACTGTAGCATATGTGCCATTAACATTGTTGGAGTCATTCTGATAGCGTATATCTATTATACTGGCGCTGGCATTTGGCTACGGTCGCCACTTTGAATCCCTCCTGGATTGCAGTAGCTGGTAACCGATGCACAGCACCCGGTTTAATGTATGCCTTGTACCCTCAAATTGTCAATGGAACACAGAAATCGCTTCGCCATTGCATAGTATAGGTTAACTGCCAACGTCTCTCCAAAAATTTGATTCTGCCTTCTGGCACAGCCTCACTTAGGCTGGTCCTCCACTATAGTATATGCGCTGTGGACATCGTCGGAAACATTCTGCTGGTGTATTTCTATGATACTGCTGCTGACATTCTGCTACAGTCACTGTATAGAAACTCTCCTGGGTGTCCAGTACCTTGTAACTAACACATCGCTTATAGTTTACTGAAACTCCGCCTACTCACATAGACGATAGGACACAGAAATTTCTTCTTCATTGCATATTACAGGGTCTATACTGACGTCTCTCCAGACCGTTGATGTCGCCCTCAGGATTTATAACTTCACCAGACGGATACAGCGCTATTGCACATACCACGTGGCTGTTGTCGGAGTCTTTGCACTGGCATTCGGCTATGGTCAGCACATGAACCTCTCCTGGATGTCCAGTTGCTTGTAAGTGATGCAAGACTGCCAGTTTACTGTAACACTCGCACCCTCACAATAACGAAGCGACCTATAAATTGCTTCGCACTGCATACCTGAGGATCCCCGCCGACGTGCAACCAAGACACTAATGACGCAATCGGGGTTTGCAGATCCATAAGAGGAGTACTGCTATGTTGCACATGCCTCAAAGACATTGTCGGAGTCATTATGATAGTGTCCATCTATCATACTGTCCCTGGAATTCGGCTATGATCACCACATGAAATCTCTCCTCGTTGTCCAGTAGCTTATACCTATGCACCACTTCCAGTTTCCTGTACCCTCGCACCCTCATAGTACTGTGGGGCACAAAAATTGTCTTATCACTTACTACAGACTCAATAGCGATGTCTCTCCAGGATACTAATGCCGCCCTCCGGACTTGCCTCTCCTTCTGACGGGTGTTGTGCTATTGCACGTGCTTCGAAGACATTGCTCGAGTTATTCTGAAAGTGTATGATACTTCCGCTGTCATTCGGCTATGGTCAACGTATGGAACCTCTCCTGGATGTCCAGTAGCTCGTGACAGATGCACTGCTGCCAGTTTACTGTAACCCTCGGACCCTCAAATTGACGATGGAGTAACAAAATTGCTTCGCCATTGAATGCTGTAGGCTCTTTGCCGACGTCTCTCAAGGATACTAATACTGCCAATTGCTTTGCCATTAGACAACTGCTGGCCTAATTCATATGCCACTAGGACATAGTCAGTCTACGATACTGGCGCTGCCATTCAGCTGCGGTCAGCACATGGAATCTCTCCTGGGAATCCAGTAGCTTGTAAGGGACGCACCGCTTGTGCTTTACTGGTACACTTGCAACCTCGCATCGGAAATGGGACACAGAAATTGCTTCGCCATTGCATACTACAGGCTCTCTGCCGAGGTCTTTTCAAGACACTAATACTGCCCTCAGGATTTGCATCTCCATCAGACAGGTGCTGCGCTATTGCATTACCGTCGTGGACGGTGTCGTAGTCACTTTGATAGTGTATATATATATGTTACTGGCGCTGGCATTCAGCTACTATCACCTCATTGAACCTCATCTGAGTGTCCTGTGGCTTGTAATCGATGAGCCGCTGCCGGTTTACTCTAAGCCACGCACCCTCACGTTGACTTTGGGGCACAGAAATTGTTTGACCATTGCATGCTACCTGCTCTCTGCTGGCCTCTTTCGATGATACTAATGTCGCCCTCATGAATTGCCTCGTGATTAGTCAGGTGCTGCACTATTGATATGTGTTGAGACCACTGTCGGAGCTATTCTGATAGTGTGTATCGGTGATACAGGCGTTGGAATTTGGCTATTGTCACTGCATGGAATCTTCCCTGGGTGTCCAATATCTGGTAACCGATGCACTGATGCCGAATTACTGTAACCCTCGCTCAGTCAGATTGACGATGGGACACAGACTCTGCATCACCACTGCATACATAAGGCTCTCTACCGACCTCGTTCCAAGACACTAATGCAGCCCTCCAGAGCCACATCTGCATGTGACGAATGCTGTGCTACTGAATATGACTTGCGGACATCGTCGGAGCTATTCTGCTAGTTCATGATACTGGCGCTGGCATTCGCTACGATCAAAGAATCGAAAATCTCCTTGCTGTCCTTTAGCCTGTAACTGATAGAACGATGCTTGTTAATTGTAACCCATGCACACTCACATTTACATGTGCGCCGCCATTGCATACTGCAGGTTCTCTGTTGACGTTTCTCCAAGACACTAATGTTGACATGAGGGACCGTCTCGCCATTAGATGGGTGCAGCGGTGTGTGGAGGACATTGTCGGAATCATTCTGCTAGTGCATATATACGACATTGGCGGTGGCACTCTGCTGTGTTCACCCCACTGAACCTCTGCTATAGCTCTCCAGTAGCTTGTAACTCCTGCACTGCTGCCCGTTTACTGTAGCCCTCGCTGCATGACACTGTCGATCTGACATGGAAACTGCTTTACTACTGTATACTGCAAATACTTGTCCCCCGCCTTTAGACGGATGCTGCACTACTGATATGCGACAAGGACATTGTCAGAGTTATTCTGATGGTGTGTAACTATGATACTGGCGCAGTCATTCGGCAACGGTCACCGCACTGAACCTCTCATGGGTGTCCAGTAGCTTATAAATGATGCACCGTTGCCGGTTTAAGCGTTCCACCCTCACATTGACGATGGGACACATGAATTGCTTCACCATTGCCTACTATAGACTCTGCCGACGTCTCTCCAGACATCAATTCTGTCTTCAGGAGTTCCCTCGCCATTTGTCGGGTGCTGCGCTATTGCATATTCTTCGACGACATTCTCGGAATCACTGTTTTACTGTAATCTATCACCATCACAATGACAATGGACAAAGAAATTCCTTCCCCGTTGCATACTTCAGGCTCTCTGTCGATGTCTCTCCAAGACACTAATGTTGCCCTCAGGTTCTCCCTCGCCATTTGACGGGTGCTGATTGCATATACGTCAACGACTTTGTCAGAATCATTCTTTTATATATATATATATATATATATATATATATATATATATATGTATGTATGTATTAAATCTTTCCAGTTCTTATTATTAACTACCCCGTCATTAATTGCTATACCTTCTAGCCACTGTAGCTTAGTTGGTAAGATGACTGTGCTACAAGTGTAACATATGTTATTACTACAAGCGTTCACTTCTCTACAAGAGCCCATTACACTCCAAAACCTGATATAGTCGATATTATGCCTGGGTGGGTAGAGCATCCGGACCTTATTGTAAGTGAATGGTCCTGTGATGATTCGGAAAACGACTGGAAGAAGGAGAAGAGGTAACGGGTACTCCTACCCGATAGCATAAGAGTGATAATTGTTGGTCCATCAAACTGCAGCAGGATTAACTTTCTCATGTTACTACCAACAGATCCAGACACAGTCTGCTTTCAGCATAAATGTGTATTAACACTGTCACCGTGACGCTAGGATAGACAAAACTTTCGTTGTCAATGGTAAAAAACCATACGTACTGGGCACGCAGCCTATAACTTCAAATGAAAAAATAATGCAGATAGAGAATCGGGAATTTCAAACAACAGCACGTCTATAAACTTCATTTCCGCAAAACCTTCAAAAACTGTAAAATTTTCACCTAAAAGTCTGGAGATTTATGATGAAATACTGCAATTAACTGGTATACGCAGGAAAGCAGGAAACCAATGCAGTGCGAAATTCAGAGACATTATGAAACCATTATTAGTAGACGGTCGGTGTCGCAGTGGTTATGGTATGGACATTCAGCATAAAAGGATGAGCAATCAGTCTCATCAGTATATATACTATGACGTCCACAATGAGATAATAGACCTATTACGACTGCTCATGGCATCAACTGCAGCTGTCAATATCGCTCATTCGAATGAGGTTGTCTCAGTAATTTTAGAACCAAGAGACAGAGGTATAATCGAACGAGTACGGAGACAGTAATACAAGAATTGCACAGACCTGCACGCATCACATTGCCTCGTAGGTACGTTATGATTGAAAGTTTGGATGACTTATGACAAGCTCATCTTGTAGCTATGATACAATGTTTCCGTGAGAATAAAGGATTCAAATATATTTTAATCGTTATTGGTACACGCTCCAAGTTTGTCTAGGCATTGCCTGTTAAAACTAATAAAACGGGAGAAATGTCACAGATGTTTTTGAGCGTATGTTGCAGACAGGGACGAATCGATGCTCATACGACCTCCAAACCGATTATAGTGGACAGTTTTACAACAGGTATTTCAAGACCGTGGTGCTGCAGTATGGAATACACCTTTACTAAACAATAACCGACCTGAAGGCGAGTATCGTGCAGCACCTGAACAGAATAATAAATGGTCAAATGGGGATGTGTATTTTAATTTTCGCGGCTCATAGAAATGGACAGGTATCCTTCCAGAAACAACTGCACAATAAAATCGAACCAAAGGTAGCACAAAAAAAATTAGACCAGTCGATGTTCGCGATAATGGACTCCTGGACATGGTGCAGTATCGTATTATAATGTTGGATCCACGTAAAGAGAAATTTGATGTGGGTGATTTGGTTAGTATCTCAAAACAAAAGGCAGCATTTAAAAAGTCATACCTCCCAAACTGGTCGAATGACATATTGACTGTTTTCAAAGCGCAGAGGACAAATCCCAGAACTTACATATTACAGGATAGCGGTGGAACTGAAATTTGAGGAAGTTTTTACACCGAGGAAATGCAGAGGAACTCAGGACCAAACGTGTTTCTCATAAAGCATGTCATAAGACGTCGAGGTAATAGAGCACTAGTTAATTGGCTTGGTTTTCGTTTGACACTAAACACCTGGAGTGACGCTGACGATTTGCTATATAATAGGGGTGCACAGACCATGTGGAATTGCGCATTAAGATGTCGCTGCGGAACCATAAACCTACTGGGTTGCGTGTGTTACGAAAAATACAAATAACGTCTACCCTTTGGACTCATTTGGAAGCTTGTAGCCTCCAGAACGATACTTCACCGTCAGAGGACCTGTGCTCTACAGTTTTCATTTCTACCAAGACTTTAATACTTAGTTATTGGGGAATCTGTGCATCATGTTCCTCCCAACGTTTACGGAGAAACATATATATATATATATATATATATATATATATATATATATATATATATATATATATATACTAGATGCAAAACCCTTTCACAGGTGTATTTTTGTTGGAAATCAGCGAAAATAATTTTTTTTGCTGTCTTATAATAACTGTGATCAGCTGACTATATTTCTCTATTGATAATTTGATTTTTTGTGATTTAGAACCAAAAACGTTGGTGCTACATATATTACTATATCACCACGCCACTTTTGTCAGGTATTAAAACTATTGTGATAAATGGATTTTTCACTTCCCTTCTGTGAGATTTATTGTGTTGTCATTACATGTAAAAAAATAATGAACAGTCTTTTTCTGATTTTAGTTTATGATTCCTTTTATTTTATTTTAAAAAAATAATTGTTCCCAACATTAAAGTTTACTTACCACAATGTGAATATAATCCCTGAAACTTTATCATGCAATAAAGGTATGAGTTGATAGAGGTCACAATAACGTATACTGCTGAAGTGAAACAACGTGTTCGGAAAACAGTAGTGATCCCACAACAAAGAGAAACTGATTGTTGTAGCAGTTTTCATACACCTAGTGCAGTGTACTACCGCTAGACGTCATGCACAGATAGTGGTGGTAGGCCATAATCCCAAAAGATTTGCGATACTTCTAAGTTGTTGGTAAGTTTGTTTACCAAGGGCCAAAAGACAGATTAATTTTGTGGTAAGTATACTTCCTAAGTCTCTTTCAGAAATTACTTTGGTGGTAAGCATACTTCACAATAACCATTAAAAAACTTTGTTTGGTGGACTATATACTGTATACTTCCTACAGTCCTGAAGACTAGATTTCACAACAAAAAGAAACTACAGCTTGTGCAGCGGACTGGCATTTGATGCCGTAAAGAAATACATTTAGTGGAAAGTATATCCGCCACAGCCCACGAAAATGCAGCCACCCGTCTATTGAGATTCAGATGAAACATTGTATACTGTGACTTCAAAAGAACGATCGTCAGTATTGCGCGAGAATTGCTTCCCACCAGTTACTTTAAGCAGTGGGGAATGGAGTATTGCACGGTTTGAACTGGAGCCTTAAAAGAGCATTCCAAATATCACGGAGGCTAACAATAAACTTTGTGTGGAAGTTAATGGTGGAAAGAAACTGTGGAAACGGAACCTGGTGCATACGACATTGACGATTGAAACGAAGTTTTAAAACGACATGGGAAAGGGATGGTGATATGTACAAACAGCAATACACTTAAATATGAACCGGCCGCGGTAGCCGAACGGTTCTAGGCGCTTCTGTCCGGAACCACGCGACTGCTACGGTCGCAGGGTCGAATCCCGCCTCGGGCATGGATGTGTGTGATGTCCTTAGGTTAGTCAGGTTCAAGTAGTTCTAAGTTCTAGGGGAATGATGACCTCAGATGTTAAGTCTCATAGTGCTCAGAACCATTTGAACTTAAATATGAAATAAAGACAACGAGTGCAATGACTAACTTTAGCCAGATGGGGTCAGTAGGATGGTTAGTGGGTTTCACAGAAAGATATGTTTTCAAGAAGTATCCTAATAAACTCTGCAGATTCCATTAGTCAGTGAACACACTGCCTGTCAGTACAATCCGTGTCGAGAGTAATATTGCAAAACATTCTTGTCAACAGATTGATTCATACAAGTTACGAATTCTTCCCGTCAGTGGGAACAGGGAATAAAATAGTTGAGACACCCACCAGCGCCGTTTACCTCCGAGTAATAGTTCAGTCACTGGACCGTCTGGAGTTGCGTATTGTGGACCAGGATAATTAACTTGTCGATTTTTTCAGTGAGGGAATCATTGTATGGCTACATCTAAAGTGGAACCAGCAGTGACCCGGAACGTGCAGAGACCGAGAAGCAGCGGCGGCCTTCAGCCAGCCGGGACCAGTTGGAGGCAGAGTCGACGACCTTTCAGGGAGGGAGCTGCAACCAGACAGGGATCTCAACGTCCCCGTACTGTCAGTGAAGGCCAGATAGGCGTAAGGTATAAAACCAAAGCGAACAACTCACAGTGCGACACTTCGCAACAGAACAGCAAGGTGACAACAGTGCACAATACGAGCTTCTCAAATCGGTGGGCCTGGAACCATAGATTGACGTTCGATATAAATTGCCTGGTGGAATATGACGACTGTATTATAATCCAGGAATACTTCTCCCATAAACCTCATGCATCAACCCCGTCTAAAAGATCGATGAAATTCGAATGGTCATCCAACACCAAGACGCTTTAACCTTCCCATGGATGAGTTTCATACATCCTGATGTATCATTTATGAAAAGAGATGGTACTGCTACAGTGGTATCAAACCTGAAACGTTTCATCTTTTTTCTTGTTTCATCAGATACCATATGAACTTAACAGTCTCTAAACTGACTGTACACGCAATGTAGGCACAATATCAACTCCTCCTAAAACGTATGTATGTGCTTGTCCCTCGTATTTGAACGATTTAGAAAATACTGGATGTTTAATTGGCGAGCCAGCAGATAGACCAGTGGAAGAATACAAGAGATTTACTGCACATACACCTTTAAAATTGTTTATGGGGCACTTTGAGGACTTTGAACGAATTTTTCTGAATGCTAAACAGGAACTTATTCTGGTATGAAGTGTTACGGATCACAACTCATACATTCAAGGAGCTGAAGAAGAGAAGAAGATCACCATCAGTAAATTAATATGGAAAATACCGCACACCACACTCCCAACTGTGGAGCATTTCAAGCTTTTAAAAGTTTTGAATGTCACGTACTGCTACCATTATCTTTCTGTATATGGCAGGTTTTTCGAGTACCCAATGATACCGACTGCATGCAGACGAAAGTGGTCTATTAAAATCTCCACTCAACTGGAAACGTCCATCATACTTGTGTTTTAGACCAACAGAAGAGTGGCTGTAGCAAATGATTCCAGCACATCTGATAACTGAAGGTTAACTAATGTCAGAGTCTACCTGAACTTTACCGAGTGCGGTGGCGCAGTGGTTAGCTCTCTGGATTCGCATTCGGGAGGACGACGGTTCAATCCCGTCTCCAACCATCCTGATTTAGGTTTTCCGTGATTTCCCTAAATCGTTTCAGGAAAATGCCGGGATGGTTCCTTTGAAAGGGCACGGCCGATTTCCTTCCCAGTCCTTCCCTAACCCGAGCTTGCGCTCCGTCTCTAATGACCTCGTTGTCGACGGGACGTTAAACACTAACCACCACCACCACCACCTCTACCTGAACTTTGAATTCAACCCACTGAGCCGTGCTGCATTTCGCGCTGGTGCTGTTTGTAGGTTTCCGCCCTGTGTTGGAGGCCAGACGGTATCGTTTAGTTGACATGGTTGCGGTTGTTTGTCTTCCTCTCGTGTTGACTGGTGTTGGGTTATTGTACTGTGCTATCGTGTTCAGCATCTCTAAATTGAAACTATTTTTCGTAGTTATTCTGTCCTATGACGGATCATTTGTTTCAACTCTCTATTTCTTATTTGTCTAACCATGTATTTGTTAGGTTCAGCGTTACAAAATGTTGCAAATTTAGGATACATGTAACCCAAGAAACGGTGTATATTACAGTATGAAACGTCAGAATGAAATTAACAAATAAAAAAAAAGAAGTGTTCCCCAACCCAGGATCGCACCCACGACCTCCTGCATGCTAACCACTGCACCAACTGTACAGCACGATAAATATGTACTGGAGGACGTATTTACCGTACGCATGGTTACAGTGTTGCCAGATTGCCACTAGTCAATGTCCTTTTTCTGCCGGATGTATTCGCCAGACGAAATTTTGTGAGCGGTCATGCTGTGTAGCCCGAGTGCGCGAATTTCGCTTCACCCTGTATATGATTATGCTAGTATCTTGCAGTAGTAAAAGACGCCAAGTATAGAACATTCCGATCTATGTCGACATAGCAGAAGCTATGGGGTTTGTTTCATTTTTCCAGTCCAGTACTACAGTTTTATGAAGAGTCTTCGACAGCTATTGGAAGGATAATTTGCTAGTATGAAAAGAAAAACAAAATTTCTATCTTATATTAGAGCAAACCGACACAATGAGGTTTCCTATAGGGTACTGACCACTCTGGTCACTTATCGCTTTCTTAGTAGAACACTTTGTTTCACGATTCCGTTGCAACAGCTATTGCAAGATGAGTATGTGCAATTCGTACTGTCTTTTCGCAAAAACAAAAAGAAAAAAAAGAAACTTAAACATGTGAACAAGAGAAATGGAGCTGTTTCTCACAACTGATGAAGCTTCTTCAAATGAGAAATGCTTAAAATTCAGACAAAATTAAATCGCCAGTTCTATTGCAGTTTTGGCGGAATCTCTTAACCCAACAAATTTTTAACAGTGAACGACTGGAATATAAAGTTACGAAAGGAATTTTCCACTATCTGCTGCGAATTATTTTCATATTTCTCAGATCCTGGTGACTTTCCATTCCAGTTGCCCACTAATAAAAATACGGCGTGTTACAGGATTCTGCCAAAATTGCAACAGAACTGGCGATTTATTTTATCTGAATTGTAAATCATTTCTTATTTGGAGAAGCTTCATTAGTTGTGACGAAAGGCTACATTTATCTTGTTTACAGGCTTAATTTTGCTTTTTGTCAAAACGCGGTATAAATTGCACAAAATCACTTTGCAGTAGCTATTGGAAAAGAATCTTGAGAACAAGCAATAGGCGACCAGGGTGGTCAGTACCTTAAAGAAAATCTCTTAAAGTTGGTTTGCTGTAGTAAAAGATCAAAAATTTCACGTTTATTTTCAAACTAGCAAATTCTCTTTTGAATAGCTGCATTGCAAAAAAAAAACTAAATAAAACAGTAGCTTCTGCTACATTGACATAGATGAGAAAGTACTGCACGGTAACCACGTGGAACAACGCTCTCTCGTAGCGTGCTATCATTTACCAAAGTCTCGGATCGATACCTCGAGTGCTTTAAGAGATGGGATGTATGTTAGGAATATTTCATTCTCGCACGCGTGCGGTCGGAAGTGAACGTGCTATATAAATTCTTATTCCTCGATACTGGAGACAGAGACCTCCTCGCCAGTCTAAAGAAAAATTCAATATCGAAAGACAAAGGTCCCGAATTCGTGTCTCGCCCCTATACACAGTTTTAATCTGCCAGGAAGTTTCATACCAGTGCACGCTCCTCTGTAGAGTGAAAACCTCATTCTGGAAAAATTCAGAATCTTAACTAATATATAGGGAACGAAAGGCTATTTACAATTTGTACAGAAAGCAGATGGCAGTCATAAGAGTCGAGGGACATGAAAGGGAAGCAGTGGTTGGGAAGGGAGAGAGACAGGGTTGTAGCCTCTCCCCGATGTTATTCAATATGTATATTGAGCAAGCAGTAACGGAAACTAAAGAAAAGTTCGGAGTAGGTATTAAAATCCATGGAGAAGGAATAAAAACTTTGAGGTTCGCCGATGACATTGTAATCCTGTCAGAGACAGCAAAGGACCTGGAAGAACAGTTGAACGGAATGGACAGTGTCTTGAAAGGAGGGTATATGATGAACATCAACAAAAGCAAAACAAGGACAATGGAATGTAATCGAATTAAGTCGGGTGATGCTGAGGGAATTAGATTAGGAAATCAGACACTTAAAGTAGCAAATGAGTTTTGCTATTTGGGGAGCAAAATAACTGATGGTGGTCGAAGTAGAGAGGATATAAAATGTAGAGTGGCAATGGCAAGGAAAGCGTTTCTGAAGATGAGAAATTTGTTAACATCGAGTATAGATTTAAGTGTCAGGAAGTCGTTTCTGAAAGTATTTGTATGGAGTGTAGCCATGTATGGAAGTGAAACATGGACGATAAATAGTTTGGACAAAAATAGAATAGAAGCTTTCGAAATGTGGTGCTACAGAAGAATGCTAAAGATTAGATGGGTAGGTCACATAACGAATGAGGAGGTATTGAATAGAATTGGGGAGAAGAGGAGCTTGTGGCACGACTTGATTAGTAGAAGGGATCGGTTTGTAGGACATGTTCTGAGGTATCAAGGGCCCACAAATTTAGCATTGGAGGGCAGTGTGGAGAGTAAAAATCGTAGAGGGAGACCAAGAGATGAATGTACTAAGCAGATTCAGAAGGATGTAGGCTGCAGTAGGTACTGGGAGATGAAGAAGCTTGCACCGGATAGGGTAGCATGGAGAGCTGCATCAAACCAGTCTCAGGACTGAAGACCACAACAACAACAACAACTAAAATTCATCCGCAGCAACATGTAGTGTAACATACACCAAGCCGGCCGCGGTGGTCTTGCGGTTCTAGGCGCTGCAGTCCGAAACCGCGGGACTGCTACGGTCGCAGGTTCGAATCCTGCCTCGGGCATGGATGTGTGTGATGTCCTTAGGTTAGTTAGGTTTAAGTAGTTCTAAGTTCTAGGGGACTGAAGACCTAAGATGTTAAGTCCCATAGTGCTCAGAGCCATTTGAACCAATATACACCAAAAGCAAACTCATAGGGACCTATGTGTTTCAGTGTAAATTTTTTAGAATTTACCGCAGCGTCTTACTTAAATGAGAATATCAAATAAGCATGGCCGTTAGCGAGATGATGGGCACTTCATCATAAATCTGACGTATAATGCTGACCCACAAATCAGATTATTTTGCGGAATAGTTTCTGTAAAGTCGTGTGAGAGAGACTGCAGAGCTAACGGAGCGCTTACGTAGTTGTACCCACGATGGCACTGCAGCACCATGACTAGCAGGACTGCCGAGGCGCGCACAGCTGCGCAGGACAGAGCGCCGACTCGGCACGCATCTTTCTTCCTGTTCTCACACTACCAGTAAGTACCACATGGGTGTAGAAATACATGCAACCCTCGAATTCCCAACAACACTTTGACGCTTACGTGATCTCTTTCAAGTTAAAAACCGGCCTACGAGAGAAATACTAACTACATATTGGAGCATACTGATCTAATCTCTGTACTTCCTCGACTCGTCGTATATTCACTTAGTCTTGTTTGTAGTTAATGTCCACGTGCTGTGGTCGCTCTTTGATGCGACAGGTGGATCATTCTATCGCCATCGGAGCACCTTCAGTGCAGAAATAATTTTTTTTTCTTTTTTACAACATAATGAATAACTGTAAACTATCTAGTTTTTCCAACAATCAAGGCCCCATTCCTTCACTTCAGCCAGAACTAAATTTAGTGTGTGTGCTGCAAACTGCCCAACGTTTCTTTTCTTCTTTTCTTTACCGCAGCAGCCCCTTTCATTGTAGAAACATTTCTTTTCAGCTCAGTAATGTGAGAAGATGACGATGCATCCAGCCGCCATCCAAGTGCATACCTGGTTACTTTTCGATCTTTCATTAGATTGCTGCGGCTTCCCGTGAGTTTAGTGACCATAGTTTAACCATGGCAGACACACAAACACGTTTATCGTGTATGTTTGTATCTTTGAGACGAAACCTTGTCTTCACAAAGATTTTTTGGTGTTGCGCGAAGATGATTTGGTAGAGTTATATACAGGGAGAAATAAAATTCGCAATTTCCGACAACATACTGAGATTCCTTGCATACTAATAATAGAAAAATGTATAGTAAAATTTCTTCGCGTGCGTATTGTAGCTAGAAAATGAACCACAAATTTCGGAACACTTCTAATCATATGTACGACGACTGTCTTCACCCACTAGTGTAAACCCTTACATCTCATCTGGTTCAGTGGGCAGAGTTTTGCATTAAAGTTCGAATTCTCCATTCTGTTCTTGTATTTTTCTGTTGTATAATTTTAGTCTTCTTGATGTGAAAATTTGGTTCTAAATCGTTGTACAGCAGGGATAAGCCAGGAGGGAGAGGGATGGAATCGATTTTCATTACTCTTATGGAAGGAGTGTAACTAAAGAAGAAGGAATCAATGCTGACAAGAAATAGGATTTGAAGAAAGGGTGTGGTACATGGGAAGCAACAAAGCAAAAATTTAAAAGGAAAAACGTATTCAGAAGTGAAATTAAAAAATAATTATACTCTCGTTTCTTTGATATTATTAAATAATTACATGTGTTTTGTATTAAAGCAGTTGTAATTGCTATATATCTATTAAGAAGCAGGCCTGTGGCGACCGTCTAAAATTATAAATAATATGAATTATAGCTATGCTCGGAACAGAACACTCTAACTCGAATATGTTATCGTAAAACTGTTCTCTGCACTAAGTGGGTAGCCCAGCTACACACAACTGAATGGAGACCTTCGTTATACGTGGTTTAACGAAATCGTCGCAATTTCGTTAAAGAAGAATAATAAATTTTATCTTTTGCTTTTAAGTTAATTTTCTTTCGTGCGAACTTTGTTGTAGAACCACTCTGTTATTTTCGTGTGGTAATAAAAATTTTTACTTTCTTAAGAATTACGTACATTTAAAGAAAAAATAATATTTACGTGAACTCATATGAACTGGTTAAGAATATTAGGTTTAGAATTGAGTCCTTTAAATCATTCGGCCTTGGCATACACTTTCCAGATGCAGTGGGTTTTTTGTTAAATATTTTTACTGAATTTTATCCCGGCACTAGCCATAGAACACAAGATTATCTCTATCAGCAGAAAATGTTTTAATTATTGCCAAGCCGACATTTATCACTGATCAAACCTACTTGACTATGCATTTGAGTTATTTTAAAGAACCAAACTGTTTAAATTTCAATGTTAACTAACATTAACTATCCGCCTACGAATGCACAAACGTATAATTAATTCAAATTTTATCAGCCACAGGATCACTGAAAAAGAAGCACAATTTCTTAATTCACTATTGATTTTTGTGCATCTGTTCCCGATTTACGGGTTTGATAATTTTTTAAATATGCCGCCGCTGCTATTGTTGGTCGCGGCACAGCCCAGCAACACCGCTAAAAAATGCTGAAAAATTCTTAAAGAAATTTTATAGATGACGTGGGCAAGCTAATTTACATAAATAATTCACACATTTGATTAATTCTGATATATTTAGATCAAACAGTAGTACAACTCACATTAATTCGTAACGCATCGTCTAATGGCGGCTAAGTCCAGACCGAGACAAAAGAAGTCTACACATTCGTAAAAAACTCTTTCACAGTGTCCTACCGCAATGACTTCTGAACAGAGAAGACCAAAGAATACATAATGCATTGTGCTTAAATAGTATTGCTGACTATTAACATTTCTTTGCAAATTGACGATATTATTCTCTTCTGGCAACATTTTATATCTCTGCTATCGCAAATACTGACACATTTTACAATCACATAATAAATACAGAAAAATTCCTATCCTAAATACAGAGAAATATTACAACAAAAAATATAAGGAGAATAACAAATGTCTTTTTCACCACATTCAGTAATATTTTTGTTCAATAATTACGATATATACAACTTGCCCAGAGCGGCGTATATGGCACAAATAAACTCTTGTTCTTTAATAACATGAGTTTGCCAGGGAACGTTACAGTGGGACTACGACATTGTAAATCTGCATTTCTTTCACGTCCATTTTCTACCGAAAATATGGACGGGGCTAAATTCTGTTACACTCATTCTGGCAGAGAAGGAGTCGCACTGTGGCGTTCAAGTGCACAAATATAGATTCGCCTTATATGTTTACAAAAATTAGATTAGTAAATGTAAACCACCTATGGGATATTAACGACGACAGTTAAACAGATGACTGAAAGGAGGAACAGGAAAAATGAAATGTGTATACTGAACTGGTGCCACGTCTGTGAATGTTCCTAAGACAGCGTAAACCTCAGATGGCATGGTATACAGGTGACTATTCTTCACTGTAAAAGTAAGGGAAAAGGATACATTGTATGTGTAGGCAGTGTAAATATCTCAAACAGGTAGATACAAACTCATATCGTGTACAACTCTGGTATTGTGTGACCACTAAAAAATTTTCGCTGGCAAGCATATTTATGTCAACATACATTTCACTATTCCATAGTAGTATCAGAGTATCACATACAGCTTAATGATTGGATGATAATTATTATTTGTAAACGTTAACTCGTTAGCCACACAGTTTAAATTCTACTAATTCAATAATATTTATATCCACATACCTTGAATTGGTCCAGTCACATATATGTGATTAACAAAGTAATTTGAACACATCATGAAATAATGGTGATTGCTGTTGAAAACTGATTTGTCTGGATCAGTTTAAGATATGTAAATACAAATATTACTTGAAGATAATGGGCTCAAGTCCTATCGCGGTCGATATGTGTCGGCCTACAACATTCTCTTTCGCTATGCCTCCTGCAGTGACTGTAGTTGTTTTGCTCTTTAATTGTTTGGCGATATCTTTTGGGATCAGACAGTGACTAGGTCAAGTCGATAAACAACAAATTTGACTGGGACAGTATTTGTTTATGTAGAATCTAACGTCGCTTTACATGCCGTATGTATAAGACTACATCCTGAGTAATACTGAGTGCCACAATGACAAGCTGAAATTACTAGCCGGCCGCCTTGACAGAGCGGCTCTTGGCGCTTCAGTCCGGAACCGCGCGACTACTACGGTCGCGAGTTCGAATGTTGCCTCGTGCATGGATGTGTGTGATGTCCTTAAGTTAGTTAGGTTTAAGTAGTTCTAAGTTTTAGGGGACTGATGACCTCAGATGTTAAATCCCATAGTGCTCCGAGCCATTTTTTTTTTTATTACTAATGTGAAGATAAGCTACATTTACGTTCTAACCAGACTACGATACACACAGAAGTCGTTCACTTTCGCTGGTTGTTTGCTGTACGTTCTGAAAGCGTTGGTAGTATCAGTTTTTTATTTATTTATACGTGTTTAGAACAGAACATAGCTACGCGTGGTAGCTGTGCGGTCTAGGGCGTCTTGTCACGGTTCGCGCGGCTCCCCCCGACGGAGGTTCGAGTCCTCCCTCGGGAATGGGTGTGTGTGTCGTCTTTAGCGTAAGTTAGTTTAACTTAGATTAAGTAGTGCCTAAGCCTAGGGACCGATGACCTCAGGAGTTTGGTCACATAGTCCTTACCACATTCCAAATTTTCCAAACAGAACAAAGTATATGTGCGTATTTATATTCCATGTGCCGTCCAGAATTCCGCTGCATGGACTATTTCATCACTGGCGACAACCAGAACGTCAACGAAAACAGGTTCTGATAGTTTCCTGCAGCTGAATAGGTGCTAGTGAATTTGAGCTTCGCCGCACTCACACAGTTGGTCCCCTGAGATATATCCCCATGTTTACCTTACACCGAGATACTCAAATTTTCAGTCTATTGAGGATCTTCCATGTCTCGTATGAGAGGTGATGGCCTGCAGCAAGTTCTTCTTTCGGGTTGTCCCAATATTTCTTTGATGATGAGCTATGCCAAGTTGTACCTTACGATTTGTAGGTGTTGCTTGGATTGGTTGCGTCGTCTGGAGCAAACTTTTTCTCGATTTGAGTCTTGATGGTTAATGTTCTCTTCCAAACAGGTGCTGTCTTTGATCCGTCTCCTGATTCTTTCTATTTCAGCTGCCGTTGTCCTTCGGTTGTCTGTAGGTGCTACGCTCATGAGGTAGTAGATTTTGTTAGCAGGGATCGCCCACAAGCAGCCGGTTACAATTCGTCCTGTTTCATTTAGGGTAATGTTTACCGTTTCGACATGGCTGGAGTTCTGCCATACAGTTGCTGCATATTCACCAGCAGAGAAGCACAACGAAAGGGCTGATGTGGATGTGCTCCCCAGTTGTTGTCGGTCACTTTTCTAATAACGTTATTCCTAGCACAGACTTTCATTTTTGTGTCTGTGCAGTGGTCTTTTAAGGTGAAGAAATGGTCCAACTTTACTCCGAGGTATTTTGGGGTGTCACAGTGGGTTAGTTGTTGACCTCTCCAGCTTATTCTCAGTTTCCTCCGAGCCTCTCTGCTCCGTAAGAGGAATGCACACACTTGTGTTTTCGAAGGGTTTGGCATCAGGTAGTTGTTACCATGATAGTCAGATGGTGCCTTAAGACTGTTGTGAGTTTTCCTCCCACCTCCTCAGAAGTTCTACCTTGCGCAGCAAATGCTGTGTCATCTGCGTAAATGAACAATCTTGTGACAGGACTAACTTATTGCTCATTAGTGTAAATATTATACAACAGTGGGGCTAGCACACTTCCTTGGTGGATAGCATTTCTCTGTGTCCTTCACCGTGTCCTCTTGTTTTGTAGAGTGACAAAGAAACGTCTGTTTTGTAGCAGACGTCTCATAAACTGTTAGGTGGGAGTCTTTCGTGGTGGCATAGATCTTTGTTAACAGTTTCCTATGATTAATGGTGCCATATGCGGCAGTAAGATCAACAAAAGCGATACCTGTGATCCTCCCACGTTCATAACCATCTTCTATGTGTTGTGTCAGGTTCAAGATCTGTCGACAACACGACCTCCCGTGGCGGAAAGCCGATTGTTCTCTGATCAGTATTTGGTCAACTTGGCCCGAGATTCGATTGAGGCTCATTCTCTCTTAAACTCTACATAGATGGCATAGGAATGATATCGGTCGGAAATTTTTTGCATGTGTTGGCTGTTTCCCAGGTTTCACCAGGGCCACGACTTCGGTTTTCCTCCAGATCGGTGATAAACTAGACATTGCAGATATTTGGATTCATATCCTGTAGAGTGATCATTATGTGTATGGTCGCTGTACCGTTACGAGGGCTGTTCCCTTGACTGAAGGAAAGAATACGCGTGGCGTTGTAGAAACAGTTCCTTTATTTTAGATAGAGAGTTTTGTCAAGAGGAAAGACACTGTAATTTATAGGATGTTGTGAAGTTGTCAGATAGTAAAAAAATTCTAAATTGGAGCGTTGAAAGTTACATTAATGAAGAGTTAATGTGGCAAAGACTGATTACACTCTGTAATGAATTGCGTCTTAACTGATGCGAGAAATATCTGAATGAATTTCGTTAATAATTTAAGGATAATTGTAAGGGATTCAATAAAGATCCAGTAAATGGCGTCAGTTTGTTTCATATGTTTGGTTATATTAAAAGATAGTCAATTAGAACTTCTCAATAATTTGAAAAGTAAAAAGTAAATGGCGTAAAAATAAAATCTTTGTTAGTGATGAAACGGATGAAGTTGCGCTAGGAGCATGAAAAAAAGAAAAAATGAGAACAGATAAAGCAGAGCATATCAGTAGAATAACAAAAACTAAGCGTACGGGTTTGTCTACGAGAAAAAATTTCTTTGTACAAAAAATTGTGTTATGGTGTTATCTCATTCTTAAGAACAGGCACCACATATGTAGTTAAGGCGAGGACTTCACATCACGCTCGAACTCTTACGGGAATTGGCGAAATGCGCGTATGATGAGGATCGTTAGCAGGGGCACTACATCCGTGGTGCGTGCAAGTTTAGAATCTGGGTCTGATGGGAGGAGTTCCAGAGTATGACCACAGTGTAGTTCCAGAGTATGACCACAGTGTTTCGATGGCGCAGCGGTCCGAGCATGTGCCTAGCGAGCAGGAGACCTAGGTTCGAATCCGAGTCCAGCACGAATTTTCCAAACTGATTAAAAACAGTGACGACTGGCAGGTAATGTCATTAATTCCTTTGTGTCTGAATTGGTGTAAGGTCGCCCAAATTAGTCACACTCATGCTGTTGTGAGGTAACCTAGTTTCTACTGATATGAGTTTATACAAGACTGGTTCCAATTTGATGGGAAGCAACTCATGACAAAAAGATATGACGGCAGTTTCCACACAAACATCGTTAACGACCTGATACCTTCCATGACCTGCAATGGAATGGCCCCGCAGAGTGTCTCTCGATGGTTTTGTGCGCTCAGACATATCACAGCAATGTGACTACACAGAGGGAATGTAGTTCCTACAGCCAGCTTTGCTGGGGGTGACAGTGAAGGCGGCCGAAGGCTGGGCGGGTGGACCTCCTGGCATTAGCGTTGGGTGACCCGCCGTGGCGCCAGGGCAGTGACTGTGTACGAACACGACAGCGTGTCTGCATCCAAAGTTTGCGCTCTCTCACTGTAGCTGGTCACGACGCATTAAAATGATTTGCCTCATCGTACATGCGTCCCGTAATTAGGCAACACGTCGGTGAGTCTAGATGGATGAGGAAAATTGAGTTTCCCGATTAATGTTATCGACTGGTTAATTAATCAGGCAATAGGTCCTGTAACTTTGGGATGTTAAGAAAATGCACCGTACTAATCTGTAACTGTAAACATGTTTATTACGTACTTAAACGATATTTCTTTATATGGGACAGGACTGCAAAGCTGGTGAAGCTTGTCCAAGTGTGTTATACATTTCGGAAAAGTCTCAGAGTTACAGGTGCAAACCTTCTACTTTTCATCTTATCCTTTTTTATTCAGGAAATGCCATCTAACCAGAATTTCATAAAACAAACAATGGAAAATGTAGGATGGAATAATGGCAATATCACGAAAAGGTTAGATTGCTACTCACCACGTAGTGGAGACGTTGAGTCGCAGAGAGGCACAACAAAAAGGACGTTAAACAACTAAGCTTTTGACCAAGAGCCCTTCTTCTGCGATAGACAAAACACACACACACACACACACACACACACACACACACACACACACACACACACACACGGCCGGCCTGGGTGGCCGAGCGGTTCTAGGCGTTACAGTCTGGAACCGCAGGACCACTACGGTCGCAGGTTCGAATCCTGCCTCGGTCATGGATGTGTGTAATGTTAGGTTGAAGTAGTTCTCAGTTCTAGGGGACTGACGACCCCATAGTGCTCAGAGCCATTTGAACCATTTGAACCACAAACACACACACACATACACACACACACACACACACACACACACACACACACACACACACACACACACACACACGACCACTGTATATTGCAGCCAGAGATAGAATGGAATTATTAGTAAAGGTTTCCATAAGTAACGGTAAAATGAAAATAAATCATAGATGTTGCAGCTACATTCCTGGAAACTGAGACTCATTTCAAAAGAAATTGCTAATGGCAGATTGCATTTGACTGTGCTGGTCATCGTTGTATGCAAGACCACGAATTATGATAAACTGAATAAGGAAAAATGTTAGCCACATCAGGAAATCCTAAGCACATTTAAATTGAGTGAAACGTGATTGAGCCTGGATGCGTGCGATATAGATTAAGGAGTGAAGAACCGGTACTGTACCTGTAAGGGGTCCGTAGGCCCTTACTATAACTTTGCACTCGGCACAGGTCGATAGGACGAACAATCGATTGCGACGTGTTGAGAGAGCGAGTGTCGAGATGCGCCAGTGTGGTTGGCGGGTTTATGTGTGTGAAGGCCATTGTTCAAATACAGGTCTTTAACGGAGAAGGGTGTCGCCATCGACGTGGTTAGACCCCTACGTAATAGATTAATACCAGGAAAGTGAAGAAGTATCTTTATAAAAGTGATCAGTGACGTTACTAGTGCCGATATTTGGTTTCGCGTCTACCGCGCCGGCCTAACCTTGGATTGCAGTGTTGGATGCAGTGATGGATTAGCGTGTGGCGATAATGGAAAATGAAGAAAGCCTGTGCTGAGATTAGCCGTAATTAGATATGTATGACGAAGGCAGTGGCTATCTCCTTTTTTGTGTTTTGAGAAGAATATAAGTTCGTAATTAGTACAACTGTGTTGGTGTTCCTCATTACCAGACATTCAGAATTATAGTATTGAGCAGAACGAACTGGAAACTAACAACTTCCGTAGCAGTCAATTCCGATTATGAGCCCCATTAGGTTCACGGTCATGTTAATAATAAATATTGGACTGCTATTCGATCAGATCAGGTCGGGATAAAAACGGAGGTGTTACATACCACATGCATGGACGACACTATATGTCTTCGAACAGCGTAATTCTGGACAGAGTGAAGGGACGCCTAACTACTTAAAAATGCTGCGAACCGTATGTTACGTCCAGCTGCAAGTGCAAGCCACCTCACCATCATTCCCGTACCTCGTTCTATGAGAAAAGTTAACGAGTTGTTAATAGCAAAACGTGGATGAGGTGAGGCGAGCCAAAACCCAAGAACAGTATCAGAATCAGAATCAACTACTTTGTCTAGAATCAGACTTCTTTGTCTACCATTCAACGGTCTCACCAAGTCGGGACGCGTCCACTGTAGGCCTGAGATTTGGCAGTGTAAGCTGCCTCCAAAGTATGGGTTATCAGATATTCCTCAACTCCACTAGGGAAAGATTATAGCGCATTTAGCAATTGATAACCTGGTACCGTACGTTTTTGCAATAGACTTTCTACTTAGAACATGCGTAAGAGTGAATAAGTTGTAATTTGAGATTTTATCGAACAAGTCGACATAAAGGTTTTCTGGGTTTGGTACCGCGTCATAATGTAAAAACTACTGCTAATATTTACATTTTGACTCGGTAGCAATGTCGACTGTTGACTCGGTAGCAAATCCAGAAAACTTGTATGTCGACTGACTCTGGCCGCAGTTTTATCGAACAAGTTTCAGTGGAAGAACTGAAGCAGCAATTGGCTAAACGTTTGTCTCAGTATGTATGAAAATGGAATAAGAAGTGGACTGTAAAATCTATTTCGATTGATAAAAATAAGAACCACAAATACCAGTCTTACATGTACTCGTGCGTTACCCTGTTCCTTAAAATTATTTTTACATACTTGCAATAATGTATCTCTGTATGAATGTATGCTCCATATCTGCTGCTAGAGCACTGGGTCCATTTCAACCAGTCGTGGTACACGTGTCACTTACTGTCTGGAAAGAATCCCTTTGGGGGCAAAACTACCTGTCTTTGTAAGGGGTGAACAACAAGTTTTCGCTTGAGGGAGTTTCTGCAGCGTATATGCAACCTAGCTCGACTAAGATGCGAGTGTATAAGCACCGACCTGTAGGCAAGCGATTAGTCTGGCATTGGTATCTTTCCGACTATGGCGAAGTTATTACGAAATGTGTCGAAACAGAGACAGTGTACTGTTATTTTTGGCCCTGGGTGCCGAAGGATAAACAACACTAGACATCCATCGGAGAATGGAGCATGTGTATGGAGCAGCATGTCTGTCGAAAATTATCGTTGCGGTACGACAAGGGGTGCTGGTGCTTCTCGACAGTGCACGTCACCAGTCGCAAGTGTCGTAACGTAGAGGCTACGCCGGCTGAAGTGGGAGATGTATATACACCCTATAATCCTGATCCCTCCCAATTCGATTGTCACGCATTCAGTCCCGTAAAACAAGCCTTGAAGGGGTCGACGGTTCTTGTCAGACTAGGACGTGCAGCGGGCAGTTACGAACTTTATCATGCAGCAGTATATGGTGATTTACCAGACGGGTATTTAATCTACAAACTGGTGTATCGATGGGATAATTGCCTCAACGCATACGGCGATTGTGGCTGATTGGCAGATCGATTTCGAACCGTGCGACCTTCGAACATAAACTTTATTGTCGCCCCTTACATCAAAGTGGAGGGGGAAGGGGTGAAAAAGAAGTGCAGCCCATGACGCGCACTTATCCAGAACTTATTCATCCAGTATTGGAGACGACAAAATTTACACGTAACTTCAAGCCTATACGAAACTCTTACACGCTCACAACTCCCACAAAATGATGAAAGCGGAAAAAAATTGATTGCTTACTATATTTTCGCCATTCATGCAGTAAAACTGCCGCATCAAGCGAGACATTTTAATTTATTACTAGTTTACTCCTAATTACTAAGAGAGCTCAAGAACTTCACGCCAGCCGGGGTGGTCGAGCGATTTTTTGTGCTACAGTCTGAGACCGAGTGACCGCTACGGCCGCAGGTTCGAATCCTGCCTCGGGCATGGATGTGTGTGATGTCCTTAGGTTAGTTAGGTTTAAGTAGTTCTAAGTTCTAGGGGACTGATGACCTCAGAAGGCTCATAGTGCTGAGAGCCATTTGAACCATTTGAACCAACAACTTCGCTGCGAAACGAGCGTGTACACAAGCACCTCCGACGAACCAGTCTTTTGGTGTGGTATGCACTTTTCCCACCTGTGAGCGCCAAGCTGGATCTGGCACTAGACTTCTGAGTCACCAAAGAAAGTTCCTACCTGATTCTAACCGAATCTTCCGTTATGCGGTATAGGCCATTAATTACTGCTCGCAACACATTTTGCAGACAGCATTGAGATGTACCACTGAATGTAAGAGCAAAATTATGTCATTGTACGACACTTAATTGAGGAGATACGACGTCATAAACACTGAATAGCGTCCAAAAATGCGGCATTATGCACCAAGTATCGGTTTATTAGATCTTCACCACTAATTCTATTCGCAACACATATCGAAGATATATGCTGCTGCATCTGCCTACAAAATTATATAATTGCACGACAAGTAGTTCAGGAGATATGCGCTCAATTACTAAGATGCGTGTAAAACAGCTGCATCGTGTACGGCGTTTTAATTTATTATTCTTTACTACTAATTCTATTCTCAGCACATTTCACTGACAGTATCAACATGTACCACTGGTGTTATCTGCAAATTATATCTCTGTATGACACGTAGTTCAGGAAATATGACGTCATTAACATTCAATTGCGAGAAAACGAATCTGCAGGGTGAAATTCGTTAGAGACACAGTTTAAATGTGTGTACAAAGGTGAATGGAACGTGTTAAATGTATGTGGCAACATCATACGCGGGGAAAGTACCGGGGAATAAGCTCCTTCAAAACCCGTGGATCTATTTCAACCAAATCTAGTGCACAGACAGGGAGGTGGAGAAGGAGGAGGAGGAGATGGACCGAGAGACCCAGGAAGAGGAGGCGGAGTAGGTGAGGAGGCATTAGAGGGGGAACAGCTGGCTAAGAGGAGGACGATGGACGCACAGAGTAGGGAGGACCAGGTGTACGGAGGAGAGAGGAGCAGATGAACAGAGAGACAGAGAGAGCAGTGGAGGAGGAAGAGGGGGCGGGGGCTGGTGTCAGGAGCAGATGGACAGAGAAGGGGCATGGAGGAGGCGGACTAACAGAAGGCGGAATAAATACATACACGAAGAACGCCGGGTAGGCCTGCTCACACGGTCACCCACGGAAACGCTACGGATACAAGAAGATATACGTTCGATGGTTGTGCTAGTACCTCGTCACAATTTAACTAATGTAACATTAGTTTACGTGTAACTATGTACGCAGTTGTTGCCGGAAAGAGAAGGTTAGTTACAGCTGGAACATCTTTGCATACGACCTTCTTCTTATGTAACAGGCCATTCAGGTAGCCATTTAGTGGTGGTAGCAGGTGCATAACTTCTGTAATGTCACGTTATCACTAGAGGGGGCTGACATGCACCGAATACACGCGTTTTTGAGCTTAAAGCACCAGAATTAGCGACACAAAATCTCTAAATTGCCACAACAATATGGGATATACCCACCGAAACGCACAGTAGCTACACACCTTTACGAAAGGAAGTAGCACAAAATCTTGTATATTAGACTGATTAGTAATTCTATCATGGATAAAAATTCAGATGGTGAAGAAACTGAAGAAAGTTATACTCATGAATATTATTCTAATTATAGTATCACAAATAATCATTAATTATCTCAGAAAGCGACACCAGGAACCAAAATCACCTTAGCAGAAAAAGAAAAGGCGATGATGTATTCGTTGAACAAAAGTGGTAAGAAACATCTGCATGCCAATACTCTTCAAAATAGATACGGCTCTGTCGGTCCGGAACGTGAATTATATAGATACATGGCGTAAAAGTCAACTGGAAATTGCTACTGAATTCAATGCGCGACTTCTTGAGATATTAACCGAAGCCACAAAAAGTCATTTAAGTTTCACACAGTTGGATTAGTCGCTTCAAAAGATAAGATAAAATTGTGACAAAAAAATAGCAAAATTTGCATCGAGAATCAGGTCGGAAAAGGAAGTAATTCCAAGAGAAATTATAGAAGCTTTTATTACGAATTCAAAGCATAGAATAACTAGTTTTAGTGAATCTTACTTTTGAAATTGCAGATCGGTTTAGTTTGAAAAAAAAATTCGTGCTAAAAACACTGTTATTCAAAGGGCAAAAACGTACAAAAGAGCGTGCGCAGTCAACGAGTGCACTGACAAATTCATGGGCTGTAAAGCCCATAATTAGTCTGGATGTTTCATTACTGCCTAAACTCTGTGTGTGTCTTGAAGAATAAATCGGGCGTTTTGGACCACGTGTCACAAGAAAATGTTCAGCGCAATCTTGTGGTAGACGCAAAGAAGTCGGGAAAAATAGCAAATGAAAATATTACAATTTTCATACAACATGTTTATCTTCCGTTCTGCGGGAACAGATTTGTTCTTCTACTATGTTCGTGCTAACTTCATAAAAGTTCTGATTAATTAAAAACTGTATTTCGGGCTCACACTGACAAAGAAGCAGAGATACTTTAGATTCCAGCCGGCAAGACGAACGTAATTCAGCCGTGAGAAAGAGAATTTTCCGTCAGTGTAAGGCATTTTACGCTCAACTATCAGAGAAAATTATTGTGTGCAGGTCACGGCCATTTCGTTTTCAACCGTGACCACCGTGAAACATTCCACAAATGTCTTACTTCATAATGTTTCTTTACAGACTTGGAGGTCATGTCAGTAGCTAAAGTATTGTGTCGGACGTGTTCCAACGTCAACTCACAGCGTTCGCCAAGATCAGCCTTTGGTCGTTCTCACAGAACGTCGCGGATGCTTCGCTTTATTGTCAATCGGTGTATGCGTTTCATTTTGTAATATACTTACTGCAACTTCCTTTTTATATATCAAATGTATTCGCAATTCGAGTACGAATGACCGTCAGTTGTATCCTGGAATGACGACAATGAAAGCCGGCTGTTGTGGCCGAGCGGTTGGTTCTAGGCACTTCAGTCCGGAACCGCTCTGCTGCTTCAGTCGCAGGTTCGAATCCTGCCTCGGGCATGGATGTGTGTGATGACCTTAGGTTAGTTAGGTTTAAGTAGTTCTATGTCTAGGGGACTGATGACCTCACATGTTAAGTCCCATAGTGCTCAGAGTCATTTGATTTGAACGACAATGGAAATTTGTGCCGGACTGCGACTCATTAACGCCTTTCACGGGATCGGTCACCTTAACGTTTTTGGCTACCCGTGCACAACTCACGGTGGGACCCAAACTTCCATATGTCTTCGTTCCTGCTTGAAAGCGTCTACTCTTACACATACTATGTAACTCCCGTACAAGGGAGGACACATTAACTGAAAGTCGCTGCTCAGTACCGGCGGATAGATACGGTACAGCAGTACCTGTGTTGTTAAAAAGAACGAACATTGCACCGTTTTTGTTAACGACACAGGTACTGCAGTATTGTCTTCTCGTTCACCTCCTTAACGAATTTTTAAATTTCTAGAGAGAGTTTATTGACACCCATTGTGCCGGCCAGAGTGGCCGAGCGGTTCTAGGCGCTTCAGTCTGGAACCGCGGGACCGCTACGATCGCAGGTTCGAATCCTGACTCGGACATGGATGTGTGTGATGTCCTTAGGTTAGTTAGGTTTAAGCAGTTCTGAGTTCTAGGGGACTGATGACCACAGCAGTTAAGTCCCACAGTGCTCAGAGCCATTTGATCCATTTGAACACTCAGCGTTTCGTTCCTGCCATTATAATCAAACTCGTGGATGGATAATCGAAAGAATGACCAGTTATATGCAACCAAAACATTATGTCGAGTGGAACCAGTATTAAAAAACGTTCTCTATAGTGACGAAAACATTCGACGATAACGACATCCGTACGATACTGAGACATGAGTTTTCACCGAGCGAGGTGGCACAATGGTTAGCACACTGAATTCGCATGCAGGAGGACGATGGTTCAAAACCCATACGGCCATCGTAATTTAGTTTTTCCTTGATTTCCCTACGTCGCTTCAGGCAAATGCCGGCATGGTTCCTTTTAAAGGGAACGGCCGACTTCCCTAATCCGATGAGACCGATGACCTCGCCATTTTGTACCCTTCCCCCAACTAAACAAGAGTTTTGAATACTCCTTGGACTGCGGGAACAAAGTCGTGGGGCGCGCAGTGTACTAACGCGCTCTTTCCTCGTTAGCAATTCGCGTGCCCGCCCGACCGTTGCAGCCGCTTGCAACCGCGTCTCGTGTCTTCCCTTGGGCCTGGCGTGAGCTCCGGGGGGCCCCGAGGCTGTGCGCCCAAGTTCCCAGCGCGGAGCGCCTCAAAGGGCGGCGGTCGTGCGCTCACCCTCTCATCTCGGGAACAGCAGAAAATTGTGTTACGCAACTTCGAGTGACGCGTATCTCATCCAGCAAACAGGACAGATGGTTTTGCTTTCATACTTACCAGCGTCCCTGTCATCTTGACACAATCCACGCTGTATTTTCCTATCCTACGCTGATCTCGGTATCTATGGATTCCTACAGTAGACAAGTAACTCGAAAATCTGTTCACTCAGTACCAAGTACTGACTTACACTTCTGATACATCCTTTAAATATTCTGTCCCGTGACAGAATACGTTGTTACGGATATGTCTCACACCTAAAGAACAGATACGCCATATCTTCCAGTAGAATACAGAAAGACTCCGAGAGGTATTAGTATTTTAGAACGACGTACTTTCAAGTATTCAGAATGAACTTTCACTCTGCAGTGAAATGGTGTTGATATGAAAAAGCCTGTCAGATTAAAACTGTTTGAGTGCCATATAGGAGGAACAAAGTTAGAACAGGTGGACGGTTTCAAGTACTTAGGATGCATATTCTCACAGGATGGCAACATAGTGAAAGAACTGGAAGCGAGGTGTAGCAAGGCTAATGCAGTGAGCGCTCAGCTACGATCTACTCTCTTCTGCAAGAAGGAAGTCAGTACCAAGACTAAGTTATCAGTGCACCGTTCAATCTTTCGACCAACTTTGTTGTACGGGAGCGAAAGCTGGATGGATTCAGGTTACCTTATCAACAAGGTTGAGGTTACGGATATGAAAGTAACTAGGATGATTGCAGGTACTAGTAGATGGGAACAATGGCAGGAGGGTGTCCACAATGAGGAAATCAAAGAAAAACTGAGAATGAACTCTATAGATGTAGCAGTCAGGGCGAACAGGCTTAGATGGTGGGGTCATGTTACACGCATGGGAGGAGCAAGGTTACCCAAGAGACTCATGGGTTCAGCAGTAGAGGGTAGGAGGAGTCGGGGCAGACCAAGGAGAAGGTACCTGGATTCGGTTAAGAATGATTTTGAAGTAATCGGTTTAACATCAGAAGAGGCACCAATGTTAGCACTGAATAGGGGATCATGGAGGAATTTTATAAGTGGGGCTATGCTCCAGACTGAACGCTGAAAGGCATAATCAGTCTTAAATGATGATGATGATGATGATGATGATGATGATGATTAAAACTGTGCTCTGGTCCCAGAACAGAACCCTAGAGATTCGCCTTTGTCAGGCAATTGCGCTTCCAATTGAGCTACGAGACCACGTCCCCAAAGCTTTACTTAGACTAGCATGTCATCTCCCATCTTCCAGGCCTCACAGGAGTTGTTGAACGAAACTTGGGCTCTAGAGCGCTAGTTTCTCCTGGGAGAAAGGATATTGCTGTGAAATGGCTTATCCAAAGAGTTGAGGATTGTTTCCGGAATGACGTGAGCCGGGTGTCGTGTTCGGGCAGCTCAGCTGTGAACTTTCCGAGGAAAGACGGTAGCCCAGGATTCGAGTCATGGCCTGGCACACAGTTTTAATCTGCAATGATGTTACGATTATGTAGTTTGTAAGATTTCTCTTACAGTAAAATACAAATTAAGTTCCCATGTTTCACGTCTCTGAGGCTCTAAAAAAGTATCGGTTCTGATAATACATGCCTTGTACTCAAGATTGCTTGCTGAACTACTTCATTTCGGTATGATATTAGCAATATCAGCTCCATTACTGGTTATCTCGTTCTCAGCGTGTTGATTAGTTGCAGTTGTTTTACGTGTGAATAAAGCTTTTGTTGCACTTATTTGTGAGATACATATGTCAGTTAGAAGTCTTCATGTCAGTCTATAAAAGTGCAAATCTTCATGCACATGACAACTCATTGTTACAAAGCTTCTTCCTTAACCTGCAATTGCAATCCCAGTACTTTCCCCATTCCAGCCACCACTTTGCGTAAATAATCAACAGGATTTGATACAGCTCAGGAAAATACTGATTACTGAGAACTGAGACCTTCCATTACGCAATCAACTCTTCTCTTTAATGGTCAAATTTGTTTTACCGCCATCTTCAATGCTCAGACTTGTTTGAACGATTTCGTGCTGTCTGCAGTGAGTACTTTTATTCAGCTCTTTAGGATGAAAACGCTCTTTACCTAGTAATTAATGTAACCAAATTAGGAATAAATAGATTTGTACGTTGTGAATATTACCTTCATTTCTAGGTCGCAGTGTAAACAATAATTCAGGCATTCACGACACGTCGCAAGTAGAAGATGGAAACACAGAGAACGTGTATGAAGATATTGAACGGGTAGTTCAGTACGTAAAGGGGGATAAAAATCTAATCATCTTGCAGAATGTACAGGAAGAACTGAAGAAAAAGTTGCCACGCGGTTAGAGGCGCCATGTCACGGATTACGCGCCTCCTTCCGCCGGGGATTCGAGTCCTCCCTCGGCCATGGGTGTGTGTGTGTTCTTCTTAGCATAAGGTAGTTGAAGTAGTGCGTAAGTCTAGGGACCGATGACCTTAGCAGTTCGGTCCCGTAGGAATTCACCAACATTTGAAAATTTTTGGAAGAAAAAGTTAGAAGAGGAGCGACGGGTATTCTAGGTAAAACCAGTGACACAGCATCCGTGAACACTTTTTGGTTGGTGTAATATTACATGCGTGTATGGCCGGTATTACACTATCAAATTTCTTTGTCCAATATCTTTGTCAAAGATATTTGATGGTGTAATAGGGACTTTGTCAAATGTCGTCCAATATTTGATCAAATGTAGGGCCACGCTGTGGATTTGATCAAAGAAATCGCTTGTCTTCTGTTCACTGCAATGTGACATGTTACCACATGGAGCGCTAGCATCGCTACAGCATTCTGTCGTCTGTAGTGTTTTTATAAACATCGTCGGTAAATACAATTGGTGTGTGCCGACAACTACAAAATTAATAGAGATGTATGAAGCTGATGAGGCACTTTACAACGTGAGGCACCCTGAATACAAAAATAGATTAAGAAGCTTGGAGACCTGACGTGACCTAACCTACAGAAATGTATGTTCATCCATTCTTAAGTAATTAATGTACGACTTGACGTCTTCCACTGTAAGCTCACGTAACAAGTTTTGTTGAATGCTTTTATCGTGTCGTCGTAAAACCCACGGCTTCACCCAGATTAGATTAGTTTTTCGTTCCATAGATCTGTGCTGAGGAGATCCTCGTGGATGTGGAACACATCAATTTTTTTAAAGCTGAAATAACAATACTAATAGTATGAATAAATACATCATTTGTTTCTATTAAAAATTTCGTCAATGGAGTAGAAGGAGTTGGCCACTAGTAAGTCTTTCAGGCTTCTTTTAAACTGATCTTCATTTGTAACTAAATTTTTTATGTTTGCTGGCAAATTATTGAAGATGAGTGTTCCTGAGTAGCTGACCACTTTTTGAACTAAAGTAAGTGCTTTTAAGTCCTTGTGCAGATCATTTTTGTCCCTGGTATTGTATGTATGAACTGAGTTGTTTGTTGGAAAAAGAGATATATTATTCATGACAAATTTAATCAAGGAGTAAATATACTGAGAGGCAGTAGTTAGTATACCCAGTTTTTTGAAGACATTTCCACAGGACGTCCGTGAATTTACTCCACAAATAATACGTATTACACGCTTTTGGACTCTGAAAACTTATGTTTGACTTTGCGATTTACCCCAAAATATTATACCATACGACATTATGGAATAAAAGTAGGCAAAGTACGCAAGCTTTTTCATTTTTGTGTTGCCTATGTTTGCTAACAATCGAATTGCAAATACAGATTTGTTAAGGCGCTTCTGCACTTCTGTGGTGTGCCCCTCCCAACTGAATTTATTATAAAGTTGTAATCCCAGGAATTTAAGACTGAAAACCTTGTATGTATGGTTCCTTTTTTTCCCCCCACATCTTTTCCGCATGTGCACACAATGTAATTGCGGTAAGTGCAACTGCTGCGGTTAATAACAAGTTGTTGTCAGCGATCTTGAACTTTGACGAAAAATTTGATGACAGTCTAATACCCCTTCTAGCGCTACGTCAAAGATCTTTGTCAAATATATTTGAGGGAATATTTGATCACATCTTTGATCAAATCTTTGACAAAGAAATTTGAGAGAGCGGGCTGGGGAGGGGAGAAGTGGGGAGGAAGAGCGGGAGATCATCCAATTTAAATCGAGCTCTTCCCCACCCCCTACCCACTTTGCCCTCATACAATAGGAATCAATCAAGTTGATGACTGTGTCGTGAGAGACCATACTGCTCAATTCTTGTAACAAATTATTATTTAAAAACTGTCCTGTTGATCGAAGGGGTGTGCGATTTGTGATGTCAGAATCGATCCGAGCATCGACGCCAGCATCGACACTAATGTCGACGCCGTAGCTGTGCAACGTGCCGCCTGTGTACCAGCTTACGACGGCGTCTGCTGAGCATGGCCTCGACACACACACGTGCTACTGCTTTTAATCTACAAGCGTGGTGTCACACATAAATTAAACTGGCATACGATTTAATCCCATTGCCTAGAGCCCACACGGCATTATTGCTATGCACGTATAAATAGATGTTTGAGAACCTACTCCTCCTGTTTCTTGATATCCACATAGCCAAGATATACAGGGTGACTCAAAAAGAATACCGCAACTTTTGGAATTTAAAACTCTGCAACGACAAAAGACAGAGCTAAGCACTATCAGTCGGCGAATTAAGGGAGCTATAAAGTTTCATTTAGTTGTACATTTGTTCACTTGAGGCGCTGTTGACTAGGCGTCAGCGTCAGTTGATGCTAAGATGGCGACCGCTCAACAGAAAGCTTTTTGTGTTATTGAGTACGGCAAAAGTGAATCGACGACAGTTGTTCAGCGTGCATTTCGAACGAAGTATGGTGTTAAACCTCCTGATAGGTGGTGTATTAAACGTTGGTATAAACAGTTTACAGAGAATGGGTGTTCGTGCAAAGGGAAAAGTTCTGGACGGCCGAGAACGAGTGATGAAAATGTAGCACGCATCCAGCAAGCATTTGTTCGCAGCCCAGGAAAATCGACTCGCAGAGCTAGCAGAGAGCTGCAAATTCCACAATCAACTGTATGGAGAGTCCTACGAAAAAGATTAGTTATGAAACCCTATCGTCTGAAATTGGTTGAAGCACTGTCTACAGCTGATAAGATTAAAAGAATCGATTTCTGTGATTTGATCCTGGCTCAAATGGAAACAGATGAATCTTTCGTTTCAAAGATTGTGTTTAGTGATGAAGCAACTTTCCACACTAACGGGAAAGTCAATCGTCACAATGTCTGTATATGGGGCACTGAGAATCCGCGGGAAACAACTCAGTATGAACGTGACTCGCCTAAGGTGAACGTTTTCTGTGCCATTTCAGCCAATAAAGTTTTTGGTCCCTTTTTCTTCGAAGGTGCTACTGTAACTGGACTATAGTATCTGGAGATGTTAGAGAATTGGCTGTTCCCTCAGCTCGAACAAGATGCACAACAATTCATATTTCAGCAGGATGGAGCGCCACCACATTGGCACTTATCTGTCCGTAACTACCTGAACGTCAACTACCCGAGGCGATGGATCGGCCGCCAGGCAGCCCGTGACAGATCAGGTCATCACTGGCCTCCAAGAAGCCCTGATCTTACCCCCTGCGATTTTTTCTTATTTCGGTATGTTAAGGATATGGTGTTTCGGCCACGTCTCCCAGCCACCATTGATGATTTGAAACGAGAAATAACAGCAGCTATCAAAACTGTTACGCCTGATATGCTACAAAGAGTGTGGAACGAGTTGGAGTATCGGGTTGATATTGCTCGCGTGTCTGGAGGGGGCCATATTGAACATCTCTGAACTTGTTTTTGAGTAAAAAAAAAACCTTTTTAAATACTCTTTGTGATGATGTATAACAGAAGGTTATATTATGTCTCTTTCATTAAATACACATTTTTAAAGTTGCGGTATTCTTTTTGAATCACCCTGTATTACAAACGACAGCCCTAACACAAGTTGGAGACTGCATCACAGTGCGTCCATACCTGAACAGCTGTCAATATGCCAGAGGCGTAATATTCAACGATTATTTATTTTAGAACAGATGGCAGAATAAATCACCAAGTTTGTTTCAGGATAGAGAGCATTATTATAGTTGTTGTTGTGGAAATGAAATAGTGTGTGTTCTATGGTACCATGAGAGAGTATGGAAGAGGAATAGTAGTAATGCTCCTGACCAGAATGTTGTACAAAGTCACAAAAAATATATCTAAGAAAGGAACAGTACCCTACATCTGTAAATATATACATTTAGAAATCAATCACTACCGATGCCAATGTCGCAGAAGCTGTTGGAGTACGATTTTGTGACGGTAGCTGTCATGTGTGGCCTCACCGTGCACACGCACTGTGAGTTATCTGTGAGCCCAGCAATGCACTTCCGGGACGGTACTTCTGTGAAAACATACCAGACTGTGTCCTTCGTGTTGCCCCTCCAGAGTGTGCCTATCTGATGGCGATCATACGCAGAGAGAGCACGCCTGCGTGTACTTGCGTGTGCGTGCGTGCGAGTTGGAAATTTTTCACAAATGTAGCGTGCCACCACATGCGTACGATTTAACGAACAGACCAAGGTGGTGAACTTGACTTTACATGCTGACCTGCAGCAGTCAAAAAGCGTATCCCAATCAGATGTGATTACACTTCCACCCTTTTCAATTACATTGCCTGAATCCTGTGGAAAATCATGCACTGTATTAGCATTATCGGCTAGTGTAACTATCACCTGAGGTAAAACGCATGTAATTAAAAATTAAAACGTACTTCTTTCTGTTTCCTGACATCCGCATAACAAAGATGTATAGCAAATGACTGCCTTACATAAGACCGGATCACAGCGCCTAAGTGAGGAGGAAAGCAATTAATTTACATTAATATTGATAATAAGCCCATAATTTCCCAATAAGGTACATACTAGTATAATTAAAGGCTATTGATAAACCACTACCCAGTTGCTTGAAAAATTTCAAAGGTAACCGCGTCATCAGAAATAATACTGTTTACCTTCAGTTACAACTTAAACAAGAGCACTTCTAAATGTGCCAGTGCGAGAATGGAGTCGGATCGTCAGTTTCGTCCAGTGTTGTCTTCAAAAATGCACCATGTAGTGACGATGCAGCAGTATTACCCATAGATGAGTGGTATAGTGTGCTGTCTCAATGCGAACTGCAACTTCATGCCATTCCCTCGGTGATGTAGGTGACTATAATAAATATCGCAGCAGGGGACTTCCGACAAACAGTTAAGCTGTTTAATGAGAGAAATTGTACTTACTTACAGGAACACACGTATAATAATTTATCATATTCTGATTTGGCTATTCAAGATGCTCTAGAATACTGACAAAGCTGGCAGCCACATGTCTATCGATTCTACAAGACAAATATGGAGCAAACATATGGTTTGCAAAACCTCTCTCCCATCAGAAGAAACCATTGCGCAGCCCTGCAATTCATGTTGCACATCGATGCAAGAAGAAGAGGAATTAAATGTACGTATAAAATTATTATCTTTCATAATTACCTTCATATATACTACTGTATGTATGAGTTTATAAACTAAGGCATTAAGCTGTAAAAGCCCCATGAGTTTATAAACTAAAGCATTAAGGTGTAAAAGCCCCTGCGTACTATTGTAATTGCACAGTCGTGCGATGAGAGTGGATGAAGCAACCCCATCACAGCCTTGTAGCAACTGACTAGTCCTGCAGTGATGTTGGCAGCTGGAGGAAACGGAATGGTTCACTACTCCCCAACAATATACAATTCTACATCTACATCTACATACATACTCCGCAATCCACCATACGGTGCGTGGTGGAGGGTACCTCGTACCACAACTAGCATCTTCTCTCCCTGTTCCACTCCCAAACAGAACGAGGGAAAAATGACTGCCTATATGCCTGTGTACGAACCCTAATCTCTCTTATATTTGTGGTCTTTCCGCGAAATATAAGTTGGCGGCAGTAAAATTGTACTGCAGTCAGCCTCAAATGCTGGTACTCTAAAATTCCTCAGTAGCGATTCACGGAAAGAACGCCTCCTTTCCTCCAGAGACTCCCACCCGAGTTCGTGAAGCATTTCCGTAACACTCGCGTGATGATCAAACCTACCAGTAACAAATCTAGCAGCCCGCCTCTGAATTGCTTCTATGTCCGCCCTCAATCCGACCAGATAGGGGTCCCAAACGCTCGAGCAGTACTCAAGAATAGGTCGTATTAGTGTTTTATAAGCGGTCTCCTTTACAGGTGAACCACATCTTCCAAAAATTCTACCAATGAACCGAAGACGACTATCCGCCTTCCCCACAACTGCCATTACATGCTTATCCCACTTCATATCGCCCTTCAATGTTACGCCCAAATATTTAATCGAAGTGACTGTGTCAAGCGCTACATTACTGATGGAATATTCAAACATTACTGGATTCTATTTCCTATTCATATGCATTAAATTACATTTATCTATATTCAGAGTTAGCTGCCATTCCTTACACCAGTCACAAAGCCTGTCCAAGTCATCTTGTATCCTCCTACAGTCACTCAACGACGACACCTATCCATACATCACAGCATCATCAGCAAACAGGCGCACATTGCTATCCACCCTACTCAAAAGGTCATTTATGTAGATAGAAAACAACACCTGACCTACCACACTTCCTTGGGGCACTCCAGATGATACCCTCACCTCCGATGAACACTCACCATCGAGGACAACGCACTGGGTTCTATTACTTAACAAGTCTTCGAGCCCCTCACATATTTGGGAACCAATCCCATATGCTCGTACTTTAGTTAGGAGTCTGCAGTGGGGCACCGAGTCAAGGAATATGGCATCTGTCTGACACCCTTCATCCATGGTTCGGAAGATATCGTGTGAAAAAAGTGAGAGTTGCGTTTCGCAGGAGCGATGCTTTCTAAAGCTGTGCTGATGCATGGACAGCAACTTCTCTGTCTCAAGGAAATTCATTATATTCGAACTGAGAATATGTTCGAGAATCTTGCAACAAACCGATATTCAGGATATTGGTCTCTTATTTTGAGGATCCGTCCTTCTACCCTTCTACTACACAGGCGTCACCTGTGCTTTTTTCCAGTCGCCCGGGACTTTACGTTGTGCAAGAGATTCACGATAAATGCAAGCTAAGTAAGGAGCCAATGCAGTAGAGTACTCTCTGTAAAACCGAATTGGAATCCCATCAGAACCTGGCGATTTATTTATTTTCAACCCATTCAGCTGCTTCACAACTCCAGGGATGTCTATCACTATGTCCTCCATACGGGAATCTGTATGAGACTCAAACGGCGGTATGTTTGTACGATCCTCCTGCGTGAAAGATTTCTCAAATGCTAAATTTAAAATTTCACCTTTCGTTTTGCTGTCTTCCGTTGCCAGGCCAGACTGATCAGTGGGTGACTGGATGGAAGCCTTCGACCCGCTTGCCGATTTTACGTAAGACCACAATTTCGTTGGGTTTTCAGCAAGGTCTTCTGCTAAGGTATGACGGTGGTAGTGGTTGTATGCTTCACGCATCGCTCTTTTTACAGCAGCACGAATCTCTACTAACTTTTGCCTGTCCTCATTCTCCCGATCTTTCTTGTACCGCGAGTGCAACTGTCTTTGCTTCCCGAGCATTCTCCGAATTGCGCTGTTAAACCACGATGGGTCTTTACCATCTCTAACCCACTTTTTCGGCACATACTTCTCCAATGCGTGATAAACAATGTGTTTAAAATTTGCCCATAATTCTTTCACGTCCATCGTACCGGACGTAAATGAAGTCGATTCATTTACTAAGTGGGATGCTAAGAACTGCTTATCTGCTCTTTCTAGTAAGAATACTCTCCTAGCCCACGCAATAATTAACTTTATTTCCCCTAGCACTGTTAAACGTGTCCAGATAACTTCACAATCACACTCTACTTCGACCTCAGTAGACAATATTTTTGTCAACTGCAATGAAGACACCACCTCCAACGATGTTTAATTTGTCTTTCCGATACACGTTCCAACCTTCACTAAATATTTCAGAACTTCCTATCTCAGGGTTCAGCCAGGTCTCAGTCCCGAGAGTAATTTGCGCGCCACACGCTTTCTGTAGGACAGTAAATTCACGAAATTTATTCCGAACACTCTGAAAATTTGCTGCTAATATCTTGATAGCTGAAGTGTCTTTACACTGAGCGCGTCCTGATTTCCCTGCCTGCACGTCGACTGGTGAGTGTTCATCAGGACACCTCGAACTACTGTCTAGCCTAAAAAAAACCCATGTGCACGCCACAAGTACTCTGCTACCCGAGTAGCGGCTTTGATTGTTGGGTTTAGTGACTACAGTAAGACTAATTCCATTGTATGACCGTTAACACGCACTGATGAGACTTGCTTCAAGCTTGTACACACATTTCAAAAATCTCTATTCCGTCCCAAATACCATGTATTGCAGAAGATTTTATGTGGCGCCGATGGAGAAACCTACCATACATTTAGCGAGAGGAGTGATATTCGACCGCGTGACGAAGGAAGACCGAATATTTAGTTCATATTTGATGACGTAGTAGTGCAAGAGGAGGATCATACAAGTACGTTTTTTTTTGTCGTCATCTGGAGATCTGTGGGCTAGGGGTCCCGACTTCGATTAGAAATCGGAATGTCCTCGGGGCCCGGGTTCGAATCCCGCCAGTGCTTAAACTTTCGCTAATAATCAGCATTAGCGGCCGAAGACCGCCGGAATAAGAAGTAACCCTTATTCTGCAACGTTAACAGGGCGGAGGAGAGGAAAGTGGTTCAAGGCACTCTCTTGTCCTAGGCGTGGGAAACTACCACTAAAGGCGGAAGAATCAGCAAAGATCAACGGCATGAGGATGCAGAAGGCAATGGAAATTACTACATTAAGGAAAAATAATAAGTATTCCTGTAATTGAAAAAGAGTCGTGATGATCTCTCCACTGGCAAAAGATCCCGGAATAGTCTCCAATTCGGATCTCCGGGAGGGGACTGCCAAGGGGAAGGTCACAATGAGAAAAAGACAGAATAATCATCAAAGGGATAACGTTCTAGAGTCGTAGCGTAGAATGGCACAAGCTTGAACGTGGTAGGAAAACTAGAAAATCTGAAAAGGGAAAAGATATAGTACGGGTCAGTGAATTGAAATGGAAAGAAGAACGATTTCTGGTTAGATGAATGTAAGGTAACATCAGTAGCAGCAGGAAATGGTGTAATGGGAATAAGATTCATTATGAACAGGAAGGTAGGGCAGAGAGTGTGTTACGGTGAACAGTTCAATGAGAGGTTTGTTCTTATCAGAATCGACAGCAATCAACACCAACAACGATAGTTTAGGTATACATGCCGACGTCGCAAGCTGAAGTTCAAGACACAGAGAAAATATATCAGAATATTGAAACGGTAAAAGAGTAAGTAATGGGAGATTAAAATCTAATAGTCATGAGGGACTGGAATGCAGTTTTAGGGGAAGGAGTAGAAGAAAAGGTTACAGGAGAATATAGGTTTGGAAAGAGGACTGAGAGAGACGAAAGACTAATTCAGTTAAGTAATAAATTTCAGCTAGTAATAGCGAATACTCTCTTCAAGAATCACAAGAGGAGGAGGTATACTACGAAAAGGCCGTGTGGTACAGGAAGATTTCTGTTAGATTATACCATGGTCAGACAGAGATTCCGAAATCAGATACTGGAATGTAAGGCGTACCCAAGAGCAGATACAGACTCAGTTCAGAATACAGTAGTGATGGAGAGTAGCCTGAAGTTTAAGACATTAGTCAGGAAGAATCAATACGCAAAGACGTGTGATACGGGAGTACTAAGCAGTGACGAGATACGATTGAACTTCTCTAAGGCTATAGATACAGCAATAAGGAATAGCTCAGTAGGCAGTACAGTTGAAGAGGAATGGACATCCTTAAAAAGGGCGATAACAGAAGTTGGGAAGGAAAACATAGGTACAAAGAAGGTAACTGCGAAGAACCCATGGGCAACAGAAGAATTACTTCAATTGATCGATGAAAGGAGGATGTACAAAAATGTTCCGGGAAATTCAGGACCACTGAAAAGCAAGTAGCTCAGAAATGAAATAAATAAGAAGTGCAGGGAAGCTAAGACGAAATGACGACATGAAATATGTGAAGTAATCGAAAAAGAAATGATTGTCGGTAGGACTGACTCAGCATATAGGAAAGTCAAAACAATCTTCTAGTGCGACGGGAATTCCACTGGTAAATGCAGACGAGAAAGCGAACAGGTGGAAAAAGTGATATAAGAAGAAAGAGGAGTCGATTTAGAAGCGACAGTGGACCCTGTGTTAGAATCAGAATTTAAATTAGTTTTGGAGGACGTAAGATCAAATAAGGCAGAAGCAGTAGATAACATTCCATCAGAATTTCTAAAATCGTTGGGGAAGTGGCAACAAAACGAGTATTCACGTTGGTGTGTAGAATATATGAGTCTGGCGACATACCATCTGACTTTCCGAAAAATATCATCGAACAATGGTGAAGAATGCGAGAGCTGACAAGTGTGATAAATATCGCACAATCAGCTTAACAGCCAATGAATCCAAGTTTGTGACGAGAATAATATACAGAAGAATGGAAGTGAAAATTGAGGATGTGCTAGATGACGATCACTAAAAGAAAAGGTAAAGGCACGAGAGAGGCAATTCTGACGTTGCGGGTGGTAGTGGAAGCAACATCATCATCATCATCATCATTTAAGACTGATTATGCCTTTCAGCGTTCAGTCTGGAGCATAGTCCCCTTAGTACCTGCAATCATCCCAGCTACTTTCATATCCGTAACCTCAACCTCGTTGATAAGGTAACCTGAATCCACCCAGCTTTCGCTCCCATACCACAAAGTTGGTCGAAAGATTGAACGGTGCACTGATAACTCAGTCTTGGTACTGACTTCCTTCTTGCAGAAGAGGGTAGATCGTAGCTGAGCGCTCACTGCATTAGCTTTGCTACACCTCGCACCAGTTCTTTCACTATGTTGCCATCCTGTGAGAATATGCGTCCTAAGTACTTGAAACTGTCCACCTGTTCTAACTTTGTTCCTCCTATTTGGCACTCAATCCGTTTATATCTCTTTCCCACTGACATTACTTTCGTTTAGGAGATGCTAATCTTCATACCATAGTCCTTACATTTCTGATCTAGCTCTGAAATATTACTTTGCAAACTTTCAATCGAATCTGCCTTCACAACTAAGTCATCCGCATATGCAAGACTGCTTATTTTGTGTTCACACATCTTAATCTCACCCAGCCAGTATATTGTTTTCAACATATGATCCATATATAATATGAACAACAGTGGAGACAGGTTGCAGCCTTGTCTTACCCCTGAAACTACTCTGAACCATGAACTCAATTTACTGTCAACTCTAACTGCTGCCTGACTATCCATGTAAAGACCTTTAATTGCTTGCAAAAGTTTGCCTCCTATTCCATAATCTCGTAGAACAGACAATAACTTCGTCCTAGGAACCCGGTCATATGCCTTTTCTAGATCTATAAAGCATAGATACTATTCCCTGTTCCATTCACAACACTTCTCCATTATTTGCCGTAAGCTAAAGATCTGGACCTGGTAACCTCTAACAGGCCTAAACCCACACTGATTTTCATCCAGTTGGTGCTCAACTAATACTCGCACTTCCCTTTCAACAATACCTGAGAAGATTTTACCCACAACGCTGATTAAAGAGATACCTCTGTAGTTGTTACAATCTTTCCTGTTTCCATGTTTAAAGATTGGTGTGATTACTGCTTTTGTCCAGTCTGATGGAACCTGTCCCGACTCCCAGGCCATTTCAATTATCCTGTGTAGCCATTTAAGACCTGACATTCCACTGTATTTAATGAGTTACGACTTAATTTCATCCACCCCAGCTGCTTTATTGCACTGCAATCTATTGACCATTTTCACCACTTCCTCAAATGTGATCCTATTTCCATCCTCATTCCTATCCCATTGTACATCGAAATCTGAAACATTACTGATCGTATTTTCACCTACATTGAGCAACTCTTCAAAATATTCCCTCCATCCGCCCAAGGAATCCACAGGATTCACAAGCAGTTTTCCTGACCTGTCCAAAATACTTGTCATTTCCTTGTTTTCCAGCGGCTTGACCCAAAGTCTCCAACCTGTTTCCAAAGTCTTCCCAAGATTTCTTCTTGGATGCTGCAATTATCTGTTTGGCTTTCTTCAACATAACTTTCTCTGTCTACCTGAGTTCTAGTATGTAGCCATTTTTGATACGCCTTCTTTTTCCTTTTACAGGCTGCCTTGACTGTGTCGTTCCACCAAGCTGTTTGCTTCATCCTACCTTTACGCACTACTGTTCCAAGACATTCTTTAGCCACTTCTAGTACTGTGTCCCTGTACCTTGTCCATTCCTTTTCCTATGACTGTAATTGCCTACATTCAACTAACTGGTACCTTTCTGAGATCATTGTTATGTACTTGTGCCTGATTTCCTTATCCTGAAGTTTCTCCACACTTATCCTCCTACATATGGACCTGACCTCCTGCACTTTCGGTCTCACATTACCAAATTCGCTGCAGATTAAATAATGATCAGTGTCATCAAAGAATCCCCTGAATACACATGTGTCGCTCACAGCCTTCCTGAATTCCTGATCTGTTATTATATAGTCAATGACAGATCTGGTTCCCCTGCCTTCACAAGTATACCGGTGAATGTTCTTATGTTTAAAAAAGGAGTTTGTGATTACTAAGCCCATACTGGCACAGAAATCCAAGAGTTGTTTCCCGTTCCTGTTGGCCTCCATATCCTCTCCAAATTTACCCATAACGTTTTCATATCCTTCTGTTCGATTTCCAATCCTGGCATTAAAATCTCCCATGAGCAGAACACTGTCCTTGTCCTTTACTCTATCAACTTCATCACTGAGTGCATCATAAAAACTATCCATCTTACCTTGATCTGTCCCTTCACAATGCGAATATACTGACACAATCCTAATTTTCTTGCTAGACACTGTCAAATCTATCCACATCAGTCGTTCGTTTACATACCTTATTGCAACTACGCTGGGTTCCATTTCTTTCCTTATGTGAAGCCCTACACCCCATTGTGCTATTCCTGCTTTGACTCCTGACAGGTAGACCTT